>NC_136824.1:7826695-9026695 GCF_951394365.1 Tetrao urogallus
GAGCTTTATATTGCTGGGGTAGTGCAGGAGATCACTTTCAGTAGTGTTATTCGTACCAGGGCAATGAACCTGCGCTCCAGAACCTTCAGTCAACATACACTCTGAACCTGTTTTCATCTTGCGTGTCCTGCCTTGCATTTCCAGGCATTTCTGCAAGCTCTTTAAACTAAAACCAAGTTGGAAAGAAGCTATCCCTGACTGACTGACTCTCTAGAGGCTGCACAATGGTTTGCTGAAGAATGCATAAGAACATGAAAAAGAGTGTTTTTCATCATGCAGGGCTGTTTTTTTCAGGTCCTTATGTAGAAATGTTGTTTAGGTTTAGTAAAACTGCTAACTTGTGAAATCATCCCTCAAATGCCAAAGTTCTGAAATTCCTATGCTTGTGCGCTTTTAAACTGATGTATTTGCAAAGACCTCTTATGCAGCAAGTTTGAGAACTGCAGCTTACAAACAAGTATTATAACAACTTTTTAATCTTAAAAGTATCTCAAATAAAACTAAAAGACAGCTATGGTTGTTTTTACAAAATCAGCGCATGCTGTAACACTGACACGGTTGACAACAGGAGGGTAAAGTCCTCTTTTACAATTCAAGCTCAGTGTGTCAAAGCTGCACTTCTACTGCTTTGCTACTTATTAACATGTATAAAATCCAGAAGTCCTGGGTATTCGTGACCTGTGGAAAACAGGTGCAAAATGTGAAGAAAGTTTCTGTGATGCAGTGATCTGGGAATCGGATAGCAAGTAACCATCTCTGTATCTAATCCCCCCACAGCCTTCGCACGCAGCTTTTGATCACTACTATTCTGGTCTCTCTTGGAACTGGTGACTGAAAGATGGAAGGCTCTGGTGTTGATCTCTTGAGCTGTCAAGTCCTCCAAACTTACTGTCTTCTGTATATTTAACATTACAGAACAAATGGGCTTTTAGCCGTTCTGTGATTACAGTAGTCAAATGAGAGTCAGGTGCTTTCTTCTTGTTGTCCTCAGAGCAAAGTTCAGTGGCAGCAAACTGAATCTCTTTTACACTGCTGTCAAAGCTTCCCTGTTTAGTGTACTTGCAGCTGCAATCTGCTGGTTTATTTTTTTCTGCGTTACTACAGATGCTGTAAGAGTAACGAAGGCTTAACTTCAGCCTACACCTTAAAATGATGTCTCTGCACTTCCTGTGTAGTGTCTTGAGTTTGAAGAGGAAATAGATTATTTGTGTTCAGAAACTGAGCTTATGAATTGGGCTTTTTAATGATGAGTTCCACTAGATTTCAGCACAAGAAATAACTAGAGTAGCAATTTATTTAAAATGTGGACTTCCAACATCTAAATACAGATGTGTTGTATCCACAATTTCCAGTTTGATGAGACAGGGCCAACTGTGAACCTAGTTTTGATTTTACTTTTTTTCCCCATTTCACAGATTTTTTTGGAGTGTTCTATTACTTCAGTGCTGATAGCAAATAACTCCTGGGGCATTCTTAGTGAGATAGTAGAACGTTGTTTGTTTGCTTTAAAATGAAATTAGGTGAGCAAATTGAGGAGGTCAGTTCTGAACAGAGGAGAAGCTGCTTTGCCATTCCCCCATGCCATGGTGAGCCACACTCTGGCTTATCAGGAGGTGAGCAAACTTCTGCCAGATCAGTGAGCCAGAGGTGCACAGAAGGGGCTGATGAGCACCAGAGCTGTGGTGAGGGAGTAGGCCAGGCTGTGTGGCTGGGAGGGGAAAGATGGGGAGAAAGGAGGAAGAAACTTGTCCTTTGTGCTGCGATAAGGAGCTACTGGCTGCCTGGTTAACAGAAATGTGAGTTCAAGTGCAGGATGTTTAATGATAAGTGATTTCTCATCACTGTTACAGTTACCAGGTGGTTAGGCTTCTTTAGTTATAGGTTAACATTTTTATTTTCCTCCTGAAAGTCATAAAGCAGTGTTTGCAGTTGTCACGTTCTCTGCTAGCACTGGGCAGTTCTGTTGATAAGATGTGCAACTTCTGCTGCTGTTATTATTATGGGTCTAAAGTTAATGTGCTCTGAGTTGAAGCTTTCCAGGGTTGGTCACTGAGATACTTGGAAGACGCTTTGCTGGTATGCTTTATTTGCATGAAATACATGCTTGGTTTTCATTGCTTTGATAGCTGTGGCCATAAGTGCTGCGTAAGTATGGTCTCCTGGTTGCACTCAGGGTAACTTGAAGTCCTATGCAGTACTGGATTCAAGCATAAGGGTTAACAGCTGATGCTTCTAGCTCAGATTTTAGGTTCTGTAGGGAAAGTTTGGCAAATCCTATCAAAGGTATCTCCATTCTTGTCATGCTTTGTGCTCATTAACTAAACAACTGTTCAGACTGCTGCTTTCCAGTTCAGTTTGGACTTGTGGTGTGACAGATCAGCCTGTAATATAAGGTAGCACAAAGCATGTGTGACTGTTTGAAGGGGAATTAGACGTGTTCAGAAGGTGCTTGTGTTCTCTTTGGTAGAGTTTGTGAAACAGCAGCGTGCTGAGCTGTGCTTGACTTGGTTGATGTGCACAGGGGGAGTTAAGGTTGGTGTCTGTGCTGGGGGTGGGGAGACATTGCCTGGGGAGAGGTGGGAAGGAGCAGAAAGACGGAACAGCTTTTCCCCTGTACAGCAACAACCCAACCCCGATGTGTTTATGCAGGCAACATGATAGCTTCATCTAGCTTTGTGTTGGTAGCTACCTAGAAATAAGCACTTGAAACTGCTTTATATAAGGCAACTTTGCTGGTGAGGTAGGTATTGTGTAACTGCTGGTACTTGGTGGGTGTGCGAGGGAAGTTGCGGTTCTCTGGCCCACCCCAGGTTTGTTCTCCAATGGGATTTATCAGTGCTTGTGAAATATTTGTTACGCTTTGTTTTTTACTCTTCCTGTATTCATTTGACGGGTAGGAAAATCCTTACAACACCAGCGCCGGCTATTTGCGTAGCACGAAGAAGCTGTGCAGTGGGAAAAGCTGCCGGCCGTCGGAGCTCGAGCAGCTCCCTGCAGATGTGGCGAGCCGGGGGAAGGCTGAATAAGCACGAAAAGTTTTGGCAGCGCGCAGCACCTCGCGAGCGGGAGGCAGCCGCTTCCTGCCTGCGCCGTGCTGACTCACGCCTCGAACCGGGAGCGCAGTGTGGAACTGCCCTCTGCGCGTATTTTTAGCCGGGTTACTAATTCGGGCGGCGTGCCGGCTTCCCGGGGCAACTGCGGCGGCCGCCGGGCCCCGAACCCATGGAGCCTCTCGTCTCGCACGGTGCCACGCGTGACGGCGGTCGGGCTCGCCGCAGCGGCGACTCGCCGTGCTCCTGTGCCGCTCAACACCGCCGCGCTGTTCGGAGGGGCGGCGCCGCGCCTCGCGTGGGGGCTCCGGCGGAGCACGCGTGGGGCCGAACCTCGCGAGGCGCTGCCCCTTTAAGAAGCCGCTCGCCCAGAGTGCTCGGAGCGGGCCAACCGAACGTGCTAGCAAGGAAAAGTTCTTTCTATAATGGATACGCGGCTGGGCCAATCGCCGGGCGTAGCCCTGCCGGGGGAGGCGGGGCCTCCTCGCCTCGCCCAATAGCGGTGTGGTAGGCGGGGCGCCGCGGCCAGGCTCGGTTGCTCTGCATCACAGCTCCAAGTGAAGTTAATCTGGGGTGAAGCGAACAGAAAATTGTGGCGATCCGTGGGTAGGCATTTTCCCCTTCTAATCGCGTCGTGTGGCCGCGCTTCGCCCCCCGGGGCGGCGAAGTGCGCGGGCGTGGGGCTTTTCTCCATTGTTTTGCTTCCTAATGATGGCAGAACATTAACATTTCTGCAGGGAAGCAGAACAAAAGGGCTCTTTAGGCAGGAAATCGGGTGCCGGGCTCAAACTTGCCCGAGTTTCTTTTGTCGCCGGGCGCCTCGCAGCGCGTTGCTCTGCCCGGGAAGGTCGAGCCGTGCGGGCAGACCGTGAATTCGGAAATATCGGGGGCGATGCGCTGTGCCGGAGTTACACAATGTTACGGAGAGGGAGAGCTGGGTTTGAGCCCCAACTTCGCTCGTTCTGATCAGATGGGAGCTAACGAACGATGACAGCTGCGATTGGATTATTCAGCGATAGCGTTTGCTCCGAGCCGTTTGTCTCCAATTGTCCATTGTTACAGCACGGGAGACCGCTCTGCTGCCGGCTGTGCTCGGCGAGAGGAATGTCGCTCAGAACAAAGATACGTACAACTCCATGCGAGGCACGGCGATTTTTTTTTCCTCTCCTCCTTTTTAATCAGCTTTGCCGAACGGCCGGGGCCGTCGGAGCACGCTCGGGCAGGGAGCGTCTCTTGCCCTTCCAGCAGGCTTCCCTTCGGGGCCCTGAGAGCCCTGCATCGCCCGGTGACAGCGGGCGTCTGCTTAGAGGGAGGATTATTTTTAGTCTCTTGTCCCAGACGTGGCGTTTAAGGCCCTTCCCAACACTATTTTTAGCGATACTTTATGCATCGGAGGGACGTTGAGGAGCAGGATGAGCCCAGCTTGCCAGGGTGGCATGGGACAGGGCTGGGAGGGAGGGGAGCAGGAAGTGCGAGCCAGGAAGCCGGGCTGCGGCGAGAGCGGGGCCGTGAATCGCCATCCTTCTGGTCTCTCTGACAAGTGTGTTGGATGAGGCCACGTACAGAACAATGCTTTCAAAGGGGTGAGCCTATTTTCTTGCTTCCCTAAATATTTCCTGCCTTTTTTTTTTCTCCCTTTTTTTTACAAAACCGCTCGTCTGTATGCAGCTCCTCCTGGGAGTCAGAAAGCGATACGCGTGGCCCTAATACTTGTTGAGCCTCAGTAAAGAGTTTGGTGGGATTTGTATGACTAATCGAGATAAGAGAACGGCTGTGGAAAGCCATAGTTGAATCTTGCACTGTGCAAAGTGTGGTTATTAAAGCGTCCCTCACACTTTCGGTTTTGCACTGAGCCCTTTTGCTTTCTCCCAAAGCGATGGGTACGGATTGCTTTTTTGAAACTACATCAAAGCATCCTGACGTGGTGGCATCTTGCTGGCTTGAAGGTCTGAATTACCATCTTTTTCTATCTGCTTGCAGCGTTTTTAATGCTGGAGGTCATATTTATACCTTGGGAATACTGTAGAATGAGCAGTGATTGTATGCGCTCAAGGGGTGAGCCAGTTCTCTGGTCTAAAGGGAGGTAATTTAGAAAGGGTATACATAAGTTTGATTAGAATCGTAGAGGATCCCAACTTGGAAGGGACCCATAAGGATCACTGAGTCCAACTCCTACCTGGGGTTTGATTAATTTCTTAATTTAAAACTGATACTAGGCCACGTGGATGGGTTTCATGTCTCAGGTGGGGGCAAGAACAATCAAACAGTTTCCTTCCATCTCTGTAAATGGATGCTGTGTGTATGCGAGTTAGACTTGTTAAACTGAAGTAAATTCAAGTGTTTGGCCAAAGGCTAAGAGTCAGAACAAGGCTGCATCCATCAGGCAGGCTTTTGGCTCATGGTGCTTGGTGTCTGAGGAGCCATTCTTCTGTGGTCCCCTCTACCTCTCAACTTAGTTAGGGAAGACACGTTCTGTGGGATCAATTTGCTGGATTCATTCAGCATGCGAAGTGCTGGTCTCTCACCACACGTGTGCAGTTCTAATATAGGCTGTTTGTAGAAAGCAAATCTGCCCTGAAGGATCAATGTACTGCTTTGTTGGCACAGCTGTACAGCTTCTGTATTTGGGCTACAGCATTCAGAGCTGGGGCTGGACCTGTGCTGTCCCCACGCTGATTGGTTGCACCAGTGCTCCTTGTTCATAAAACCTTCCCTTGCACATGCCCCATCTGCACATCTTAAACACTGTGTGAATGTGCTGTGGGATTTGTCTGTTGCTCGTGCATCCCATTCTGGCTCATCTCTGATGTAAGAGATTCTTAGAGTGATTTTAAACCTGTGTACAAATTGCAGGACCTGTTATCCTGTTGGCAACGCAGAGAGGGACTGTTCTCACCAGTTCCCAATGCTGTGGGGTGGGTGGCTCTCTGCAGGGTCACCCCATGCTCTGCTTCTGGCTAACGATGACTTAGTGAAGGTCATGTACCTCCCATGGGATGATCTTTGTAAACCAAGCCCTGCAGCCTTAGGGAGGGCAGTGGGCCTGTCCTGCAAACAGCAGCTGGGCTTGGGGTCCCTGCTGAGTGCCTGCTGCTCCCTGGCAGAGTGGTCCTGTGGGTGCTGCTGGCAGAGCCAGCTGTACTCTCTTGCTTTGCTTTAAATGAGTGTCCTGAGCCAAGCAGGCTGGCTGTGCTTCCCTCTTCTTCCCCCTATTCCCAGAGTGGTATAGTGATCATTTCTGTTAATTGCTTTGTGCCTAAGGCAGAATGGGGGTGGGAGGGGGGAATAATGTCATCTTAGAACACTTCAGCCCTACATATTAAAAATAAATAAATAAATAAAAAAGCAATGTCTGTCTGTGTTTTCAGGCGTGGGGCTGTGCCCACTCCATAGCTGGCTGCTTCTAGGAAGGCCGTGGAGCTGATATTTGTGGCTGGGGTGTTGCAGAGAGGGCTGGTGCTGGAGGTGAGGCCCCAGACTGGTACAGGGCTCCTCAGGACATGATCGGCCTCCTGGGTGGGGCAGCTGATGGGGCTGGCCATGTTTACACTGTAATAACGTTTTGTGAAAATAAGCAGTTAATTACACATGACCTACAAAGGAGCAAAAATAACCGAGGTCTTTTCTTGCTTTTAAATTCATTTAACAGAGACATGAAAGGTTTGGGCTTTTTTAAACCTGCTTTTTTTTTTTTTTTTTTTTTTTTACCTTTTAGAAATATCAGGAACATTAAGTCTTTCTTCCCTGTTCTTGTTGGATGTCTCAGATATGTCATAAGCTTCTCAGCCCTTAATTGAAGGGGTGGGGTGATATATTTTTAACAGATCCCTACTTCCAACTGTGTTTATAGGGCTTTTGAACTAAATCGATCAGCAAAAACAAAGCTGTGACAGTGTAGAAAACCATTTTTCTCAATGAAGTTGTATTTGCTTGCTTGTTCCGTGGTTGCTGACAGAAGCTCAGGTGTTTGGTTTTTTTCCATCTGGGAAGTAATTTTTCTGGCTATTAAATTATGCATTGAGATTAAGTGAGTGAAATCCTAGCGCAATCCATCTTTTGTTAAATTTAGATCAACTTTAGACGATCATTTGAGTGTTATTTACACTAAATGCAGAAGTTCACTTGCACATTTCATGAAAATAGTTCCTTTTTGAAGCAACAGTTTCATTAAACGCGTGGTTCTTCCTTTAAGTTAATGGTTCAGAAGCCGTTGCTGCCTGTGAGCTGCAGACCACCCCTGCTCAGCCATTCTGCCCTGTCAGGATCCATTTGCGTCACAGCACTCTAACCTTCAGGACATGGTATTTGTCAGCCTGAAATGTAATAATCCTGTATCTGTGGCACTGAAGTATAAACAGCACGGCTGCCTTGGCAGGCCCTGACAGCCACCTGAATGCTTCAGCTAGCCCAGGGTTGAAGGCGACGCTTTGCTGGCATGTCCTGTGATTCACGGTGCTGATGTATCCGCAGCCATGGGAGGGATTAGGGAAGAAAACAAACTTGGTTATCAAATTAGCGTGGCAGCCTAATAGCAGTATTTTTGAGGGCAGAAGTAAGGTGCTCTCAGCTTGTTTAAATGTTTTGTGTTGAGTGTTTTGGTCGTCTTGTTTGTTTTTTAAACAATGATTTAACTTCTGGCCATTAGCTTAAACAAGGCAGGAGAGCAGACTGTGTGTGCCATCGACTATAAACACTGAATTGGACTGATGAAAGACAAATATTGCATGAGGAAACAGATATTTTCCACTGAAGACTTGAAAGTTTTGGAAATAGGAGACAAGAACCTACAGGCAGATAAGAGACTGCAAAGGAAGCTGAATTTGTCTCTATTTCTGCTATGTAAACTTAAGACGCTTTCCAAAAATGATCATGGAATCAAGACCTGTAGTGCAATTAACTGTATCATGAAACAGAACGACTTCTGTGCAGCGGAACCTCGATCAAGGAGCAAAGGAACTCTGTGTTCTGAGAGTGTTTAAAAAAGAGTGGGATGAACAGCCTCCCAGAGTTTCCACGTTCAAGTTTTCTAAGGGAACGTCTGCAGACTCCTTGTGCTGGGACCTGAGCATCCATATATCGTAACAGTGTGATGTTCTGTTGGGTCCTGGTGTTAGGTCATTGAGTAAACTGATTCTATAGGGGCTAGTTAGAACTAGTTATCAACCCAGTGTTGTCATCTTGGTGGAAAGTAACTGTTTTAGTGCTTTTTGATATCACAGTGGTTTCATTTTGCTCCTGCAGAAAACAAGTACTGATATGGAAGGACTTACCTAGATGATGTTTTAGGTAAGAGGCTGGAGAATTGCTCAACTTGTCAATTGCTCAACTGGAGAATTGTTTGGCTATCGGTGTGTGTTGTGGGGGTTGTCTGAAGTATCGTGGAAGAGCAGGAAGGAGGCATTAGTAAGGATGGGTCACGGTGGGTGTGTTCTTAGTTATGTAACCAGCACTGTTGGCTGAGCGTGACCAGCAGAGCTGGGGCTGAGACCAACCTCCAGGTTAAGGAGCATCTGCATTGCTTGCACTGACCTCACAGCCCTGCGTGGATGTTTTGCCTTCCTAAAAAGTCTCGTCAAGCCTTGGCTCAGTGCTTTGATTCCACCTGAAAACTCCCGGGTGAAGGAGTAGAACAACTGACTTGCTTTTAAGTTTGTTTTTCTTTTTTGGAGGGGGGGAAGGAAGGGTAAACAACCACACTACCCCTCCCAAGAAACAGAAGTACTGAACAACTCTAATTTCACCCTGCAGTCGCTCAGCGGGTGGTTGCCTTCCTGCCCTTGCTTTCTCTAACTTAGTGTCTGTGAAACTTCTGGTTGTTTTGGTCTTACTTATTTTGATCTGTCTCTACTGCAACAATTAGCTTGTTCTTCAAAGTCATGGTGTTAATTTTACACCAAAGTCATGGTGTTAATTTTACACGTGGTTATTTGGTATGTAAATAAATCCCTGATTAGTCGTTACTTATCCTTCTACCTCGGGTCCCCCACCGCACAATCCTGATGCTTCAAGTGTCAGTCTGTTCTGTTGGGGAATGCTTCTGTCCTGCGTGCAGCTGTGACAGTACTTTCTTATACTGTGAAGGCCTGAGGTGAAGAACTTGCTGGCATTTCTTTGCATGGCCTGGTAGCTCTGTTTGGGGAACTTGCACAGGGTGGTATATATGGTGTGAAACACATATTGACGTGTTGTTGGATTTCCTTAAGCAGCTTTGGTGTTGTTTGTTACAACAGGTGAAAATCTTCTCTTAGATTCTCTTCTCTTCCCTGCGTTTGCAGGGTTATGGCATTGAAATTGGTGCTGGTGTTTTGTTTTGTTTTTAAATGAAAGGGGTAAAAAATATTCTTCAACAGTGGTGGTTCTTACTTTGCGTTCCCTTTGGAAAAGGAGTGTGAAACAGGAGGGACTGCTGGGAGACAACGCTGGTGCATTGGACTTCTGTTTTTCAAGCTGCAGCAAGCAGGTGGTACTCATGGAATTAGCCCAATGTAAGGCAGCAGCTGAGGCTGTGGTGCATGTGAATGTGTCTGTAGGTCAAGTTTAAGGGCCTTGGTATTGCTGATCTCTGGGTATTTGTAAGCGTATGCCGTAATAAATGGGAATATATTGTCCTCTTTATCCACTGTTTCCTGATAAAAGTCCCATTGACCAGTGCTTGTCAGTGGAAGGGAATGAGTGTTGTGATAAAGCCATGCACCTGGCCAAAATGTGGTTTGGTATCTTGTGAACAGGCTTTGAATCATGCTTCGGAATGGATGAAGAGGGAGCAGGCTTTAGTATGCCTTGCAAACTAATTGAAGTGAGGTCTGGCTTGTTTTCCTTGCTTTCCTATTTCTTTGTAAGATGAATTTTCCTTTCTCTGAAAGGTGTTACTCTGTCATGTGTTGATGTATTCCACCAGAGAGCACAATCACTGTGGTAAGAGAAGAAATCAGATGTACTTCAGAAAGAGTTATAGTTCAAAGTGTTTTTAAAAATGTAATTTTCTTATATGCTTAGGGGGAATCCCAAAGCGCTGCTTAACAGCTCGGTCCTTTTGGATACGAGTCCATCCCTTAATGCCATTTATGGCTGTATTTTTCTACGTAGAATTGTAGAAAGAACTCTGTACAAAGGTACCATCATAACAAATGGGAGACAGTGGCGTCCAGCCATGCTATTTTTAGGCTATTGTGCTCCTAATTTGCTGATCTAAGTGTTCTGAACAGTAAGTGGGAGAGACATTGTACTAGAAATGCACGCTCACGTAGTGAAGTCTTGTCTGAAAACGGAGTGAATAGCAAGCTTGCTTGTCAGAAAAGCAGTTTAGTGTTGTACTTGAAGTATTAGTAAGTAAAAAGGATGCCCTGCTGGTACTTGCAGTGTAAAGTCTTGCTTGGAAGCTGGCAGTCTGCTCAGGTTGAGGAGCTGAAATGCATGTGGTCTCCTCTGTGTGGTCTTAGAAGTATTAATAAAAATAAAGATTGTCTGTTCTGTGATAGCAGTGAGGGAAAATGCCAGGTGTCATCAATTAAGTTTCTTCCACGAATTCTTAAGATTTTCCTAAGCGCTGACAATCTTTCCATCTGAGCAAACAGTGTAGTTCTAGAAACCTTCAGAAGGGAGAATGCCTTACACTCTGCACATCGCCAGTTGTTCTTTAACTCCTTACGTGTTAATGTGACACTGCTTTGGGCACTTAAGGCTGACACAAGGCAACTTGTACTTCGTTGCCCCTCTGCCCTCTCGGTGCCACGTGCAGCTTGTGTTTCTCCTTACACTGTGGCTGGGCAGTGGTGTAGAGGTTTGGTTCCCATATAGATTTGATAGTTCTGCTTTTTTGCTGTAGAGAACTGCTTCCTTGACTGCCCTGGCGCAGAACTGTGGAGCTGCACCAGGAACCAGGTGCAGGAATGGGCCCAGGCTTTTGAAGAGCGAAGTCTTCAAGGCAGATGAGTGCCTGGCACAACAGCATTGTGTCAGAAGCACCTGAAGCTGATATAATACCCCAAATACCTGTATCTTTGCGTTGGTCACAGGGGAATATATGTTGGATATACATGTACTGGCTGCACATGGCAGTGTAAGTGACAGCTGAAAGGAAGGTAAGGAAAGACACAGAACTTAATGGCTAGTATGAGTAGTTAGTTGATGTATTCATCCATTTGTTAGTAAATGTGGAGTGATAGATAAATACCAGTTGCCCAGCACGATGCTTACTGATCAGCTGTATTTTCCAGTATTTTCTGCAGGGTGATTGGTTCTGATATTTATGTATTTGGAGACATGTAAGCTGTCTTCTCTTGTGCTTTTTTCCTTAATTATTATTTCAATCACAACAACAACAGAAAGCCTAGAATCACATTAGGGTTAAAGCAAAGTAGCACCTTGGAGTCGTTGGCTAAATTTAACTGCGTTCCAAAAGACCAGGAATGCAGCTTTGCCACAGGGAATATTATACCTCTTTTGCCAAAAAGTTGTCCCTAAATACCCTCTTTGTTTGGTCAGGCTTTAGCTTTAGGTTAAATTCCCCATCGAACCACAGTAAGAGTGTTGTATAATTTTGGACACTTAAATTAGACATAGTGCATAATTCTAAATAGAACAACACGTCGTGCATGGTAATCACAATGTTCTTGGAAGTTAAGCTGAATTCAAGCTGCCCTAGCCAGAAGTGATGATGATCCTTTTATTTATTGACATCCAGGAACCCTGATATTAAAGCAGGACCTCCCTTAGCATTAGGCCCACGTAGAGCTGTAGCATTATAAGCTAATTAAAATTCTACATAGTGCTGTTTACAAAAACAAATTATAATGTGTTTTGTGCTTACTGCCAGTTCTGAGCAACAGGTGTTTTGTTAGCAAGAAGCTGTCTATTTTGGGAAGTTGTGTTAAAGCAGCTTTTATCTCTTCTGGGCTTGATATGCTTAAAATAAGTGAAACGTGCTGTATTGAGAAAAGATTACTTCTCTCTGAATCTCAAAGGAAGCGATTACTGAACCCAAGTCTATTCTTTTAATAATCGTATGGGTAATCTTGTAAATGTTTGATCTTCCTTAAGTGTTTTTTATCAGTTTGTAAACCCAGTCCTGTTATAAAATGGCATCAGTGATAGTTTATGAAGCCGCCTTCCGTGTTCATCCCTTAAACTTCCATCTGGTGCCCGAAGGGAATATTGGGAATTCTAGAATCCTCTAATTTTACACGTCCACTGACTTCTGAAATGGCAGCAGTACGTGATAGCATGGCAGGCTGCATGTAGCTTTGTCCTGCCTGCTTCAGAGCAGCTTGCTCATCTCTTCCAGGGCATCTTAAAAGGAAGCATTTCTACAGTTTCAAATAAACACTTTATTTATAGGGCTGTGATTGAAAATATAGAGAATAGCTTGAGGACTTGTGCTGTCTTTGGCCTCAGGCACCTCAATGCTAAAGCTCATCTGTGAGATAGCACTCCCTGCAGTTTGTGCTGGGGCAGAGAGGAGCCCATCAGCAGTGCCTGATGCGGTGCAGCTGTGACTCGTGTGAGTTGGGAAGTAATTGCTGAGATGGTTTGCTGTTCTCATGGGTGTAACTCCTGGATCTTTATTGCTTTTGAGCAGAGAGATGCCTGAGCTGCACTACCTAAAATTAATGCTCTTTTCCTAACTGCGGTGTGTTCCATCACCGGTGTAACTTCATGGAAGGTCTCTGTGGCACTCTTGTTGCAGAGCCAGCTTCCCAAAGGGGAAGGCAGACCTGCAGCCTCCTACCTTTAATCACAGGAGGGCTGAGCTGAGCAGTGCAGCCTTGTGCCTTGGGAGCAAGGAGCTTTCCTCTCCTTTGGCCTGCGTGCTGGTGGTGCTGGGCATTCCTTGCGCTGCTTCCTGTGCTTCTCCCAGCTCGCCCAGGTTTACCAATGCAAAAGCAGCTCGCAGAAGCATAACATGCTGACGTGCTCTTTTTTGGTTCTCTTTTTCTGGTCGGTAGCTCACTTGAAGGTTGTCTTCGCTTTGTGCAAAACAACTGTGTTATTGTATTGCTCTTGGTGCTTTAAACGTTCAACCAGTTCCCTTCATTGGAGGTCCCTGTTGTGTCTCACTGTAAACAAGTGCATGTCCTGCTCTGAGGGCTTTCTGCTCTTTTTCTCCTCAACCCTAGAAGTGATTTTTGTGGTATGTGGGTTTTTGGTTTTGTTTGTTACTTGCATGCAGTTTGACCTCTCCAGAAAGGGCAGCCTTTCTGATAAGCATCACAGAAGAGCACAGAACACGTGGTGGTGGTGGTGGTGTTTCTGAAAGCCTCTGGGTGCTTCTCTGTGCTGGGGTTTCTTGGGGTTGCCTCCAGGTGCATTGTGCTATTGGGAGTAATGTGAAGAAACTCTTGGATTCTCAGCCAGAGAAAAGCTTTCTTTGAATCTCACCAGGTTCGGGTAATGTCATGCACAAGGGCCTGATGCTGGTAATGCTGCACTATGAGTCTTGGTGAACTAAGGTCCAACTGCACTTGTTTAAAAAATAAAAAATAAAAAAATACGGTAAGTGATATGTAATAAAAAAAGTAGCACTGAAAATATAAACCTTGGCATGCTTTAGCATCTTGACTTGGGGTGATTGTTTTTCTGCTCTAGGAAGAAGGTTCTTGAAGGTTTTACACAGAGTGCTGCGTTGAGCCCTTTTGGTGCTGCAGCACTTACCAGACGTTACCCCAGCATCACGCAGCCAAAGCCAACAGCTCTGCATGGCAGCTTTCTGGAATTCTGATACTTTCATTAAACTCCTGTTGTCTGTGCTCTGCCTCTTTGAAATCCCATGTAAACAGATTGTGATTCCTCATAGTAGTCAATGGAACATAACTGGTACTGTGCTTGGTATTTTTAAGCTGCGGTAGTGAACGTCGTGGAATTACCCCTTTACTTGGTATGGTGAAGGTACTAAAGGTTTGGAAACAAAATCAGGAAACTTTGCTTTGGCTTCTGCTGTCTGCTTGTAGGTGCAGTGGTGTCTGCAAGTAACTTGATGCTTTTGTTTGAGGTGAATGAGAGTTTCAAAGGCGCCTTGCTGTACAGAAGCTCTTCTTGGTTCTTGTAATCCCTACTTTACAAAGGTTGAATGTGGCCACAAGTAAGTAAAGTAGCATCTATTAATAGTGCATGCAGACAAGCGTGAGAAGCTGAATCCTCATTATCAGTGATCTTCTTGATACCAGTATAGAGTCTGCGTCTTTATTTTTGCCTAGTAAGAGCAAAGGGACTGTAGTGGAATACTTGTCTTGTTCCTCGTGTAACCTTGAGTACAAGAGCAGACAGCTGGAGTTGACGATATAAACTCTTCCACACTGAGGGCTTTGTCTGTACCAGGTGTTCCTGGCTCCTGCAATGAGGTGACTGGTTTGTTTTCTGGCTCAGATCAGCTGAGAAAGTGACTGATGCTTCTTCCCCTCCTATCACCTTCTGTCCACCTTCCATTTCTGAAGCTGCATTATGTGTGTTGCTGTGGCTTCTTCCTCCCTGTGTGGTTCTGAGCCGTGCAGGCTCTCGGTTTGTTTCCCATCTTAAATCTGGGATGTACACTGCTGAAGGGGGGGGGGGGGGAGGGGGCTTCCTTGAGGGTCCAAACTTTAATTCTTAAGGATCTGACCTCACAGCCTACTTAGATGTAGAAGTGGAGGGAAGAGTTCCTGTAACTCTTCAATTTTTCATTTTGTAAAGCTCCTGTTAGGAGCATGTAATAGAAGGTCTTGTTTTTGAGCCTAAAATAAATCTATGCATGAAACAAAAATAAAAAGCTGTTCAACAAGAATAGACTGGAGCATAAGTAGATATTAGATGACTTGTCAAATGAGTTGTGAGAACACGTTATGCAAGTCTTTGGTCACTAGTTTGAATATTATGTTTTCAATATGAAGTCATTACATAAATTCTGCTTCGGTAGTTCAAATCGCATCTTAAAGCCACATTCAGCTGCGAGCAGGAAGAGATTTGGAGGAATCAGCGGAAAGCTTTACGTGCCTGGGATCTCCTGCTGCTGCGGGAGCTGGAGAACTCCTGTGTGCACAAACACGCAGCAGCTGTGTGCTCTGCTGCTACGCAAAGAGGTCACTGCCCTTCCAGATTTGCTTGCATATTGGTCCTTAACCATACTCACTTTTTTTTTTTTTTAAACCCAGAGGATTCTGATGAAACTGGGTTAGAGTGTAACTGCACACACAGCTATGCTGGCAAATCTGAACCAGCTGTAGTGTTGTAGGCAGGAATGCCATGCCTACATGTCTGCCTGCAGTCGGTGTGCAGGGCTGGCCATAAGGACTGAGAGCCCTGCTCAGCCCTGCTAGCTCTCCTTGGGTTCGCAGCAAGTTGCTGGGGCAGGGCAGTGCCTTAGAGCTCCAAGCCACAGCTCAGGGAATGTGAATTGGAACCTCTTGGGAGAGAGCAGTAGGGTAAAAACTGAAACAACAGGGCTATTTTGTAGCTTGCTATTATTCTGTGCTCCTGGGGCTTTGTACCCTGAGCAGAGCCCTGCTTTCAGTGGGGCACCTGAGCAGCTGCTCCCTGTTTCTGTGGCTTGTGCTGTGGTGTCCTGTAACAGTCAGTGCTTGGGAGGCTTCTGCAGCAAGACTCAGCAGAGCTCTTTTCTTAGGCCTTTATTTGCTATTCGTTTGGATAAATCTGGGGAGGAATGCATTTTGCTGCTTACTGCTTTTTGTACCAACGTGCCTTTTCACACGGTGATACAAGTGGTATCAGACATCCATACCTGTATGTTCTATAAAGTGAAATGTGTTTTTAATCTGCACAGCTTTGTGTCTTGCTTGTGTTTGGACCTGGGATGAAGCTTTACATGCTTAAGCAGCACCAATGCCCATTTGTTTTTTGTTTTTTTTTTTGTAGTTTCTTCCCTGCTTCTTTAGGACGAGGGGAGATGACCATTAGCACTGGTTTAAATGAACTGTTCCATTATAAATGTGATTGTGATAGAGGAGGGAATGTCTTTAAACACTTGTTTAAAAATTGGAATCAGATCTGAGATGAGAGTATGTTGATACCTGTCAGTGCATTGCTTAAGCTTCCTTGACAGTGAAGAGCACCTTAAACTCAGCTCTCTGCTTTCTCTTGGAGAAGCATTTCCAAAGTTGGCATCAGTGTGGTCCCAACTGCATTTTGGTTGGCTATGCACCTGCTAAAAGATGTCTCAGTACTGACAGCTTTGAGTAAGGTGATGTAAACTGCAGTAGGAGAAACTTTAGGATGAGGTGTGAGTAAATGCTGTTGAAATGGACGTGTCAGGATGGGAAGGAGGTGTGAGGACAACTTGAATTCAGGAGATCTTTTCCTGAAGGGGAATGGATGAAAGGAAGGCTGACTACAGGCTGGCATTTTGGGGTTCCTAAACCTTGTGTGTTTAATCCTACTAAATGCTGCTCTCTGATCTTACTGTTTAACATTTCAAGCCTATAAAGCTAGAGTATCAGCTCTTTGAAATGAGTGACACAGAAACATTTTAATTTAAAAAAAAAAAAAAAAAAAAAAAAAAAAAAAAAAACCACAACAAACCCAACAGCACAGTATTGTGGTGCATAGTCTGGGGGGGAAAGGAGGTTCATAAATATTTTGTTATTTTCTTTGAATTACTGGGACAGCTCTCTCTTCTCCCAGAGAACCCAATGTCCTGGGGAGCGTCAGCTTTTGCAGTTCAGTTCTGAATGTGTTATGATCACTGGTGCTGTTTATGTGGTTCTGTGTTGCTTGTTGTGGAAAATAATTTCCCCTCTGAGGATGTGCAGTAGTGAGAGGGGAGCAGTTGGACCTGTGCTAGTGGTTGAGATGGTCTGAAAGGGTAGGAAGGAGAGGACTTAGCATGGTGACACACTGCAGGCTTCTTATGACAAGAAGCATTTCTGAATTGAGCAGTAATATGAAGTCAGTCTTAATTTCAGCGATGTTTAGCCAATACAAAAAGAGGCCATTTCTTCTGTAATCTTCATCAAAGGGTGTGTTGGGGCTGTGCTGGTTTAAGGCTCTTGCCCTTCCTACAGTGCTCTTCCCTCATGTTGGTGCTCATGCAGCTGGCTGTGCAGCTATGCTACCGAGCACTGCAGGGAATGTCCCTGAAATATTGTGAAGAGTTTGGATGTTTTGTTGGTTGTTTTTTGTTTGTTTTTTTTTTTCTTCCAAAGATGGATCAATTCCTGTTCAAAGTAACAGGGTGACCCTATGAGCATTGTGGTAGCACAGCTTAGGGGGGAACAGGCAGAGCCTAGAAACATTTCCAGCAGTGTTCCAGGCTCTGTACTTGCTCTGTGGCACCTCACTGGGACATGCATATATCCACACTGCTCCCAAGACCTTGCTGTCATTCCAACTGTGAAGTTTATTCAGGTTTTGTGTCCAAGCCAAGCTTGTAGACAGTTGTGAAGCTGCTGATAGGATTTATCGTTCAGTAGGCTTACTTCCTGCTAACAGCTAGCTTCCACTACAAATGGCCAGTCCCATTTGTAGTCTTTTTTTCTTGCACCATATGCCGGATCTCAGCTGTCTGTCAGACCAGTGAGCTTCCCAGTTCACCTGCACAAATCTTGCTGGTTTTCCATCACACAAGCAAGCTGCTCTGACTCACCATGGGTTTGCCAACAAAGGAAGGGGTGGGAGCAGGCGTACTCCTCCTGCAGCACTTCTCAGGGTGCAGTTTCCATGACAGCCCACCGTTATGTGTGATGGTTGGACTCGGTGATTCTGTGAATCTTCCTGTTTGAGGAATTATGGACGGTTCTGAAAAGATCTTCTGAGGCTGAACCAGAACAGCTGTTCCACCACCTCTTGCTATTAGTGCCTGCTAAGATGGGAGCAGCCCTGATTGCTGTGCTTGCTGCTGTTTGGCTCCAGTGGTGTGAGAGAGGTGAGGGAGAAGTGCCAATGAAGCATATGCTGGGCCTCTGGTCCCTTGTGTTCTCAGTGTCTGCTTTTTGGTCAGTGGTTCTCCTAATGCTTGAAGCCAGCTCCTCTGCTGAAATGAGTTGTTCCATGAATCTTCAGCTCCTGCGTCTCCCACTCTCATCCCTCTCTCTTGCCCAAGAACACATCACAGAATTACAGAACGGCCAGTGTTTGAAGGGACCTCAAGGATCATGCATCTCCAACCCCCCTGCCACATGCAGGACCACCAACCTCCACTTTTAATACTAGACCAGGCTGCCCAGGGCCCCATCCAATCTGGCCTTGAGCACTTCCAGGGGACGTGACAAACATGTGACAAACAGCTTGGCTGATGCAGTTGGATTTCTAGAGCTGATCACTTCTTTGATCCCCCTTAGTGCCTATGAGCGCTGCAAGGGTGGGAACAGCATGGGAGAGGGAGTGAGAAGCTTGGCAGCAAAAGCTCATTATGCTGATTTGGCATTGTGTGGCTTTAGGGTTCAGATGGTTCAGGTCAGCCATCTCATCCTGGAGCTTGCAGGCTGCTAATGAAGTGAGGCGGTGGATGCATTGCCCCTTTGGAATGCAACAAGCTGTTGTCCTGTTTCAGCTCCTTTCTCACTGAGTTTTGTACTGTTGCATCAGTTCAATACTATCTCTTCTTCATTTTATTCCCAAAATATTAGCAACCAATATAGGAACTTCCACTTCCTGTGGCTTTTATTGAAACTCCGGAGGCATCTGTGGCACTTCCCTTGTTGATCAGCACATTCTGGAGCCTCATGCCATTGGCTCGTGTGCACTTGGTGGCTGGATCCGCTGGTTAAGGAACTCAGGAGCTGGCTTTTCTAGTTTTTCTTCTGGTCATCCTTGTGCACCTTTCACAATTTGCTTATTGAAATGGAGCAGACTTGAAGTCCATTATCCAGAGATTGTTACTGTGTGACTGCTTTAGCACCTGCTCTGTTCAGCAGCTGTTGTTTGGGCAGGAAGAAAAAACCCAGTAATGTGCTGTTATTGAGTTCCTATGCACTGCTTGAAGCTGGCTGGTGAATGGAAAGACAATCATAGTAAAACTTGAAGTTTAGTCTGGTAGGGATTTTAAATCTAAAATTAAAAGCTTTGTTTTTGCCCAGTGACTGAGTCTTCATTAGCTGTTGAAATACTCTGTCCAAAGTGGCTCTTAATTAGATTTTCAATCTTAAATACTGTATGCCAGCAGTGACTTGTATAAGGTTTCATCTTTAAAGTGGTTTGAGTTACCACAGCACAGGCAACTCGTGTTAATTTACACTTCAGTCTTCAGCTGCACTGTGTGAGTGGGCCCAGCATAAGAACTGAATTCCTGCATAGGTTACTTGCAGCTCCTTCAGTGGGGTTATCTGGAGGAAAGGCAGGCAGGAAGGTGCTTCTCCACTTACAAGTACAGTACTTCAGCAAAATCAAATTTAGCTGCCATTTGAGGTCAGTGGGGGCTTTGTGTGTTAAAAGCAAAACACTTCTGTATAGTGGTGGGTCAGACAGCTGAAAGAAGCTTAATTGCAGGTTGAAGCTTAATAAGATACTGAAGTTTTGTGGGTTTTTTTGTCTTCCATGTCTTACATTTTGAGTACTTTTTTGTCTTCAAAGTAGAGCACTTTGCTGCTGTGAACAGGGGACTTGGCTGGTGTTGGTGTTGCTCCAAGCCTTGCAACCCAGAGATTTGCTTTTGAGTATCAGTTCCATGTGCTTTTGGAAAATGAACACAAAATGCAATTGTTGTGACTTCAAATACATCTTGTGTAAAAGGAAGCCTTTTTACCCAGGCGTATTTCTGACCATAGGTTCATCTAGTTTTATAGCTAGACAATTGGTGAAATAATCAAGTATCTTAGATCCTCTTCCCTTCTGAGTTTTCTTTTTCTATGCTTTTGATATGTATGCTGACATTACTTGTAGCATTGATTTTCAGTGATGCTGCTATTCTGTCTTCATTTTGTCTTAGAAGAATTGTCTGTGCTTCATCCTAATTTCTGGTGAGGAAATATAAAATGGTAGACCTGAGCTGATCTTGAATAAAATAGCTGATACCTTGAGATACTTAGTTTGTTAACAAGAAACATTTATTTCGCAACTGGTACAAAATTGGGCAGATATGTCTGTGTATATGAGGAGGAAAAAAAATGAAAATTGATTTTTGCCTCAGTAAGTAACAGATGTCAGAAACTCATCTACAAGTTAGGCCTTTTGAGAATAGTCACGAAGTTAAGAATACCATTAAGGAGGGTCACTTGTGGTAGTTCTGCTGGTAAGGTTTAAGGTTATCCTTAAGCACCTTGATGGAGCGTAGAGAAATGTAGGTTTCCAAATATTAAGTGTAAAAGAGTTTTTCTGAGGCGTCTGAATAACGGGAAATATATCAATTTCAGGTGTGTAGAAGAAGAGAAAATGGCTCAAGAAACCAACCGTAGCCAAGTGCCTATGCTTTGTTCCACTGGTTGCGGATTTTATGGGAACCCTCGGACAAATGGCATGTGTTCAGTATGCTACAAAGAACATCTTCAAAGGCAGAACAGTAATGGTAGAATTAGCCCTCCTGGTAAGTTATGCTGTTGTGCTGCTGTTTGGAAACTTGAAATGATAAGCTAGACTGCACCTTGACCATGGCACAGTGCTAAACACGCAGGAGCATTAGTGCAAACCAACAGATTGTATTCATCGACGTGTTTTAACTGATGGATTGAACTTGGATGAAATGCTCACAGTGTTGTTGTGCTGTAATTAATTTCTTTAAAGTTGCTAGTATATATTATATTCATATGGTGGTTTACAATTCCAAGATGAAAGTGCAGAGATATGTTAACACATTTTTCCCAAAACTACTGATAGTGGAGGAAACATCTGTCCTAGGGAATGTTTGTGAAAAGCGTTTAAAGTGTAGGTTTGCAGCCTGATGCTGAAGGATTAACTCCCAGACGCTTTTTTCTATTTTAAGAAAGGCTTCTCCTCCTTTTTAATTTTTTTTTTTTTGGTCCAGTGCCCAAAGTATTTGTTCTGTTCTACATAACTGATTTTCCCCAACCCACTGCAATAAGTGCAGTAGAAATTCCCTCTCTAGGAGAAAGCTGGGAGGGCTCTTCACCCTCAAAGTTAATGGTGATTCCCTCGGGAGAAGAAACCCTTTCTCTGTTCTATTTCACTCTTTCAGACTTCAGCATGTCCTGCTGTGGGAAGGAGTGTGAGAAGTGCATTCCTCTAGAATCTGAAATGCCTATTCTGGCTTGGCTGGATATCAACACCAAGCTTCTCACGTTGGGCTCCTTTGTGAACTTTTTTTTTTATTATTATAAATGTAATTTTTACTTGGAAGCTTCAGCTTTCATCGCTGGAAACCTAGAGATCTAGGTTCTACAACTTCCTAGTGTATCCTAAGGAGATGTTGAGATGCTGCAGTGCTGTATCTCATAGATCCACTCTGGTTCGTTTAAGAAAATAAAACCTATCATGTTAGAGAACTTGCAGATTATACTGAGAAGGCTGTTTGTTGTAGACACTCTAAGTAACAGAAAATAGTAAGTATTTTAAAGCTCTAGTTTTGCAGTTTTGTGCTGTGAAGCTTGTGGTGGCCTGGGGCTGAAACACGTTTGAAATATGACCAGACATAATTACTTTTTTGTAAAACTATTTTTCATTATGATGTAGACTGAGATTCAATTACTTTCCCGGCTGGTGTCATGGGGGTCAAAGAATAGTTGTGCAGTTTATGTAACCCTCGGAAGTAGTGTAACACATTTTACATTAGTGTCTTCCTTCCAGCAACTTCTGTCAGTAGTATAACCGAGTCCTTACCGGTTCAGTGCACAGAAGGCAGTGCCCAGGAAACTCAGTCAACTTTAGATTCTTCATCGACTCAATCTATGCAGCCAAGGTAAGCTGGTCCTGTCATTCTGTCTTTTTTTGCATGGAAGTGTTTCAGTCTGCGTGATGAAATTAAGTGTGCTTTGATGCTCCGTAATTAAGTGCAGGGATCTAGCTTAGGAAAGCATCTAAAATTTATCTGAAACATTTAAAGCATGGGATCTCACAATAAATAGTAGAGGATCTGTTAGCTACATCTTGCATTCAAATGCAAATTTCTCTTCAGAATTTAGCCTCAAATAGGAGCGTTGCCAGCTTCATGCTGTTCCATAGAGATTTATCTGGCTAGTCTTCCAGCTCCGCAATTTGCAGTTAGTTGTATACTTACCAAGGCAGTGTTTTTTCCATTCCATACACTTGAGAATTTTGTAAAAATGGCAGAAAGCTGTTGATGGGTACTCTCATAAGTGTATGATCATGTGTTAACAAACTGGTTGCTTTGCAAAATGTGGAGCATGCAGGGGAAGGATGTCTAAATCCTAGTACAAGTTGTACTGCTGAATTGATGTCTTATTAAACAAGTCATTTCCAACTGGATTATTCAGAGAGACGTAATGTCCTCTTGTAAATCACTCAGACTTACTAAGTGCTCTCCATTTGTGAAAGCTAAATATTTATTTGCTTGGCTGTATTTCAGTTATGGATTGGTATAACCAACAGCAACTTTAGAAGTGCTTTGGAATTTTTTTGGAGTGAGGAATGTTAGCTGCATGGTGGAAGAGAAATGAAAATCTGAGTAAATACTGCTGGTTAAAAAATGAAATGTAGTAAAGTGCAGACCAAGGGTAAGCAGGATTTGGTTTCATTAGTTATCGCTGACTGATTCTGCTCAGGCTGCTTTCTGCCCTATAGCTTTTTATAGGAGGTTTTATCTCTTGCTTGCATCCTGCTCTGAACTGAGTTCTGGGTGCTGTGCTCGATGTCGTATTTGATTTTTCTATTCTGGGATTTCTAACTGAGGTAGAATGTAAATATCTTGCCCTCATACAACAGTTACACTAGGTATTCTTAAAATAAATTAATGAAAGAAGAATCATCCAGGTCGGTGCGCAGAGGTGAACCAGCTGAAGCGCCTTGGGTTTGTTTTCCCACCCAACCTGTATTTAAAAGAACTGTATTTGATCACTAGCTTGCTTGTTGGTTACAGGAGAAAGGAATGGCTGTTTGCCTTGAGCCTCGCATGTCAGAAAATCAACATCTTTTTCTTTTTTCCAGAATAAAAGTGGGGGCTCAACTTCAGTCTTTGGCAGTACCTCACTGAGCCTTTCCATGCTCTGAGGAAACAGCTGCAGAACAAAACATGCCTTTCTGTAGGTGTTCAGACCTTCAGGTCAAGAGCTGCGTGCAACTCTTGGCAATTAAAGTGACCACCCAAATGTCCTGGTTGTGTCATGGCCTTTGGGGAGGGCTTTGTTAAAGTGTGGGCTGCTGGGTAACCCAATTTCTCTTATTCAGAGCAAATCCCTGAGAACAGAGGGAGAAAGAAGTTGGGGAAGTGGGTGGTGTTACCCCTCACCTGAGCCTTGTGGCACAGAAGAGCTGCCACTGTCTCTCCCATAACTATCCTGGGTCTTTCACTGTGGCTCTTCAGCTGCCCTCTAGTTTTAGCAGTATGGCTGACAGAGTGGACACAGTTGGCCATTGGTGTTTTATACTGCACGGATATAAGTTCTGTGTAGAACTGAGGATGCTTTACTGCTGGAAACATTGACATGCTGCAATTTTCTTGTTCGTATCACTGGAACACCAGAGGTAGCTCCCCTACAATTATCTTGCTGGCTAAGGTTTCAGAAATTCTTGTGTTGAATGTTGCATTGTTGCTTCTTCTGTATGGAGGAATAACATACTGAACTACAGTAAATGGTTGGGGGGCTTGAGATAACACATTTTTTGTTAGTTGAACTGGTTTATTGCATTCGGTATGAATGCAAAGACGTTTAATTTTTCATCAGTTCAGATTGCCTACTAATCTTAATTGAACTTTGGTTACAGAAACAACACTGAAGTGAAAAGTACTGGCATGCTTGTCAAGACTTACTCTAATGTATTTCTTTCAGGAATGCTCTGTAGGACATAGACAAGCTTCATGTTAAAAAACAAAGCATAACTTTTTTTCTTTGCCTTTCAGCCCGGTATCAAGTCAGTCACTTTTAACAGAATCTGTAGCATCATCCCAACCCGATAGTACAGCTGTGGACAAAACAGTACCTGAGACAGAAGAGTTGCAAGGTTGGTACCTGGCTTTTGGAGATGGATCTTGTAAATATCTTTAAAACCTTGACTGTTCATTATACACTCCTGTTCAAGAGATGGCCCATTCTCAGAACTAAATGTTCTGTGAAATCAGATGTGAAAAAATAATGATAAACTTAATGTAAGAGTCTTGAACTGTAGATTTGACTTTAATTGCAAGTTTCAGTAACAAGTGTGTTAATTGAGATTGGAAATACGTGTCATAAATGAATGTATTGTGAAGTCTCTATGCCACAGCTACTACATGAGGATAGACTTGGGAGAATTCATTATTTCTCAGGTTGGTAACTTGCTGGTTAGGCAAGCACCACGGAAGTTTGAGTGTATTTGTTACAGAGGGTGTTATGACATAGCTGAAAACTGTCAGTGTAAGCACGAAACATCTACTGAAGAGCCTTTTGCCTAGGGACTTGATTGATTTTTAGTGTATTACTTGATCAAAGATAAAATTATTATTGGGTTATGCACTCCAGTTGCTTGGAAAAAAAAAAAAAAACAACACCTGAAAGGATCATTTCAAGTCTGGCCTATAATTCTTATTGTTATTACAAAGTAAAGAGATTTTGTTGTTATCTTGGTTTTTTTTTCTTTGTTGATTCTTCTGCTTGTGTAGAGGCTTGCAGAACTTAAATGCCATTAAACGCTTTAGTTTTCTTAGGAAAGTGCAAAAATCAGATAGTATACCAAATTTGTTCAGGCCTGCAATCCACAGACTTTATAGAAGGTACTTAAAGGTAAGTCAGTAAGTATTCTGTGTTTTCTCTTGCTGACACAGCTAAGGCTTCAGTGTACAGAGCTCTGCTTCTGCAGGCTTAAAATAGCAGTTCAGGTTTTCCCACAGATACAATGTGCCATTTCACTCAGTTGCTAAATACAGGTTCTTTTGGAACTTCTGTTACTGAAGTTCAGTGTTTCAGGTATTTTACCAAATCAGAGTTGTCCCTTTTTGTAGGGTAGAATAAAAGAGTCACCCTCTGTGACTGTTACCTGCGCTCAGCAAAGTCTTCTGAGTTTCATAACTGCAGTTTGTGTGACCAAGGAGGTGGAAAGACTTTAATGCTTAGGCTGTTTTGTACTGCTATTTGCAAAGTTAATTACTGGAAACATATTTACATCCAGAATGCATCTTTAAGAGTATGTACTAGTATCCATTACTTCATTTTCTGGAACAGAATACCTCAACTTTGACAGTGTGCACAAGGCATGCTCTTAATATACAGATCAGTGACATCTGACCTTACCTAGTCTGAGAGAAAGCAGGGGCTGCAAGAGCTTATAGGTCTCAAGTTGTGGGTACTTGCACAGTGGAAGTGGCTTTTCAAGGCATATCTGGAGCTGTTGTACCTCTTAGTAAAAATACACACATGGCTTTACTTTCATCTCAGTTCTACAGTATGGAGAAACTGGGAAGCATTGCTGTAACCCAGCTCCTGTACAGGTATGTGCCTTGCAGGGGACCTCATGGTTAGATCAGTCAGCCACAGAAATCTTTGTACTGCATGTCACATCTCTATCAGAATAAGCCTATATCAGGCAATATGATGTCAGTTCTTTAGGCTCATCACTCCCAAAAGCTTCCAGAACCTGCTAGTCTCATGATTCTTCTTCTTCCACCCAGAGCCTGGGTTAGTGTCTCTGTCTACATATACATCTTGCTTGCTTGGCTTAACTGCAAGTTGAAACTTTGGGCTTACAGCATATACTGCTTTTTCACTTGGAGGTAGGGTAATAGTATTGTAACTTAAAATCATCTTTGCTTTTTCTGTGATTGGGCCTCTGGAAAGACTTTACCCAGCAAGCTTTCAGAATGTCTCATATCACATTCAGAGAATTAGAGGGAACATATATGTATCCGTCTCTGAAACTAATTCTCCCTATGAGAAGATAGGAACTAGAAACTTTGATTTCAAGGGTATGTTCCTGTATTCCCATTCTGCAGAATGCATTTCAAGGGTCAACCTACGTCAGGTGTTTAGAGTGTTTCAGCTGTGTCCTTTTCTTTGTACCTTATTAGTTTCTAAACTAAGAACATCAGCACGTAATTGCAGTTCTAAATTACAGTCCCTATTTATAACTGGCTGTGGCAGGGTCAGCCCCATTTTTCTGAAGATTACTTCTGTGCTATCCCTTAACTGAAAACTGTATGAAATGTAGCCTTTCCAGTTTTAGCCTTCTGCTTTGAAAAGTGCAAGTTTGAAAAGAAAGCAACTTACATTAAGTGCTAAGTGGGCTTTATTGCCTTGTTAAGGTTTTGCATCCTAAAGTTTGTTTTTTCACATGATTCAGAATTTGAATTTTAGGCTTCTGACAAGAATGTAATAGGGCTGTGTGAGGCAGTTAGCACTGACTAGCTGTGTAGCATTAAAAAGTCTCAGTATGGTAGGAGTCCCAAACTAAGAGCTTATAATTCTTGTGCTGTCTGTGCATGGGGTGTGGGGGGGAATTCTTCTGTTTGATCACTTGCTCAGCATTTATTAGCTGGAAAAAAGCCTGCTTTTAGGTACTGAGTAGAGCAAAAAGCCCAGACACTAGATAGTGGCTAATAGGTACATATCTTTAATTTACTGTTCTTATGAACGTATCATTGAAGGTGACCTAAAATGAAATGCACTAAGTAGGTACAATCCAGCTCTTCTAGCAGCTTTCTTCTATTTTGAGCATCTCTGCAACTCGTTTTAGGTTACCTTGTGGACTGCTGTACCTTTCACTCAATGTTACAGCCGTGTTACAATTAGCCAGTCAGGATTCCTTGTTTGTTGGGCACTGGGTTAATTGGGCTGCCTCTTGGCAAGACTGCAAGCAAGTGAAAAAGGTGTTCCACTGCTCTAGGTTTAATGAGTTTAAAATCAGTCAGGTTAGGATTCACATATTTCAGAAAGACTTTTTAAAAGGAAATCAGACTTAACCAACTTGAGTAACCAGCTGAAAAGTGCAGGCATGTTTGTTCTCAGTTAAGCCAGCTGGTTTTGCACTTGCTTGGCTTTGGTTGTGGAGCTGTTGTTTCCATTGTGAGGTATCACTGACTGAATAAAAAGCTTTCTTAAGAGTAGTTGCTGTGGAATTTTACAGGGAGGTAACCTGGACCTAATGGGAATGCTGTTGAGCCAAAAGTTCATCAGCTTCAGTGGGCCTTATCAGGGCTGTCTCAGTAAGCAGTACTGGAGTGGCACTGATGGCTACTTCATGTTTTTGTGGTGGTACCAGGGACTTGGGTGTGGAGAATGCTTATGATAGGAGTGCAGAAATAACGTAGGATATTTTGATTTACTAGAGGAGTTCTCCAGGCAGAGAGGGAAGGATGATAAAGATTTAAACTTCAATTCTGTAGGTAAGTGTGCTTTTACATAAGATAGCATTAAAATAAACGTAGTGCCTCCATATTATAACACTGTGTACAAGGTCTCTCAGTAGTATACTGGATTAGTTTTTGTAGAACTTCTGCTTTACTCCTAAGGTTGTTCAAGCAGCACAGTGATTATGTTTTATTATGATCTTTACTTTCTAGTTCATATCCATAAGGATTAGCTTATGTTTGTCATCAGCCAACATCTAAGACTCCTTCTGCCTGTGGTGGGGGAAGGCTAGCCTGACCCAAGTGAGAAGAGAACCCTTGTTAAATTGTATGGGAACCTAGCACGGAGTGCAAATGATAAGGTTGCTTTTTGTTTTTGTTGCATCTTTAATTTGAGGCTGAAAAAATCCCTCTCATTTGAGGAAAAAATGCAAACAGGACTGGAACGCAGCAGTATCCTGCTGTTGTCTTTCTGTAGGTGCAGTGTGTGTTAGGCTGATCACTTTGGCATGTTGTTGAAAATTAGTAGTGATCTTCTAGTTTAACCTTATATTTCATTTCTTTTGGGGAGTGAGTATTGTTCTTCCTAGGTTTGGTCAGATGTGCTTAAAAGGTAAATGTAGCTGTTAGTCTTCTCATGGGAATGACCTTTTTCTTTCAGAAGCTCTGCCTGGTAGTAGAGGTGACAAACAAAACATCCAGAGCAGGCGGAGAGGAGAGAACAGATGAGGTGTCAGTAGCTTTGCAACAAATGTACGCAGTTCTGTGTTGAGCCTGCAGGGATACAAGAACTAAGTGTGCTTTATCTCCAAGGTGTTGTTTTCATGGTCAGAGTATGCTGAAGTTCAAGCAGACTTGGCACGAGCAAAGCACTAGCAAAAGCTGCTGCCTCTAGAAGGAAATCCAGGCTCTGGTTGTTTTGATCAGCTAGGAGCACGCTCTGTAAAGCAAGGGATTTCTAGTGGGCAGGACAGCTTGTCGCCTCCCGAGAGGTGAATGTTTCTTCTTGCTCTGTTCCTTGTTGGTTAGTTGGCAGCTTGTCCTGGTACTGCTGGTGCTTCTGTTCCCCAGCAAAAGGCAGGGCTGGGGCTGGAGGAAGGGAGGGAACCAGTTCCAGCAGCACAGGCAGCAGCATCCTGGAATCCAGACAAAATACAGCAGCTGGGAGTGGTTGCAGCATATTTCCTGTGAGCTCCAAGCTGGGTGGCATTGCATTTTACCTGGCTTTTTTCTATTGTGTGTCATGCCTAGTTTACAGACAGAGCACGGACACCCTGTTATCTAAAGGTGACTTAGTAGTTGGGGCATTCATGATTATCAGAGAGGATCTGCAGTCAAATCTGTCTTCTGTGCAAAAGCAAACTGAGAGGCAGAATATATGGTTATTACTGTAGATAGAAAATGACTTGTGGCAGCAGTAGAATCTTCCCACTCAGTTCAGCAGTAAGCAGCATCCCTTAAATATTATTAAACCTTTTTTTCTTGTGTGAGAGTCTTATGTAGAAAGTAAATAAGTGCATGTGTAGATTAGAGAGCCTTGCTGTGCAGGGAACTGTGCCAGCTTTCCTTAAATTTGCCTTACAGTTACAGAGGCTTTCTGTAAAAACTTATATTGAAGTAACTGGATTTTGCTGCAAGAGGAAATGCAAGCCTGAGTTGTTAGCTCCGAAATGCCAATTTATGGCATAAAGGCTTCCTAATGAATTAATAAATGCAGGAAGGTCTGCTCTGTGTAACACTGCTAGAATTCACTTTGGTAACTCTTCCCACTTCTGATACTTCTTGTGCGTCTTTCAGTCCTTACTGCTTTCATACTTACGTTGCAAACCTCTTGAGTCCTTCTTGAAATCAAGTTTGCTCTGGTATCTATTTTTGTTTTGAAAAGTGAGGAATGTGCAAATATTGAGGAAAATGAACCAGTTTCTGTTTTGACCTGAGTAAGGCAAATATTGCCAGTACTTTTTGTTCTTCCACACAATCTGTAAGCTGTCTTCTGTATGTGAGAGAACACTGAACTAGTCTGAACAGATAGTAGTCTTAACGAATCTCTTAAAACTGAGAGAGGTATTTCCCTCCCTCATGGGTTTCAGAGCAGTGGACGTCCTGTAGTTCTGAGATTCATGGGCAAAGGAGTGACTTCCTTGCTGTAGATGTAGGTGAGCAGCAGCATCACAGTAGAAGAGATTGTTCTGAAACACTGCACTTTGTATGGCCTCAGTATTGCAGCCTTCAGTGAAAATAAGTGTTCCAACATTTTGGAAAGGAGGATTTTTCATAGCACGTACTCATAATATACAGTGCTGCTAATGCTGCTTAAAAGCTTCTTTCTGTATTTCCTGTGTTAGGAAACAGACCAGTAACACTGATGGGAAACACTTGGTGCTGGATGTTCATTCTCTCCTCAAATCTGGCAGCTCTGACTCTTAATTTTTAAACCTATTTTTACTTACTTTGATGTATAAAGGGACGGATAGCAAACCTTTTAATGTGTGGTAACTTAATACTGTCAATTCTATAAGGGCATTCAGTGAGTTCTCTCCTTGAGTTGGAGTGAAGGTTTAAAGGGAGGGAGTGCTTTGAGTACATGACTCTTCACATACCGAAGGTGCGGCAAAATTGCTAACCCCACAGCCTGAGTTGACAAGATGGGCTTTAGCTTATCGTATCATTTAGAGGAAGAAGAGAGAAACGTTTATCCAGTGTTCTCATCAACTTTTTAATATTAGCTTCCGTGTCAGAGAATGCAGAGCCTACACCTGAAGAGCAAGACAAGTCACTTGACAAACCAAAACAGAAAAAGAATCGCTGTTTCATGTGCAGGAAGAAGGTTGGACTTACTGGTAAGAAATTCTCATTTTGCTTCTTCTTTAAAAAGAAACTTAGGCTTTGGAGCTTTGAAAGCATCTTATGGCATAAATGGGGTACGGTCACTTCTTCATGCTGTTGATTGAAAGAGCCTTTGCCCAAGTTTTGTTTCTAGCTAGCTTGTACTAGATCTAGTCTTCCATGCGTTTGTTTTGTTTTTCAGCTTCTTTTCTTGAAGTGAAATTTATAACTCCAAGTAGTGCTCTTTTGAAGTCTGCTTAGCTGGGGGTTGGCTGATAGCTGGCTGCCATCTGCTAACCATCATTGCATTGGGTCAGTGGAAGGGCCAGAGAAGCTTGGGTTGTGTGGGATAATGGTTCAGAAACAAAGAAAGTGATCCAGAAGTCTTCAGGAATGCGTTTTGCACTGATACATAATGCAATAGGAAGGATTGGTCAAGTCTTGATTTAAATACTTAAATGTATTATTTGTGATTCTTGTGCTTTCTGCAGCAGAGCTTCTCTTTGGCTGATTGACACTGGTGACAGATTTATTGATAGTGAGTGAACACATTCAGGATTTAGAACAGGTGGGTGTGCTCAGAACACTGAAGTGCCTAAACTGATGTTTCTGTCCGCAGGGTTTGAGTGTCGGTGTGGGAACGTTTACTGCGGAATGCACCGCTACTCAGATGTACACAGTTGCTCTTACAATTACAAAGCTGATGCTGCTGAGAAAATCAGAAAAGAGAATCCTGTAGTTGTGGGGGAAAAAATCCAGAAGATCTGAACTGCTGCTCCTGCTGGAATACAAAATCCTTTGACCATCTGCAAATTAAATTGACTTGAGCTTTTTTTCCTTAGTCATCAGGAATGTAGAGCAGTGTACCTTGCCTAGACCTTTTAATCATGCATGTCATCAGATGAATAGATTTTGTTCTTTGTTTTTGTTTTGAAAATGACCGAACATTTATTTTCATTGCAGTTTTCTGTGGCTGAAGACTTAAGTAAAACTTTACAAGTATTATCCTTTAAGATCATTTTAATTTTAGTTGAGTGCAGAGGGCTTTTATAACAAACGTGGAGAAAATATTGGAGGGCTGTGCTTTTCCAGGATAAAACATGCATGCGTTAACTTTGCAGTTTATTTTCTTGTTGTATATAGCATTTCTCTGCAGCACAATTTCCTTTTTTTGATAATGCCTTGTATGGCACAACTAGTTATCAGTAACTGAATGTATTTTAATCATTATGGCTGCTTCTGTTTTTTTCCCATTAACGAGAGGTTATACATGTTCGCATATTAGCTTGTTTGCACCCTCTACCTATTTATGTATGAATCATTTGTAATGAGAGTGTGTGCTGAGATTGTCTGTGTGGTTTGTTTTGTTTTTTTTTTTTTTAAATTGGTTTGTGTGTATGGGGGAAGGCTGTATGCACTTCACTGACTGCAGGTTCCATTGGTATTACATCCATCAGTCTGTCTGTACACAATATGAAGAATGATCTGAAGTACCTGTGCTGTATTTATGTTTATTCATGTCTTAACTTTGATTAAATAAAATTTAAAAAAAAAAAAAAAAAAATTGGAGCCCCTGTGGCTGTCACTGGCATCAATAACCTGGATCTCTCCTGCTTTGTTTTCACGGATCCTTCCATTGATGGTTCCTTTACTTACAGTGCATTTGTCCACAGGCTGTACGTATCCCAGTGCCAGCTATAGTCTGATTTTGTTTTGTGCAGCATCCCTGACATGTGCAGGAGTGGGGTTGTCTGTGATGATATGCTTAAGTTGGGAACGTGCCTACAGATAGGTGAAAGCAGTGTCTCCAGCTTTATTGGCAATTAGGCCCTGGAGCCAAGCACGTGTGACTCTGGTCCTAGAAAATACTGCTCTGGGGTTTGTGATTCACTGTGACAGAGCACTGCACAAACCTCCTTGAAGTTAGAATGCGTCCTGAGACAGCTCCTCCAGTGGCATTGTGTTCTCAGGTTTGAAATCCACAGGCTCCAACATGGAAGGCTGCCACAGCCACCCTCCATATGCATCAGCAGATCTGCAGGTTTGTAAGTAATCCTCTTGTGGGGGGTAGGGAGAACCCTTCTTACCGTTTTGTAACTGTTCAGTAATTGTCTTTAAGACAGTATGTTTGATCAGACCCAGAGTGTTTCACCATTCTACCACCCAGGTCATCCACATAAAGTTTGAGTAGTTTGTGTAGTATGGTAAATTCAGGCAGTGCTGCTTATCACAGGCCTTAGCAGAATGCTGAGGTGGGACTAATTCCTCTCCAGGTGGTTCTGATCCCTGGCTGAAATCTCATGTGGTGGCTTGCGGCTGCCTTTGAGCATTTGTGAAATAAATGGAACTGCGTGGCTTTATTTAAGATGTTAAATTTTTAATCAAAGCTGGCTGCATCCTTTAAAATTCTGAATGCTCTTTAAAAGCTATGGTTGGCAATTAGTAGATGAAGCATTTAGCACAAACACTACACAGCAGAAGGAGCTTTCTCTATCAGATTGCTATGGAGAGTAATTTGCAAGACCAGTCATAAATGAAGTATCTCGTTCTTGCTGAAGTGGCTTACTCACAATTGATGAAGCAAAGTGTTGTTGTAGTAAAGGAGGGGAGAAGTAACTCCAAGTTCCAGTAGCAGTCTACACCTATGGGTCAAAGATCTTACATTTCCTCAGAGCACTTGCTGAACTTCCTCTTATGCAGCATAGAGAGCGAAAGAGCAGCAGCTTCTTTTTTCATGGCTGTTTGCTTTTCACTTAGCCACTGCTTTACTCTTCTCTAAATCTTCCCTTCTGAGTTTAACAACCTCCTCTTTACTATTTTTGGTCTCTCCTCCTTTATCTAGAAGTATCCTTTTCTGTTTCCTCTGGCAGTGATGTTTCTGGGCTAAGCAGAGAGGAGATGCCATCGATTTTGCAATGGGGGAAAAACAATTGTTTTGTAAGTTCTGGTATCTGAGAGACTGGAAGAAGAAAGGGCAGAGAAGCAGCTGCCTTTGGAATTCATGTAGTCCTTACTGCTGCCTGTTATGAAGCAATAATTCTGCTGGCCCTTGATTATAAGGTAGGAAATGCAACTGTGCCAAGAGGAAACTGGACTTGCAGTGTGATGGCAGTGCTGACTGGCAGGGTCAGTCTTGGGTAATTCTGTTTCTACACGTAACATTCTCAAAATAACCTAATAAATCTGTTTGTGGCCTGGCTTGTGCAGATTGCTCCGAGTAAAGAATATTGAAAGATGTAATATTGAAACTTGGACTGGAAATCAACCTTTCCCTGATAGTAAGTTGGTGTTTGCTTTGGCCTTGGCTTCATGTTATCATGGTGGTTGATCTGCTTCTCAGCCTGGATAACCAGCGATGCTTTTCATATTCTGTCATCAGCATTAGGTTAGCAGATGAACATTTTAATTAATACCAGCGCATTCACAACACTACAGCACCCTTGCATAAATCTTGTTTTTCCAGACGTGTGCTGCGTATTTGATGCACGCTTTCAAGATGTTTTCTTCTTGGAGTATGCGCACACAATTCCTGTAACCTGGCATGAAACCACTTTGCAGTGTTAAACATTCGCAGTGGTCACTGGAACAGTTGTATCTGAGATGCACCGAATTTGCTTACGGGGAATTCTGCAGGAGTTGGTGCGAGGCATCGTATTGTTTGAAATAAGAACCCATTCCAGATGGCACCACGTGAGCTGTCTTTGCTACTAGTGAGGAGCTGTCACAGATGGGCTCTTGTCACTGGTGTTGTGTCATCTTGTGCTGAATCTCTGCCTCTCCAGCTTGTTCTGTTTCTTCTAATGAGTCTTCTCTGCCAAAAAAAAAAAAAAAAAGAGTTGAGCAGGAAATAAGTTCTTTTAAGTTCTTTGCCTTGGCAGTCACAAGCTGTCTAACCACACTTATTGAAAAGGTGTGACCTCTTCTATTTGGTTTCAGTTTCACAGTTTCATTGGTTTCTGTTTTTCCCAAATGTGGTGTCCCGTGCTTTGGGTAAAAGCTGGGCTGGTGATCAGAAGATGCCACAGGTTTCCCTGCCCTTGTCCTGTTTGCACAAACCCGTTTTTAAGCTATTGGAACCGTCTGGCGAAAATGTAACTTGGATACAGCATTATGAAGCTAAAAAGAAGGTGAAGTGCAGCTGGAGGTGACAGTTGAGCACTTTCTCAGTGTTGCTGAGCTGCTGGCAGAAGAACTGCTCCATTGAGGTTAGGTGGGGACATCGTTCTCCTCCCTTGCTGTCGAGTGAATCACCCCATGGAAGGTAAATGGATGGCATCTCTGGTCTCAGTGCCCCATCTGGAGCTCTCTGCATGGATTTCCCCACCTGCAAGGATGGAGCTGCTGAAAGATGGCCTTGGTTTCACATAAGGGTTTATCGAGCAGGAAAAGCCTGTCTGCATGCTGGCCCCGTACCTCGACAGGAACAGTTAGCAGCTGCTGACTCATGCAAACCTCTGGCACTAATTAACCGCGGCTGCTGCCAGCAGGATGAGGGGTGGGATGCGGACAGGGCTGTGATTGGTTTGGGGCTGCGGATGGAGGGTGGGATTTGGTGCTGCTGTGCTCCCCCTTACGACATCTGAAGGGGCTCTTCCTTTGAGGTGGGAAAGCAGTGGCCCAGCAGGTCGGAGCCATCTCTGTGAGCATTCAGCATGTCTTTCATCCACGTGGACAAGGACTCAGATTTCCCTCTTCAGAATCTGCCCTATGGGGTTTTTTCCACCAGGGAGGAGGTGAGTGACAGCACATGTTGTCCTTGGGCTGTTGTAATTGTGTGGATCCTGTGAATAGGAGAAACTCCCAGCGATGTGGGATAAGGAAAAATCTTCCAGGTGGTGCAGGTTGCTGATCTGACAGCAGAGCAGCAGCTACTGCATTGTCTTTTTGCTTCATGTAGGGTTTCTGGTGACAGCCTCCTCAAAACCGTACTAAAGAATGGAAAGTGTTAATACTTCTGAGGAGCACTTTGGCTGCTGCGTCCTATAGTTCTTGTGTAGTTTTGATTACTTTTATTGTTAAATGAATTGTCTCCTGCAATAGCTGTATTTGTACGTGCCGTGTTCTGGCCCTTAGCAGCCTGCTTTCACCAGCTGGGTGGAGTGGTTGCAAGAGTAGTAAAGCAGAGCACAGCATACACGTGTTACTTCTGTCTCTGCTGCAGCCCCATTATGGTTTGTTGGGCACAGCACTGCAGCAAAGGGTTAAATGTGCCAAAGCAAAGCTGTGCCCTAAGGCTTGAGCCAGCTCTGTTTTGTCATAGAATCTTAGAATGGCCTGGGTTGAAAGGGACCACAATGATCATCTACTTTCAACCCCCTGCTATGTGCAGGGTCGCCAACACCAGACCAGGCTGCGCAGAGCCACATCCAGCCTGGCCTTGAATGCCTCCAGGGATGGGGCATCTGCAACCTCCTTGAGCAACCTGTTCCAGTGCATCACCACCCTCTGTGTGAAAAACTTCCTCCTAACATCTAACCTAAACCTCCCCATCTCAGTGTAAAACCATTCCCCCTTGTCCTATCACTACGCATCCTCATAAACAGCCATTCCCCCTCCTGTTTATATGCTCCCTTTAAGTACTGGAAGGCCACAATGAGGTCTCCCCAGAGCCTTCTCTTTAAGCTGAACAAGCCCAGTTCCCTCAACCTTTCCTCGCAGGAGAGATGCTCCAGCCTTTTGATCATCTTAGTGGCCCTCCTCTGCTTCTTTCTTGTACTGGGGGCTCCAGGAAATGTGGCTCGACCTTTTCCGAAGAAGAGAGCTCCCAGTTCCTGGGTGCTGAGCCCCATTAGGCAGCTGCTGACCTGAAACCTGCAGCCACCCAATGCCTCAGAGCAGCTGTAACAGGCCCTGGAAAAAAAGAGAAGTACCTGGGAAGGAGGGACTGGAGGACTGCGCACTGAAACTTCATCGCTATCTCCTGGTTGCTGCTGTCTCTGCTTATCAATACTGGTTTAAAAAAGAATTTAAGCCCAAAGATTGTGTTTTCTGATCTCTTATTTTCCACGGATCAAAACGAGATGGTTTGTTTAATCTTTTCCTAGGTGCATGCGTTGTTATCTAACCAGTCTGGATTATTTTTCCACCTTCAGACTGTTCATCGAAGAAAACATATTTGCTAAGATCTTATTAGAAGGCAGGCAAGGGTTTATGGAAATTATCTGGGGGAAAAATGTTTTTAAAATGGCACCGTGTCGCCCTGATTTTGAGCTATGGTGGTTGATGTCGTGCACCCCAGTTACAAATTAACCTGATGTGACCTTTAGAGTGCTCTGCAGGAATGTTTGCTGAATAAATCCTTATCGCATTGGAAATCATGCTTAGAAATTAAAGATTAAGAAACATCTCGTTTGGAAATTCAAGGTTAAAAAATAGGTTTAATAGCATGGATTTTCATCAGTGATTTTTTTTCCATTTTGTTAAGTTAGTTTTCCTAATGAGTGTAACCAGACTGTCTCTATTTACTTAAAGGCGTGGGTTATTGAAATTTGCCTTTGAACGTGGCAGCGTTTCTGAAATGCCCATTCCTCAGTGGTGGAGCTGCAGTGTGATGGGCTGTGATGGTCTGTGCTGCTCTGAGCACCAGCATGGTGAGCCCTTCAGGACTGCAGCAAATGAATGGGGGCTTTGTTTGTCATCTGTCAGGCAACACGACCGTGGCACTCTCCTACACAGGCAGGATGCTTTCCCTGCAGTCAGGATCTGCACCAGTGTTCACAAATTGCTGTGACATTAAACATTAGATCCTGTCCTCATGGATTCGGCTCCCTGCAACTGCTGCCTTCCTCCCTGTGTTCTTTGGAGAATTTTTGGCTACAAATGTAAACTCTCTCCCACTCTCACCGCTTTGCAGCCTCGGCACAGGATTGGAGTAGCAATTGGAGACCAAATTTTGGATCTCAGTGTTATCAAGCATCTGTTTAATGGACCGGCTCTTGCCAAACACCAGCATGTCTTTGACCAGGTATTTATCTCAGTCTATAGTTTGAATTTCTGCATGCTTTTAAATATGTGCGTGAGAGTTGTTAGCAATGAGCGATGAGACGTAGACAGCAAACTGGGAATGCTGATTTTCATTCAGCACTGAAGCTCTTGGTCCGTTTTTAGCCTGGTGTAGTTGCAAAGTGGAAATACAATGAAGCAATGCCACCCATGTTTTGAGTGGTAAGGAGAAGTGAAAGAAACACCAGAATGAGCAAAATATTTCCAGTCACCTTGAGGCCTTTTCCATTGAATTGTTAGTGCAGCACAGAGCAGTGCTAGCAGCTTTCCTCATGAAACTTTGGATTTGGATCTAAGGCAGGAACAGAAACGCAAGTTTCCCAAAGTCCCATTCTGGGGGCCATATGGAGTGGTCTTGGGAAGACTACCAAGATCACCTAGTCTAGATATCAGCCCATGCCTGTGACCATTCTAAACCACGTCCCTCAGTGCCACATCCCCACGGTTCTTGAACACTTTCAGGGATGGTGACTCCACCACCTTCCTGGGCAGCTTGTGCCACTGCATCATCGCTCTTTCTGAGAAGAGATTTTTCCTAATATCCAACTGATCTCTGTGACAAGGCACAAATTTGGGGCATCTCATGGGGAACACGGCCAGCACCATTGGCTGTGCTACACTTAGAGGCAGAGCCTGTGGCTGTGAGGATGCAGCGGGAGCATCTGGGACCCTGGATGTTTTTGTGAAGCAAAGCTCAGTCTCTTATCTATTGCCCATCAGCCCACCCTCAACGCCTTCATGGGGCTGGGTCCCACAGCCTGGAGGGAAGCCCGTGCCCTGCTGCAGTCACTGCTGTCAGCCGCCGAGCCGACGCTGCGGGACAACGCAGGCCTGCGGAAACGGTGAGCCAGCCTGGGCCTGAGGCAGCTGCCCTCCATCTGAATGGGATCCCACTGCTATTAGTGCCTAATGACAGCTTCAGGGACAGCTTCCCACCCCTTGCTGTGTCTCTGGTTAATCACTGCCTGCAAATGCGATCGTAGAACCATTTGATTGGAAGGGACCCTTAAAGGCCAACTGGTCCAACTCCCCTGCACTGAACAAGGGCACCTACAGCTGATCAGAGTTCCCAGGTGTCCAGGAGATACATGGAGCTCCATGCATACCAACCATGGCTCCACGAGGGAGGTGGCTATGGGACTTCCAGCCCGTGCCTCCCCCTATCCCAGCAGTGCCCTTGTTTTTATTTCAACAGAAAGGAATGGCTGCAAGGCTTTGCAAAGTAAAGTAAGGATGGAGCAGCTTCGAGAGATTCTCAGCCCTTTATGTGCTTGTAAACCACTTCAGGGTGAAAGCCACAAACTGTTCTGAGAGCTGAAGTCTTTGTCTTTTGTTTCAGGGCATTTGTACCTCAGGCTTCTGCTACCATGCACCTGCCGGCACACATTGGTAAGCCTTGTGGGTTGCCAGCTGCTCAGCTCTGCCCTTTGCTCCTGCCTAAAGGACCTGCTTTATTTCCAGGTTGCTCAGACTTAGCGTAGCTGTGATGGGGAGTGGGCTTTGTAGGAGCCAGAAGTAGCTCGTTGTATGCAGCGAATGGTAGGTGCTGTCTGCAGTGCAAGAATAAAAGTCCAGGGACACTCAAAATCAGCCTGAAAATTCCTGGATGTGGGTTAAGGGTTGTCCTTTGCCATGAGATCCTTGTCATCAGATTTGCAACGCCAAGGGTCTTTGTGGCTGTGATCCTCACACACCTTGCTCTCTAGACTCTTCACCATCTTCGCTGTCCTCCTGTGGAGGTTCTGATGGTTTTACGTCCTTCTTAAGTTACGGCACCCGAAGCTATGCACAGCATTAAACGCTCAGCTGGCTGCAGCTCGGCTTCCAGCACAACAACCCCCAGCAGAGGGCAGCAGCTGCCCGCCTGCTTCGGCAGGAGCTCCTCTCGTGCAGCCTTGTATTCAATTCCAAATGCGGCTGAGCGCCTCTGCACCCTTCCCTGCATCCTTCCCTGCACCCCTCCCCACTCTTTTCATCAGCTTTAGTCCCAGCACACGAGGGGCTTTTCCACATCCTTTGCTCCACATCCTCTGGGTTTCTATCCATGCAGGAGATTACACCGACTTCTACTCGTCGCGACAACACGCCACCAACGTTGGAATCATGTTCCGGGGGAAGGAGAACGCTCTGATGCCCAACTGGTGGGTTATGAGGGTGGCTGTGTTGTGTGCTCACCCGTAGGTATATATATATGCATTTTTAAAGGTCGGGGTAACCCTTCAGCAAAACATTGATTTCAGCTCACACTGCTGTCAAGAGCTTGAGAAAAGAGCCCCAAATCCCACTTCCCCAACCTGTGCTGGTGCATCTGCACCAACCACAATGAACCTCTGGTTCAAGGGCAGATTTACCTAAAAGAAACTGTGTTCTGCCAATTGCATTCTGGATTTAAGCTCCAAGGAATTAAGCAGAGCATTGGCACGGGAGTGCATTAGCACAGCTACATGGTTGCGGGATTTTGTATGTGTCTGTATCACAGAGCAAGGATGGTGCAACAGTTTTTGCCGGTCTGTGCAGAGCCTGCTCCCCAAACCTTGCACTCTGTGCAGCCCATGAAGCTGCTCTGGGTGCTGTGCTCTCAGATCTAACCTATACTCTGTGATGCTCTTTCCCGAGGCTGCACCTGCCTGTTGGGTATCACGGCCGGGCATCTTCCGTTGTGGTGTCCGGGACACCCATCCGGAGACCTGTGGGGCAAATGAAACCTGACAATGGTGAGTCCATAACAGGCTTTAAACATGGTCCCTTACTCTTTTTTTAACTATTGTTTTCCCTGCATATTGCAGTGTAGGGTCTGTGATGTTCCAGCTGGGGTCAAGGCAGAAAGCAAGGGGAAGCCAAGAGCTAAAACTGCCCTGTCTTTGCATGCCAGGCAGCATTGGATGCTTTGTTTCTTCTGTACAGTTTTCATTTTCATTTCTCTGTTTGCTTCTTGCCTATAAAATACTCTTTTTTATGCCCACAGATAAACCTCCAGTGTTTGGTGCTTGCAAGCGTTTGGATATCGAGTTAGAAATGGTAAGATGGGTTTTTTCCCCTGCCATTTTAATAGATAAACATTAAAAAGAGGGGGGAAAAGGTAGGATCAGCTTCTAAAATGAATATTACACAATCCACTTATCCATTTCCTCTGATAACTCCATATAGCAGGCAATGAACATTTCTGTGGAGGAAATCTTCCCTTCTGAGGACAGCAGGGTGTTTTAGATCATCCTCTGTTTTGTTAATACAGCTTTGGGACTGGAAACAACTTGTCTGGTCAGACGTGAGCAACCTGGAAGTAAGCAGATGGCAGGTTCTCCTATCAGGCACCACAGCCTGTTCCCTGGTCAGCAGTTCTCATGGAGCTGCAGCCAGGATCCTTTGCTGGATGTGGGGGTTTTGGAAGCCCAGAAAGGCTGTGCAGGAGCAGGGGGAGCAGAAATTGCTGCAAGTGCAACCCAAGCACCTCATCCTGGCTAGAAAGAGAAAACCCATGCTGTGGGTTTTGTAATTAAATATCCTTGGACAGTGCATCTTCTTGTGGCTTAGCGTGGTTCCAAAGGAGAGAGCTTTCTAGGGTTCCCTGTTGTGATTTATGTGGCCTATGTTGTTTCATATGAGGGCAAGAGAGATGCTAGGTCATGGTAAACACCCAGCAGGGACATTTCCCCACTACCTCCTGTCACTGTAGTCTCCCACTGAGCAATGCAATGACTTTAATTCTCTTTCATCTTCACAGCCCACAGAAAATATGAGTGGCCAATGGACTGTCTTATTTTGCAAATGGAGGGACTAATTTTTCTCCTTTGTTTTGATACAGTCCTGCTAATTCCTGCCTCTTGGAAATGCAAGTCTCCTAAGAGTTTCAAAGTCTTAAGGAAGGGAGGAAAGAGGGAGTAGGTTGTTCCTTGTCTAATTAGTACAGGAAAGGATGCAAAAAAACATGTCTTGGCCAACCTCAGTTGCTCTGACATGTAACCCTCTGTGAAGGGGTGAAGTTTTCTACATTCAGAAACTAAACCAACATTTTGATTTTCAGGCATTCTTTGTAGGACCTGGCAACAAGCACGGGGAGCCGATCCCAGTCAGCAGAGCCCATGAGCACATCTTTGGAATGGTCCTTATGAACGACTGGAGTGGTAACCAGCACCATGGGTGGGGTCAGAGCATTATGGGGTGCCCTAGAGATGGATGAATAATGTTTTTAAAAACACATTCATGGGCACTGAAACCACTGGGTGTGTTTCAAAATGAAATACTACCTGCATTTCTTAAGCTCTTTCTAAACCCATCTTTGATCAATCAGTAGAACCAGTGTCTGCTGCCTAATGAAGATTGATCTACTTATGAAAGAGCTAATATCCATCTAGCAGGGATCGAGCAGCGCTAAGGATGGTGATCTAAACAGAGGATTGATTTCAATGTCAGGATTAGGAAATAATTTGGCAATCACAAATCCCTCTGCCTATGCAGAGGTTTAAGCAGACAAAAGCATTGTTATAGAGGTGAAATGAGCCCCTCTGGCTGGGTGTCAGTTTAACTGAACTGAGGAGGAAAATATGGTTATGGATGACCTAGCTTGCTATAATTATCCCTGACTACTTAATGTAGCTGGTCTGAGAACTTTGGTTTGAGAAAGGGAATGGAATTAACCCAGAATTTGGGCACAATGGCTGTAAATTGGTAGTGAGAATGTTTCCAAGTCCACACAACTTGTTCTGTAGCTGTGCAGAGGTCTTTCACCAGTGTAGAGGCTGTACAACTCCAAGTATGTTTAATGGCATTACTTTCAATTTTCCCTTCCTAGCCCGTGACATCCAGAAATGGGAGTATGTTCCTCTAGGCCCATTCCTGAGCAAGAGCTTTGGCACAACCATCTCCCCTTGGGTTGTCACCATGGAAGCTCTGCGGCCATTCCTGCTGCCAAACCCCATCCAGGTCAGCAAGAGAAAAAGGCTTGAAACTTTGAACAGTTTGTAAGTGTGATCCTGCTTCAAAGACACAAAGAAAGCTTGAGCCCTTTGAATCCAAATGCTGACTGATGCGGCACAAACACGTGGTACCTGCCATCCTGCCCACTCGAGCAGAGCAGAAATATCATCTCCTCTAAAATGTCTTGAAAATGAACTGATCACTGAGCTGCTAGGTCATGTTTGGTACTGCTTAGCATCCAGAAAGCAGGAGGGAGAGAAAGGGTTCGTGCCAGAGCACTTTGTTCAAACATCTGTGTTATGTGGAACTGTAGTTAAAATGGGAAAAGATAATGAAGTTCTTACAGAGAATTTACCACCCTCTCTGAGCAGGCACAGAACAGAGATGTGCTAGCTCTGTATTAGTTTTGGATTAACATCCATGCCAAAAAGATGGAGAGGGCTTTTGGAGCCCAAGCGCAAAAGAGGGAATCTGAATCTGCGGGATATCACATCTGCTCAGAAAGATCCTTAAAAGCATGTGTGTGAGAGCAAGAAAAGCAATAATCTGAACAGTAATAATGGTAAAGTAAATGGATTGTAGCACAGCCTGCATTAACAAGAACTCGCTGAGATGCCACATGGAATTTTTCCTTTTTGCTTGTGTAAACTGTCACATCTTTTATATGACTTTAGGATCCCAAACCACTGCCCTACCTTCGGGATGAAGAACCCTACACTTTTGACATCAATCTCTTTGTTGCAATAAAAGGTACGGCAATGTGGAGCCAGTTGTAAAGCTGAAATCACCAATTAAGGACTGCAGAACCCCCCACGTACATAAGGCAATTTGCTCTTGGCTCTGCATTCCTCTTTTCTTGCAAAGCTCTTCACATTCCCTCTTGGCCATCCAGTGATGCACATAGGAGGGAATGAAGCCCACCTGAGGATTGCAGATAATCAACCTTTGATGAGGAGCCCCTATGGGGGCTGTCTGAATGGGTGGGCAAAAGTTGGGCAAGGAGAGAGCAGAAATCCATGATGTTAGGCCAGCACAAAGCCCAGTTAATGGCCTCACTGAGCAAAAGGTCCAGTTGTTGTCCGTATTGTTGCTCATACAGTAAAGGAAATGATCAGAATTGGGTAGCTTGATGTTACATTGGTGCCATCCATGCACCTCTTGTTTTCTGGCCTTCTTAAGGGAATGGAAAATGTTATTTGCTGCTCTGCTGCTAGGGATTGTAATGATAAAAGGAGTCATCCATCTATAAATGAAAAGACTCCATCATTCATCCAAAGCAAATGAGTTGTTTCCCTGTTTCTTGCATTTTATTTTCTGCAGGAGAAGGAATGAGCATGCCAACCACTATATGCAGGTCCAATTTCAAGGTAGGACTTTGGCCTCTTTCACTTGCTTGAAATCTTGCTGATGCTATCAGCTCAGCTCTTAGGCAGCTTCAAATACTGATTTTTGCATTAGTCAAAGATCAGGTTAGGTTTGGGTAAGGTTCATAGAATCACAGAATAACATGAGTTGGAAAGAACCCTTAAGGATTGTTTAATCCAGCTCCTGGCACCTCACAGGACCATCCAAAAATCAGTCCATATGCAAACAGAGGGAGAGGAGAGGATGGTAGTGGCAGCTTTTCCCTCCATTGGGATGAGAACTCCCAAGCACTGAACAAGAGAGCAGCTCTTCCTCCTGCTCAGCTTTGAATTCATGCAAAAGGGCTCTTGCTGTGCCACAGTGGAAGACAGCCTTGCAGTCACAACTTGTACCTCCCATGGGGACACAGCCGTGAGCCCAGGTCTGCCCTGGTACAGTATGTGGGCTGGTGAACCATTTTAAGTTCACGTTTGGCTCTGTTCATCTGTAGTAATTACCCTAATCAGTAAATCAGCAGTCAGCACAGCAGTAATGAGGAGATTTTTCTATAAGCCTGTTAGAATACTAAATGTGATCATGGATCCTGGGCTAGTAGTGCTGGCCTTGAAGAGGAAGAAGAGGATAAATGGCATCTGACTGAAAGAGGAGGAATTTTAAGGGGCAAAGTTACATGTTATATGTCTGAGTTTATATGCATGCAACAGCCCCTTGGTCATCATGGGCATCCTGGTCTAGTACCAGGTATGGAGGTTGGTGGCCCTGCCTGTAGCAGGGTGGTTGGAACTTGATGATCCTTGGGGTCCCTTCCAACACAATCCATTCTATAATTCATTCTACTATTCTGTGATCATATAGAAAGCTATCAGCCATGTCACAGTTACTATTAGAAATGCAGCTGGGTGTGTCACTTTTAGGCTGCTGAAGGTTCCTGATTAAATAAGGAAACATCTTTAGGGATCTCCTGACCAGCATCATCCAGAGAATGCGATTCCTTCTGCACAGGCAAGTGACAAAGGTTTGTCCTTCATTGCTTTAGCCTCTTCCTCCTTCCTGCAGCACATGTACTGGACCATGAAGCAGCAGCTGGCACATCACTCCATCAATGGATGCAACCTTCGACCTGGAGACCTCCTGGCATCAGGAACCATCAGTGGGCCTGTGAGTGTTCAAGTGCTGATAGCACCAGTAACAGCTCAGCAGATTTAAAATACTACATCCACAGGCCTAACTTTGCAAGCTATCACTCTTGTACGGGGAGTGGTTGCAATGTCTGAGTAAGGTACTGGCACTTGCTGAAACATCAAATATAATCACTCTTCATGCTGTCTTTCAGACAGCTTCAGGGTAAGTGGTTTCCAAACATGGATACCTATCCTTCCATTCTGAGCACCTCTGCAGTGCTTTTTGCTTCCCCTAACCCATTGTGCTGCAGATTGACATTGATGATTTATAAACCTTTGCCAGCTTTGCTTCTGAAGAACAAAACATAAATAAAACTGCAATGTGGTTACATGAAAGCATGGGTTTTCAGGAGTGCCCTAGATTTGTTTCCATGCTCTCTGTAGCTGCCTCAAGTGGCTTGTAAAGGATTTAGGACTGCTTTAAACGTACCAGATGAAGCCATGACTGCTTACAGCAAGCAAGGAATTGTAACGCAAAGGCAAAGCAATAAACCAGTGTATTACCAACAAAGTAAATCAACAGCAAAACTCCATTCTGTGTGTTAATCTATTTGTGAATCTACTTCCAGCAATAAGTAGCTTAGCAGTAGGACTGTTACTAAAGAGACATTCACCTGTTGATAACTTTTGCTGCAGGAGCCTGAGAGCTTCGGCTCCATGCTGGAGCTTTCTTGGAATGGGACAAAAGAAATTCCTCTTGGCCACGGACAGTCTCGTAAATTTCTGCAGGATGGAGATGAAATCATTATAACAGGTAATGGCTGAGAAATGCTCGTATGCTGTACCTAGGAGGCGTTTCCAGGTGTTGGTAACAGCTGAGGACATGGCTGTGCTCCGTGTGCACGCATGCAACCCCAGCTCTTTCCATTCCTCTGAAAGAGCTGTGCTTGAGAGCTCTTTCATGCATTCTCCCCTAGTGCTGGTGTTTGCAAGAGCATGGGCCACTTTGTTTTCCTTCTGCACTGCAAAACATTTCCTTCCCACCCCTGACTGTCTTCAGTTACACTTTTCCTGGCCTCTAGCAATGATCCAGCTACCAACCCTAAACCTTGCAGGAATGTTCAATGGGCAAAAGCAACAACAGGACTGTGGCATGTGCTGGCAGGCTACAATTGCCTGCTCTAGTTAATGCATTTAAAGCTGAAGATCTGTTACCGAGCTGCATCTCTACCACAGAAATGTTTAATTGGAGAAAACCCAACACAGTGGAGCACTAGGACATCTAAGTAAAATGTGAGGCTGAAGGTAGGCACTATGCTTACTAGAGCAGTGTTTCTGGCGGTGCTAAAATGGATGAGCTGACAAAATCCAGCATAATTGATTGGTAGTGCTGCAGGTTGGGTCTGACTGCAGGAATATTGCACATCTTGTTTGTTCTGTGATCACATTCACTGAACTTGCATATTGCTGTGTTTCACCAATAGTCCTGGCCTATTTGAACTTCTTTTTTCCTCCATTGCAGTTCTTAAAGTTTTTATTTATCAGTCAGATTTCAAGACTACTGTGCTCTTAACCCCCTTTACACACAGTCTTAAATGTAGCAGCACCTGAATCAGCAGCTGTCACAGATCACAGCTCCATGATGAGAAGGGACAGTGCTGAAGGAAGATCCTGAAGGAAGATCAGACCCAGGTTCTCCTTGTACTGAGGAAGGGGGGAGCTTCTGCTCCCACGGAACAGCATTAAGATGAGAGGGAATGGCCTCAAGCTGCATCAAGGGAGGTTCAGGTTGGGTATTAGGAAACATTTATTTCCTGAAATAGTGGTGAGATATTGGCACAGCTGCCCAGGAAGATGGTGGGATCACTGTCCCTGTAGGTGTTCAAGAGCCATGGGGATGTGGCACTGAGGGATGTGGTCTGTGGGCATGGTGGGGGTGGGTTGATGGTCAGATAATCTCAGCTGTCTTCTCCAGCCTTTGTGATTCTATGACTTTTCCTGATGTCTGACAAGAAGGACCAAACCACAAAGCCTCACCGTGCTCGTGGGTTGGGCTCCAACTTTAAAAACGTTCTTGTGTTTGTGCATCTAAAAAGTAATGGAAATATCCTTACCATAGGATAGCCTCATCACGACATCTCAACATGCACAGGCCTGGGCACATGCAACCCAAATATCCACGAGGATAATTCTATTCATTCATGGCAGAACCCCACTGTCCTCACAGCACAACCTGTCTCCTGTTTTCTGCCCCCAGGTTACTGCCAAGGCAGTGGCTTCCGCGTGGGATTTGGTCATTGCTCAGGAAAAATCCTCCCAGCTGTGTCAGGTCTGTGATGTTTGTGGGAAGGGAACATCCAGGAGGAGGAGTAAAAGAAGGTGGAATATAAGGGAAAGGAGAAGGAGGACATTTCCCCAGCTGTGCTACTGAACTCAGATTTATTATTTTTATATGACTGATTGGAAACTTACTATTTTTAATAATCAATAAATATCTGCAAGATGAATGTGGCTCTCTGGTGTGATAAGAAAAGTTTTTCTACCCTAGCTTTAAAGTTCTTGTGATGTGAGAATAGGGTGATTTAAATAGAAAGCAAGATTTTTATCTCTTCTACATTAATATTTTTATCACAGCTATAAAAAGGTCTTCAAGTAAACTGAAATATTCACTAGGTTGGTGATACAGCAGAGCTTAAATCCTGGCTTCTTTTTTTCGCAGTGTTCATCTTCTGGGGGTAAAACCCCAAAAGTGGATGCTAAAACCCAGGAACCATTTGGAGGAAGATTGCTCCAGGAGCACCCCCAAAACCAACACACAAAAACACAAAATTGAACGTGATGGTCAATGCAACTGACAGCAAAACAACAGGGTGCTAAAGGAGCAGCCTTTTCAAAAGGGTGAAAACAGAAATTACACTGTACCAAAGGGAGGGTGGCAGCCCCAGCATGATGATTTGCACTTTGTCCCCTGTCAGGGAACAACACGGGTCCGGGTGCTGGCAGCTCCTTGCAGCGGGCAGTGAACAAAGCACATGGCACTTTTCTCCTGTGCAAAGGGCATCTGCCTCTGTCCCATGGCCTACAAATCAATTTAACGCCATGGTCCAGTGCCAAATCACATCAATTAGAGGACATCACTGGCTGAAGGAGCTCAGGAGAGCAGCTAATGAACTCTGGTATGGTGCAAGGGAATCTTGCCAAATATCTGCTCGGTCCTCCAAGTGAAGGGGCTGATGGAGCTGTGGATTTTGTGCAAGGATAGCAGTCCCAGGGCTGCAGACGCGTTCCCAGAGCCAGGAGCTCCTCATGCTGGGGCTGGGGGCAGCAGGAGGGCAGGCTACGATCCTGACTTGTGGAGCTGCCTGTAGGAGAGGGTCTGGGTGCACCACCTCCAAACATGGGTGTCAGGGCATGCTGATATTTAATATCACCCTTGGGGGAGTGTGCTGTGTGACCCCTTGGCCAGGCAGGAAGGAAGAGTGAATTTGGAATGAAGATTAATGAACAAATGTGACAGTGCATAAATCATTGCTAACAGGGCATGCTTGCTGAAATGGGATGTCTCCCGGGCAGCCTCAGCGTGCAACAATAACAGTCCCTTTCAAGAATGATGCTGGGAGGATCATCCTCAAATCAATTTAAATTTTTAGCTTAAGACATTCCACTGTTGGCAGAAGGGATGACCTGGGCAGAAAAACAGCTCCTTGTTTATATTGAAAAAAAAAAAAGGAATTTTTTCTTCAGGGTCTGTTAGGTACTCCGAATTGAGCTAATAGACAGATACTTATTTTAATGCACTCTGACTTAGATGGCAAATAACCTTGAAGGACAACCACAAGCTGCCATATTCCCTCTTGGATTTGGAAATAACTCGTGTGATCCTTGATGCTAAAGCTGTGGCAGCCCCATATTTCATCTTGCCATGATGCCACCATCCCATGGAAGCACGGATGGGTTTTGTATGCTGGAAGGAAGGCTGTTTTTCTGAAAAACCCAGGAACAATCTCTGTTGACAAGAGCTGATGGAGGTGTCAGGGCAGTACATTGCTATTCGTGGGTTTTGACCTTGATGCAAGTCATTTTGCAGCCAGGAAGGACTGCAGCATCAGTGCTTTTTGGGTACAAGAATATTTGTTGGAAACCATTAATATTTGTTGGAAACCATTAAAACCATTGTGCAAAGCCAGTGCAGCTACATCTTCCATCCCAGGGATACAAATCCCAGTTCCTGGTCAAAAGCCTCTGTGGAATGGTGGGGACAGGCAGGAGGTGACAGGGTGTTCCCATAGCCCCCAGGTGCTTCCTAACTTGATTAAATCTGAGAAATCCCAGGCTTCCAGAAATTGATGTTTTCCTTCCCAGAACTCACACAGCTCTCTGAGCAGATTTTGGATGTGGGCTGGAGGAAGTCCAAAGCTTTGCTCAGGACGGAGCTCAGACACATGGACCGCCTGCTGCATGGCCAGAGGCCAAAAGTCCAGCAGATGCTAAAAAAGGAAAGGAATGGTTTTTATGGCCAAGGTGAATTTTTTTTTACCTGCAGGATAAAGATGTGGGCTCATGGTGTTGGAGGCATCTCCTCTTTGAGGGAGGGCACCCACAAGGGGGAAACAGGTGGGTGGAGCAGGAGGGATCTTCAACCTGGGGCCCTTGGTTCTGTGCTTACAATGCTTACATCTTGGATCAATACTTGCACCTGGTGCTGGGAGGAGTTTGTTTCTAAAGGGCCATTTAAAGTGGTTTGACCCTCCCTACAAAAAGCTTCCTCTCCAAGTATGGAAGCTTTTATTGCAATTGGATTTGAAGGTGGAGCTCTTTGCTTCTGGATTTTATTGCTTTTAATTCAAGTCTGCTTTTGTTAGGTTTATTGTATAGCAGTTTCCAACAACAATGAATGAAGTAAAACTTTAAAACCAGAGCTCCTCTACTTTGTCACAGCGCTGAGATTGTCACTCCAGTGGAGAAGAAAAAATTCCCCTGTGGATCTTCAGAGGCCTAGAGGAAAGGTAAACCCACCCCAGAGGGGTTTGGGGCCATGCGGTGTGGGATAGGCTCCTTCCCTGGGTGGGGGAAATGCTCTTTCAGAAGCTGTTCGGGGTTAAGGCAGTGACTTTGTTAGAAGGGATGCTGTTAGTAGGTGATATTTGCATCCACTTTCTTTCTAAGAGGCCATTTCTCAGGCTCAGGACTGCCACCTCTGCTCAAGGTGCCCACACTGTCACTGCTGTGTGAGAAAGAGAGATAATTTCTGGGCTCTAAAGTTGATTGAAAGCTCTGGATGTGTTTGGCTGTACGTGAGGGACATGCTGAAGGTACAGCCCTGTGCTGGGATTGGTCTGCAGATGGCTGCTGCTTGAACAGCTCGTTTGGGTTTTAAACTTGTGTTAACACCCTTCCTTTTCTTTACGGATTCAGCACACTTAATGCAATTTTAATACTTTTTGTTTGATTTTTGATTTCTCCCTGGACAAGTTGCAGTACAAAACAGGGAGCTTTGTAATTAAGCACATCACTCAACGCTTCATAATGCTGTTGTGCACTGAGATGAACCCTGAGAGTAAATGCAACTAGAAGTCTTAAACTGTGCGTGGCCTTAAAAACACATCTGTGATCAGTGTTTTCCTCCTGGGTTACAAAAAGGAGCAGTGGCCAGAGGGTATCGACTGCTTTTAATGAAAGGAGTTTAAAAAGGAAAAGTGAACATGCAAAATAATACAGACTGCAATAAGGTATTCCCATGTCCATGCTAAGGTATGGTTAAAATTGGGGATTGGGTATCCTCTATTTAGATCAGTTCATCTGGGCTGTGCAGAACCAGAAGGCAGCCATAGAGATTGATGTAATGGCCGGCATAGCTGGGCCAGTGGGGTCAGGAGGAAAGGGTGGCCAGGGCTTGGATTTATGCCTGTGCATGGAGCTTTTATCCATTCAGGAGCTGCTCCGAGAGCAGCATGGTAACTCCAGCTGCTGCTTCTGGTGTAGGGAGTGGCTTGTTGCAATCTGTGCCTGCATTGGATCCTGATGAGTAGTGAACTGCAACACACACAATTTCTTTCCATGTTGAAGCTGTTTATTGCATTAAGTAAATACATCTGCAGTAAGTTTGCATTATTTCCTCTGAGTGCAAGTGCCGGTAGTATGGCATAATGATTAAAAACAACAGAACTGGCAGAGGCACTTGTTACATGCAGCTGCAATTAGTGCTGAGCGATGCAGCCCCTACCAACCTTCCACTGCCCAGGAACGTGGCTCTGCCAACCAGACTCCCAGGAGATGGAGTAACAAACATGGGCTGGGTGGCCAGGTCAACCCAGAATGCAAGCAAGGTGAAGCTTCTGCTTTCAGCATGGTGTTTGCTATTGCTTTTAGTTAAAGTGGTGAGGCTGTGTTGGTAACCGTTGGTGGAAGGCAGAAACTGGAATATACATATATACATTAGAAGTACAAAAAACAACCCCACCAGTGTTTAGGTAGTCATAGGAAAAGGTTTGATGTAGGGGAGGCTTTTTGCAAACAGAAAGTAAAATAAAATCTTAAAATGTTTTGTAGATGAAAGGGGGGAGTGGGGGAAGATAACCACAAATATTCTTGTGAGATGAACCTATTTGCTTCCCCAGCATTCATAACCCTTTGCTGTCATATGCACTTCCTCCCCCTGAGGGCTGTGTGCTGCTGTCCATGCCCAGCCAAAGGCACAGCACAGGGCTGACCCTGCTCCCTGGGAGTTCAGGTCTTAAACTTCAGAATATGCATAAATCCTTAGCTGAACAGGGGCCTACTGGTAGTGTGCAGCAAAGCCAAAGCATACGTATTCTCCTTGAGAGGACTATTGGCACCAGGAGTAGTGACAAGCACTTTTCTTGCTGTGTCAGTTCTGAATATAGTCAGGTAACCTGAAATACGGAAGTCTCTGTAGGCTGGAAATAGTTATTTTACTACTTCTTGCTTTGTATATTCTGTAGCCCCACTGGTATCAAAATGGGATATGGAACTTAATGACTAAAAAAACCAGGCTTTAAATGTCAGTGGAATGGAAGCAATGCTCTTTGAGCTGGGGTATTGGTTCCTATGGTATAGATAGGCACACACATGAATGAGACCAACATATTTGCTCAAAGAGTGTTGGACTTTAACATTCACACTTATAAAACTTCCATTACTAGTGGTTAATTAGCTAACAGAACCTGAAGCTGAACAGCAGGCTGGTGAGCAATCTGCAGTGGATAATTGAAGCAGTGGAGATCTCTTGGTAAAGAAGAGCAGGATTAAAGCTGATCCTCAAATCTCCCTTCTGAATGGGCTCTCCTACAACAGAGATTAGCTGCAATTGTGCAGTTGAGCCTAGGGCAAAAGGTGCATGCGAAGTTTCCATATACCTCATAGCCTGCTCTTCTGTAGTCAGTACTCCTTGGAACTCCATGGAATGGGCAATAAAATCAGGTGCCATCAGAATGATTCAGGATGTTCTGATCTCAATAAAAGTACATAGAGTTCTGGACAAGCTCTCTATTGTGGAGATTTTCCCTTCCCTTTTCCCTTGCTGCACACTGAGATTCAGACCTTCCTGTTTAGCTTTACGTAAAGAAGTTGTAAATCAGTATCTTACTTCCATGTCTTTATCTAAGGCTCTTCAAGAGCTTGTATAGCAATATGATAGAGCTGAAACAGGGCAGGACAAGTTAATTGTATTGTACCAATTTTACATGTTTGAAGACTGCGGCAGAAAGAGGGGACTAGTGCAATAGTCAAACAAATCTGTCAGGGTCCAGAATACCAATCTACAGAGTCTATATCTAGCCTACACAATTATGCCCTGGTTCCTTGCTCCAACCTCTTTTTCCACCTTTTTTTATCCACTCTATGTTGTCCTATGGCAAGAATGTAGAAAACAAGATGGTGAGGAAAAGGAGAAAATGAAGTATCCTTTTTGCAGATCTGTGCTCTTAGGTCTCGTCTATTCATGACACTAGTGGTTGCAGTACCTACTCCTGATTGCTTCAGCAGCTCTTTACAATCCCTTAAGCCATGTGTGTAGTCACTCAAGGCAGCTGCGGGCAAACCTTAGAACTTAAGAAATGGAGGATGTGGGAAACCTTTGATTACCACTCTTCAAAATGTAAATAATATAATTCCAGAGTTCCCTTTTTCGCTTCTTTCGTAATGGCATTCTTAATGCATTGAGTAAAGGAAATACATGGATAATCAACAAAAACATGGAGGAAAAGTTTTTTTTTAAAAGGTACTTTGCTCGAGGTAGAATGCATGTTCTTGCTACTGTAATTTGGGCTAACAAATTCGACTGACAAAGCTAGGAGTGTCTTTGCTAATTGTCTTTAACATCTATGTGCGATCCCTCTGAACTGTCTCTGAAAGAAGAGATTAATGAAGTTTTGTGTGGAGTCAGCCTTTGATAAATGTTGCAAGTTCTTTGTAGTTGAAGCCAGTGGTGTCCAAGCTCTGATCTGTGAACTGTGGCTACCAAGCTCATTGCAAGAGATCTGGCTGATTGATGGACCTATGGCAGATGTCAATATATCTAGTTATCCATGAGTAGGATAGAGAAAGGTTGTGCTGCAGAGTCAACAGTAGCCCACAGCCCCCTTGGAAACTGCAGTTTGAGTGCTTCTGTATATTGATCACAAAAAATATGACAGCACTGTGGTGGGGAAGCATATGGACACTACTTAATTCATTGAGAATAAATTTGCTGATAGCCATGGTGCTTTAGTGTTCTTTCTCCTGGGCTGACGACTGGACTTGTTGGTCTTTCCTGCCCTGATGATTTTATGATTCTACCTAACATTACCTGGGAAGACACAACTGCAAAACTTTGCCTTTCTCCCGAGCACAAATATAATGACTCAGGAAGGTATTTGAAGCAATCTTGTGTTCAGGGAAGACATTCTTATTGCTTTATCAAATTGCAATTTCTGACTAAAGCCCTGAATTTGTGGGAGACGTTGAGAGGGCAAACTGTGCTATAGCTGTAGGAAAAGTCTGGAGGATGTTATGCTACTGAGTTATGTGATGACCATCTTCATTAAGATGAGGGTTGCTGCATAGTATTATTGTGCTTCCAGAATGGCTTGCTGATGTCCTGGTGTATTGAGCAATAATCATATGAGCTATTGGCTCTTAAATATATTGCCATCATCCTGCGTATCTGAAAATGGCTGTTCCTGCTTGCTTTCCTGATAGGAAGAGTCCTCCTAGATTGCAGCATCTTATGGCTCTGTGTAGCCAAGCCCCTTCAGTCATCCAGGTGCTGCTCCTCCCATGTGGATGTGGGGATAGCACTGTAAGGGTCCATGATGACTTTTGCACAGCGAATTATCATCACAATCAAGAAAAGGCAGAGGAAGACAAAACATGCTAGTGTCAGTCCCTTGTCCACATCAACATATGCGGGCTCTGGGGTGGGTCCCTCCATGGCTCATGCTGCTCCTCATCGGGGTTTATGTTTGCTGCTAACATCATTGAGCACCTGCAAAACAAACAATGTCAGACAATGGGGAAACTCAGTGCAAGTGGGAACAGAAAATATATGATGTGTTCTCAGAGGGAAATCAACCTGCTAGAAATCTCATAGCTTGAGTAACAGGGGGCTATGAGCTGGAGAACCTTGACATTCTTTTTTCATTCATCTGTGTTTCTTGCTAAAATGTTAGACAATGGAAACAAACGTTAACAAAAGAGAAGGATGGTGCTTGTGCACTCCTCTATTTGGAATATCATCTTTGAAGAAATCCAGACGCTGTTCTTGTATCAGCATTCCCTAATCATAAATATATTTCCACTCCTCTGTTAGTGTGAAAGACCAGACAAATGGCAGAGCAGACTGTTTCTATCCCAATTTTCTTCTCTGTCCAAACATTTCCTGTCTCTTACTGGCACAAAGCAAAGTGAAAATTATGCACACTCATTTTCCATAACATTTAATCTCTACTACTCATAGGTTCTGTAGGCAAGAGATGATTTTCAGGAGCAATGTTCTTTAAGTAGGTGTTTTATCACCCAGAAAGGTATGGGTGATTACGTGATTCCTACATGAATTATTTTACTTAATGCAGATGTCTGCACTGCTGAAGGTCTCTTCTGACCTTATCTGAATCCTTAAGCAAAATTACTTCAGCAGAGATTGACTCCTTACACAGGTATGCTGCTGGATCCTTCATTGGCTGCTGCCCCCGATGGCTTTGGTATGGCAGTGCTTAAGGAGAGGAGCTGACCTGGCTGACAGAGTGAGTGAGGGAAGTTTCTTGACATGGTCAAAGTGGGAGATGTAAGAATTGAGGGTTTCTTCTATGAAAGAGTAATAATGTTGAATGCCTCCTTAAAACAAGCAAATGTCTTTCACACGAAAGACAATAACCAGCCATGTTTCATTGGGAGTAGAGAAGACAAAGAGAAGATGTTAAACAACAGTGAAATTTGGGTATCAAATGGTGCAGCTGCTCTCTATAACTGCATCAATGCAGTAAGGAGATCCCAGCCAGCTTTGCCCAGTTCCATGTGCAGGGAGCTGCTGCTGCTGGCTGGGCTCTTTCAGCAGCAGTTCACATCTGGCTGGAGCATTGTGTCCTTGCAGCACCTTGTGAGTACCCCAGCACTGAGCCCATCTGCCCCGAGAATTCTTCCCAGGGTGAACTGAGGACCCTTATTTAAAACTAATCACTGCACCTACTTTCATAATTTATTCCCTTTCAAGTTTTCCAATCTTACCACCTCCTAGATCCTACAGGACAAGGATAAATCAGCTGGGCTCTCTAGTCTATTTTAAGCACAAGAATGGCTGGTTTTTATTTTCAGAAAGCTTAGAAAATACTGCAACAGCCATTCCTGCAGCAGGGAGTTGGAAGAGAAGACGAACTGAATGAAACCAGGCAGCCACTGTATGTGTTTACCATCCTTAGGAGAGAAGAGCAAATACGGGCCAGCGAGATGATCACTGAGGAGTGGGGTAGGTTTGTGGTGCTCATCTGACCTGGCCAGAAGTTTTTAGTCCTCAGAATACACCATTACTTGTGCTAATTACTTGTGCTACCCTGGAGAAGATTGTGCTGCTGCTCCAGAAGTCCTTGCCACCCTATTTGGCTTGAGCTGAGGTCTATGGCAGAATTGAGCACCTATGGACATTACCTGTTATCCCACAGTGTGATGTGGGGCTATGAGGAAGGGTGAATTCAGTTTGGAATGAAATTTTGGCAGCTTTTAATTTGGGAGTATGGGGGGGATTTTGATCACTGTCTGGTTAGGAGGCTTCATAGTTCCCTGCAGAGTCCCTCGTGCTGAGAAAATAGTACTGTGGATTTAATGCTGAAATAACAGTTTTGTAGAAGCTTGTATACCTATTTTGCTAGCCAAGAGATCTTACCTTATAACTTAATTTGTTGAGCAGGAGTCAAGACTTTGTCAGCAAGGCTGAGTACTAAGTGTGGGTGCTTTTGTGGAGTGGAACAAAAAAGCTGTTGTCAAAACTACTGATGTAGCCTCGTCCTTATCAGTACTCCTATCAAGGTAGGGATGGATTTGATTTTTCCCTCCTGACTTCCTGGCTGTGCTATTATTTCACACTAAATTAACCCCTGCGAATATCAGAACTACCAGGAAGTTTCCATCAGGATTGACCTTTGAAAAATCTGTATTTCCAATTAAGTATGCTGCCTCTTAAAATGTTAATAATTTACTCAGTAAGTGTTCTGAGATGCCATCGGAAAATCAAACCTCTTGAGTATCTCTTTTCAAATTCCATCACAGAATCTCATTACCTATGGAACTGAAGCTGGGTGATGTTTCCTGTGAAACACTGGAGCAGTGTCTTACACCTACCAAAAAGGAAAGAGCAATTTATGGATGCGCCATCCCTGGAGGTGCTCAAGGCCAGGTTGGATGGGCGCTGGGCAGCTTGAGCTGATGGGAACTTCCAGCCCATGGAGGGGGTTGGAACTGGGTGATCTTTGAGGTCCCTTCCAACCCAGGTCATTCTGTGACTTTGTGAAAAGGATACTCTGGGCAGTAAGATTCACCTAGAGATCAGAGTGAAAGCATATGGCATTCGAGCTACAGTTCACATATACAGTTCACAGCGTATTATGGTGACAGCTTGAATCTAATGTATTTTTTTCAGATTTAAATTGATATGTTTTGCAAAGAAGTCAGTATTTTCCATGGGACAGAAGGATCTTTTTTTTCCAGATTACTGTGTTCTTGAGGTTAGACCAATCACGTGTCTTCCTTCCTTCTGTTCTCCCCATAAACATAAGGTTCCTGCCATGTGACAGTTATTCTGCACTAAGTAATGGAAAACATATTTCTTGGGGCTGGGCCTGTCTGCTGGTACTCCTGCGCTCTTCCATCCCTCTAATATATAGAAAACTTATTCTGCTTATTTCCCAGCCCCCTGCCTCAGTTTTCATTTCCTTGATGATTCTGATGGTGTATATGTGGGGAGAAAACAAAAAGTTGAGCAGAAATGATTATAAACGTTCATGCTTGACTGATCAGGTTTTCTCTGAATAGCTGAACTTTAGGAAACGACTTTTTGTGGGCTGTGAGCACTCAGCTGTAGAATAGTACCTTTTAAATTTCTTTGGATTTGTTGAAAACCATTCAGTTTTTAGGTTTTTTTTTAAGCCATCAGATGAATGAGAGCATTTCCTGGTTCCAATTTATTAGGCAGCTTAGCAGCCTTAATCCCAGGTGTTTAATAACATCCCAGGTAAACTCTTGGCGGTGGCCATGGAATTGTCTGCTTCTTGTCTGACTGTTCTTGCCATCAGAAATCATTCCTGTGTGGTCTGTGGGCAGTGTGGCAGGGATGGAGAACTCATGTCCCTCAAGGAGAATTCACCCTCAGCCTTTGTTCTCAGCTCTTTTGTTTCCCAGTGCTCTTTTCCTGGACTGCCACACATATTCATTTTTCTATGACTTTGTATATACCAGCAGATGGAGATGGGTTGGCATCCTCTGTTATGAGTGCTCTGCAACGCTTTTGCTGAGCAGGGTGGCTGAATTTCACCTTCATTCTTATCTAGGCACAGTGCTGTGAAAGATGTTTCCTTTCCCCCAGAGCTGCAAATGTTGGCGCTGTCACTTTAAAGACAAAGTCATAATGCACATGGATTGCAGGGAGCTTGTCTAAACCAGTTCCTATGCTGGTTAATTCTGTTTCCACTCATCTCAACCCATAGAACGCATTTCAAAACACAAAAAAATCCTCTGCTCCTTTTCCAAAGTAACGTATGTGCAAAGGGAAGGGAAACAACGCTATTTCATACATGCAAGCAGATTCCTACCTTCCAGACCTGGGTAGGAAGCCTGTCACATCCTGGCATGGCAGCATCGTGGAGCTAAGATCCTCACTGTAGTCATATTTTAAGAGTTTTGTTGGTCAGCTTGGCTTTAACGCCTTCAGGCTCTGCTCAGGTTCGTGTCCACCCAGACCTGGAAGCAGTTCTTATCACTGCTGTGCTCTGGAGGGAAAAAAGAAAATTAATAACTGGCAATTGCTCATCAGGCAGGATGTGGGCGTTACAGTCGTTAAGCAGTAGGGATGCACTTCTCTGACAGCCTGAAGCAATTGGGTACAGTCAGATGTGAGATGGATCTCTGTCAGAAACTCCTGAGAAGAACACCTGATCCAAAACGACAGCAGTGTTTGAGCCTGGAGTTAGGCTGTTTCTTTGAGCAAAACACACGCTTTTTATCAGTAACAGACGAACCAGTGGTGCCTGTCTCTAGTTTTTTAGAATTTTTCTTTTTCTTTTTAAAAGGACAAAAAGTGAAGGGAAACATTTCAGCAGCTTAAAAATAACGTGGCTGATCCAACCTGATGTAGCAACACTTTGAAGGCTACTACTTCTGATTTTTCAGTCTAATCTGGGGTGCTATTCTTTTTTACATGCAATAATTTCGACAGTTGTTGGATGAGAAACCCATCTCACTGCTCACTTTTGTTAACTTAGACGTTTCTTATTGCCTGGATTGTGGGACAAAGAGGTCAACATTGGGATTCTGAAACACTTTCCCCCCCCCACTGGAACCAACCAAAGGGTCAAGAAACTTGATTCTTCTCTTGGGGAGCTTGGTGCTCTGATGCTGACAGTCCTTATTAGACCAGAGAATGAGGGTCTGGACCTGCTCTCAACTATTTGTCACAGCAGTAACTGGAATTGATAGCCCTGATCTGCTCAGCAGCACCATCTTGCTGGTTGCTGAAAGCCTTGCTTCTGTTTGTTGCTGTAGAGGCAGTGGGACTTCGCCATGGACCACATGTGTCACACTAAGGTGTCTGTCAGCACGGGCCCAAATGGCAGCAGCTGCTTCAGGGAGCTCAGAGTTGAGATGTGAAGGCAGTAGGTAGCTTGGGAAGGTAACAGCTGGAACTCAGCCACCCAGCGCTGTGAGCACCAGCATAGTGAGGTCAGTTAGCAGATGTGGTGCAGTGGGCATGGTGGTAAGGAGTTAACAGCTGGACTAAATGATCTCAGTGGTCTTTTCCAACCTTAATGATTCTGTAGTCACTGCAAAACTCCTTGCCTGTTTGTGAGGGGACATGTGGTAGGAGTTGGGTGGTGCTCATCAAGTGACCAGAGGGGTGTGAAGATCAGCTTAAATGGAGAAGAAGGTAAGAAGAGCTGGTGAGAGGCCGTTGTGGTCCCTGAAAGAACAGAGTTGTGCATGTCTGGTGAGAAAGGGAGAGATTTAAAGGAAGAAGCAGGAGCTGATGTCTCATCTTTTTTGGAGAAAGATATTTATCCAAGCTGGAAGACAGGATGTTGTGGCAATTAAAATGGTGAGGCATTAAAATAGGGAGCTTGCCTGATTGCTTTCAGGATGCCTATGGAGGTGGCAACTCTGATTTGCTCCTATGGAAAAGCTTTAAGAGTTAGAATGTGAAGCCAGGAGAGAAGAATGAGCCAATGCTGACCCCAAATCCCAAGCGACAGAAGCTGAAGCACTGTTTCAGGGATGTATTTGGTGTGTGTCAGATGAACTTGCCCTCAGTTTGAAGTTCAAATCTATAAAAGAGGAGTCTGGACACTTAATCATAGTCTAATGTTCTTAACAATCTAGTTTCGATTAAAAACTCACTGCCTTGGAGCACAAAGTGAAATGTTGTAGATTGATATGGACAGATGAGGTTCTTTCTATATCCAGAGAGCAATAAGATAACCACTACCTTCATTTAAAAATTAATTGTCCTTTTATACTTACAGTTCCCTCAGCAGAAAATCAATACTTTATTTCAGTAACTCTGTCTTCCTACAAGCATGATTTCTCCTGTCTACCTGTAGCACACAGACAGGATTAATCTATTTTATTTAATCCACTTGTTGGGTTTTTAACATTTATTTTAAGTTAATTTGGTTTTGCGTGTGCATGATTTGTTCTTTTGCATACTTTAAATGCTGACTTTACACTTAGTTTTTGCAAACTTCTTCATTCAATCTATCCCACTCAGTTACGGTCAAGTGATAAATAATCTTCCCTCAATAAACTTGCTTTCAGCCAGTCATAAATTACTTGGTCAGTACGCCCTCTGAAAACTAAAGGCATCGTTTGCGGTTGCCCAAAAAAGTCAAAGCCAAATAAGCACATAAATCAATCAGAAGAAAGTGTTAAAAATTGCTGTTGTGCAAATGTTTCCTTCTGGCATAACCCTGTGGTAAGAATAACATTAATCATCATTGAGAAAAAGATGCAACATGCACACAGAATAACTGAGCTGCTTATAACCCTAAATCAAATAATCATTTCTCACTTGAGGCGCGCACGGTCTTACTTGCAAGTCAGAGAAGAAGAGAAAAACAAAAGGTTGTGCTTGTGAGCTGTTGAGCTGAATGATGGGCAGTTGGCCTCTGGAGACAAAAGCCTCCCCAGTCCTCCAAAGTTCAAATTGTGTGGATAATCCTTGATTAAACTTTGCCGAAGTGAGATCCTGAGGACGTCTAGGAAGCTTTTTATGAGAGACTGGAAACTGTAGTTCAGAGATAAGAGTAGGGTAAAATGGGTGAATTGTTGACTGCTGAGCATGCTGGTGGGAAGAGCTAGGATGTGAGCAACATACACCAGCTGGAAGAAGGCAGATAAGCCAGGGCTGAGGTCTTTCTGTCAGCTGCTGTGTGCTGGAGAACTGGATCCCCAGTTTAAAGGGTTTTTCTGTATCTCACTGGTATTGCCTTCGGCTGGCCAGGCTCTGAGCAGTGTGTGAGCCACTCTGATCCTTTGAGAGATGATGCAAAACAATTCATGTGATATGTAAGGTTTAGATGAGCTTGGAAAGCAATGTCTATCTGCACCAAGACCATCCTTCATCCCATATGTGCTTTGATAAGGAGACTGAAGCTGCTTTTCCCATCACCCAGTGATACAGTGCATGGTATGTGAATCCCCTCTAATCACAGTAAACAGCAAACAAAGGAGTCTTGGAGAAACAAATGGGTTTGGCCTTTAAGCCAAGGTTGTAAGGTCTGAGTAGATACTATGTGAACACAGTTTAATGTACTATGTACTGTTCAAACCCCATGCTGTTTAAATTCTACAGACAGAGACAAACACATCTGTTGTTCTTGTCAGTTATTTTATAGATTAAACTGGCTGCTACCCAGGAGAACCATAAGCAAAGCTCTGTGGAAATTTTTCACTGCAGCAAAGCTGACAAAGAGGAAAAAGGAAAAGTGTGTGACAATATTTTTACAAAAGCAAAAGATGCACTTCAAGGTAGAACAGGAACTCCTTTTCACGTGACTGTTTCCTAGTGGTGATGTCCAGCATTCTCCAGCTTGCAGCGTATTTCTCAGACGCATCCTTTGACCTTTCATCTTGAGAAGCTACAAATGCCTGCACTGGATTGAGGCAGCATCAGTGTTTTGACATGGGGAGAAGTCTTGTGAATAACAGTGCTCATCAGTCCAAAGGAATTATGTCTGCATTAAAAAGTGTATGGATTGGTTTTCTCAGGTGCTTCAGAAGTTTGAGGAGAGAAGGATTAAATAAACGTAAGCAATAACAGAGCTCAAAGTCTGGAGTTCTGTCTTTGTGTCAGAGTTTGTGACCAAAGTCTCTGCCTGGGTCTTGTTCCTTTTCAGAACTGCTTAGTACACAGGGTTATAGAAGCACAGAATGCTTGGGTTGGTAGAGACCTTAAAATATCACTGAGTTCCAACCCCTGCCCTAGACTGGTTGCCCCCACTGCACCAGGCTGCCCAAGTTCCCATCCTACCTGGCCTTGGGCATCTCCAGATGACCTGAAGTGAGTGAGGGTCAGGGATGCACAGAGCTCTGTGCTATGGGAGGCATCGGGAAGCTCAATGCTGTCAGTCCTTCCAGCAGGAAGGTCAGACTTGTTGCAGCATGTTGGCCAATTCTGGTTATAATTTGCCAACAGAAGAAGCAGAAATATTGTTACTAGTTTTTTCCTTTGAGAGGTTTTTCCTGTTTCAGCTATTAGAATTGAGAGAATGAGCCCATTTTCAGAGATGCTGAGTGCCTGGAGTACCTTCTGGAATCAGTGTGAGCAAACAGTTCAACACTACAGAAAACCTTCCTGTTTTCAGACTCCCTTTTTGTGCAGATCCATGCATGAATACTGCACAAAAGCTTTGTGATGAGAATCCAGCTGGCATCCAGATAAATTATGTTTTCAGCTGTCTCCCAGTGGGGATGGATTGCATTTTCCTTCAGAGGGGCCAGATGATTTCTATTATAAATGAACCAAAACCTTGAGGCAGGACATGCATTACATTTCCATGACAGCGCTGGCAGGAGTGAAAGATCCTGATAAGAATTTAAGGGTAATTGAACTTTGGTCTCCAGCTCTGCAGGTATGTAACAAATAGAGCAGCTTCCGAATGCTACATGTCACCAAGCGAGGCTGGGCAAAAGGATGAATGGCCCCATTGCTGAGAAGAGTGAGGATCAGCCAGGGTCCTCAGCCTGTACCAGCTGTGTATGGCCTCTGTTGTCCTTCGAATCAAATGCACCCAAGACTATTTTTTGGCACTAAGGGTGGCTGGCAATGGACAGCCCATCTAAACACCTTTAAACTTGCTGACCTCTGAGGCTGATAAGGATGTTAGTGTGATTATACAGAGAAACAGCAAAGCAAGCTTATGAATTTCTAGTATCTTTCAGTTGATACGTTTTGAGATGTGCCAGATGGATGGGAGTAAAATACAGTTTGTAATTAATCAAAGACAGAGAAATCGAAAATGATCTTTGAGAGTGGTGAAGCACTTAGTTATTTTTTGAATGTGCCTTGGTGTCAGGAGGTGGGCAGAATACTGGTTTAGTTCCCACTAATTCCCACTAGTTCCATCTGTTCTAAAATGGACTTTGAAGGCTGCCCAAGTGGTATGAAAGCCACACAATTACTCTCCTTTTCATCCCTAATTCTGGGCATTCTCCATTCTTCACCACCAACTCTGCAGCCCTCAGGCACCCGAAGTAATGGCTTTGTCTATAGCTTCGTGCTTGGAGTTGCTGGGGATGGTTGGTGCTATGTCACTCCCTCCTTTCCTATCATCTCAAACTGCAAACCAATCACAGCCTGTGCCCTGAATTTTATCCTGTGTTTTTGCTTTTTTTTTCTTTCTTCTTTTCTGCTTTTTTTCCTGATTGTGCTCTCTAAATACACATGCAGTCATTCAATCAAATCAAGAAAGAGCCTCTCCTCAGCTGGTAACTCATAGACTATTCTGTAAAGCCTGTAGTCAGAGCCACTCTTTAATTAAGATTGTACCAAAGGAGCTTTGATTCCTGTCATGTATTACAGCCCGATGTTGTTTTCTTTGTCACTTCAGCAGGTTATTGGAAATGTAGCCCTTGATTAAAATGATTGTGTGTAGTTACATTCCATCCCCACATCTCCAGCTACATCAGAATCTTGTCAGTGGGTCATTGGGAATCAGACTGCCAGAACCTTTGTACATGTTCAATTTATAAAAGGCTGTTTTTCTGGCATGGCATCAAACAGTCCTACACATCCAATAGCTTATTAATGCACCATTAGCCACAGGGAACACTTTCAAGCAAATATAATGTACAGGGAGAGATGAGGGCTTGCCTGAACTGACTCAGCAGTTTGAAGGTCTTTTCCTCTTTGCAGGGATCACACTGACTTCTGAACATGCTTGAATGTCTCATGACTAATAATGATTTTCTGCTTCTGTACACCTTTTGTTATTTTGGTTTCTGATGGATTGAGATCATCAGAATTCAAAAGCAAGTCAGTGGGCTAAGAAATAGAGTTACAGAATCATTAAGGTTGGAAAAAACCACTCAGGTCACCTAATCCATGCCCGTGACTACTCTAAACCATGTCCTTTAGTGCCACATCCCCACGGTCCTTGAACACCTCCAGGGGCAGTGACTCCACCACCTCCCTGTGCAACCTGTGCCAATGCATGACCGCTCTTTTGGAGAAGACTCTTTTTCTAATGTCTAATCTGAACCTTTCCTGCTGCTACTTAAAGCTATTACTTCTTGTCCTGGAATTATCTTTAAACTGATTAAAGTGAGCAAAAAGACTATCAGCTGCTTTGAAAGAACCCAAAGATGGGGCTCTTCAGTTTGGGAAGGTGGCTGAGGAGGAATATGTTTGAGCTGTACCGAATCACAGATCTGGTGAGTGGGAAAATGGCTTAAAAAAAGAAAAGGTATAGTTTTCCCAAGGCCCTGGTCTTTGCTTTTAGGTTGTCTCTTTTTATATATGTATGCAGCACAATAATGAGATTCCTCAAAAGCTTTTCATGCATGAAAGGAAACTTAAATCACGCAGCTCTGTTCTATGAATAACAAGGTGAGATGAGTCCCAGTGAGTCTCTGCCAGACCATGGTTGGTATTTGTCTGCTTACTGTCAAAGGCTTCTTTTATATCTGTTCTTCTGGAGGTTGCAGGTTGTAGAGGCTAGTTGTTTTGTGGAACCCTAGACTTTTGGACAGAAATAAGTATGAATCTAGATGATAGATATTGCCTCCACAAATAAGTACGTCCTTTGTCTGAACCCCATCTCGCCAGTGATCTTCAAAATGATGCAGGGAACAAATTATGGTGATGCAATGAGGATTAACTAAGTTCTCCTGCCTTGTTTGTTGTGGATCCATATTAAGATCTGTGGTAGGCTAGGAGCCAACTGGACTGCAGTTATTTCCTCATTTAAAAAAGAGTATTTTTTTTTCTTGGGTGAATTTTCATGTATGTGCAAATTACAGATCTGAACTTGCTTTTAGATGAGGTGCTCTTCCCTTCTCCTTGAATTGTTTTCTGTGCTGAGATCTTCTAGATGATCCTAGCACTGAGCATTATGGATAGGATCAACTCCAAATCTCCCACAGGCTCAATATGCCACAGCTGAGTCTGGGAGCATCTGGAAGGACAGTGCATGCAGCCTAAAACAGCACTGGCTTTCCAGTTGCTGATCTGCAGTTCTGCCTGCTGATATTCCATCAGTGCCAGGTTCAGAAATGACTCTTACTCTAGTGTCAGCTTTCCTAAAGCAGGGCTTTGGCTCGCTTCTAGGATGCAAGGGCAACTGGTGCTCGTCAGTTTTGCAGTGTTCCAGGTGTTAGCTGATTCACAAAAATAAAGCAGCCAACTATCTTCTCCCTTGTCACCACATGTTAATGTGAAGAGAGAGCAGGTTGTGTTGTCCGGGGGAGAAATGATTTTAAATTTAATAAAATCTGTGATTTTTTTAAAATGTATTTTTGTTCCATATTGACGCAAAAATGAGACCTCTGCGAAGGATGAATAAGAAAGGAGGAGAGAATAGGCAGAGCTCAGACTACCTTGTAATGGGTGGGTGGGTGTAATAAGACTGCTTTAAAGATCTGTTTATGCTCACAACTACAGTCCAAATGTGTGCACCTTCAGCACATGTGTTTTCTGGCATGCACATGTACAGGTGCGAGTTAACACTTCTGAATATACAATAATAATAATCTCTTCTATTTTTCAAAATAAGCCCACAGGCTAATACATTAAACCAGATGCAAGGAAGCTCCTTTACTCATTGAAACCTCCAACACTGCATCGCAGTCAACACTGTTTTCTATTTAAGCCTTCTTTGCAATCTGAGATTTAGTCAATCATCTCTGTATTACCCCAAAATGCACCCACAGCTTTTGGAGAGTAGGAAGCAGACAGCAATGAGACTGCCATAAAATTCAGTTTTTCTATACACCAGGCCTCTGAGTAGGAGACACTTGCTTTGGCTTACTGCTGGAGAAGACAGAGTGTGACAAAGAGGTTGGAGCCTGCTCATAAGCACTCTGATGCATGTAGTGTTACTGAGGTCAGCAGCCCTACACTGATACACTGAGTAAATAATGGGACTCCTATGTTAGAGCTGCCCAGGGCATCTATCCTGGGTTGAATGAACACTAACTGCAGACCTTTCAAAAGCAGAGAGATGTACAGCATTGAGCTAGAAAATAAGACTTTATGGGCATGTTAAAATATGATCTGTGCATTGCATTCTTTGAATGTATTTTTTTCTAGCAGAGAATAATGTTTTTCTTGCATTTACTTGATGGTGAGCACCCTTGAATTACATTAGTTCTGTAAACACTGGACTGATGGTGACTGAGTTGATATCTAGATCTATTTCTTGGTAATAAAACGCTTCATAAAAACTGCATTGGCTTCAGGCGGTTTGTGGGCAGGTAGAGACTTCTGATTGCCAGTGCTTGACCAATATCATCCTTCTGGTAACTATCCTTCACTAGCAGGAATAATAAGGGTAATTATTTTCTGACAGGTATGACAGTGGTCAGGTATTGCTCACATGGTCAGGAGGAGGTCTGGAGAAAGGGAGGCTCCAAGCGATTCAGGCTGAGCAAAGCTTGTGTCTCCAAGATGTCTACCTGGAGTCAGTGGACCATAAAGACTGACAGCCCACATTTGGCATCCCCCATATTATGCAGTGTTAGATATGCACAATTTCCAAAGCCTCCATAAAACCTAAGGCAGCTCTGAGAGCTAACAGTTTCAGGAAACACTGCTGAATTTTGTCTTTGAGGAAAGCTGTTCTGCCAGAAAGGATGCTCTGACAGCACTCTGCATTCCCCAAACAAATTCCCCTTGGTATCACCTCCCCTCATCTCCAACTAATAAAACTCCTTTTCCTTCAGAAGGAAATCCAAGCAGAGCTTTGACTTTGCAAAAGAAGTGCCAGTAGTTATCTGAGATCCAATAAGGCCATTTCTATTGATATGCAGCTTTTAGTGGGAAGTGTTGACGGACTGTACCAGCAGCATGAAATCCTACGGTAGGCAGCAAGTTTGACCACAAAGAATGGTGTTCAAACTATTCTCTTGGCATCTGCTGGAAGTATGAGTTATAGTGACAGCTCTTCATTGTGGTTTCAAGTCCTTGTAGACTGTTTTGTCCCAGCTTAATGCCTCTCTAAACCTAGGAACAGCATCCTCAGTGCTACACAGTAGTTTTTTCTTGGTGACCTACTGCAGTGGATAGCAATTAAAGCGTTTGCCAGGTTTCTTATAAACTTAACCTTGAAATTCTATTAGCAATCTAATGGTGAAATGTAGCTGATGTGTGAATATCTCTCTGTCAAATGACAGTATAAGTGCAGTGGTTAGGAACAAGTCCAAGTCTGCCTGCAAGAACTCTGGAACATCCTTACTGCCCACCACTCTGCTACTGATATCAGCTGAACTGTGTGACTCCTCTTAACTCTTTTCTGCCTAGGGTCTTCTGACAAAAGTAGTTATGATAGCAAGCAACTTTCACTAGTGTCAGCCAGTGTTTATTTGCTGCACTGAATTTCAGTTTTGCTTTGTTGGCTGGTGAAAGTGTGTGGGAAAATGTTTCAGTCGCTGTGGTCAGGTGCATCTCAAAGCACAGTAACTTGCTCCTCCTGCAAATTTGCTTATTCAAATGAAAGTATGATGATTTTCTATTTATACATTTGGAAAAATTCCCCCAGTGTGCTCCTTCACCCTTGTCACTCTCCCCCCACTCTGCTGGATAACCAACAGTCACAGAAATTTTCCCTGCTATAGTAAGTGACTCTAAAGCCTGGCTCTCTTTCCTTATGCGTTATTTTAAATGTTGCTTTTTTAAGCTTGGGAAGCAAGATTGCTTTTGTAACCCTGCAGACCTTAGCTTGGGAACTGGATCTAGGTTCTTTCCTACCTCATCATCCTACCACCATCCCAAGAATGATTCTGCACTGGCACTTGGAGCCATCTGATAACCCAGGAGGCATTCCCAGCTCCCACCCCCCTCCCTGCGCTTACATACAGTGCTGCTGCGTTGCTGCTGGATGCAAAAGCCTACAGGATCTGCTTCAGTCAGTGAGCAGCTGGAAGTGTGAATGCAGATGAGATATAGACTTAATTCACTTGAGTATAAAGAGGTCATTATTTTCCTGTTCGTAATTGCGTTTTAAATGCATAATAAGTAGACTACAGTAACCATATGCTAATGGATCTAACTATTCTTAATTGATTAAAATAGCTTCCAAAGACTGTTTTCTATTCAGGATTTAGTGCTGCACGATGTTACTGCATGGCATCAGGATGGATTTGCAGTTAGCTGTGGCTCTCTTCTCTAAGTCAGATTTTGGGGGTCTGATGGGTGGGGAGAAGGATGGATAGTTTTGGATGGACAGGTGGAAAATCATTTATTCCAAGTTAATAACATGAAGAAGACCACATTCAACTTTATCATGGTAGACAATGCATTGCATTACACAAGCATGTAGACTGGAATTGAGTTTTTCCTCCGTGGGATATTCAGACTTGGGACTTCATCTGTTCTGATGCAAGGTTGGCTTATATTTCATTTGTCAGATGTGGCCAAAAAAAGAATTGAATATCTGACAGTAAAATCAAGATTATTATCTCTGCGTGTGCGTGGAAAATCCAAGGGAAGGCAGTTTTTGGTAGCATCCTAGAATGAAAATATTATTTCTCCTACCCTTGTCTAGAATGAAGGCTTTTGTTCTCCAGCCAAAGAATGAGGAAGAAAGAACTTCTGAAATGTCTTGAAGTTGGCTGCAGTTGCTCAATATTAATAAGCAGAAAAAAAAATAATAGCATAATCATCATAGCAATACCAGCTTGGTGTTTTATCCCACCTCCTTTAAGCAGACTAAATAAACTGTTGCTTCAATAAGTGATGTTCCATGAAGCAGGGTGGCAACTGCCCCAGTTTGCTGGCACTTAGGCACACAACAGTACTCTGGCAAAACTGCAACATATACATTTTAAAGACAGCAGCTCAAGGTTTTGTCTTTCAATGGCAGAACATTAAACCACACAACCCATCTACCTCCAGGCTCTCTGTCTGAGCCATGTCTTATGTTAACCTGTTGTCAAAATAAATTTGATTTGCAACCATAAGACAGTCAAGGTTAATATTTTAATTTTAGGTGTTTGCTCTGAACTATTTGAAATGAATTTTTTATGTAAAGGCTTAAGTACACACTTAACTTTAATATGTTCTTAGGGCAGCCCTGAGAAGTGAAGCAGTAAGGCCAAGACACTTAATTGCATTTAGATTCTTAAATCCTAACTTCTCATTGACTTTAATGAGAACAGAGGTGCTTAGGCAGGATTTAGGAGCCAATCTGTTCCTTTGTCTTTGACTTTTAACCTAAAACCAAATAATACAGTCAAACTTAAATGCATTTTCTAAGTACTTGCTTGTCTTGCTAGTTGAGAATTAGACTACTGTGTACACTGCAGTCTTTGTGCTGGACACAATAATTCACTTTCTAATCTCCACCTTCTGTTACTGAATGGAAAGGCAGAGAATTGGAGCACTGCTAATTACAAGAAGAAAGAAATCTAACTATAAAAATTAATGCATTTATCTGAAATTCTCCCTGGAACGCAAGTTATTTCCTCATATCTCAAGAAATACTGACCTTCAGGAAAGACACAGTTACTGTGTATATATTAATTTAAATCCATGTGACAAAGGATATCAGATTGAGCCAAAAAAAACCCCACAATTCATAGATCTATGCTGACCAGGCAAAACTGGGGAAAAAAAGGCTGAAAATAACTTGCTTAGTAAATTAATACAAAGCCTTTGACATCATAAGCACTTTAGAATTGCACCTAAACAGCTGGTAAAATGGGAGTTCGTCATTCTGAGTGTTACATGGAGGGAAGGTCAGAGTAAATAATTAAGCAAGTATGCGGCAAGCCTGACATAGCACTCATTAGAAACTCAGATCAATGGGAATTTGTTTTGCAGTACAAAAACATTGCTGCTTATGAAACCATTAAGGAACTGTGGACTTGGACCAAGTAGATAAAAATCTAATTTCGAAGGCTTTTCTCCTTAATACAGGATGTTTCCTAATTCTTCTTTTAAATAGCATTTAATTTACGAACACTGGACTTCCCCATTTTGTAACTGGAAAGTAAATTCTATCCCATACTTGGTGGGATACTAAGGCTCAAGTAACCGTTTAGTATTTGCCCCAAAGCACAGCCAGTTCTTCAGTGTCTGATCTTATTTCACGTCTATGAAAGCAAGATTTATGTATCAAAGGAGAACTCTTTATAATAAGCCTCTGACCAGTCACGAGAAATAGATTCATGTTCCATTTAAAGTGTCTAACTATAGGGATAGTAAATGACAAAAGCAGCCTTAGCTCATGGGATCTGCTGAAATTCATGAATGGCAGATATGTCATTGCCAGAATTTGGAAGACAGCATATGCAGACCCCTGGGAATAATTCTCTAAAAGCCTGGAGTTCCACAATTGTATCTGGGAGATATGTAGTATATAAAATTAATAACAGTGAGTTTGCACATTCACACTAGCCTTATTCTGCATATCTGTGAGGTATTGCTTCAAGATTCAATCTCTGTGCATGTCTGTATGGTGCAATGTCTGTATTACCTCTCAACTGCTTTCAGGAATGGGTCCCCATCGTTGCCGTGGTGTTTAAAGAATATAGTGTCCCACTGTTACTGTTTATTGCAATGCATCCTGCTTTTAAATCAGTGGATCCTTCTCTTGTTATTTACCAGCATGCAATATGAGTTGGATGGTTCAAGCACTCCTCTTTCAAGGAGAGAAACCATTTGGATTTCATTTAAATTTGCTTTTACTCTAAACTTTGCAGGACAATTTCTAGTTATATTTGGCCAAATACTGCACTTGGTGGCAAGAAAACAAACTGGGAGTATTTTACTGGAAGAACTGAACATTAACTGGGAATAAAACGTGATGGTTCTGCATGGCTTCCAGGGCTGATGTGGTTCATTTCACTTGCCGCTGCACTATGCTTTGGTTCCCTATGCGTTCTGCTTCAGTAGTTCATTTCATATTATTTTGATTTTATGCTAGCATAAAACTATGGTAACACAGAATTACACAACTTTGGAACCTAAAGGAATTATTTGGGACACTGTGAGCTATGCATAATTCTGTTCTCATAAACAACAAAGTCCATAAATCATCTTCCATGTAGTTTGACATATAGTGGCAGCCAGGAAAATGCTATGCAGAGCTCTCCGTCTTGCAAATGTAGGCTGGGACCACGGTGTCAGTTAATGCAGCACTGCTAAAGCTTGCTTCCAGGCAGCAAGCACACAAAACCACAAGATTAAATTCTCTTGATTACTCTTTCCTTTTATGTTCTTTTTTTTTTTTTTTGGTGTATACAAAAACAGACAAACCCACAAAACAATGCAAATGCATACTAGAGCATCTACCTATGTATCACCCTTAACTTTAGACAGATCCTTTTCCACATTTTTCATCATCCAAGCTTGGTAAATTTTATTAATCTTAGGTAAAAATATGGGAAAACTGATCTCTGTAGGACGAAAACCCTTCCCTTTTAAAAGAAAAGCTTCTCTACATGGGCTCAGCTCTGACCGAATTGATTTTCCATTCTGTCTGAAAATGTGTACGAAGCATCTACAAAAATGTATTCTGATTTTGTAAGGATTTGTGGTTGCTTTGCACAAATCCTGCCTTCAGGGACATGGTTAGCAGGCATGGTGAGGATGATTTGGTGGCTGGGCTAGATGATTTCAGTGCTCTTTTCCAATCTTAATGATTTTATGAAATGTTGCCAACTAAGAGGTAACTGGCAAACAGATACCTTGATGTGCTTGAGCTCCGTGGGCAAAACCACAGGCTGGAATTTTCAGCAAAGGCCTTAAATTTTTTGCCTTACGCTCAACAGATAGTGAGCACTCCAAAGTTTAAACCACCAACAGTAATGTTTAGCTGTTAATGTGGCAAATGGGGTGAGAAATGAATTGTATCGTTGTGATGCGAATGTTGTTCAGAAATGCTGATGCATATTAATGCACGTTGATGTCATTTAATGAATAATAGATGTATTTGTTATTGCTACGCCACTCGAGCAGGGAAAACAACAGCAGCCTGTGTGGAAATGTGTTGGGAAATGCTATTTGGGAAACAGAAATTGATTATGTATAAGTACTTTCCTGTGTTGCAGGGGTAGAAGAGAGAAGGGGAGTTGGCAGCTTTCATGGACAGAGAGAAGGGCACTCTGGTTTCACGTTGGTTGCATTGGGACCTTGGGTCCTAGGCCAGCCCTAAGAATGTCCCCCACAGGTACCTGCCACCATGGCCTCCATCTGGCCAAGGGCTCTCATCCAGGCTCCGGAGCCTGGAGAGACATGATGGAGCCCAAATTCCCCATGGTGCCCACTCTGTCAGTGGTGGCTTGATGGTGGCCACAGGCTGCTTGGGCCTTCTAGGCAAAGCCTCACATCCCCATGAGGCAGCATGGAAGCATGGGTTAAAACTTGGTTGTTTTTTTTTTCCAGTTGGAAACCATTTCTTCTTCCTTCCTTTTAGTAACCTGGTGAAAAAGTGCTTTTATTCTTTCACATATGCCTTTTTTAACAGCAACCAGCAAGGATTTACAGACTGGTGATTCTCACAGCACCCTCTCAGAGTCACGGTAGTTGTTATTCTGCATAGGTACACGCAGCATATTTGAGAATAAGTGCAAGAAAAGAACCCTAGATAATATCTTCTTTCCTACATTCGTGCTAGCCTCACATTTTTTAAATAGTGGCCTCTCATAACGTTACTGAGGAAAAAAAAAAAGCCTCACAAATGAATTTGTAGACTTGTCTGTTATTTTGAAGACGTGGTGATTGTTCATTCAAACATGGGCTAGCGTTCTCAGTTGCTAAATTTGTTCTAACAAGAACTTTACTGGTTATTTACTACCTCTGTTCTCACCGAGTGACACATAATTCAAGTGCACCTTTATGTTAGCCAGAGTTGTATGGAAGAGAGAAAACACTAATTCAACCACAAAGAAACTATGCAAACAGAAATCAGAAAGTTTTGACCAGAAACTCTATGCAGAAAGACAGTTCTTTTTTTGTGTTCAGTTCTTCAAATATTGGTGGGGAAACTTATGAGGACAATCCAAAGAGGTCAAGTGGAAAAAAGAAGCAATAGTTATCTAATGTGCCATGTGAAAAATGCTCCCAGAAAAGTACTATCCTCATTTTCCTCTGACATAAGTTTCTGGTTAGAGATTTTACTGATTTTTATTTCATGATGAGACAAATATGGGAAAGATTGTCCAGATCCTAGCATTGTGATTAAGAGAGCCTAATTGTTATTTCACTTATCCTAGTGACTATTAGATAGTGTCTGGTTTTCCTCACTGCTACATGTCTGGTCTCATAATTTTATTCACTGTTTTAAAATTCTCTTTGATTTTGCTTTCAAGGCAGGAAAATGCTTAATAGCAGCAGTGACACGGCACTGTGCTCAGGAGAACTGGCACAACAGTCTGAAGGAACTGCTCCTGTTCTCTGATCTCTCTTACAGAGACATTCTGCAAAAATCCATTATTTTCAAGAGAAGTGCATCAATAATGGAGGAGAACAAAAGTTTAGAATACAAAGATGTTGCTTGCCAGTATCAAGAAAGGTGGGAGGCAAATAATAGATCACGTGTAGGAAAGATTGAAAATAAGTCTAATCACTCAAAATGTTTTGAAGGAATGGGTATTCTTATTTTTCCCATGGTGTTATTAGTCTATTTTATGGCTGAAACTGCTCTAAAAGTGCAGATCTTCTCAGTGCAGTGGAACTTCCAGATATTTCAGAAAAGTGCTGTTGGGAAGTTGCATATTAAAATTAAGGTCTGCTTACAATTACAACGTCTGCTGCTGTTTGAAAATCCTATTCTCTCAGCAAACCTAGTGAATTTGATAGAGCTGTGGGACAAACTTTTCCTATTCTAACTTAGTCAATTTTCCAAACATCTGATGAGTGAGATGTTATGTTGGATCTCATGACAAAGAAATAGGAACAGAGTAGCTGCAGTTGACATTTTTAGAGGAATTTGTTTCAATACAGCCTCTCCTCTCTGGAAAAAAAACAACAGGTCATTCAGGTGGTACTGCCCACTGATTGGGACACTGCCTCATGGAATATGGGCAGTGAGAGTTTTGCTCTGCTAAAATGAGACTCAGCGTATTGATGGGACAAGAAGTTTTTGATTGCGTGGAAATTCTCAATGTAAGATTTATCTGCACAGCAGGTTGTGAAAAGATAAGGGGGAATGGTCTTAAACTAAAAAAGAAGAGATTCAGGCTACAAGCTGGCAGGAAAAATTTTGTGCAGAGGGTGGTGAGGCCCTGGCACAGGCTGCCCAAAGAAGCTGTGGGGGCCTCATCCCTGGAGACATTCAAAGCCGGGTTGGATGGAGCCCGAGGCTTTGTGATATCACACGCTTTGCATTCAGGAATATGTTTTCTGTTGATGTTGAGCCACTTTGAGGAATCTTATGTACCCCAAAACAAGGTCACTTGGCCCATCTCAAATCTCTGCCATGCTACTTCACTAACCAGCACGTGCTTAGACTCCCAACACCCTCCAGTCATGCAGTTATGCATGCAGCTCATGTGCTCACCACTGTAAAATACCAAGGATCTCTTCAGATCAAACCTGGTTGTTGTGTTGACTGTTTTGCATATCAGGAATTCAGTATAAACAGACATAACTTGCAAGGGGACAGAGAAAGAAGTCATAGTAAGAAATGAGTTTGATTATTTTTTTTAAGGTATGAAAAGTAGTAGGTGAGCTAGTACAGATTGCTGCTGTTGGTTATTTTATTTTATTTTTTTGTAGTTTGTGGGCTGACTTGCTATGTTGGATTCTGCTAAATGTACTGATGATTTGATTAAATTGTGACCTCTCAGCTGAGCCCTAGGTTTTGATGTAGGTGCATAAGGACATTTACAGTAATGAATTGTCACGCAAAAAGAAAAAGACACCCATTCTGATCCCTACACAAATAACGAAACAAGACTTGATTTTATACAGAGTAGCCCATTGTTACCAAATCCAACAGATAAAATACTGCTGAGAGTGCAAGTGTTATTTCCTTCTCTGCTATTAATTTTAAAAAGTGCTGTAGGCATTCATGTTTTGCAGATGCTTGCTTAAGCTGTAAATACATGTCCACAAGTAAATAAGAAATTGTTTAAGATTGAAGTAACATCTTTTTTGCTGTGAGATGGAAAATCACTTGGAAAATTCTCCTGTGCTGCATCCAAAATGTCAGCAAAGCATTTATGTGCTTCACTGTCCCAAGGCAATGTTCTGAGCATGATGCCAACCACCGTTGATTTCAATTTCCCAAAAATTACTTTAAAAAACTGTTTTAGCTTGAATAACCTGAAGCAAGCATAATTATTCCTTTTCTCAACATTCCCATGCTAATTCTCTGACAATTGTTCATATAAAAGCTTTCTCTTCGGTTTGTGGGTTGGAGGGAGTGCAGAAAAGCACAGGTTGGAGAAAAATAAGTTTTTTTGCATATATATTCTGATGGTCTCTAACACTCATCTGCCTGCACAAAGACTATGGCCCAATCTAGACAGCACTGTTCCAGCCATCCACCTGCAAACTGAGCAGTGTTAGAGATTTAGATCTGGGGTTACCCCTTTGTAAAACGCTGATAACATATGCACAAACCTTGCCAAATCTCTCTCTGTACACTGCTTAAAAAGTATTGACTCCACTAAACCTCTTTTTAGATGCCAAATTCATTTATTTGAATTGTGCTAGAGTCAGCTTCCAAATGGATTCTACAACAGTTTTCTATACAGCCTGCTTCCAGTTGGCCAAGGCTTTGAAGTGCACTAGAAAGACTTTTGCTTCCTGGAGGTTGGAAGTTTCAAAGATAAACTCTTCATTCACCTGAATAGGAAGGTGGCAAAGATGTGCTAGAGCTGTTTCTAGCAAAATTCACGTTGGTATCTTTCAGTAATTTCTATCATATAACATGGCAGCAACTGCAGGTGTGGTAGGGAATGTTTTGTAGGCTAACACTCATAATTTGGTAGGGTTACATTTTTGAGACAGCCAGAAATGGAGCTCATGTATTTGTAGAAGTTACTTTCTGTGTTTTGCTTGATAGACAGTCTTTCAAGATTAGTTTTGAAATATAACTTATGTGAATTTTAACTAAGGAAAATCCAGTGAGGTTTTCTCATGCTGAGCTGCCCGTTAGCATCACTTGAGCATATTTAAATGTATGAGACAGGATTGCTATGATAGCATGTAAATAAATGGCAGGGCTGGTCCTACTTGGAAGCTATACGTAGACTTATCAGCTATTACACATATAGCAAGTCCAGATACTTGAAACACAGAAGAATATCAGAGATGTTTTAAAACTTGTGTTTTTCATTAGTCTGATTGTAAGCAGCATGCAAATGTTGGGGAGGAGCACCTGAGGAATGAGCAAGCCAGGCATTTTATGGGAAACAATAGAGATACGATGCTTTAACCCTATGCAGAAGTCCAGTCTCTTCACCTGCAGTGGTCTATTATTCCTGTCTAGGTCTGATCCCTCACTTGGGGTGGCCAAAACATTTCAAGGCTACACACCAAACTGTCAGAGAATGGAATTAATTGAACCATATTTTGCCAGCTTTGTTAACCCAGATCTGTTCCCTGACCAGGTCAACTAACTGTTCCATGCACATAAAGAGAAGTACGCATTGTAGGGTGGACACTGGAGTAGAAGTGACTGCTGCTTAAACACTAAACTGTCCATGAAAAAACAGGTCTTTCCCTCAAGGCTGGAGAATGACAGAGGAGCATAGTGTTTAAAGGAATGGAAACTCAATAGATAAATAGCAGCAGGGAGAGGAAAAAGTGAGCCTTGCCAAAGAGGGCAGAGAATGAGGGAGAGCAGATCTGAGGAAAATGGACTGTGCTATCTGCATTGGTGATCTCTCAGTCAGGTGCAAAGAACAGGAGTTGGCAGGAAAACCAGTGTCTGAAGTCTTTATCCTCAACTGCGCGTCAGGGAGCTTTTAAACCAAATGTGGTGTTCAAGTAATTCCAGGGGAACTTTAAGGAAGGGCAGCAATTTGCCCTACTGCATCAACTAGATGTGGCAGGAGAGGGGGAACAATGTGTTCTGTGCTTGCTGCATTTACACTCTAGCATTAGCTAGAGCAGAAAGTACAGATAATCAATTGACTTAGATTGCACCTTTTAGTCCAACCTCTGCTGCATTTAATCTGTAAAAATTAAAATTTTGTGTTGCTTGTGGGCTCTCAAGTTCTTGGTGGTTCTTTCAATAAGTAGAAACTCCAGAGATGAACCTGAAGTTTTACACGTGTGTAAAACATACACAACTGCATATAAAATTCTCCTTCTGTGTGTTACTGACATTTAAGTTTTTGTTGTTATGGTCAGTGACAGTTTCTGTAGTTTCCTAACACCTAGGTAGTGACCTTTCATAGTCAGTCATAGCATAGGGGATGGTTTTAGAAAGAAATACTGATGTCAGCCATTCCTGTGACTGCTTGCTGTACAAGTCTTGTCAGATAAGCTCGAAATGAAGTAAAAATATACCCTTCTCCCTGAGCTGCTTGTTGAAATGTTCATCTGCTTTCATCAAGAGAGACAGCTATCCATCTGGGTACCCACTGAGGTGACCCATTGCTTATTTTCCTCACAGATTAAAGATAACAAATGCTTTTGTACTAACGCTGCTTAAAGAAACTTTGTGGAGATTGTGCTGCTTTTATTCCCTTTCCAAATCTTGATTAACTGGTTTTGTTCGTATTCATTTCATTCAGAAATACTTGTTATTTTTGCCATTTTCTGGTTTGCTTCAGATACATTTGGAGATGTGAAGGTGTCTAAAGGGCAGCTTAAACCAAATCTCAAGCTGGGAAGCACTGATACAAAATATAAAATACTACTGAGGCACAGTGGCTCTTCGAAGAAAAGTCATTTTATCTGCTTAAGTTCCACATATGACCAGATTTTCTTTGTGGTTGCACTATGTTTTCATTTCTCTTTTGTAATATTACTTCCTTTGTTCGCCATAGTTTAAATCAAACCATTATTAGAAAACAGAAGGGTGACACATAACTTCCTTCATTGCCTGTAACATCTCCATTATAAATCTTTAATGTATCTGCAAGGACTTAAGCAAATAAAGGCACTGATGAGAGGCTGCCTATTTGCAAAAGAAAGGATTGCTCACAAAGGTGAGTGATTGCAAGGTCAAGTTTGTTTGTGCTCCTTTTTATCTTTTGCTCCACAAAAGGATAAGTTTTGCAAATGCAAGTAGTTGTTGATTACTAACAGCATTCTTATCTGCCCTTAATGGAAGTCTGCTGTGTTCTGATCCAGGGTCACTGGGAGTCTCCTCATTGCTGTCTGCTGATTTGGGATCAAGACCCAAACTAGGATGCTAGGGGAAAATTTCTTTACAGGAGCAATTTTGGGTTAGATTTTTGTTCCTACTTGCTAGAATGTGAGTACCAACCTGCTCCCATTCTTCAGACAACTCTTAAAAAGATCATTGCTGAGATATGGTTCAATGATAGAAATGATATGAAGTGGCTTCAGTTGTTTTCTGAGCTGGAGAATCTGCTTCCTTCACAAAAATCCCCACAGAGATGAGAAGCACAAGCGTTGTAATGCTGTGACAGAGTCTGAACTGGGAGAGAATATAATGCTATTCATCTTTCATGTGGTGAACAGACACAGCCCATGAGAAGTGAATGGAGTTCCCTTCCTGAGTTTCATGACTTTGAATGATTTCTTATGATTTGTCATTATTTGAGCCTCTTGGAACGGGAGATACCTTCCTGACAAGTTGCCAGCTTGGAGTGACCTCCCTTCCCAGCCTAGTACCAGCTCTTTCTAAACCTCTCTGAAAACCTCACAGTAAATGGTAAAATATGCATAAGCTCACCTTTGTTCCAACTCCATGAAACCTCTCCTTTATAGGCCCTTCTTTGTGCTATTGTGTGTAATTGATAGGCCACATTGATATGATGTATTATTTTCCCTGATTTCCTCCATAAAGAGGAAGCACAAGGTTCACAACAGCAGATCCATCTTTATAGAGGAGATAAACAGATCAATATGGCAAGGCTCTGTATGACAAATACTTAGTGCCTTCAAGGGAGGTAGAAAAAATGATCTCGTATCTGTTAGTTGTTCCTCCTCTTAGCTGGATCATGCTCAGACTGAGGACTGATTTTCAAACTAAACTTGTGAAAATCCAAAATAATTCTGCAACATGTGGTGTGTTGTGGTCATTTGGTAAGAAGTCATGGAAAGGTTGGTGATGCTGGCAGAGACAGTGGGGGCTTGAATATCAATCAGTACAGGAGAGCAGTATCGAATGGGGGACATCAGCTTACTTCAGGACAGTTTGTAGCTTAAACTAAAAGTGTGATGCAGCAAATTCTCCCGTAACCAACAAATGACTCAGATGGTGCAGGGATAGAAAGAGAAAGAAGGAAAGCTGTTTCCAGCAGATAGTTTGTATTTGCTTGAGCATGTGGTTCTGTACTGCCATAAACCCTGATTGAAAGTCTGAAGCATAGCATTAAGAGAAAAACTGTGATTTATGATAAAAGAAAATAAATTCTTGCACTGTTGCTAGTGGGAGAAATGTGAGCATCTGTGTTTGCAGCAGCCTTCTGTCTTGCTTCATCGTCTTTCCCACTGAACAAGGTACTGACTGACACACTGGGGATATGATGTTCCTCCTGTATTGGAATCCTTCCCTCGCTGACTGCTATGAGTATTTGTGAATAGGACCCCAGAGGTTTAGCCTTGCCAGGGCTAGGTGAAATGGATTTGAAATGTGATGCTCAAGTTATGTTCAGAAAGTGTACGTGTCTCTGAAGCTGTTGTTGAAGCAAACACTCGTTAGGTTCACATGCTCTTTCCCTCCTATTTATGTTCAAAAGAGATTAAAAGAACGTTAAAAATTCCATGAGCCAAGTCCTAGAGAAAGAACCAAGTGTAGAGCATTTGGAGCTTCCTCCAGACATTTCTGTGAAAATCAAATGTCTGTTTTGCAGTCTGTCACTGATCACTGAGGTTGTTAGTAGTTGTACTTTCATGGCCGTATTTTTTTAAGTTCATTGCATTGAATTATCCACCAAAAAGCCGTATGTCAGAATTCTTCTCTAAAGCTTCAGAGAAAGAGGAATCGTGGGCCAGTTCTACATCTTCCGAAGGTCAAACTGCCCTGTGGGAATACTTTGCAAAATGTTGAGCCTGATTTTTCAACTTCTGGATGTATTTTGGGTGCATATCTATACATATCTATACTAACAGCCCTTGGAAGCGGCAAGATGTTGTTTTTGAGCTGTTGTTTAGAACAGGAGCAGGCAGCAGTATTTAAGAAGTACTCGATCATAGTCCTTTAATCCTCCTTGAGCACTATGGCACTGCTGCTTTAGGAACAGAGCTTCTGGGGACTTGTGTGGGTGTGGAAAATGAAGATAGCCTGGCAAAGAAGGTATTCTGAATTGAAACTATGACAGAGTATTAAACAATTGCCTTTGGTAGGAAGTGTTAGCAAGTAACATTTAGCACGGCCCTTTTGTTGTTGAAAATGGATTGTCTAAACATATATCTGAAGATCCCAATTAAATTCAATCTTGATGCTCACAGCAGAAAAGTTTAACAAAGATTCTAAGTCATCTGCTTTCATACATATGAATAAAATAATTAGTATGCAGCATATCTAAGTAGTTAGACACCATCAGAAAGTCTACCCTTGAACAATAGAAAGGAAAGAGAGTGCCCTTCCTTTGATAGTCTGGAAAAAAAGGCACTGCACATTTTGGATGTCACAAGCCCTAAGTTATTCTTCTATATAAACATGACAGCTCTACTAAGCGTGGTAGAAGAATTCTCTGCTCTTGTTCAAATGCAGTTAAGCTTATCCCTTTGAGAACATGCTGAATGTTGTATTTTTTAACTTAACGTTGTCTGCAATTGGTTTCTGTTGCAACTATGACACATGTTTTCACTGTGCTTTGAAATTAGAGAACATGTTTATCCACCTATGACTGTGTGTGTGTGTGTGTGTGTGTGTGTGTGTGTGTGTGTGATTTAGTTTGGATATTAGGAAGAATTTCCCTTTGGAAAGAGTGGTGATGCATTGGAACAGGCTGCCCAGGGAAGTGGCAGAGTCACCATTCCTGTTTGAGGAAAGGCTAGATGTAGTTCTCAGAGATATGTTTAGTGGGTGCTATTGGTGGGAGGTGGGAGGTTGGACTATGTGACCTTAGAAGTTTTTTCCAATTTTTAAGGTTTTTTGATTCTCTAATGCAGCTCTGTACTGGAAATTTTGTGTCTGGTGCTCAAACATCAAGATGGTGCAGTCAGATTTAGCACTGTGAAGAGCTGGCAGTGCTTCTACAAGAGAAATAAGTGGTAGCAAGACAGCGATATGAATTAAAGTAGTCTAAATGTTAATTAAATTGGGTTGCAACTGATTACTGGCAGCACAAGTTAAAATGACTAAACTTTCCTTTGTGTGCTTCTCTCTAAGATTGCAATGCAATAAAGGGAACTTGACTTACGAGGCAAGGTCCTTGCCAGAGCAATCTGAAAGGCAGGATGAAGTGAAAACATTTGTTTGCTGATATACTTACTCTAGACTGTTGAGAAATTAGCTTTTGTATTTAATATTTTCCATTTAAATTTTGACATGAACAATGATATCTGGGAAATAATTCTAAGTTCCAGTTCAGGAAACACATTTTGATTAGAGATTCAGAATTGCATGAAGGCTGAAGGATAGGTATAATCTTTCTTTTTCCTCTTGTGATTCTCATTATGTACCTAGCATCTTTCCAACATTATTTGCCTTTCCTTTGCTCCCAATTTATATCTTTTGTTACTGGAAGAAAATCATGTGAAAGCAATGACATGTTCAATTACCACGATTAATTTACCTGAATGTGTCTGATGATAATGTTATCAAAACTGTGTGTTTCACATACATCCTGCTTACAGGTAAAATCTTGGCTATTTCCTCATGATAGAGAATCAATGTTAGGTTTATAAATCACGTTCAGAATTATCTTATAATAAATCCTCGTATCTTCCAAATTCATTATTGGCTTCCCTGGGTATCTAGATGAAGAAAAGAGAGATGGATGACACACACACTGATCATAAACCCGCTGCTGGAGAAAGCGCACAGATTGTGGGCTGAGGTCCTTGAATGAGAGCAGCTCTCACACCCACCAGGTGCTCGTGAACAGAAAGGAACCCAGAGAAATTGAGATAAGAGAGAAAGGGAAGAGGTGACCAGGTCAGATTCGGACACGATTCACCTGCCTTGTAGATCTGCCCGTCTTCAAAGTTGTACAGCAAGTGCGGAGTGTTTGTTCGTTGCCTTAATGATTTCACCCGATAGCACCTTACACCACAAAGGTTCTCTTAGGTAGGAAGGAGAAAATTATCTTGATGGCACTGTCAGGGAAAACGACCATTATCAGCATTTGTCTCCTTCTCTCGAGGAGCAAAGTCTTTAAGACGTAATTGTTGCATATGAGCAGAAAGATGTGATAACGCAGAGCTGTAATTGCAGGGTATTTCTCAGTGCCTTCAGCTGTGCCATGGGCTAAATGCTACACATCTGTAGCAGCATTCCTGCAAAAAGTCTCAGCAGGCACTGAGCTTCAGCTGACTAATTTGAGAGAAGTATCCCTTTTAATCAAGTGATGTTTCAAGTTTTGCACAAAATTAAAATGACACAGATGTACCAGTGAGGAAAATTTTTCTTCAGAATGTGAAAGCTTCCTATATATTTCCCAGTAGTTTGCAATGATGAAATAAGGGCTGCTTATAAAGAAAAAAGTGAGTTGTGAAATTAGAGACTGCTTTCTTTAGTACCTTTTACAAGAGGCTGATGGCTATTTAACGATGATGTTCGACAGAGCAGTAAGAAAAGAATACCTAACTTTTGGGATTTGTGCGTACTGCTGTCAAAAATAAAATTAGTATGTGTTACCTTGAGGAGATAAACACACCTGGAGCCAGAAATGGCAGTAATTCTCCTAACAGCAGTTAGTCTGAAGCTGGACTATCACAAGTCACTAAGAAAGCTGTATCAAGAAACCAGAGGAACGCAGCTTAATAACTGTCCCTAAATTAACAGATCGAAAGCTGCACAAATCTGATTTAAAATCTGTACAGAGCTTCTTCCAAAGGCTGCAATTATTTCACAAGCCCCTATTTTGCAAACACTTTCAAACTATGCAAATACCCCATAGGAACCAAACTTTAAACCATGCCTTCCCTTTGCTATACATTGCAAAGAGAAAGCTCTGCTACTGCAGGAATGGAGACATAGCACTCGAATCCTAGGAAAGACACAGCTCTGCTATGATAAAGTATTGCTTATAAACATTTACCTGCAAAAAAGCACCGGAACCAGAAATCAGACCACTCAAAATAGAAATGGGCTGTGTCCGACAAAGTAAAATACAAGGATTATTCTTCATCAATGCACTCACTCACATAGTTGCAATCCACAGCTTTTCATTACCCGGTGCCACAGTCCCTCTAAATCCAGCACTATATACAGACCGTAGCTTGCACCCAAGCATAGAATCATGCTCCATAGTAATAAAGAACACACAAAGGTAGGCTGACATTAAGTTATTAAGCAACATCCCTGCTTAAACGCTACAGACATGAGTACAGAGAAAAGGCACAAACCTAGCAGCACTAGTTCAGCACAGGACCGTTCAGCAAGCACTGCTCTGCAATACACACAACAATGCAAAATTATTCGCTTAGTGTCACTGCTATCGGCTCAATTCCTTCGCTTGATTTAGAAACAACATAAAAATTCCTGCAGCTCCTGCCACCGGTCCCGGACTGGAGGTTGTCTCTCAGGCAGCAAAAGCTGCAGGGCTTCAGCTTCTTAATAACCTCAGGAAGCGGTGCCTGCTGCAATATCAGAGTCACTTACTGCATTGCTTTTCAGCGGAGTGAAAGTGGCTGCTCTTCTTGGCCGCACATGGCTCTGCCAGCCGGAGGGGCTCTGTGTTCAGCACAATTCAGCTCCAAAGTCTCTGCGTGCAGAGGTAATTGCCTTTGCTCTGTGCTGGGCTTTTCTGGCTGCAGTGGCTGCTCACCCTATCCATTGCCTCTGGTGGATGCTAAGTAAGCAATCCCCTGGGTCTTCATAAGGAAAGGATGAAGAGTCACAGCTCTCGAGAGCAGATAAGGTGTTCTGCTGAAAGCCACTGCTTCCATGGCATTTTAAAGGCGAAGGGGCTGGGGATGCCTTCCTTCACGTTGCTGCTGTTGTGTTCTGTAACTCACAGTTGAATTTGCAGCTCAGTGCTGTTTTTATGTTTCAGAAAGATTTGAGGTGATATTACAAATCTCTTTTTAAAGGCTGAGGAATGAACTCTTTCAACCAAACTTAATCTTTTCTTTTTTTTTTTTTTTTTTTTTAGAACAACAAGGGAAGGGGAGGGGGGCTCCCAGCTTGAGAATGGAGCATTCCAGCCTCACTTCCAGAAGGGGCACAGCCAAAAAGTAGCACCCCAAAGCTTCATGAATTTACATGCTGGACTTAGCACAACTCCAGAGCTGCGTATCACCCTTGTCAGCTGTCTGTAGGATGTCTGTCACTGAGGGCTTGTTCTACAGCATGCTGATGTGATAGAAATAATGAACAGTAATAATAGAGGTAGGAAGAAGAAGAGCCGCAGTACAGAATTTCTCATTAGAGATCACACAGTGAAATATTTGCCATTAGGAAAGCTGCGTGGGAACTGTACTCGTGTCCCTGCAACAGCTCAGGTGAGGTGTGGGTGAGTTTTCTCTACCTGGTTGCCCCCAAACGTAACACAGCAATCATTAATTAGCATTTCTTACAACGAGATGTTGTGTAAGGTGTTCATCATCCCTCTACGACTCCTGGGCAGATTTTCTGAGCCACTGCCAGAAGTGAAACTTCACGAGAACGGCAGCAGCTCCGCAGGGAGGGAGGAGGCTCCAACTCTGCTTGTGACGGCCTTGAGAATTCCCAGAGGCTGATTATCCAGTTCAAGTGGCACTGGGAAACCCCATCCGGCATAGAAATGAACCTAATGAACTTTGTAGGAATAATAATTGGTCTCTAGAAAAAGATCAGGGAAGGACAGGTATGTTGAAAGTGCAAGTCGCATTTTTTCCTTTGGGAAGTGTTTATCAGCTGGACTTCAGCTTTTTTTCCCCCTGAAATTACTGTATTAGTGCACCTTTCTGTGACATCTCTCACTGTCATTAGCAGTGTTGGTGTTGTTTGCAGGGCTGTACATTTCCATCTGTAAAATTACCAAAGATACTCAGTTTCTGTCCTACAGATGTTGCTGGGAAGGTGATGGTTGCACGCTCCCAAAAATAACATCTTGGAGAGGGGAAGCCTACACATGGTATAGTGCTGTCAGCATGACTTGCTTTCTACAGAATGAGAAAACACTCCTGCAGTAAAAAAAATGGACCTTTATTTTCCTCTCTTTCGAGCTCACAGCTGTGGTTAGAACCAAATTTGTTGAGTCATGGAAAGTCAGAACCAACCCAGGTGCCTTGAATTTTAAGTTTATTGTACATTGTGATTATGCACTAGGTGCAGTTCTTAACTCTTAGAATGCAGAGAGGAAACAGTCTCTGTTGCAAGGAGTACTCAGTAAAACTGAGACTAAATGACTCAAGCATGCTGCAAACAGGATTGCCAGGTGACAGCCTTATTGCTTAAAGATCAGGAAAACCTGCCTGCATTTGGGACCTGCCACATTGGCAGCAGAAACAACTCATGGTGAGCACTCTCACTTTCATAGAAACCCATAGAATGGCATTCATGTTCGCCACTTTATTCTTCTCTCATCTTTTTGGAACATAATGATCCTTCTAGAAGGGGTCTAGTCATCTAGTCCTTCTAGTAATTAAATTGTGTGAGTTGAAAGGGACCCTTAAAAGCCAGCTGGTCCAACTCCCGTGTAGTGAACAGGGACACCCACAGATGATCTGGTAATCAGAGCCCCATCCAGTCCATTTGCTCCCCTTGGCTGGGAGATGAGTTATAATGAATATCTTTGAAGCTTGAGCTGGACTAAGAGAACTGAGCCAGCCCAGTAATTCGATGTGGCCCTTTTTAATATTCCTGCAGACCTCAGCAGTGGCCATGGGCAGATAAGTTGTTATTTCTAACAAGCACAGAAATCTGCTTTGGAGATACAGCGAAGACAGAAAGTTTTCAGTGGATCATTTTCATGTGGTTTTCTGGGCTCATTGCCTCAGCTCAATAGCACAGCAAACTGCTATGCTAACACATCACTTTGCTTTCTGTTAGTTAGCAGTATTTTAAACCCTGAAAACAAAAAGAACCAAGCAAGTGATTTACTGGGGAGAGGGACGAAGGACAACATTTGCTTGAAGTCTTTAGGAGACATTCTAAATTTAAAAGCACAGTCAAAAGTAAAAGAAAAAAGGAAAAATTGAAACAGAACACCCCTCACACCCCGTACCAAAGAAAACAAAACGAAAAAAGCAATGAACCAACTAAAAAAACATAATCTAACAGAAAAGCCCAACACCAGAACAGTCTGTGCGGTCATTTCAATGAAAAATAAACATATTATGAAGTAACTATTATATCTAAGGAACAGACCAATAAATAGCCTGAAAGAGCTGAGCTGTCAGTTGGTTGTTGTACAGGGAGGTACCAGCACCTAAAAAGCAGTGTTGCACAAAATGATTTAACTGAAGAGCTTTTCCAAGCCAGATGGAGAGTATATCATATTTGCAAACTGCAATAAAAGAAAATTGAATTTTAACCTTCCTGCTAGGGAAATATAAAGGCTTTATAATTGACTCTGGCTATACAACATTGAAGAGAGTCAGATAGTGCAGAATGCCCATCTATGAGAAAAGTAAACTAGTTCATGTATGAATTTGTTTATGACAAACTTCTCTCTCTCTATAAATACATATATATATCATAAATATGTTGATATTTATATAGTAGCAAAATAGTTCTGCCAAGAACAGACTCCATAAGATGAAAGAATTTCATAAAGCTGGGTAACAGCTCAGGGCATGTTTGTTGTGATGCATTAATAGCCCCAGCAATAGTCTGGGGTAACTTGTCGTGGGTATTCTACAAAGAGATCATGGTCACAACTGTAAGCTGGAGGTTGATGTTGGCAGGAAAGTCATTCTGTCCCTCCCATTTCTGGTGGAGAATAGAAAAAACAGAGAGGAAGAGACTGAGCAAAGTCTGCTCAGGTCATTTTGAACCTTCGAGGAGTTCAGGCAATGTGGATAATCTCTATCTCCTTCTGAACAGTTGAGCAAAAGATCATCTTTTTTCAAGTAATGTATTTCCAATTTGAAATCCTGTTTTGCTTTGTAATATTTCAGCTAGTTTTGCAGTCTTCTGCTTTGACCAATGGAAACAGCACTCAAAGAAGGACTTCATTGCTACACATCATCTTATGGTAGCAGTTAGTGGAAAATTGGCCTGATATTTTGATCAGTGATTATAAAAATTGGGTATTCCCATATTAAGAGCTACTACTTGGCTTGATGTGTGAGATTAGACTTGCTTGCATATGCATTAATGAAACTGTTATCACTGTTAAACTGTGTTTAAATGCATAGGGTGCACTCTCAATCATAACTGTATTATTCCAAAACAATTTAACCTTATCTCTGTGAAGAATGCTTACATTTTCAACAAAAGCATATGACTGGAAGCTAAAATGCAAATTTTAGGAATTTGCTTTTAATACAAACTGGTAACTGTTGAGTCATGGCCTGAACCTCTGACTGAGCGCCTGGGGAAAGGACTGCTCAGCCCTGGGAGCACAGGTGAAGGCAATTCTGCTGTGTGACTGGAAGGGGTGCAGCCTGGCTGCGCCTCTTAGACCTCATTTAAGGGCTGATTGCCATTGGGGAAGGTTCTCTGGTTGGAGATCCCTCCCTTGTGAGGTTTTCCTTCTGAGCCTAGATGTTCGGAGATGGGTGAGCTCTTTTCCTTTGTAATACTTTTCTATTGTGCTAGAACCTTTGTCATTATACCTCTGTGTCCTTGTTCCACTGCACTGATCTTTCTGATTGTTACAATACACAGCTTCAGTTACTTCAGTTAAATTTTTCTGACTAGGTCTACATAGGAAGACCTTGTGAAAGCGAATGCATGGGAGCCATTCCTGTCCCACCTAGAAGGGCATTCTCAAGTCTTTCTCAGATTCATTTCAGGCTGTTTCATTGGAGATGCTGCAGCTTGTGGAGATGAGCAAAAGGAACTGAGCATTCTGTCACTGAATAATCTTATTTGAATTAGAGATCTGCTTTCTAATTTCATGGGGAAATTAATGGGGGTTATCTTAATTAGCTTTTTTTTCATAAACTAGCAGATTGCATATTGTTCTGTGTTCTGTTTCAATTTTTCTTTTTTTTTTTTTTTTACTTGGTGGTATTCTTATCAACTTGCTACAAAACACATTGTATATATTATACAGTCTGTACATTTTCTTTCATAATGTTTTCACTGAGTTCAAATTTTAGTTTACTCTTTTAACCCCTGTGAAATCATTCTCAAGTCAATAACGAGTGGAAAAACTTTCTGGAAAAATCCAAATATTTCCCCAGTTAAACTGAGACAAGAATCACGGAACTTGAATTTGGTGTAACTTCAGGTGTTTAAGATCATTTTTACAAAAATTGCCTGGAAATCCATAAAAAGCAGCACCAGCCCTAATGAGCCTTCAGTTTGGCAAAGACATCTGCTTTGGGAGGCTGTGCTATGGACATGTGGGAAGCCACGGTTTTGTGTTTCAGCATGGGGGAAAGAAGAGCACAGAGTGTTACTGAGGAAAGAGGATGATGTGAACAGAAAGGTATGCAGACAGCCCTGATTGTCTGAGATCAGAGGATGCCTTTTCTCCAAGCACATTTTGAATGTGGATTTTGCTGTTGGGTTTTTTGGGGGAATTGATTTTGAAATTTGGAGGCTTGCATGTTTCATTCAGTTCTAAGGAATTTTTGACTTGGAGACCAGAGATAATCATAGCCTGGAAAACAGTTAAAGTGGAGCTGTTTTGGTTTTGGCAGTATGAAGATGAGAACTTGAGGTGGCCATGGCAAGAGAGAAGGGCTACTCAGAGGCCTGAAGAGCATCAGATGAGAATGACACTTGAGAACAGAGTAGTTTAGCTTCCTCTTGGATATGCTAAAGGAAGAAGTAGAATAATAGATTAATTAGGTTGGAAAAAAACATTGAGTTCACCTAGTCCAATCATTGACTCACCCCCACCGTGCCCACTGACCACATCCCTCAGTGCCACATCCCCACGGCTCTTGAGCACCTCCAGGTATGGTGACCTCACCACCACTGTTTCAGAGAAGAAATTTTTCCTAATATTCAACCTGAAATCAAAGTGAGACCTGGAGGCACTGAACAAATCACAGCCACAACAATCACACACTGGGCATGCGCTACCGCATACGATTTCCAGTGTGGATGAGTTACAGGAAAAAGCTATAACAAGTGTCTACTCTCTCATTGCTATTCACTATGGTTATTTATTGCACTGCAATGAGAGATAATTTGAACAAAGTTAATTTTTGCCTATCAAACTTCTTTTGGTATTGAAAATTCAGAGGTATGGGTCAATATATTTTTACATAGCCTGTTCCCAAAATCATGCGAGGGAACAAAAATAGAATAATTTTTCTGAGAAATATTTCCTTTCTCCTGTGTCTTTGGAAAATTTTATGATCTGATGAGATCCTTTCTGCACATCTTTATTCTTATTCTCTTAAAGTTCATGTCAAACACCCAATGTTCTGGGTGAACAAAGAAGCACAGTAACAGAGAGAGCAATCTAGCTGCAAATGAAGGATTTCAAATAAAGTGAGGCCTTTATGCAGCCAGATTCTCCAGCAAAGAGAAAGACAAATGCGGTGCCCCTCTGCCAGCACTGGCCATTACTGTTCTTCTGACCTAATCTACAGGAGCTGGGATGAGAGAGGATTCAATTCTTTGGGTCCGTAATTCTCTTCAAGGCTGGCTGACACTGATAATACTGGTTTAATGCAAGCAGTGCATTAAAGAATGTAGGAATAAATGTGAAAAAGTAACTCTATAGTAGCCTCGTGTTCTCCACAGAAGAGCTGGATAGCTTCTTGTCTTTATGGTTTCAGTATGATAGAGAGCTAAGTGGGCCCTTCTGCAAGCAAAGCCCTCTTGTTGGTTTGCAGAAACCGATGTGCTAATGGAAGTGCTAGTAGAAATGAAGCAAAATGACTGGTACGTTTTGTGATTGCTCTGGGAAGGTTTGTGACCCTAGGATTTACTTTGAGGAAAGACTCTTCTGTTCATTTCGCATGGCCCTAAAAGCGGACACCATCTATTAGAACTTGTTTCAGTGCGTGAATTTTGGCTTATCGGCTTATGTCTGGGTATAGCAAGTGGCAAATATTGGATGTAAATCTGTTTTTTAATGCATTATACGAAGCAGCAACTGCAAACGTATGTAAAAAAATGTGTAGCAAAAACAAAGCTGAATTGAGAAACAGTTATATTAGATTTTCTTAATATATGAGAAAATCTCAAAAATAGATCATTACAGGATAGATCATAAGAGCTGTGGGTCGTACATTACCCCAGGGTCCCTTCAAAAATTTCCCACTATGTGTGTATCCCTTGGAACCGCATGCAGGTAAAATATGTATGATATGTGGAATGTGTAAGTCATAGGTTGAGGAATAACAGCTATGAACGAGTTCATTCATCTGTGCATAATTTTCAGATTATGTTGTTGTTACTCAGTATCACAAGATGTTTCTGACTGAAACCAAAATGAAAATATGGACTTGGAACATGAATCAATTCATCATGCCAAGTGGAAGATTTTCCTTCTAGGGAGCAAATGACATCTTTCTGCCATGCATGCTATGGAGTTTCTATGAGAGAAGAGAGGGTCTTGCTGTAGTTCAGAGAACTGCAGGAAAAAATGTCTTAAAAGAACAAACCTTCCAGTCTTTTCCATTGCCAAAGGAAATACAGAGAGGCCTGTTGGGTTAAAAAGTGATCTGAAGGCATTTCTGAAAAAGAACCGAAAGTCAGGTTGTTGTGTTTATCTTAGCATGAAGAAAGGTAGCAGTTAAGAAAATGTTAGAAATGTCCGAGAGAAGCTGTGGTTCTCTTTTGTACAAATAAAACTCTGCACTGCATGAGTAGTTGTGGAAATTAGCCACATAAATTGATGTCTTTTGGAAAACGTTCCTCTTCTGTCTCCGTTCAAACTTACTTTCAAAGAATTCTTCTCAATGGGAAAATGACATGCTTTTTATACCTTGTCTTTAGGAGGAATGGGAGAAGTGAGTTCTGCCCAAACAAATCAGCCTTCTGCATGCATGACGATGAGACCTCAAGTCAGATTTTCTTTGCTGAAAGGACAGCAAGTAATGACCTTAAGTTGTGCCAGGGAAGGTTCAGGTTGGGTATTAGGAAAAATATTTTCTCAGGACGAGTGGTGATGCAGTGGCCCAGGCTGCCCAGGGAGGTGGTGGAGTCACCATCCCAGGAGGTGCTCAAGAACCGTGGGGATGTGGCACTGAGGAACGTGGTCAGTGGGCATGGTGGGGTGGGTTGGGATTGAACTGAAGGATCTCAGGTGGCCCTTTGCAACCTTAATGATTCTGTGATGCAAAAAAGCATACCTGGGATTCAAACTGGGAAATTTGCAACCCCAAATTCATTGGGTATTCTGCTGAGGGACAGCAGTTAAGCTGGGAACTGTCCTGGAGTTAGTGAGCCAGAAGGTGATGGCCTTAGGGAGGTTCACGTTTTTGCTTTGCTGTCCCAGTGCTTTTTTTTCAGTAGAGTAACTTTTGGCTGTATTGAAGCAGCACTTACATGCAGCATTTTTTCATTAGACAAAACCATTTCCTCGGTTTATCTTCTGCAATTTCCAATGGGTGCTGTAAAGCAGCATGCCAAGCTAGATTTAGATAAGAATTATCATCTCTGAGGTCTTCCACCTAATGTGCTCGGTCAGATGGTATTTAAATTGCATCTGCAGACTGATTCTTCTGCCTCACCACAAACCTCACTATGGTTCGGAGTTCAGGCTGCACAGATAGAATTTACACTGCTTTTGTACCTACTAGGTATTAGTTTCTGCTGTGTGAGCTTCATTTAGTACAATTTACCAGCTCACATCAGAGCTAAAGTTGTCAAGGGAGGAGCAGAGATACCTCTACATCTTGATTTACCAACTATGTCTATATTGTTCTTATGCAACATTATAGCCTTAAAATTATAAGACAAGAAAGGGAAAGACTGCATTCAGTTGAGTTTTCTGAGAGATACAACTGGCATGTTAGAATTTCGTTCATTGCATGGCCTCAGCTAAAGATGCAAGGAAAGTTTCAGTTACTATTTCCAATAAAATCAGCTCCATTTAGTGATAAAATAAATCAGCCTCAGGCACAACTAGCAACGGTTCCATCTGAGACTTCCATTTCTTTGTGATGGAGAAGTCAGATGTTCTAAATAGATCAGGAACAATTTTTCTGTAAACAAAACTCGCTCCATTATAATATCTGTGATTCGATCTTCTATGCTCAGTACATGCAAGCAATGAGAATTAAATGCTTTTCCTTGAAAGAGAAAATAAAAACCCAGCAATGTCATTTTTTATTTTCCAAAGGGAAGAATCTAATCACACCATATGCGGGTTTGTTCTGCTGCAAGCATCTTTTTAAATTAGAATAACCTCAGTTTCTCTCAGTTTCTTTTAAAAAAAAAAAAAGATCTGCTCCAGTAAATTTGAGCTCAATTATAACACTTTATTGCAGCAAACAAAATGCTTCAGTCCCTAGAGAGGAATAACATTGAGAATGATGAATCGTCTGCTGCTTTATGACCAAGGGCCTGTGAAGGGTCCAGTGCTGAACAAATTTCTTAGGTTCTGCTCATGTGAGGATTATTTTTACCTTATTAAAATAGTTTTAAATCTCTGCCACAAATTGAAGGCCCAGAAAAATACTCCCTCTAGACCTTAGCCTCGTTATTGTAATATAATGAGTTTTAGGGTTTTGAGTTTTCAACGTTTTAGTAACCTGCAGCTGCTTTTCATGTTAAAAAAGATAAAAAAGAGGATCTGTATTTATTTAGCACTGCTAGGGTTTGTCATATAATGAAAATGCAGAAAACAATCTGAATTCTACTTCAGCTTTGTTTGTGTCTACCTGTAAGGAAGTAACCATTGCAGTGTGAGTGATGGAAATTTCACAGGAAACCCTTTGCAGACTTTCTTATTTACTGTTCAGCTAAGAGAGGAATAGGAGGTTGTGCTGTACTTTTCTGAGAAGCCTTACACACTGGCAGTCACAACTTTCACTTCTTCATGCTATTCTGACTGTGCTGATGGCTGTTTTCATCATGTGCTGAGGAAACAATTGTGAATTCCGTGTGATGAGTCCCACTGTCCAGGAGAAGCTGAAAACATAGGACAGACTTCTCGAGGCCATCCCAAAATCCACATCCTACTCCAAGAGTGGCTCAATAGAAAGCCTTCAAAGGTTGGATGAGGAGAGCTCTTCCCTGCCATAGGGACTGTCTCTCACACTCACCCACTCACCCCTCAGTGGATTAACATTGACATTCTTTTGGGATGGAATGTGATCTTCAGAAGTTCATGACTGCAATACATGGCTATTTATAAATACCAGAGAGTTGAATAGTTATCCTGTGTTGCAAAGGAACCTTTCCTAATTCTGCAGTGAGATGGTGCCTTTTATATAACAGTTGGATGTTTTGTCTGTGTGGATTTGGCAATGGCTCCAGCAGTTCTATACGGTACCAAAAAGTCCCTCAGTTTGCTACTCCACTTCTTTCTATTCTACATGGATGCTGAATTAGAAGAAAACTGTTCAGCCTTGCACTGAGTGAAAACAGAGTACTGGGTGTTAATAAAATTAGTTGATTCTCCTTAATACAAGGAGCCAGCTTGCTTTAGGAAGGCCTCCTTACATTCTCCCCCCATTGCTTTCTTTGTGATGTACATCACGTTAGCAGTGACTAAGGGCAAAAGTATCAGAACACACAAAAGATTGAGTTGTTACATAGATCTGATGGCTCAATAGTAGAACTAGATGATCTCATTGGTCTCTTCCAACCTTAATGATTCTATGATCAGCATAATGTTAATGACAGCAGTTGTAGCAGACTTGTCTTCTCCTTTATTTCCACTGTGGCTTTCTGTAACACGATGTTAGGGCTGTTCACCATGTAACAGCTATCTGTACACGCCAGTAACTAAACAGGCATATTTGCTGAGTTATGTTTTTCCAAAAAAGTTGGAAATGGATTTTCAGGTTCTTTTTCCTCTTCCAGGTACTTATGTTTACCTCCTGAGGCTTGAAGTGTATCTTATCTTAATAGGAAGTAGTGGTAGTAGGGAATTAGGTGAAGAAGTTGGGTGAAGTATTTTATGTTTTCAGTGCATTGCTTTACCCTCTAGGAGAGTATTTCAAGAAGTCTTGAAAATTATTTTCCGTCTTGTGACAGAAGTGATCTCTTGGATTTGGTTTCCCCCACTCTTTAAAAAGGAATCTGAAAAAAGTGAGAATCCTCAGACTTTCACGGGAGAATATTCTTGGTATAAAATGGGTTGTAAAAAGAAACAGTATGGAAACAGTGTTGGGTTTTTCTTTTGTAGGGAGAAGGAAAGGTGAAAAACCAGAAAGTGTTAAACAAAGGGAAAATGCAAACTTACAAAGTGTGAAGGCTCTGTTTGCTGCACTTTTATTTGAAAGATCCTCGCTTATACCTCAAGTGAAGACTTGCCTACATGTTGCCCCTTTATTCATAAGAATTACAGAAAGCAGAGAAAGCTTACTAAAGAAAGCAAATTCAAGAGTCAGAGATGCTGCAGGACAAGAGTCTTTTACACCAAGGATCTAACCAGTGAATCTGGGAATTATTTGTGTAGTGTTCTAGATAGCTGATCTTAGCTGCTGCGGTTTGGAGAACCAGGGGAATTTATATTGCTTTCGTGAGGAGTATGTATGCTTCAGTCTGTACATGTGAAGATTATTTATAGAGTGAAGTCCAAGAAAGCTGTTTAGTCTGGGGGAAGACGGAAACCAATAGGCAACAAAACAGTGGTCTAGACATGATACCTGGGGTAAACAACTTCAAGGGAGTTAAAATAACAATAACTCAATTAAAAAAAAGTTGGGAAAATGCTCTTTTCCAGGCCCCGGGCACTTACACAGCTGGCTTGCCAAGTCTGAGAACCCAGAGATCAAAAAGGATGTGAATCTTAAAAGGGCCTTCTTGGAACAAGAAAGGAAGGAGTGGGCTGTGAGCAGCTGTCAGGGGATGAGAGGAAGAGTCTGAAAAAGGAAGGGAATGCAGCTGAGACCAAAGATGGAGATAACTGAACGCTCTGGAAAACGTAGGCTGAAAATGCTGCACAGTGCTTTTTTCAGCAGCAGGTGGAAGTAAATCCTAGCGCACCTAGCAATAGAACTAGAAATACCGATCACTGCGAAGACTTGCACTGGTACCAAGGCTTTTGATGGGGTTTGATCTTCAGTGAGCAAGAAAGAGAATGAAATCTAAAACTGGATTTGGAACCTGAAATTCCCTTTTTATCTCAGATTCAGCTTATTTTGTTCTAGCATTTCCCTGAATTAGTCCAACTGTTCTTTCTGTGCAGCGGAGAAACTTATTGTCAGCTATACTCAGAGGGATCTGTAAAGTGCTGTTATCAAGTGAAGTCCGTGCTAGTTATAGTGCAGTGCAGTTGTAGGGTAAGGATGCTTTTTTAAGAGGGCATTGGTTCTTGGAGACACACAGGCAAGAAAGCAAAGCTGTCTGCTACTTACTTGAAAAGGATCTAAAACCTATGGTGAACTAAACTGAGCAGTTGGTCATTTTTCAGGTGCTGCACTGTTTGTACACCTGATAAATAAATAAATTACGGTCAACAGAAGGAAGCCTCTGATTTGTTCTTCTGAATGACAATGAAATATTTGGTAACCAAAGAACATCCATGCTCTCATCCCGTGCCTTAGTCTCACAAATAACTGCCAGTTAGCACTTAGCAGTATTCTTTTAGCATATTCTCATTAGAATTAAGATAAGTTATCAGACCAACAAATGATTTGAATAACTGAAAGTGATAAAGGCACAGGTTCTTGAGATTTCTTTTGCTGCAGGCTTGGCTGATTTGGGCATCTTTGTAGCACTGTCACTTTAATATTGCCTGACTTAATATTCCCAGCAGTAACTACCAGCTCTAACTCCTTGTCCGTTCTTTGTTCGTTTTATTTCTTTTCTGTTGTCACTGTATAAACTCAAATTTTAAGAAAAATCCACAGGATTTGGGATTTCTCATCTTTTCTGCCTTCATTACAAAATGTTTTCTATTTCTTTCTGTCATTTCCTTTGTATTGCAGATCAGATCAGATAGGTGTGTTTTAGATATCTCAGCTACCTGAAACGAATACAAAAGCATGAAACATGCAGGTAATGAGGATAGTGGGGAAGAGCTGGTCCTCGTGCTGAAAGCTTAACAGAAATAAAAGCACTAACAACAAATCCATAAGGATAGATTTGTATGAACAGAAGAAATACAGGGAAATAATTAGCAAAGTCAGTTGGGAAAAATATCATGGATTTGCCTAAAGAGGAAACTTGGTCTTTTGTAGTTGCTGATATAAAAGCCACGTGGAACTGTGAGCTAAGGATAGGGAGACTTACAGGGAGTGCTGTGATCCTACCTGGATGAATAATTCATACAGTACAAATGGAAAGGGAAAAAAAAAAAAAAAACAACTTAATAAAAGAAAAAATATCTGATCAAATAAAGTTATTTTTTTAGAGACCAAGAAGTTTATGGTTACATTGGGAATGCCAAAAAAAAAAAAAAAAGTGAAACTAAAAGCTCAGGTTTAGAAAGAGAGCTGTGGGAGGTGACAAGGCACTGCTGGCTATTTGCAGTGTTTGCTTGTGTCACCGTCCATTATTGGTGGTGGCAAAAGCAACGTTCTCAAGATCTGCTTAAAATCTCTGCAGAAGAATGTATTGCACTGCAATTGTCTGGGAAGCACATCCCTTAAGCTTGAGCTCCTCTGGAAAATACACCGAGTTTGAACATGACAGTGAAATATCTTTTTTTTTTTCCCTTTAACTCTGATCCCAAGCTGTGCAGGCTGGGACAAGCCATAATCAGGCTCTTGGTAAATTAGTTGTGATCTTCTCCATGCATCACTTCTCTGCAGACAGCATCACATCTGCTAACTCAACTCCTGGCAGCTACATTCCAATACAGTAAGGTTTTCTTCTGCAAACAAAGGGCTCACTGAGACAACAGCATGCAGGCACAAGCGTTGTCTGTGCGGAATGAGAGTTTATGTTTGGAATGATTCTTCTATCTTTGAAGCCTTGAAAACCTTAATAAATATTTTGGAAGCAGATGACTGGGGGTTGTTTGGGATTTTTTGGAATCCCATCATGCCTTGGATTGCCATCCCATCCCACAGATTTGTCTCATCTATATGCTATAGCTCAAGCTGCAGGCTCCAGTGACTGTCTCAGTGAGTTGGCCACTGCATGACACACAGATATTTGCTACAAAGTACTAACAGCTAAAGTAAATGAGATTCAGTTAAGCATTCAGTTATTGCTTTTGAATTTGGAATTTCTTGCTCAAATCTCCAAGAAAAGATTATATTTTCCAAAAGGAAATCCCTCTTGAGGATTTACCATATAAAAGCTGTAGCCCAGAGCAGGACAGACATCATTCAGTAGTGATTTCTGTGTTGGAGTCTCTGCCATTGGAAGTGAAAACTGGAAACATGCTGCAATCTAGTGATAAAAATTGGCCATTTTAGATTGGATCATTGGTGGATATTGGGATAAATGCAGTTTTCATAGATGGTTAGAATTCTCCCAGTAGACTTTAACTACAATTCAATTTGCTGCGTAGTGGCTAAAGACCCTTATGGTGTAGCTGAGTCTGTTCCCTCACTCCTCAATAACATGAATGTGTGCCAATCTTATTACAGGCACACATCTGCCCCAGCTCGTGTCAGCATGGTTCAGTCCAGGTCCACTCACAGATTGATGTTTGCAGGGAGTATCAAGCTAAGCAACAGCTTGGTTTTCTTTCTTCCCATCTTGGTGGAGAACCAGCCTAATGTTTCCTCTGAACATAAAACTGTGCTGGCTCATATAGCAGAGGGTTTAAAAGTCTGTCAGAAATACTGTGCTACAGAGTTTTCAGAGTGACGTATATCCTCATTCCTCTTCAAAACTAACATCCACCTAAGCTGTGTCTCTCTGTACTGTGGTTAAGAGCCAACCACGCTCAGTACAAGGCAGGGAAAAGGAAAGCTCAGCCCTGCTCCCAAAGAGCTGCCATCGCAAATCAGGCATTGCCAGGCTTATGAAACCCATGGGAAGGGCAGCTCTTAGATCGTCACAGATTTACAGTTCTGAGTCATTGCTTAGTGGCATCCGTATTGGAGAAATCTGTTGACAAGGAGAAAGTAAGGCGTGAAGAGTAACTTTAAAATTAAAAAAAAACACCATTAACAGTTCTGGCTCTGCACAAAGCCCACCATCCAGAGAAGTCTGTGCATGGCTACAAACATGGTACGTATGCATGCTGGCACCACTGTCATTGTGTTTGTTCAATAGGGCTCACAATGGTTCCTGCTACATTTTCCTTTGGCTCCATCTACAGCTCTCGACTCCTTTCTAAGAATTCTCTTGTTTCTTTCTGCTCTTATTCAGCAGAACAGTAGCAGGCATTGCGTTTAGTTTTGAAATGCATTGAGTTGTTTGAACTCGCCAGCACCAAGATCCTTTTCCTAGGGAAAAAATAGTTACAAATATATAATGAAATGTGTTTAACGATCAGTAGCCTTCAGCATCTCTAACTGATGTCAGTTGGAGTCTTCCCATTGAAATTAACATCATTTACAGCTAAATAAAGGCCAGGAAGAAATGCATAGGGATGAAATATGTATTTTTAAATCTGTCCTTTGTTTAAAAATGAATAAATACCATAAAATTGAGATAAGGGTTAAATAAGTTTCTGAATAAGTAATGGTGATGCACTTAAATAGGTAGGATGGGTTATCAGTAACATAATCAATAGCATAAGAGCCTGCTGGAATATTTATATCTGTTCATCTCAAATAAACCTCATTTTCTGTTTGACAACAGAAACAAATGCTGTTTATTACCAGGAGACAGTAAGGAGTAGGATTGAGAGGGCCAGATCTTATGTTCCACTCACAGCACTTCTTTGAGCATAGCATTTTGATTTGTATGTAACAAACATCTCATACTTTCGATCCGTAATTGTTAATGTTTGATAGAGGGAAGGCTGTCCAAGCTCCAATATTACTGGAAATTATCTTTTTAAGTAGTTATCCAGTACTACTGACATTGACTGAACAGCAAAGTAAAAATGTATTTGTCTCTTCTGATGCTAATTTTCACATAATGTCCTCCACAGAAAGACACTGCATTCATGCTCTTACTCTATTTTGATAATGCAGCTCCCTGCTTTTCTTCCCAATTGTTCTAAAGCGATCCTTAAAATAGAAATGCAATGTCTCTATATCTGTGTATTTTCTACTTCCAGCACGTATTCCAACAGTAATCTTGTGTCGTAAGTAAATGAAACCAGTAACATATACTATTACTGCTTGTTGCTCAGTGTTTGCTGTCCAACATTACTTCATAACCTCTGAGTTTATTAGGGGGATTTTGTAAGGCATTTCTGGAAACGCTGATCAGATGTAATTCCACCAGACTGAAAGAAATATTTTTTGACTTTGTGCTGTTTTGTGTCAAAGCCAAATTTATGTCTGGGTAGATATTACTTCTTATTTTTGCCAGATAAGCAGTAATACAACAAGACCTCTGTCTCTGCATTCCTCATATTTGGGGATCGTTGGCTTAGCAAGCTATTACTAACAAGCTGTTTTATTTGTGTCAGAAGCATATCAGAGATGAGATAACCAATGCCAGAATTTAGTTTTGTGGATCCTAAACAACTTTTCATTACATCTTTAAGTTGAGGGGATGCACTGGGACTGCATTTACATTTGCATCTCAGATTTTTTTTTTTCTTTACCTTGAGTTTGTTCTTTGCTACAGCTCTGTATTTCCCTCAGCATTTCAATCTTTCATCCAAATGACATTTTTCCTTCTATGAATTGACTTTGAGCTTTTCTGTAGATCCAAAGCTAAATAAGATTTATCTTATTGGTAGTTAGTAAAGTCTCATCCTTAGGAAAACTGAATTCATGAACTGAATCTGTTGAAATATTATCACTAATGGTAAGTTATTCTAGATCTTATTTTTGGCCATGTATCACACTCCTAAATGAGCAAAACGGAACAACACTTTACTCATCAATGGAGTAGTCTTGGAATAAAATGGATTATGTTGTCTTAAGTACTGAACTGTTTACCTACTGTAAACAGACATGATGTCTCTTGACTAACTTAGAGGCAAAATGGACAACTCAGTCCATCCAGCCCTGTTGTTTCTGTCTTCTTGACAAGAGCCTGGCCAAAAGCTGAGCCATGAGTTAGAACTTCATTTCATCTCACGCTTTCCCAGTGCCCCAGCTGTCTCTTGTTGCCTCCTACACACGGATGTAAAAAATATGCAGTGGAAAGCAGGGTTACTTGTGTGAATCAGACTTTCAAGGCAAAATATTTTCCTAGGTACAAGCAGCATCCTTAACAAAAACAAAGCACAGAAATCAGTAGGTCTTGGTGCTAGAAGACCTTTATTGCCACTGTCACCAGCCACTGGGTGTTACCAGTGTAGGAACTGAGAAGCAAATATATTGAAGTATATAAGGAAGAGATCTTCGCAGTTTAGTAACATTGTGAGATTTTTTTAAACGATTTGTTCAGTTTTGCTGCTTTTATTTCTGTGCCGCGTGTTTGATGCATGAGCTCTAGAGTTACTGTCTTGATGATTTAAATTATATTCAGTACCTAAGTCTCATTTCACTGTTTGCTTTACTCATTCCTTAAAATTAGAAGGGCTTGTGGCTGCTTTAAACCATACAAAATAATGAATGCTTGCTCACTAGACAAGAACTGCATAATTTCACTAAATACTAACATACAGTGGAGAAGACACTTTGAGAAATGTAATCTGTAATTCACAGCATTGCAAACCTCTCTTTTTAACAAGTAAATCCCAATGGAAGATCTCTTACATGATTCTCCCCTCTGTGCTGGGCATTGTCTACGTTTAAATTGTTTTTCATATTTATCAAGAGTTGACCTTATCTCGTGAGAGATAGACTTAGAGCCTCTCTCATCCCAAAACTTCACCAAAAGGGGTGAAATGACCAGGCAGACTCTTGGCCTCACTGAAGACAATGAAAGCTTGTCACTGGCTTTGGTTCTTGCCTATCAACTTCAGCATTTGTTCCATCATGGCGTTGCAAGAAGTTTGTATCCAGGTTGAAATGGGAGATACCTGTTTCCTGGTAGTTCTGTTTCCACCTTAAATCTTTAAGTATAAGAAGTAAGCAAAAAATGTTCCCTTACTTTGCCTGTTCGTTGCTGCTGCTTTTGATTTAAAGCCTTTCAATTAATTGAGCACAGTGATGACAGTAGGAAGTTGCTGTCATGTGATTTGTGGGACAATTTTGCTTCCACAAAACTGTTGCAGATCCAAAGAAACAGTCCAGCAGACCGGCTGGTTTGTATGAGGGAGGAACACGGATTCTTCTGGCTATTAACTCGGTTTCCATTATGCTACAGTTTACAGTGTGAAAGTAGCCCAACCTGTAACGCTACAGCTTAGCATTTTGTCCTTACCTTCTGCTTTCCATGAAAATAATTCAGTGTGTTACCCCAGAAGCACTTGCATGAACCTGTTATAAAACTGCTCCGAGTCTTCTTACTTAACCCCTGAACATGACATGTCCTAGAGCTTTTCTGGGACCCAATTCTTCTACATATGAAGCTAAACCTTGCAAAGGGAGGAACGTCCTTGATTGCAGTGGCTCAGTCGAGGAACCAGAATCTGGGCATCCATCTACATCTGGGTGACACTTAATTTAAATAACCTCCTGTGACCCTTGTGTGAATAGTATTGTTCATCTAATTATAGGCAGATTGATCTTGCCCATAAATCAGGTGAATTGTGTATAAATCCTTGATGTTAGGGAGAAGGATCTTGAATGTAAGGTGTGTGCAGAAAGAATATAACATGCAGAATAAATTACTCTTGCCAGAAAAGAGTCGATTTGCTGAGTTCTGTTTAGTTTTTAATTTATAAGAAACTCACCCATCACATTCTTTGCACCTTCTGTTAAAATATTAAATGACACTATATCAAATAAATCCTCTGTGACATTAAAGGAAACAGAGAACTTAGCCATGCATTAATTACACTCCAAAATGTGGCATACAGCTTAATAAGCATAATTTCAATAACCTTCAAACAATTACACCTATCTTTTAATTGGAGCAAAGGAAAGCTGTGATGCACGCTTTCAGACAAACTATTTCTTATGTGGAACTGTGCTTTGCTGACGAGGTGCACTTCTTGCAGCATGTCACACGCCAGTCTTGTTACACAGGCTAAATTAACCTCCTGGATATGATGACAATAAAAGGCATTATGAGAACCAAGTAGACAATACAGGCATCTCTAAAGCAAAGCTTTCTGAAGAACAGATTGGATTTTGCTAGGAAAATGAAGTCATTTGTTTCTGTTTAAGGAAAACACATTGAAAGGACCATATATGCTTCAAATCCAACAATAACAGTTTAAGATGATAAATGTTATTTTAATGATCCCTATCTACTTTGTTATCTGAGTCATAGCACATATGTTTAAAACAGAAAACATCAGAATCTGCAGAGAAAGTATTAACATGGGGGAAAAAAATCCCATACAAAATCAGAGAGAGATTAATAGTTTTAATTTACTTAAAAGATATTCACAAACTGTTATAAAAAACAGATTGGTCATAAGAATTAAAGTTGTTAGCATATGCATCTCGCAGATTCTGTTATGTTCCTTATGCTGGCAAACTGGCTAATGATTTCAAGATTGCTCTCCAGACCGAAACATGACAGTCCGTGTGCTGTGTGCTAGAGCTCTCATTGCTCTGCAGCAGAATAAAACATAAATTTTGCAGAAGAATTTAGATATTATCTCACAATCTGTTCTGGTGAGAAGAAAGTTGTATAGCAGCTTAATATATATTTCAAACAGACTCTTGCAGCATGTAGGTGAATGATATATTAAGTATACTGGCCTTGTATTTCATTTTCTTTTTTTTTTAATACTGGAGCCACAATCTTAGTATTTCATTGTCCTGTGGATTCTTCAGTTGAGAACTTCTGCAGACCGTTTGGCTGTTTTCTTACATATGTCTTTTTTTGATGTTGTTACAGTTTGGAGGCACTCAGAACAGGATGGGCTGAACACGCAGGTAGTTCTGTTGAAAGTAATGGCAATTGAACTGTGTACTCTGAAACCTAATGGTAATAATTAAAAATGTTAATGCTGCCAACAACCCAGCATTATTAGCTGGATGGGGCTTTGAGCACCTGATCAGCTGTAGGTGCCCCTGTTTAGTGCAGGGGAGTTGGACCAGACGGCCTTGAAGAGACCCTTCCAACTCAAACAGTTCTATGATTATCTACACTAAGCACAGGTATTTGGAAACATATCCAAGATATTTCATAACAAAATCCGATCAGAGAATTAAATATTTTGCCAAAAAAAAAAAAAAAAAAAAGGCAAGAAGTCTATCTCTAACAAATCCTGGTAGACTAGAAACTTACAGCTTGTAAGGAGAATAATTGTATCCTACACTGTGGAAGTCCTCAGTATTAACAGAACTGCCTGGAAAATATGCTCCCATGCTCTTCTGAGCAAAAAGATGATGCTAGCGAGCTTTGCAATTGATGTCAGATGACTGGGGAGTGAAACTTCAACCCCATGTGTTCCAGTGGTGAGGAAAAGTCTTGGACTTCCTGAGCATTGTTTCTTCTGCCTGGCAATGAGGATAGGAATAAATGAGCAACTACCAGTGAGCTCCTCTCCTCTGTTTTAATCCCCAGACATACCCTGCAGGATCACACTTAAAAATTGGAAAACATTGAATCGCGCTATTTAATTGTGGTTAAGTAAACCTCCATTTGGCTGTGCAGGGTTTGCTTCCAAAAACATAATACAAATGAGTAAATAAATAAATTGGAATTAATCTATACTTACAACTGTGGGGCAAATTTACTCCAGAAAATAAATCATGAGTAACTTAGGAAATATCTTTTCTGCCCTGTTGCCACTCTTTTGTTTCAACACAACCTGGTGGAGTGGGCTTTGCATATGGCTATGTGCTTCCAAGTGATTGCTGGATAATTAGTAATTCAGCATGACCCTGAATGCTGTCACACACAAGATGGTAATCACACATATTATGTCTATTTTGCCATTGCTTTGAGCAAGAGAAGAGGGAAGGATTTGCCCTCTTCACCAAGAATTTTGGCAGTAGAATTAATCTGATTCCTTATGGTATTAATAGGAGTTCACTTTTTTTTTCTTTAATTCAAGTAATGTCTGAGAACAGCATTTGATATTAGATATGATAGTATAAAAATATTGTGTCAACATGTTTTCCGTGGAAAATATTGCAAGAAAAGATGTGTTTGGTAGATGCTGGTCTCCAGGACACATTGCCACTGTTCTGTCACCTGTGGTCCTATAGTAGGACAGCATCCAGTACATCAAATACTCAATCACGTGCCAAAGGATGTGTTCATGGGAAGGAGAAGATAGTGTTCTTCATTGGTAAAATGCAGAGTATGCCATATTTTCAATGATCACCTGTCATTCCAGTATGAGTGGTTGGCAACCCTGCCTGTGGCAGGGGGTTGAAAATAGATTATCTTTGAGGTCCTTTTCAATTCAGGCCATTCTATGATTCTCAAAGGCCTGATTTGCCCTAAATTCAGTGAGGCAGCTGAGGGCAAGCAGGGGGATTCAGCAGTTATCTGATTCTCATTTTGGCATTGGTCAGCATCAAAACTGTGTAGACGTTTATCACTACCCAGCATTACTATTCAAGATGAGAATCTACTCATGTGTCTCTACTAACATTTAGCAGCTTCCAGGCAGCTGGGTCACAATTAGGAAGTCTGTCCTTTCTCTCTGGAACATCTGTTCCAGGTAATAGGGACAGCAGAGGAAACACTAGCTTGATGCTGAGTATGATTAAAGGCAAATTTAGAAAAGAATCAGCTGTTAAGCACCATTCCAGGAAGCATTGGGAGCAGTACTTTCCTGTGACCCTCTATTATTACTTAGATTCTGGCTAACCACATTGCACACAGCCCGCTCCTCCGCTTGCTCAGTGCTCTGGTCTGTCTCCATCACGCACAGTCACTGCCAGAGATGCTGGTGATGTCATTGCAGCATGGGAGAATACGTGTAGTTCTGTCCAGACAAATGCAGCTGTACAACCTTAATACCTGCCCCACTTGGGTCTGGAAATTGCCATTATCTCTGCAGTCCTCTATAGCTCTAACGGACCACAGGCATTCCTGGAAAATCCTCTCCTCTGATTTTGCTTTCAGTTACCTTTCAATGCTCTTAACTGATGGATCGTAACTTTGAGGTGAAGCACAGTGTTCTTAGAATGGCAAACCCTGACAAAACTTGGAAACATCAGATTGTGAAATAATAGCTCACGATCTGAAGAATCAGCCACCAATCCTCTATCTGTATTCCAATCTTCTGTCTTTGTTTATCCTTCTCCTTCACACCCATGGACAGGATAAAGCACATCATGAAAGAGGCAGTATGAAAAACAGTGGTTTACTTACGTCCCACTGACAAAACTTACAGGGCATTTCCTTCCCAAGTTCAGTGTGAGCATGCTGGAATGAATTTCATGCACACTCAGAGAGAAATGTCACTTTGGAGTGGGTCTTCCAGAAGTGTGAATCAGTCTGCTTGCCCACTAGGAAAGGAAAAGTCCCAATAGTATCTGAGCCCTCTGGCATTGTTCTCTGCAATTTGGGGGTAGAATTGTGGAACAGCAAACTACATTTTTAATCATACCTCTTAAACATGCGTGCATGACAAGAGGTTTTTATTTCCACTTCCAAACCCACAAAATGCATTTGCTTGTATCTCAGGATGTGTTTCCATCCTATTTGCATTGTGTCATTACCTCCTGCACCAAAAGATGCAGCACTCTGTGTGCCAGCTCTCTCACTCTGCTGTTTAAAATCCTGGTGCTGAGCCTCCTGTTCCAGGTGATCGATGCAGATGCAGCCCAGGTGGACAGAAATTAATTGATGTGACATTTTACAATTAATTCAGAACATAGGGCTGATGTTAAGAGGGGTTTTAATTATTCAGATGAAGCCTCCTAGTTCAGGAATCCCCTTAGATGCAGTCTTCTGAAAGATGTAGGAGTGCAACAGGGGGAAGCATAACCATTTGCCTTGTCTTTGCCTTGTCTTCTCAAACACTGCAGAGATAGTGGACACTGTTAGAATGAAAATGCTTGGGCAGGTGGATCTTTGGGCTGATTAGATCTTATACACTGGCAACTTTTTCAATGTAAGCATTCTTTATTTTATTTTTTACATGTTAACAGATAAAGAATTAGACTGTACTTGAGGTGATCTGGAAGGATGGATAAGAAAGAAAAATTATCTACTGCTATATATATACAGCTATTAAAATATTCAAGATGGTTGTTCCTTCTTTGTAAATGCAAATGCAAGAGCCATAAAGCATATGGTAAGGAATACTCCATCACTTCTGAAGCACACTTTTGCTAGTATAGAAATGAGTTATGTTACATTCCATAATTCAGGGATTACATTTTGAACATAATTAAGCATGTCTTTGAGGCACAGGTACACATATTCACTCTATTTCAGAAATAAAATCAAGTTGGAAGCTACCAAAAATATTTTCTGTAAGCATTTAAATGAATGGATCTGCTAAGAATTTGCATAACGTCTTGCTCATGAAATGCAAAACCTGTCATAAATCATAATTCAATTTATAACACAATTAAATGCATGTGTCTCTGTTCTCTTTTATGGTTCTTGGAAACTGTTATCTTGCACAGCTGAAGAAAGAGGGGCTGCTGAAAGCTGAGAATGAGCATGTAGGAATAGAAAGCAAATAGCAGGCAGCCACTTCCTTACCTGTTTGTTGTGTTTTTTTTTTCAGCTGTCCTACAATCAGCCAAAATCGTTCAGCATACTTCAGATTCCTTCTAATTTCTTATTTTATTTATGACACAGTGCCACCAAATCTCGTGGGACTCGGGCTGCTTCATTGAAATTAATTGTGAGAACCTTTCTGCTATTTTGGTCTTTTTGCAGCTAATGATCCTCAGCAAATCTCTCTGATGAGAAACAGAAAACTACAAAGGGACTAAAATTCGGTTTATAAAACTTACCAAAAGACTCGTCATAAATTCTCATTTCAAACTAGGCATACGCCTCCATTAAGTTGGCAGCAGTATTTTTCCAACATTCTGTGTTTTTAAAGCATGCTTTTCAAAGCCCATTGCCATAAATTTGAACTTCTTCTAGGCCTACTGTTGGTTTCACTGTTCTGTCAGAACACATCAATCTTTTGCAGATTACAGAAAGATCGATTCTAGAAATAGCGTTGGAAACCTTGAAAAGCTGAACTGAGAAATGAAATACTTCTGACACAGTGTGTGGAGATTACATTACTTGAATCTTTACATTTTACTGCAACCATTGACTTAGTTAAGGGGAAGATAGGGTAGCAGGAGTCTGGGAAACCAGAGGTTTAGTGTTAACCTGAGTAGTGAATATGAAAAAGGCCCTTTCTTCCATGCAAATGACTGATCATTTTTAATAAATTAACCAACATGATCTTAAAATCCAGCTGATATCACAGAACTGGTGAACTGAGCGATGTCACGCAGAGGCAGAACTGTAAATCACAGTCACAGAATACCTCAAGTTGGAAGGGACCTTGCTGTCACAGAGTCCAGCTCCTACATCAAGTCCAGCTCCCAATGAAAGCCTTCTTCCAGCTGTGCAAATTTGTTTCTGCAGAATTTAGCTCAAGCCATTATTTTTAAAGCTGGAAAGGAATAAAAGAAGTTAAGGAGTGCCCGGTGACTTGGGACTTTGCTTCTATGACTCCAAAAGGTCTCCAAAAAATGTCACCTCGTGCTTTAAATCAGCGTCCTGACTACAATATATCAGAAAAAGAAAATCCCTTCAAGTAGGCAAGCTTTTACTGAATTGCAAGGTGAAACGTCATTTTGAGGAGAAAGGCTTCACTTTCTTGTGTCATTTTGCTGATTCACATCCCATTCTTGCTCATACCCTGGCATTTTGGTAAGCAGAATGCTGTTTATAGTTTTTGTTTTTTGCCTAATTGCTTAAGAGAACTGTTTCAGAGACCTAATTACGTATGCACCACAAAAATTTTATTCCTGTATGCTATGTGGTCAGTTCTGCCCAAAGGAACCACCAGCAGCCTCTACGGTTTTAAGGATGGCTTTGTTTCTGTCAGTAAAAGATGTTAATGCTAGGAATGCTATTTAACATTAGAAAAATCAAATGGAATTAGTAAACTTTGTACATTCGTTGATGTTTTTGCATCAGTGATTCCTCTCTTTGGCCTGATAATCGAGTTTCATTGTTCAAATATTCGTTGTATGTGGTTAAATGGACACAAACCAGGACTATACAGAATGTTAGAGCTGAAAGTAACCAGCACAGGAACATTTGCCTGATTTCAGTTACTTTTCTCAGGTAAGGGGAGTTCTGCCACTGACATTTCATCTCCAACAGGATTTCTCCAATAGTCAATGTCATTTTCTCTACAGTAAAAGCACGGAGAATTTAACAGCAATAACCATCATAGAAACTGAATTTCTATACCTCCAGGACTGAACAGAGATTAATGTAACTTCCACATTCTTATCAAGGTATTTTATTGTACTTTATGGGAACAATACAATTTCCTCTTAAACGATATGGGGCAGTTTAAAGAACAAGGCTGTAATTTCTTAACAAATGCTTTGAAGACCTTCAGATGATTGTTCATTTTTAAAATGTCATGATTTTCTCTATAGCTTATTTAGGCAAGTGTGGTCATCCACACATGACAAAACAAAATTAAAAAGGGCACTTAATATTCCAGCTGCCAGCAGTTGGGTGGATGGGGTTGCTTAATATACACGTATTGCTCCAAACTGTCCAAGACTTTTGGATAAATTAAGTGCAATATATCAATGCAATTGCAGTGGCAACACAAACCACGTAGCTGGGAGGTCTTTTTACAGTATGAGACATTATTAACGTGTCCCTGGTTCTGATTATACCAGATTAAAATGTTTGAAATTTTACCTACTTTCTTTATCTCCCCAGGAGAGTAAATTCTGTTGAGGAGCTGAATTCTCACTGTTTCAGACCTTGGTGTTCAGCTGTTTTAAAGTGGAATTGCCATAGACTGGAAAAATAGCCGAATGACCTTTTATATACATACATACATATATATATTTGACACGTTTTTTCCTTCACTTTGAATTATTACCTTTTTCCTTTGCTTCTGGACTACATTGATCCAGGGTGGATAAACCAGCTTGAAAACACTCATTTCTTCATACGAAATAATAATTTAAATAACCAACACAACACAACACGACTTTCCACTATTTAAAAGAAATAAAAACCTCTTAGAAATTATTATTGCACGGCACGGGACAAAAACACATGGGGAGATAGAAGTTCAAGTTTCCCAACTTGCAGATCAGTGCTGAAATTTCAAAGGAAATGTGTTAATGAGAAACAATTATAGTGTGCTGCAGTGCTTAACTGATCTATTTGTAGTTCTAGTGCCAAGATGCAGAAGACACATCTATGCTGAGCACTAGTATCAGTGATAATAGACCTCTAAATTGGAAACGATCGTTACAAAGACACCAACCAGACTCTTTCTCTGGTACATAATAACAAGATTGAGATAAAAATTGCTTTTCCTAATTTGTTCCCTTTCCTGTTGCTGCACATCCTGTCAACATTTGTTTGTAATTATATTAATATGGTAAATGAAGCACCCCGTTGTGCCTCACAAAGAGTAAATCTGTCTCATATTGCTATATGTATATATTTTCTCTTGGTACTGATAATGTGTTGTTTAATCTCAGTGAGTGTAAGGCTATAGGTCAGTGCTGCAACCCCATCCCCTAGGAATTGTGCCTCAGCCAGAAGAACTGGGAACGATCTTGTAGAAATGAAACGGTACCTAGTTTATTTCTCGCTGTACTGTGAACCCGTTCTTTGTGTCACAGAGAAAGCAAACACACGCCATGCATTTCCACCATTACTAGAACATGCTTCAATAGCAGTGATGATTTCTTTCATCAGTTACCGCTGTTAGAGATCTCAGCACAGACATGGAAAGGCTCAGAAGGACACAGCAAGGAAATTGTTCATTCCAGAATAGTAGAGGACAGTTCAATTCATTTGTGGATTGTTTCTAAAAGACTCTGCTAAAACTACCTATTAAGACAGAGGAGATGGGGAGGAGGGAGAATCAATCTCATCTCTCAATCTAAGTGAACAAAGAATTGCATGTGAAGCTGAACAGAGTGAATAACAAAGTTCACACCAAACCCAAAGGAAAAGAAAAAAGAGCCTTATTTTGCATAATTATGTCTGAATTGCACTAAATTTGACAGAACATGTTCCATTATAAGCCCTAAGGTCATATTTAGGTGAGCAAAACATCAGATATACTGGCTGCAGTGTGCTTTTTCTGGTCTAATCTAAAGCCTCATGGGACAGCATGCAAGGGGACGGCATGCACAGTTGAAGAGCTTTGGTTTAAATTCGGTTGTTTGGTTTAATTGATACGTGTGTTGAAAGCTATGACAGCACTCTGTCAGATCTCTACGTTTCTGGGGTGGCTTTCTTATCTCTAAAATAGAAATGAAATAGAAAATATTAATGTTGCTCTGTTAAGAGAGTGATAAGGTTTAACTCATGAATATTTGTAAATTGCTTCACAGGACACTTCAAAAGTGCCCGATGCACAGTGTGTTTTTTAAATGGTGCTTTACCAGTGCTACTGTGCCAAGGGTTTGGTTGAAGCTTGTGTTTAAAGTGATGTCACCGAAGCTCATGGCAGAGCTTTCATGGTCAGTACTACCCGCATAATTTGAACACGGGTCTTCATAGAAACCCACAGGAACAGAGCTCTGCCCTGTACCCTGGGGTAACCTACTCAGAATGAGCTTTTTCTCCCTAAATAAGAATCTAGAAATACTATGACCAAGGCTCTAAAATGACAGTCCTGTTTGAATGAAAACAAATTGTATTTACAGAATTGCTGATACAGCATGGTCTTCTTGTACTATCAGCATAAAATGTAGGAATTAAGAAGGCAAATAAGAGCATCCCAAACTCAACAGCACGAGGAGGCACTAAAGCAGCAAGATGTTAAAAGACAGCCCAACATCTCATAGGCAAAAATAAATAAATCAAAGATAAAGTAAACTTTCTAGATAAGCAGGAGCATTTTAATGCTATCCTGATAAAATTAATCTACAAAAAATGAGTCAACAGTTTCCATATTTTCTCCACCTTTCTGCAAATTTACATCCTCATGGCTGAACTGTTTCAGGTTACTTATTGATCAAAGTAAGGGAGTGATGTGCAATTTTTTTGCCTTGAGTGATTCCATTAACTTGTGCAGGACTGCTTGGGGCCACCAAGCACAGTCAAGTGAAGCCGCTTAACAATTAACAAACCTCACAGTGTTCCAACGGCGTGAAAGAGCCAAAAGCCATTGCAATACAGATTTGCTTTGTTTGTACTGCATATACACTACATGTGACTGCCGCAGTTGTCACATGGGTTGCTTCCACCAAATCATGCAGCTTGTTAATTAGAGTTATTGAATTGAGTTGGAAGGGACCCTTAAGGGTCATCTGGTCCAACTCCCCTGCACTGAATAGGGGACGATGAGACATAGATGTAATTTGTATATACACATTTGGGAGGAGCGTGGTCGCCTGTCTGAATTCCTTGATTCTTTTTTCTATTCAAGAGCCCCAGGAACTGGGAGGTCAGGATACTAAGAGAGAAGGTTCTTCACCAGCGGGTGGTGGGCATGGAGCAGACTTCCCAGGGCGCTGGGCAGCCCTGAGCTGCAACATCAAGATCTCCTAGAGATTGGGTCTGATTTTTGGGTGGCCACATGTGGAGCCAGAGTTTGGACTCAATGATCCTTATGGGTCCCTTCCAACTCGGGATATTCTATGGTTCTATGATTCAGTTATAACATTTCAACTAGAAGCACAATGAAATCAGTATTATTAATAATAGACAAAGTCTCTTTGTAAGCATGACCCACTGGAACCATCACATCTTCCACGTCCAGACATGGGCAGCGTATTTGTGACTTGAAGACGCTACCGGACCTCAGCTTTTCCCCCAGAAAGCTGTAGAGCGTTTGCCCAGCTGAATCCCATGCCACTCTACTGCGAGTGCGTTCACCGCAGCAGAACCCCGCGGGCTGAAGGACCGGAAGCCCGGTCGCGGGCCTCGGCTCGAGAGCTCTCCCTCAGGAGCCGCGCCCTGCCAGGACCGCGCCACGGCCGCGGGTTCGAACCCCGAGGGGGGCGGCAGCTCCGGGAGCGGAGCCCGGCGCTCTCACACCGGGCTTCGGCCGGGGGTCCCGCTCGGGCTCCGGCGGGAGCGGGCGCAGCGCACATGTGCGGCCGCCCGGCACATGCTCACTGCGCGCGGCGCATGAGCAGAGGCGGCGCGGGGCCATCGGACATCTTGGGCCGCCCCGCACCGAGCGGGGAACGCCGTTGCCGCCGCCGCCGGGCCCCGGGGCGGGAGCAGCCCGACAGCCTCCGCGCCTCCCGCCTCGCCCGCCCCGGCGCCGGCTGCCGCCCCCGCCTCCCCCGCGCCGCTCAGAGCATCCCTCCTCCCCTTTGCGTTTGTCTTAATTCCGCTCAGAGACAAGATGGCAACGCCGGCGGCGGTAAACCCTCCCGGTGAGTAGCGCTGCTGCCGGTTCGCCCCGCGTGTCCCGGCCGCACGGCGCGGCCCCGCCCGCCGCAGGCACGCAGCGCCTGGGAACGCGGTGCGGAGGGCGGCAGCGCTGCCCGTGCGGCGGGAGAGGCTGAGCTGCTCGGGGGGTCCCTCACAAGCATCGGCTCCATCCTGGTCTACGGGCACGGGGAGCCGGGTGTCGACAACGCAGGTTGTCGCTGCGTTTGCCAAAAGGTGCAATAATAGTGTTGGATTTTTTTGTTTGTTTGTTTGTTTGTTAATAACTTATGAAAAGAAGGAACTGAACTGCAGTTTTCTCTTTGAGTTCTTTGCTGGGGAAGGCTTTCCCTGAGGTGGCGGTGGGTCTGTGTGGAGTGCCGTAGTGGATATTGCTGTGATGCACTTTGACCAGCTCAGCGTTGGGTTGCCTGGTGTCCAGTATGAAACACAGTGGCACAGCGGAGCTTGCACCGAGCTCAGTGCCAATGAGCACTTTCACCAGAAGTGGATCCAGTTTTATGTCTTTTAATTTCGTTGTATTTCCTCGTCACTGTCAGTTCTGATTGCAAGTGGTGTGCTTGAGTGAACCTAACACCAAAATGTTGTCCTTGTTGCTTTCACCCCCTTGTGAACGCTGTGACACACACAACTGGTGTATTTCAACCAGCAGCAGTAAAGGAGGCAGGAGCAATCCAGTCGGATTGATTTTTTGTTTTCAAATTCTATGTATTAAACGAAAATCAGTATTTAATGATGGGTTATCAAATGTGTTTTATTTAGCGTCTAGGCTACCATGTTGTGCACGATAGCAGAATTCCACCGTGCGTGCACGTGGCACCAGTCAGCAAGTGGTTTCGAGCAGCTGAAGCTTGGTTTGTTTCTTACTCTCTGCTCCTCCTAAGCTATGCAACAGGAGCAGCCCCAGCCACGTGCAGCTCTGTGCTCAAACCGCTGGGTTTAGTAAATCTGGCAGCTCTTTGGCACCAGCCTCTTTCCCCTGTTCCTGCCCACCTGCAGCCAGCAAAGCTGTGGTTACATAAGAGGTATATATGCACCTCACGAAGAGCAGCCTCTAAGCATGGCTTTGCATTTGTTCCTCTGTGACCCAGGGAATGCACATGTTGTGAATTTAGGGAGAGCTTATGGGAAATAGGAGCAGCGTTGGCTGTGTGCGTTGTGGTCCTCAGACTATTCAGCGCAGATTGCAGGTCCACAGGAAGGATGAGGGAACGAGCTGGTTTCCTGAGGTGAACTAATGCGTGCTTCTGTAAGGCTGAGGTCACAGCATCTTGTTGCTCCACAGCTAGGTAGTCAGAGCAGAGCTGAGCTGGAAGACGACTCATTAGCTCTTAGTGATCCTCCCACGGTATTTGCGTGTGAGTGCTGCTGTCAGACAAAGGTAGCTATGCATGGGCAAAGTCAAAATGAGATTTTGAACTGTGTTCTGCAGTGTTCACAGTGTTTCCTCTACCACGGACAGAAGGTAGAGCTGCACAACGTATCTTGGTTTGTGCTATATTGTTTGACATGGTAGCAGTCTCTTTTTTATTCTGGACTAGCTGTGAAGCAGTACAGAGAAGCAGAATCAAAAGCTTTGCTGAGAGGATTTGACGACTGCTGTTTTCTTCCTGGGCCAGATCCTCAGTTGGAGTCAGATGAAAGCAGCCCTATTAGTATTGGTGAAGCTGCACTGCCTTATGCCAGCTGACTTCCTGATCCACGATGTTATGGGAGCACAATAGAGAGATTAACTTGTTAAGCATCTTTAATGATGATTAGAAATTACAATATGATTAAATTTTTATTAAGCAATTGTCTGGGGTTCTAATAACATTTGGTAATTTAGGCAGGACATTAACCTACAGCTACCACAATACAAATACGTGTGGTGTTAGTCATATCCTAAGTAGTGGAATGGGGATTATCAGATGCAGAAAGCCGGGTGTTCTGTGGTTCTGAGGATGGAAGTCCTTCCATTTGTTATCTCCTGGTGCACAGCCACGTGCTGTTGTGTGCTGTTACCTCCTCTCACATGCTAGATGCAGATTGATCCATTTTTCCTGATTTCCTTGCAAGGAAGGGTTTGAGTAGCCAGAACTCATGAAGTTGGAGCGACTTGCAACCTGTCCTTGTTAGGGCTTGTGGGAATTGCAGTGACAGGAACAGGATGGTGTCAGAGACATGGCCACCCCTGCTGATAGTTCATGGTGGTGAAGGGGCTCGTCCATTGCTGCAGTGGGACATTGCACTGATGAAAGTGAGGGGCTCTGAAGAGTGATCTCCTGTACAGCTCTTGCTGTATGATTGACCTTAGGAATATGATCTGGTTGGAAGTACTTTGTTCATTTGTCATAATTCAGATGACTAACTGAACACAATGCAGGTGTGTGGGAAGTTCATCTGCATTGGCACAAAGCAGCAGAGTTAATTTATTTCCTCCTGAAATAAGATTGGCATATTAAGTGGTTTTTAAGAACAAAAAAATTGTGGGGGTGTAACAAGCATTTCATAAATTACTGCTTGCAGCAAAGAAACTTAATGCCACATCTGTTTTAAATATATGTATTTTTGGGATGCAAACTTGTCTGTAACTGTTGTTACTTGGAGGTCAAATTCTGCTTAACTTGCAGTGAAGTCGGTGATGTGGTGATTCTTGTATTAGTCCATTTAGGATGAAAATGTAGAACTCATAATGAAAACAATGTTTTATTTTCCTTATTAAGTGGTCTTGGGTGAAAAGTTCCTTTTCGTTCCCAGGGTATCCAGCTGGAATGGAAAATGGGAGAGTGGTTTGCCTGCACCTGTAGCTCTCAAGTATTCAACACAGAGCCCAGTTGTTGGTTTTACTGCAACAGTAGTAGCAGCTTTGCCCTTCATTTACTGTGTAGGCTATGCAATAAACCCCGAAATCAGTTCTACAGCATTCTGTGCGTTCTACTGATGGTGGGCTGTAATGGGCTTTAGTGTTTCTGGGATGCAAAAAAGTAGTCGTTTCTAAGATGATGTTAAAGATCTCAGAAGCTCAACACTCATTAAACTGTGGGATCCATAAAGTACTGATCCCTTCCTTCTTTTTTTTTCATATCTTTGCTGCAGCAGAATTTGCTCTTCTTTCATTCAAACTGTGTTGTGAGATGATAGTGCTTATTGGATTGTTCTCTGATAGTATCCTGACCTTCAGGACCATGTGCGGAGCAGCGAATTTCTTGTTACTTTTTATCTACAAGATAAGAAACATTTCATTTTAAAGTGTATCTTCTGTCACGGAGTATTTATTTAAAATTTGCGTATGCAGCTTATGATTAGTTTCAAATATTTTTTCAAATAGAATAATGTTTTCCTGAGGCTCTTAATAAAAATGCACAACAATACAGGCAGTGCTGATGCCTGTAATACCATATGGTTTTGCTGTTTTTTCTTTCCAGTAAGAAAAATTGCTGTAGAGATTAAGTAGGAAAGGCAAAAAGCAGCCATTTCAAAACAATCAAGGCAAATAACACCTTTGAGTTAGTGATTATTGTTATTAAGAGGACAGAAATGGGGCTGTCATTAGGAAGATGAATGCAGAGATTATGCTTAAATGGCTTGTGAAGATCAGATGTGCGTGTAGTTTAGGGTAATTTTTTTAGACTTAGTACTTCATAACTGACAAATAAGAATGGGAGTGTGTTAATTCAGTGCTAACTGAAGAAAGTGCAGTGCTATTAAAACTTGCAGTAGAAAATGGGAAGAGGGGGCCTTGAGTTTAAGACCCTTGGGGGATTTAGATCTGCCTGTAGCAAGGTCTCCTTGGGTGGCCAGAAGTACTCAGAGGGAGATTTGGGAAAGAAATCTGAAAAGTCAGAGCAATGCCCTCACCCATTCAGTAGGATGGTTTTGCAGAATAATAGATTTGCTGGTCCAAACAGGCAGGAATTCAGAAATTCCAGAAATCTTGGATGTTGGGTCAGAATACAAACAGTTGGTACTTGTTTGTTCTTGCCAACAACGCTTCTTTTGTTCCAATGTAAAGCATTTCCTCCCAGTCCATGTCTATCCAGCATTCTGCTTAAAGAGAAAGTTGTGTAAGGCTGCTTTTGTACATTTTAGCTTCTGATTCTAATCCAAAGTGGATGCGTAGTGTAAGTTTAAAAATAAGAAATACTAATAATGAATCATTCATCATCTACTATTGCAAAAATCAAAACCAAAAAGCAAGTTGATCTTGTAGGCAGGTATCTAAATTAATATTTGAGAATGGAGGGTGTGCTTTTGGTCAATGAAATGAAAAGCACTGCCCTGTTTGGTTAGCACATTCTTGGAAGACCTTCAAGCATCAGTCTGATGTTCTTATACCTGTTCGATTTTTCTTGCTGTTCAAGTCTGCTGTTCTTAATTGGTGGAATAAATTCTCATGGACCAGATCTGTGCTTCGTGGCTACTCCTAAAAGAGACAAAACATTATTGCATATCAGCAAACGTTGGCCTGGCAGATGGATAAGTTGCAAGCTTTGAAACTCAAAAGCCAAACATAGAATGCCAATTTTTTTCAGAAGAGTTATTTGAAGCTTTGAGTGCTCACCGTTTCAAATGGGTTTGTGTAGAAAAATGGCAAAATGAATAAAGCATCTTTTGTATGTCCTGGTATTACAGTTTACGTGAATTAATGGCCATAGTCGTGCAGTGAGTAATGGATTGGAATCCTCAGCTGTAATTTCCCTTTTTGTAACCAAAGCTATGCACATGGAGAACATGCACATGTAAACAAAGCTGCACATGGAGAAAGAGACCTCCTTTGTTTTGGATGCTCTACGTTTTGAGCAACGTTTCTAGTTTTTCTGTTTCTTCTCCTTGTCAGCTGTTCTTTCCATTCACCGGCTTTTCTCCCATGTTCCTATCCTCTGCTTTCCATTCTGCGTCCCACATTACATTGGCTCCTTGAAGGGTGTTGTTAAAATGTAAATACATCCTGCAATTGTACTGCTGCTTCCCTATAGTCTATCAACAGCTTATGAGTTCAGCCTTTACAGTCTATGGGTAGCATCTGAGCCCCTTAGGTAAAAGCTGTTCTTCTGTTATAAGTAGCAGTTGCGCTACCTTTCACGTAACGAAGCAGGTAAAGTATAATCAATTGGCTCAAATTAGAACCATCCATTGGTTTATTTCTTCTCTACATGTCTATATGTAACTGTTTTGTTCAGGCACAGCTCCTAACGTTAATTTTAAATGTTTGCATTTGGGCTGCTGCTGTTTTTCTCATCTAAGTGTCAGTTGCATTTGACAAATAGAATAACAAAATAATCATTTTTTTTCTCTAATCAACGAAAAATGGTGTTGAATTGCTTAATTACTGGCTTTTCCTGCATACAGATGGGAAAGTTTTTCAGGTAAGTTGCTCATACAAAATGCCTGAAATGGGTAGTAATTAACAACTGGCTCTTCATTGGTATGTTAATTGTGCTGCCATTTGTCCTGGTGCCTGTCCTTGTTTAAATGCTCGGTTACTCTGAACTGAAGCGTTCTCTTCCTGGCAAACACGGAATGTATCAGAACAGTTTGACTCTGAGATATATGCAAATATTTTATGGGAAGCAGCATGCCAGTAAATCACTGAGGTGCGAAGAACAAAAACACTGCGGATTTGTATTCTGCAGAGGTAAAAGCAAAATCTGTTTCTGTGGAATGTATGGGCGTGATTTTGAAAAATGTTCTCCATTACGTTTCCAGTAATAGTCCAGAACTCAATTTTAGGTAAGTGGATGGCTGGGGGGACTTGTTACTGTTGGCTGTGCCCTTTAGGGAAGGTAGGTGGGCAACTGAGCACTGGGAGATGCTGCTCTCAATGCGTGCGTTTGTGAAACTGCATTGCCTGTAACAAAAGGGGTGCAAAATCAAGCTGAACTGGAAATGCTTTTAGAACTTGAGGTAAAACAGGTTATTTTGGATGCAAGGAGAGTTAAAGTAACTTCTTGTGTATGGATCATGGCAATAGTTTCAAATCTTATTTAATTCACTTCTGAGAACACAGATTGCCTTCTGTTACCTGGATGGTGCTTTGCACAGGGCAGCCCCAACCTCCAGGTGTTACTGCAGTGGATAAAACCAGGCTGCCTCTGGCGTGTATCTTTAGGTTATTCAGTGCTGTCCTGAAGAAGGGCTGAGCAATGATGCAGAACGAAACCAGGATTTTAGTTTGCTAAGCCCCTGTCGCATGGAAAACTGTTGGTCTTCCTAGTGCTTTGTGAAGCCAGCAACCCCGGAAAGTAGGTGCTGATTTTGCAACAGTAGCCATAAGAAGAGAATTACAGTCCTTGTAGCCGCAGCCACTGAGAAGGAGCTTAAGTACACAGGAGCTGTGCAGGCAGGCCCTGTGACTGCCTTCAGCAAAACTCAGGTCACGCTGCCTGCTCCTGTGAGTCATGTTCTTGCTGTTTTGTATGGGGACACCAGTGGTTTCCTCCCATTTAATTTTTTAGGGCATCTTTACGAGATTGCCTTGCTCTCTATGCATTCTATTCCCCTGTATATCCTCTGTTTTCTGTAATGAGTGGTGATTTGACTAAAAGAAAGCAGGGCTGCATAATGAGAGCTTCCCTTTGTTATGGGATTTTCAGCAGCCTTTGCAATATGATGGCCAATCTTTGGAAGTATGTAAAGGTTTTCGAGTTCCTGGGATAAATATTCTTTTGCTAATTTGTCTTGTTGGTGTTTTCATATAAAAAAGGATGACGTTTAATTTGCTGGGCAGTCAGCTTTGTGGGAATAGCGATTGCTGCATTGAACGTTTGAAGTATGCATTTTCATTGTTGAATTTAAAGTAAATGAGCCATCATGAGAAAAATACAGGACCATTTTCAAGCTCGTTTATGAAGACTGGAAAAGAAGAATGCTTTCTGAATACGTGGGCACAGTCAAAAGGTGGACTGCAGTCCAAGTAATAGTTCTTCAGCTGCGTTCTTCAGCCGGCATTGACTGTGAGACACAGTTTGGATGGAAGAGGTCTGACTGTCCACCTCCACTGCACCAGTGCCCAGTGTAGGGCTGGGTTTGGCTACCTCTGACAGTAACCATGAGCAGCTGAGGGCAGGTTTCCCTCTGAGTCATGGTGGTGATTTCCTGCATAGAAAGCAGTGGGCTGAAGCATTAAGTAGGTCTTAAACGAATATAATAGCCTCCAAAAGTCTCCTGTTAAAAAATAAAACTGCAAGAGGGGATTTTCTTCTTTCATTGTAGCTGATGGCATTGTGAGTTATGCAGTTTTATAGGAGTCTTTTGTTGCTCTTGTAAGTTAATCAAGCTTGAGAGCTGGTTCTTGAATGAGAGCAGTTTTTGCTTTTATTTTTTCTAAATGAGATTGAGTGGTTTTGTACTTGCTGTGAAGCTGTGCTCTCTGAGATGTAGTGGTAGATCAAATATGTTTTGTTGGCCTTTCATTCAACAGACAAGCAAGCATCAGAAATTTCCAAGGTGTTTGCTGACTCGACTTATTAATTATTTTTATTATTGTTATTTTCTTTTAATGCTGTTCTCCTTCAGCCACTTGAGCCTTTTGGTTCTGAACTGGAAATGGAACTGAGGTTTAGGATTTTAACATCGTAGCAAAAGGTGCCAATCTGAATTTCTTTTACAAGGTTCCTACGGCGTTGAGGTAGAATTTCAAGCGGTCATATATTCTAAGCACACAAACTGGCTTTCTCTGAAGCTTTTCCTGTTGTTGATTTGTATTTCTCACTTTGCTTTCCATGCATGTTTTTAAAAAGAAGGCCATGTAAATACTGAAGTAATTTTTGAGGTTAGGCAGCTGTAAAAGAAAACCTTAATTCTGTGGTGCAGTGATCCAATTAGAAGTAGATAGGTGGTTTTACTGTTGGCATTTTGGTTGGATAGAATCAGTTGGAGATCTGTGGGTGGAAAGAACATTTACATGAAGTTCATGCTGAATTATGTTTTGCTTGAGGAAAACTATTCATTACTTGCAAAGCTGGCACATGCTTTTTTTTATTCCTTCTCCAAAGTATTATCTGATGACTGTGATGAAAAGGTTGATATGTCATTAAGGAATTGGTTCTGCCTCATCTACTGATGAAGTGCAAAACCTCTCCTGCCTTTGGCATAATAGAATAAGGTGCATGCAGAACCCCAGTCCTTGCCTTATCCTGGGAGGGTTGTGCCTGTGGGAAGTGTTTTGGGATGTGCAGTGATGGCCTTGTCTTGGCATGGGATGCTTAGAGGTCAGTAGCATCTCAGTGTCAGCTTTGCATCTCCGCCTGATGAGATTGTTTTTTCAAGATGGTCTTCAGGACAAAATGTTCTTTTATCCTTGTTCAATTTAAGATGTCTGTGGTAATTATGAATAAGAATTTCAGAGGCCAATAAATTCTCTCCGTACGGGGAAATTCTTGGCTGTTACAAGCTGCCTGCATTTTTCAGTTTTATTGCTGGCTGGCTGCCTCCTGTCTGCGTTCTCTCGGTCAGCTCTCAGACATGTCTACAAGCTCTGGGCAGGGCTCAGATCTACTCCAGCTTTCCTGCTCAGCCTCTGACAAGTCCTATGGCATCCCTGTGCCTGCCTAGCCATCTGATTTCTTCCTGTTCTCCTGGGTACCATTTGCCTGTCCTGCTTATAGGACTGTGCGTTCTGGGATGCTTTCTTCTTTGCATTACAAGATCATTATAAAATAATGTATTTGTGTAAGAGGATGGAGTGCCATCCTGCATCAAATAGGGAATATCCTTCTTTCCCCCCCCCTGTAGTTATGCATATAATTGATAATGTTTTAATAACAGACTTTTATTGCAAACAGGTTTATGTTGGTCAAGCAAAGAATTTTTCTCCTTTTGGGAAGAAAGGAGATCAAAAGCAGTGTGTGTGTGTATGTATGTATCTGTGTGTGTGTGTGTGTGTGTGTGTGTGTGTGTATTTAGATAGAGGAGGTCTGACTGTGCCCACCTCCACTGCACCAGTGCCCAGTGTAGGGCTGGGTTTGGCTACTTCTGACAGTAACCATTAGCAGTTGAAGTTCTGAGGGCAGGTTTCCCTCTGAGTTGTCATGGTGGTGATTTCCTGCATGGAAAGCAGGAAATGGCAGGTGTTATTTATTCTAAGCACATAAATAATGATCAATTTATGTTTGGGTATGGTGTTGGGATAGTTTTTCTTTAGTGTCTTAGAAAAGTATAGCATGAGCATTGACATACAAGCATAGGCATGACATTGCTGAACTAGCAGTGATCCACCTGGCTGTACAATCTCAATAAAGGCTTTACAGTTTATTTCTTGCTCTTTTAACTGATGATCACTTAGTCTGCCTTTGAAAACATATTGGTTTGTTCTCAGCCAGATACAATTTCAGTTCAGATTGAGACCAAAATATTGATTGGCTCACGAGCACAAAAATATAAAACTATGTGAAAAATAGTTTCACTGTGAAAATTATGTGTCATTTTTCAAGTGTTTGGTGTTTGCTTGGGAGCTGAATTTAAAAAATAGGGAAATGCATTATTAGGAAGGATACATGGTTAGTAGGTTAACTTATAATAGTCTTTAAATCAAGTTAATGAGCTTTCTCTGGAAGTAAATATGCTTTCAGAAATCAAATCATGATTCTTCCTGCTGTTGCAATGTAATGATAAGCTATTTGTGGTGGCTTTTTGTTGTTGTGTTTTTCGGTTGTTTTGTAGAAGCATTGGGTTGCTAGCAGTTGTTTGCTTTCTTCTGCAGAGCTCCTGTTGCAGTTGGAACGTGACTGCCAAGCTTGGCATTCAGAGTAATTGTACATGTCCTCTGTACTTGTCTGTGCTGCTCTTCAGTCAGCAAATATGGAAGTTAAAATTTAGTTTGATCAATATTTGTAGACAAATACTCAGCTTGTTTTTTGACAAACATCCAGTTTGTTTGTAGTGAGATTTTTTTCAGTGTCATTCTTCAGTTCCGTGTTTGATGTATCCACAGAACTGTCTGTATCCTTTTGGGAACAAGTGGCTTGTAATGGATGTCAAATCACGTTTAATATAAATAAGGACATGGGGGGGGGAGTTGTATTATTATATGTTTTCATTTGTGTAGTAGTTTACTGGTTGAACATGCAGTTAGTTTTTTGTATTTTGTAATGGTGAAAAAGCAATAAGGGCATGGCCTTCAGAGCCAGTTGCTTCCCGAAGCAGAGCTTATCTGGAAACATAATTAATTGTCTCTCTTATTTTAAAATTGGTAATTATGACTAAAGCAAAGTATAAGATTCAGTATTATGAAAACTGTTCAGGAAATAGCTCTGTGAAGAAGTTAAGCAGATACAAGTGTTCGAAAATTCATAACAAATTCTTGGGTATATAGTAAAAGTAAAGGGACACCAAGGAATCTTCTGCAGCCAAACATAGCAGAGTTTTGTACTGATTGTATGCCTATCAAGATTTCTCTTACGCCATATTGTTGGAGTGTTGTGTTTGGAGCATGTGTGGGAATGAAAAAGACCGGAATGTGAAACAAAAATTGCAAATGCAGCTGCAGGTGAGCTTTCCAAAGCCTGTGGGCTTCTATTGTTTTTGGTTTTTTTGTTGTTGTTGTTTCTGTTTGCAGACATGAAAGATATAATGCTTGAAATTGCCTAAAAGGCAAAGTGTTCTAATCAGTGTAATTAACAATCCTAGGGCAGTGAAGAGCAGGAAAATCATTAAGACCCTTATTTGTAATTTACTTTTTTTTTTTACTGTCAAAGATATTTATCTTTTATGCAACTAATCTTCAAAGATAAGAGTAGCTACTGCAGGTTGGTATGTCAGAGAATGGAAGTTTGAGATGATGTTCTGAAGGTTGTCCTCTGCTGTCTTCTTCCATTTCTAGATGGAAAAAGATAGGAGGTGTCAATCAGAAAATCTCACTTTCATAGAATCATAGAATGGTTTGGGATGGAGAAGATCTTTAAGATTTTACCTATTGGAGTTTCAGTAAGGAGTAAAATAAATTTAATATTTAGTATGCTGGGCTCAGGTTGTGTTTTTATAATGGAGTTGTGTGGTTTTTTTCTTCCTCTACTTCTAGAAAGCAAACATTGCCTTGGAAATTGTGAGGAAGAGGAGAAATGGGAAACCACGCTATTTTTAGAGCATTTTTTGTGATGCATTGTGATGTTCCTCTTAGGAACATCACACAAATGTTCTTCTTCTTGCTAATAAACTGGGATGTGGAAATACCTGGAAGACCAGTTAATTATCGTAACATCAAATGAGCATCGTTTGCTTGTTGATCAAGCAGAACTGAAGTCATTAGTGCTATCAATAAAATACTGTTTAATGAAAACAAGAGAATTCTGATTACCCAACAGTGCCCAAGGACACTGTAAATATACTGATAATTAAGTGCTTGCTAACAGGAGTTGTTCTGAATAAAATGTAGAATTAACATACTCTTTTGAGTCACATATCAGAAAAATCTTTGTAATAAATAATGAAGGCATTTGAAGGACATGAGTAACTAATTTAGAGTGAATCAGAGCGGTCTACATTTTAGTCTTTTTAGTTGGACTGTGTTGTTCCTAGGCTTTCCACGCTTGCCAGACTGGGTGTTTGTGTAGGCTGGGCTGCATCCCAAAGGTCATTGAGCCCAGCTTGGTCCATGCCTTGTAGGACAGCTTGTGGTCCACTACTGCAGCAGCAACAGTCACTTAAATCTTCCATGGTGGGATTGTCAAACAGTTCCTCAGAAATACTTTGTTCACATCCATAATGGTCTTCCTTCTCAGTCCTCTATGACTTGGCCAAGAGAACTGATGACCAGAAATGACATCTCTGGGTGTTTGTGCTGTGCTCTGTTGTAGCGGGCTGGTGGGGCACAAGGTACAACTCCAGTCTAGATCTGGTTCTTCAGAGTCATTCAGAGTTGTAAATTTAGGATGAATATTGTGAATACTTGCACCTGTGAGCTTAGAACATGCTTACATGTTCTTATATAATGAAAACACATTGTAAGAATATTCTATGTTAACAGAGGATTGCACATCAATTCATCCATGAGGAATATCTCTGCTCAGTATTGAAGCCATATCTTGTCAAAGTTCTTTCAGCTTGAATCAAAAGTTGTAGGCATAGAGACTGCCTTGCATGCTCATGAAATTGGATAACTGACTTTTACTGTAGATAATTTAATAGATGGTATGGACAAGAATCAAGTAAAGTTGACTCTGAAGTCACAGAAAATGGTTTTCCTTTAAATTCTGTTTTCTTACTACACCATTATAATTATTTGAGTGGTAATTTCAAAACGTTTTCTTCAAATTGAAGTTGAGCTTCTACATGAATTAGATTGATCTGAGTTCAAAATACACACCAACTTCTGCTGGAAAAAAAATGGCTAGATAGACAGTAAGAAGCCAGTCTTTCTATTAGGTGAGAAATAGTTTTTAAAAGTAATCTGAAGCTGATTGAATAAAAATGAAATCTCAGATGATAACATAATAACTGCTCAATAGTTTATCTCTGCACAAATTGTTATTATTTATTTCTCATAAAACAATTGCATAGGAATTTAGTAAAGTACATTATCTCATAAACTTCAGTTCTATGAGATAATTTTCCAAGGGACAACGAACCAAGAAATGGGGGAAGGAAAAACAGCAGTGACAATATAAAGCAAGTAATTGGTCATCAAGAGTAAAGGCATACTATAGCAAGTAGTTTATTTGACTATTTGTGAAATAAACAAATAGTGGGAATTGGCCAATTTCTTACCTTTGTAGAAGAAGCAAGCTTAAACATCGCGTATCCTGTGCAAACTGGCTGTCCTGTCCCTGGCAAAATGTTCTTCAGGCTCAGCATGCCTTTTCCAGCATTGGCCAACAAAGGTACTTGAAGGAGAATAAACTCAGGGCAAGCATCTACGGGACTCCCCTGGGTACATTCCCAACCTCCAGCCATGTGTGACTCACAGGCTTCTTGAGCCAGCCCTGATGTTTGTATTTAATAGCACTCAGCGGGTTTCTTTTCCACAGTTTTGGGCAGGATCTAATTCCATATAACCTGACATCCACAGCTTCCTGTTGCAGGGAGTTGGAGTGTCCCGACCGGTCAGAAAGGCTTGGTGAAAGTAATTGTGTTTGAGGAGTGTAGCTGTGAGGACATCCAGCAATGGAGATCACCTGGAAGAGTGCAGGAGCTAGGGATGGTTGGATGGGCAGACGAGACTTAGCAATGTGGAGGCAAATGAACCAGAATTTAGTCAAAATCAGTGCTAATAGCGTTCATGCTAATGGTGGAATGATGTGAGTTTGATGGTGATGAGCTTGTTTTGCTTGCACTGGAACAAATTGAGAGCAACTCTATTGGCTCTTTGCTTTCCTTCTGAGCAACAAAAATGTCAACATTTTACGGAATCCTTTTAACTGACCAGTGGGATCTTCTGGGGTAGCACCACGTTGCTAATTCAGTGTGGTTGTGCCTGGCTTCAGCATAGCCTCAGCTTCTCTTGCACTTCCACTTTACCTCCTGGTGTTTCATACAGCAAGTATTTTGTTTTAAAAAGAAGAAAAAACGCCCTGTATGTGGATTTCTAACCAAGAGCCAGCCAAAACAAGCTACATGAAGCACACTTGTTAAACGATGAATTAATGGACTGAGCGTGATCTATCTCAGAGAAAGCTGAAGGAAAGTCATAGCACTTAATTATTTTTCATCTTGTTTGTTTGCCCAGGCTGGGCGTATGCTTCTTCGGTTACTGTGAGTTCACTAATGGGTTAGCTTTGGCTGCTCTGATACCCAAAATGAGCCATAAGTTGTAATTGCTAGGTTTGACATGGTAAGTAAAAATCACAGAAAATAACTTTGAATGTTACCTTCTGTTTCTTGTGTACAACTTATAACTGTGCAGTTATTTTTGGCAAATACCAAATGTCAGAGGAGGAGGGAGGATCACCATTCATTTTAAGTTGAAATAATGCATTGTGTGGGAAGCCTAATTTTTTTTGTAATGCAGAATCATTTAATTAGTACACTTGCCACGTGTCACTAGTATCAACTGAAATAATATCAATAAAACTGGGGCAGTTTAAGGCAGAATAAAGTGACGAACTGTTTTATCAGTGCATTGTTGTTTGTGTAGTGGCCTAAGACCAGCGAGGTCGAGTTCAAACAGCACAAGCACTACTGCTGTTGACTGCAGTTGTACTGTGACCCTTCAAGTAAGCTAAGCTTCTGTCTCTTTTGTTTTAATAAATGTTGAATTCCATCAGCCCCTTATAATTTGTTGGAGGGTGGGTGGAGAGGTGTGAAAGTTTAGCAGGATTTGTCAGCAAAGTTGGATTTGCTAGCATATTAGATGGAGCATGAGGAATAGTTCATCTAAGCCAGATGTTGGATAGGTCAAGAAGAGATAACAAGGAATTAAGAGTGAGAAGTGGAGAAACAGCTAGGGAAAAATACATGGGAATACGTGAGAAGGTGAATTGGTGTCTTGCAGTTTGTGAGGAAGGTAGGAAGAATGAAGAAGGTACCGAACTAGATGGGAGCAATTCCCCTGAAGTAGATCAAAATGTTACTGGTCAGGGTCTACTTTCAATTTTTTTTGTTTGCATCTTGCCTCCTTTTGTACATCCTTATGGTGCTGGGCTGCAAAGCATGCAGAAGGGGTGCTTTGTACTGAGAGGCCAGGACTTCCCCAATGCGTGCTGTGGGCACAGCGATGAATTGCAGAAGCACCGCAAACAATTTCAGCCCTGTGGCTTCACCTGTTGTTCTCCCAGTCTACTGGTGGGACATATTAGATGCCTGATAGATTTGCTGCATTGCCCTGATAGCTGTTAGTGCTTTTTCTGGAGTCATGGCAAAGACAGTGGTCTTTGACCATTAGTTAGGGCATCTCTTGTATGGTTTCTGACTGTGTTGCTGATCCGGTCCCCCAAAATGACTGGCTTAACTGCATCATTTTTCCCTTTAGTATTCACTTGTGATGCAGAAGGATGAGAAATCTCATTTAAATTCTTAAGAAAGGAGCATTTCTTTGATAACAACTCACTGTGCCCTAATTTTTCTTCAAGATTGTGAGGGGGGCATTCCCCCCCTCAAAATACGGAGTATCTTGCTAAAGGGAAAAGTGTAAAATTAAGCAAGATTTATCTATTAATCCTAAAAGCTCTCCCTATCTAAGTAACCGGTTCCAGAACCTAAATGGTTAAAGTAGAAAATGTTAGTAATTTTGCTGCAAATAAATTGATCAGTATGCAAGACGGTTGTCACTGGCTGAATCATGGTCCACAGTTAAGGTAAACAGATCTGTGATGACATTTTCTGAGCAGAATACCAATGCTGCTACATTTCTTCCCAGAGGTTTCTGACACTTCTTATATGCGGATAAAATCCCTCTCCAGGAAGGTGTTGCTCGCAGGGAAGAAATAGCATCTTTGAAAGAGCCTTCTCTAAAGGTGGGATTTATTGTATTTCCTGATTTATTTGCTGTGAGAATTGTCTTAAAGAACATAGAAGGGGATGTTTTTGCTTTCCTGCTTATTCTCTCAGTGCAGCAGATCTTTCTGATCTGGAATCTATTTAAAGTATCTGGCAGTGAAATTCAATAAAACAGTATTTAGCGGAGTTATCAAAAAGAATGTAAGCACTGTAATTTTTATGGTCTCTGAAAGAGATCTCATTTTATAATCTGTGGTTAACATGCAAATGCAATGACTAAATATATAGTTAGGTTTTAGCATAGGTGTTTCTGTGAAATTTTTTTGGCTGTGTGATGGCTTCATATGTTCATTGCCATATTCAAAAGAGATATGCTTTGGTTTATTCTTAAATGTCTCTGTGCTAGGCAGAAATCCCCCTCTGCAATTGACTGCAATCAGAACCTCTTTGCTGACATGCATCGAACTCCTGAATGACTTTAGAGTACGAAAAATACCAGGAAGGTTTTGAAATCTGTTTTCTCAGAACATATAAAATGTCTGGATGTTGCTAGTAAGGGGAGAGGGTACATGCATAATTCTTCATTTAGCCTTAGATCTACATTTCCTTTGAGGTAAGTGATGTCTCAGTCATTCTATGGATTGGCAGGTGGAAATCTGTTACGTTTGTGTTTATATAAGTAGAATCTTATCAGTTTAATCAGATACCTGTGTCTGCCTTTAATTCTGTTTATTACACTAAATATTGGGGGATACAAGAGCCCTGTGAGGAGCAGAGGCATGCTCAGTGATATCTGACCTGTCAGAGCAACCTGGAGCTGGTCCTTAATGTCAGAGCTCCCAAGTCTGCTAAGTGGGTAACAACTCCTCTAGGCCAGGGGCTTGAGGTTTGGGTTTAATTTGTTAAGTTTGGGTAAATGAGCCTTGGTTTAATAATCTCAAACTTGAGAGGAAGGTCCAGATGAACCCAGCTGATATCCCTCCAGTGGTGCATGTGGTTGCAGTTTGCATGTGCTTGCAAGGTATCCCTGCACAGCACTGAGCCGCTTCGTGCCTTCTGCTGTGCAAAGTGTGTGCTGATCCTTACAGCTATCCCACCTCTTTGAGATGAGCTTGGAGTTTCCTGAGGCTGGATCCCTACATTTTACCTGCTTATTTTTAATATATGCTTTCCTTTTTTTTTTTTTTTTTTTTTTTTTTCCCCACAAAAAATCCATAAATAATTTTGGAGTGACATATGTGCAGTGCTGGAGGAAAGTGTAATATCAGGGCTTGAACGTGTTCAGCAGTAAATTTAATTGTGAAAGAAAGAGAAGAACGAATTCTGCTTTTACAGTGCACCCTGATGCTATCTCTGGGTTAGCATGGCTCCTTAGGGCTCCTCAGGGTGGGTGTGAGGAGCAGGGCAGAGCCAGGTCCTGTGCCAGGCAGGACAGCAAAGAGGTGAGGCCTTGAAGGTTGTCTGCTCTGAACAGAATATCCACTAAAGTGTGTTCTGGTGAGTTCTATTTTCATAGCGTTTCTGTGCCCTTTGTCAGAGCTGTAGGTCACTTTCTAATTTCCATCCAAAATACTGTGTATATTTCTCAGTAGAAAAGCAACGTTCGTTCAACTCTAAGAAACTTGTTTTAGATGATTTTTCTGAGTACTGCTGTGATGGTTATTGATGCTTTTTCTTGACCATTCAGTGTGACATTGTTTTACTTTCTGAACACATACCTTTACACTCTTGTTTTAATTTGGGGTACAGTAGGCACTGTTTGTCTTATTTCTATTGGCAGGAGGAAAGTCTGCTTGAAGATCCAGTCTCGGAAAGAGAACAGCTTCTTTCCTAATTTTCATTGCTGCTGAAGTACTTCTGTGGGCATCAGCACTAACATCTGTATGGACGTGGGCCTGGAACATAATCCTTTTATTGATTTATTTATCTGATTATTGTTTATCCAATGTAGCACCTGGTTCTGCAGTGCTGGGTCAGGCATCTGCCTGAGTAATCAGGGACCTGGGGAAAGAGGTTTACTCAGTCTAATCTGGATGAATGTGCATAGGATGGTGCTTCGTTTCTGTTCTGTTGCTCATTAATGTTACCTTCAGCAATCATCTCTTACTTCTAGACATTTAAGAGGAAATGAATCCTCCCCTTCTTTTGGTTTGTCATCAGTTTTATTTTATGCTTGAGGAAAATGAAGGTACAAGAATTTCTCATCCCAATTACAAATACAGGATTGCTTTCACTCTTAAAATGCCACTCAGTTGATTTTATTTATTTTTTATTTTTTAATGATTACTGCTTAAAAAGAAAAATCTTGATGATTTATACCAAAATGTGTTTCTGAGTGATAGGGACACTTTGCAGGTAGATTTATGGCGTTTTTACCATCTGTTTTAATAAATGAGTCAGCAGAGTGTTTCAAAATGACCTCCGGTTACATTCATGAAATGTGAGTTTGAATGCTACAAGTGAGTTATCGACATTAGAATGCTAGGAGTACTCTTTTTCCCTGAAAATAGTTTGATTGGTTGTTTAGAAGCTCATGCTTTCATTTATATGGAAATATGTTAATATACATTAATGCAGTGTTTCCATGTACTGAAGCTTTGGAGACAGCAGGGCTCTGTGGTGTGGTAATCTAGGCAGAGGTCGCTTTGCCCTTGCACATTTTGAAAAACACTGGAATGGGTATTTTGCTGTTGCTTTTTATTTGAAATGCACCAGAAGAAATTCATGAAATCGTTGAACAGATAAAATGGTATTATTTGAAATGCATAATGCTGCATAATGAATTTATATAAAGTGTGGCAGAGATGAAGTGCTCTCCAAACATAATGAAGGAAACATGGATTCCGTAATTGAAGTTCTGTTGTACTTATTTGCTGGGAAGAACGGCAGGATTTCTGAACAGATTTGCTTTCCATTAGCAGATAAATATATCTGTAGCTCTGGATTCCCAGCCAACTTTAAAAAAAAAAAAAAAAAAAAAAAAAAAAGTTGGATGGAAGATTTTCTTTCATGATAATTAAATGTTGTGACTGTAGATTTTTACCTTCAAAGTGAGTGTAGCTTATCTGCATTTAAAAAGTTTTAATTGCTTGCATGCTTTACAGGAGCTGCACAGAGATAAAAATGTGTCTGATCCATGGAACAAGAGAAAAGGATATAAATATGTTATAGTCCATTTTTCTTTTTTAAAACTGTAATAGACTGTTACTAATAGGTTGTAAAAATACTTGCCATTAGTGGTCTGAAGGTGTCAGATGTGTGCTGTTGCTAATTCTCAGGTCAAAGATTTGGGGTTGAGGATGTCATTAAGCTGGGGCTGTATGATGGAATCATATAGTGGCTTGAGTTGGAAGGGACCAACCAAGGACCATCTAATTCCAACCCCCAGCAGTGTGCAGGGCTGCCAACCACAATATCAGGCATTGGATCAGGCTGCCCAGGACCCCATCCAACCTTGCCTTGAACACCTCCAGGAATGGAGCTCTGGCACAGGGGTGAATGCTTGTGTCTGGGGCTTGGGTCAGCTCTACCAGGTGCCAAGCTGAAATACAGGAAGGCTTGCAGCTCTCCTGAGTTCAGCCTGGTCTTTGGAATACTGCTGGAATATAAGTGATAAAAACAAAAGCATCACCTGGGAATTCATTGCTACTCTAAACTCCTGACTTCTTTGGAGGACTGAGATGTCTCTGATGTTTTATTTTTCTTAGTACCTACAGTTACATTTGTCTTGGAAATGCAGCTCTGCGTATCTGTACGGGGCAGTTCAGCTACTGTGAGAGGTTGCTGGCCTTCACATGGCAGCCCATCTGAGAAGCTGAGCTGTAGCAGTTTCAGGTAAACTAAAATAGAGGGAGACTTGCTGTACAGCTGTACACTGTGTTCTTTTATCTGCCTCCTAGGCACTCTTAATGGCTATTGACAAACCTAGACGTGTTGTAAGAGGGCTGAAAATTTGCTTGGCTTTGGTGGGAGAGCATTTCTTAGAGGAGAAAAAAAGGAAAGCTTTTCCCTGCTTGTTTTTGAAAGAGCTTTTCTCTAATTTTGTCGCTGCCGTTGTCTCCTTGGGGGTGATGGATTAAAGGTTTTTCTCTCTCTCTTTCCCTCTTCTGTCTTACAGAAATGGCATCTGATATTCCTGGCTCGGTGGCCTTGCCAGTGGCACCGATGGCAAGCGGCCAAGTGAGAATGGCAGGGTCCATGCCTTCCAGAGGGGGAAAGCGACGCTCCGGGTAAGGCATGTCTTCAGGGCTGAAACTGGAAATATCCATCTGTATGTATGTTTATTATGTAATGTTGATGTAGGTAACTGTCTTATGGCATTAGTCACTGGTGTTCTGTTTTTCTCTTCAATGTATCTGCTCTTTCTGCAAGATCAAACTTGCTGATAAGAGTACTGTTTGTTGTTTTGCACACTTCAAAAGATTTTTCGGATTTGGCAAAGCATCCAGAAGCAGAATTTGGATCCTGTGGCTGTTTTTCATGTAACGATTGCACGTTGCCTACATCTGTTTAATCTCAAGAAGAATTCATCATGTGAATAAAGGTAGCAAGATTTGTTCTTGCTTGTGCGTGCCTGCTATCCAACTTCATCTGAAAAGTGGATCTGGAATCTCTCAAATAGATGCCTTCTGTTGAGAATGTTTTCTTTATAGTCCCAGGTACATGGAAAGCATAAGCAGCCTCTCTGTTCAATGTTTGTGATCTGTGACATTCTAAGCCTTAGTGGAACTGCAGCAGAGTCTCTCCAGTTTGGGGAGAAGGAGCCTAAATCAAGTCAAGCTCCTCACCTACTTGAGTGTCCTGCTAAAGAAAAAAATCTGTTTTTTCCAAATGTAAAAGTTGATGTGATGTAGCCGTAGCTTTTCCACATCAGGTTATTCTGTGCAACTCATAGAATCGTAGTAATCTGTATTAGAAGAAAGATGTCTTGAGAGCTACAGAAGAACAACAGATCACTCTCTAATATTATCAATTTTTTTTTTATTTTTATTTTTTTTTAAATAAAAAAAGCTTTATCACAAGTAATGATCTGTAGGTGATTCTTTCCCAGAGTTCTCTCTGGTACGATTCTGCCTGCAAATGAAATCGATTGGTCTTATATTTAGCCCTAAACATTGCAGTGGAAGGGCTCGGAATGAATGGTAATGTGAATAAAATCTTAACTGACAGGCACCTGGTGAGAAGCCCTAATTCCCTGTGAGAGCCATCCAGTCCTGGGTGCTGTGTTGAGGAGCAGTGCTGGAGCCTTGCTCCTGGAACGAGTTGAAGGAGAACATGGACCTTACCTTGGGCACACGATTGGGCTTGTGGGGTTTTTTTCTGGGGGAGGATCTTCCTTCGGATAGGATGGTTGTTCCCCTTTGAGTGTGCTTCCATGCGCTGAGCCGATTGTATAAGATTGCTTGGAAAAATTACCCAAAATCTATTTTTGACAGGCATTTATGGTGGGAAACATTTTAGTGACAAAGCCTGTTCAAGCCTCAGTAGAAGAAATAGAGCATTAGCAACTTTTCATTGCTACATAGCATGTATAACCTCTTGTGCTTTTGGGTTAAAGGATATTTATCTCTTTTTTTCTTTGATCATAAGCCACACAAGTACACACACCGGCTTGCAAATTGTGGTTGCAAAGGATTGATGCTACTAACTGTGAAATCTTCTGATTATACTAGTTACTGATTTGATAATTAATTGAAAGCTGTACATTAAACATTGCATTTTAAATATCCTCAATCTATTTGCAAGGAAGGGGAGTGAGGGAGGATGGGGGGAACATAAAATCAAATTATTTGAAATGTATTTAATATGCAAATTCAGTGAATAAGATAGTATAAATTTGCAGCTATACCCAGACTGTGGTGTTTCATCTGTGCACTGTGGCTCTAAACCAGCAGCCCTTCTTCAAGCCTGAGCCGGGGGTGCATTTTTTTTTTCCTTTGCTGTGCAGTATTCAGGCCTGGAGGGAAAGAATGCCTGCTGTGTCTGATGCCTTGTAGCGTCTCTTTGAACAAAGTTGCAGCTAACACTTGGTCCTTTCATTACTGCCCTGGTGGTGCATCTTTATGCACCTAAATCCTTGGGCGTTTTAGAAATGAGTGCTTTGTGTCAGGCATAAAGGAATATAGCTCTGAACGCAGTGGTCTTTTCTAGCTTCAGTTATCTCTGAAAATTGTTTCTTTTCTCATAATTGCTGAGGCAAGCTGGCAGAATAATTGCTGCGTGGTCTTGAATGTAGATCAGTTTGAGCTCATTGGCTATCCAGGAGGTGTTTCTGTGGTGCAGGCATTCAGCTTCATTGACAGCTCAGAAAAATATTTTTCCTTTCTACAGATTATACCGAGTGCTTCATAGAAAAAAGTGAGAGCCTCGTAGTGTGTAAGCTAATGCATCGCTGTGATCAATAACTTCCTCACATAAGGTAGTTCTTCTTTAGGCTTTGCTGTATTGGAGGATAAGGGGCTTTTTCTGCAGTCATGAAGGGCTGAGTTTTTGTGTATTTACAGTTGCATTGGTTCTGTTCCATTCCATCACACACTCCTGTCTTTTCTCTAATGCAGAACTGGGAGATCTGAGCAGGACTGACCGCTCCCCCGTCTCTCCCCCCACCTTGTACTGCACGAGGGGCTGCAGTGCACACTCCATACACAGCTCAGCTCTGCCCCTTCCCATGCTGAACATACTCAGCATTGCTTAGGAATTTTACATAGCCATTTTGCTTCAGTGTTCAAATCCTTTCCCATCTCGTTTTTTAACCTGTGCAGAACCTCCTTGTGTTTGTTTGTTTGTTTTTTTAGTTTGTTTTTTTGTATGGAAATGTTTCCAATTAAATACAAATAAAAAGCATATTTTTGTCATATTACTTACATTGCTCACATGTCTTCTTGTGGAAAATGTGTTTTAGTAAGTACTTCATACGTCAATTCCTTTCACAGATTGATGTGATCAATGTGACAAAGGAAAACAAGATTTATATTCTTCAAAACAAAAGAGTGCAGTGCAGCTCTTTCTTAAAGTCTCTTTTTAATGGGAATTTTAAATGATGATAAGATACTCCTTCAGTGACTTCTGAAATTATATCATTTGTCTTCTTTGAGGCTGCTTCCACTGCTCTGCTAATGTGCAGTATATTCTGTCTGAACAGAAGATCTTATCTGCCAGGGTAGAGGAGTTTGTCGGAATATTATTTTGTTGCATCTTGCTGTGTTGAGCTAAAGGTTGCAGCTGATTCCCTATCTTTCAGTCTGGCTTACTGTAGAGCAGTGATTCAGTCAGAGAGCTGAAATCACTGGATTTTAACCTGAGATTTATTTCATGCTGCGCACCAAAATTAGGAAACTTGTTTATTAACAACAGTGGGACAGGAATACACTTCCATTTTTACAAGTATTGACATTTTTATGAACTTCATGTAATTTTTTTTTTTTTTTTTGTTTTGCACTTGGGAAAGAGTTGAGATTTTCTAGTAGTCTTACAAAGCAAAGATCTTAAAGACTTGAGTCTGCTGCAGTCTGGTAGCAGACTGTGGTGAACCTACTGCGAGTATGATAGGAATGACCTACAGAAGTTGAAAAATCAGAATCTCGTAAGAAGAGAAACAGATATCCAGCCACTTAGATAAACTGATGAGTTACTTCCAAATGGGTGAGTGGGGCTGTGCATACAGCATGGGCAACAAGGCTGAGCCTCATCAGTTTCTCTGTCATCTTCTGTATTGCGTTTTAGAAACAATAAAATAGACTCAATGCAGTAGAGCCAATATTTGATTTGGTGTGGTGATGGGGAAATTCATCTCTTAGCGCTCAGTTGAAGTATTTCATGGGAAGCCAAGAAAATACCAAGGCATGTAATCCTAGTGTATTGGAGTGGAAGAAAAAGGGAACACAAAATGAATTCATCCCAACTCAATCTCTGAGGAAGGGTCCTGGCATAGCACAGGACGTGTGGCTGGCCGCTGGAGGTCGGTGTTGTTCTGCGCAACGCAGCTGTGAGGTCACTGCCAAGGGAAGTGATTTACAGGGTGGATTTGGTGATAATTGGGTGAGCAAAAATGCAATTTCTTCTGAAAATGATGATTTCATCAAACTTAACCAAGTTAAAGATGTATTTCTTCTTAAGACTCCTTTGGGAAAATGATTTTCTCCCTGCTTCCTCTAGCAACGAATAACCGCTATTGCCATCTGGAAAATATTACTCTGCTGTTCCCAATTCCTTTACATATTTGCTGCTTGTGTCCTGATTGAACGTAGGTTGTTGTGAGTCAGATGCATCTTTTATAGACCAGTCTGTCTTTGATATCAAAATAAGGAAGCAAGGCTGTACTGTCTAGATGGGGCACATACTGCTGTATGTTCATTTAATTATGAAGAGTTCTTACACCACTGTTCCCACACTCTAAGCATACAAATCTTAATTTTTAATTTGAAACGTTTTTTAATATTGAGATAAATATCGTTGTCACTTTGCAGAGTTTTGCAGTTAATATGACATACCTATTGTTAACGTGAAGTGGTAGAGACGTTGAATTGGTAATTATATCAAATTTATTACACTGAAATGTTAGAAAACTTGGGATGTGAAGAAGCTCAACAAAACCCTTTATAAAATGGAACTGTGATTTTCAATCTACACGAATTACTTTTATGTGGCTGCTCAAGTCTCCATCATACTAACATACTTCTTTATTAAAATTAATATACCAATACAATAATTATATCTCAAAATTTTATATTGGCCTGGTTCTTAGTCTGTTGTAATGCCAAAGTCATCTCTGTTATTAATGGGATGTCTATTTGTCCACCTCTTCGTAGAGGTGGTGGTAAACTGCTTGGAAACATTACTATTTCTACAGAATTTGTAGCAACTTAACATCAACAGGAAGGAGATGATCATGCTGTCTGACATAGGAGAGTAATGCAGTTGGCTAATTCAGGAGGTTAATCTTCTCAGTCTCACTGTGTTACAAATGAGGAAAGGTTCCTGCTTTTTGTGGCTCCAGAGCAGCCCAGCTAGATGGCTGGGATTTGGCCCAAGGAGAGGCTCGTTCTGTTGGCTTAAGGAGGTCTTGGACACGAGGAAGGTAAGTTAGGTAGACCCATAGGTCACTTCAGTTTGGCCTAGATGAGGACCGCAATGTGATTGCCATCTGCAGGCTGGCTGGCAATTCTTGTGAGATGTGGTTGTGTAGGGCTAAAGAATGTATCACAGTTAAAATCGATAGAGGCAAAGTACGTAATCCTCTCAGCAGAGAGGCTCAGAGTTCATTCTGCTTTACCTCCAATGTGATCTTTAAAACAGGGGTAAGAACAGTGTGTACCTGCAGAACTTTATATTCTTAAGGCAGAATTTCAGTTCTTATGTGGAGTCTGTACTGATTTCTGAAGGCTTCTATCAGGCCTAAGAGAGAGTTCTTATCACCACTTCACAGGAGCTGCATCTTCTATTACTTGTTTATTATTATTGTCTAATATTTTCTATTATTTGTTAATGCAGGTGGTGCAGATTTTTGAAGAGCAGAACAGAGTGAGGGTTTATTTGTTGTTGTTTGTTAAGTTGTGTTCCTCGTGTTCCTGGCTCCCTCCTGAGCTACTTTCAGAGGATCTGGAGAGCATGAGACTGAATCTACGGTCGTTAACACCTCCAATTAACACAAACTAAACAAGATTGAGAACTGCTGGCTTGAATGTGTATATCACCATTGCCAATTTCATGATTACATATTTGGAAATCTTCATTTTACAGGATGGATTTCGATGATGAAGATGGGGAGGGACCCAGCAAATTTTCAAGGTGAGCCTTCATAAGGAGTTGGCCAAATTGTTGACTCCTTCAGTGGAGGAAGACAGCTTTCTCGGTGCTGCTATTTTGAAGTCTGTTGGCAGCTTCTTCAGCCCGTAGCCACACAGCTTGTCTTAAATTCTAGTTAGCTTTTTACCTGCTTCCTCTGCAGGTTAGGCACACTGGCGGAAATTTGCTCAGTGTAGCTGTTGGCTTGCAAAGCTGACAGTTTGCTTTGTCATAATAATTTCATCTGCAGCTAAAAATTGCAATTTTTCTCATTTGACGTGGCTTAGTATTTCAGCTGCTGTAAATGAATTTTGGTTATTTGACATTGCTGAAGTTGTCTTTCTGCCACTGAAAATGAATTTTATTTTGAACTTAGTTCAGATGTTAACTACTTTCTGAGACAATATGACAGATCTTAGAGGCAAGGATTGTTTTTTTTTTTTAGATTAAAGCTCATTATGTACCATTAGGTGTAACTGGATAGTAAAAATTGCCAAAATAAATATTAATATTATAGTTTACATGGAATATTCTATGCTAGAAATAAAAACAAGCATTAAAGCATCATTGCCATTTTTCACTTTTCCTTTTGTTCTGATCACACTATCTGCGTTTTTTCATCAGAAACCAAGTGGCTACTCTTGGAATAGGTGCTTTGAGGCCTACAGATAACTGCTAATTACTCAAATTGTAATTGCAGCTATATAGCTGCAGACATATTCAAGCACAGCTGTCACTGTAGGGTTTTAACATTATCATCCTAGCCAGTCTGAAAGAAAAGTATGCTGAAGATGTGCTGTAACACCATAGCGTAACCTTGTGGATGGGACCAGCAGCGCTCATGTTCAGCTGTTATCATTTCCTGAAAGCATGTTCCAGCCTGTGGTACTAAAACTGATGGTCTGAGGGCTAGTCATAACACTTTCTAGAAGATGCCTGCTGCCGATTCACGACCAATAAGGCCTAATTTGTGCCTGTACAAGCATCAGGGTTTCTAGACACAGTGCTACACACACTTTTGTCTGGCTCTGCCCTGACTTCAGCCTTTGAAAATTTGGGGGGGAGAGCCAGTAGTTCCATAATTTTTTTTGCAGAAGTATGATGTGCTGTGCTACGTCTCAGATTTTAGATGCTAGATCAAAATGTGATTTTTTAAATCTTAAACGCTGTAGAAATCCCAGATGGATTTTGGAGAAGGTATTGAAGAACAGTGCAGAGATGGAGTACCGCAGGAAGGATCCACTCAGAGAGGTCAGCTGTGGGGCTGGAAAGGAGAAAAGATTAGTGGAAGCAGCAGCATCTTGAGCAACCAGCCAGATGAGGGTGAGCAGGCAAACTGCAAGCTAGGGCAGCTCTGTAGGTAGTGGTGTTAGCATGGTGCTCCATGTGGGTTAACACACCTTACTTCTCAGGGAGTTCCCAGCCAGCTCAGGTATCTGCATGGCTTGTCATGGGCACATGAAGATGCATGTTACTTCTCACCTAATGGCATATGGCAATTCCTCACTGAATCTGTTTTTTTGTTTAAACTTTGTAGAGCACTGTATGCTCTCTGGGCAGAGTCAAGTGGAAGAAAGTGACTTTTCACTTGAATGTTTTGAGGCTGCTAGTGCTAAATGTAATGCAGAAAGGAGTGCAGCTCAAGTCTCGCTTATGCTTTGGCATGAGAGTGTGAATGAGATTTAATGAGGAAGAAAAATAAGTCTCATAGAAGATTTTGTATGTTTTGACTACTTAAAACTACTTTCAACTCATTTGTGAAGGAAAAAAAGGAAAATAATTAGTATTTTAGAACAGAAAAGATGCTTTCTTACACCATCTTTACTTATCAGGTAATGTGTGGAAGCTCCATAGGCTCTCTTTAGCAGTAAGTTACATTGTTTTAGAAAGGTGTAATTCTGATAGAATATCTGACTTTGCTGTTGAAGTAGTAATAGTCTCAATTCTAAAAAAGCCTTTTACTTATTTTGTTTTATTTTTGTGTTTTAAAGAACTTACATATTCTGTTTTGGAGTAAGAGTTTTGATTTCTCTAAATATGGTTTTCTAGGTGCAAAAATATGTCTTTGTAACTTCTTTAGCAAACTTAATTTCAAAGGCTTGATGCCTTTCATAGGAAAAGTATATGAGGAACATATTATTTTTCAATGAAATGTCACATTGCTGCCTGTCTCTGGACAACACATCAGAAAGACTGAAGGTTTAATCAATGGGGCTGATGTCCCATGGATCTGGATATCCTCATTGATTTGCTGCAAGTATCTGTTTAGGCATCAGACTTCTGTTAATTCAGAAAGGGATGAGGTGTCTGCTTACTTTTAGGGATCTAAGCAGTTATAATTTCACTTCTGTTCACCCAGCAGTTTCATGCCTGCCCAGCTTTTGCCAGTCTTTCCAACGAGTGGTACAGTGTAGATACCTACTAGAGCTTTTTTTTCTGAAGGCATCTCTGTATAATGCACTGCACTTAAGTGTTTGTCTCTCTGCCCTGCCGTGTTATCTGTAGACCATCAGTGCCCTCTGCTGAGTTGTGGTTGCAATCTGGAAAAGATAACTCTCTTTCACTTCCAACATAGCAATGAATATTTCATGGGCTGCTGTCGGTAGAAGCTCAGTGGTGTTTTCTGTTACGGTGCTGGTTGTGAAGTTTCCCAAGTGATGAGTGTATGTTAGTGTTTGCATAAATCCAATGAAATGCATCTTTTTTTTAAATGTACAAAGGAAGTTTTTGAATTGGCGTGGCTTGGAAGTTCCATTGAGCTCCATAGTTTCTTTGCTTTATCATTTTCATGCCCTCATTTTTCTTGCTGTTTTTTGTAATAGTTTGCAGTTGTGAACCTCTTTGCTTTTTGCTGCGTGTTGACTTTCCTAAATGTATAACCCTTGTGAATTTACTTACTGTCTTTTGTTTATAGGTATGATGGTGATCAAATATCTGGTGATAAGGAAAAGTTTGCAAGGTAGGCATGTTCCTGAGAGGTCTCCTGCTGAGAGAAAAGAAGGGAATGGTCATATCCAGAACATCTCAGTATGTGTGCCTTAGCTTAGAGAGCTGGTTATTTTGTTTCTAGATGGGAAGATGATCAAAGTACTGCTGAAACGAAAAGGATAGCCAGGAACAAAGAAGGAAAATCGAAAGTGATTTTTTTCCCATTTTTGTTTTCTATGATGCCCTTCTGACTGATCAAAAGTAGAAAGGGCTGGCTGATCTAAGAATTCTTGAAGTCAGCAACACTAACCTTGGACCTTAGTGGGTTTGAATCAGCTCCCACAATCTCTCACAATGTAATGTTCCTCCAAAACTTCCATGCAAAAACAAAGTTAGAAATTACAGAATTAGGACATCATAGTGAATGCATGCTTATGAATGCCAGGGTTCCATGGGCAGGCCCTTTTGGAAAAGGAACACGATCTGTCTTTTAGGAGTTTAAGTTTGAGCTAGCTTCAGGAAACTTTCAGAGCTTTGTTTGGTTGATCCCTTTCATAGCCAATTGGTTAACGTGCTATTACTTTTCATGATCATAAATAAAATGGACTATTGAATATTCTTACTTTTCTTCTCTTTTGCTGTGTGTTTATTCTTTACAATAGTTGTTTATAATTGATTGGGAGTATCAAGATAATTTAGTGGCAGATAGGGGAATATATATTTGTAAATGTAAAATATGTGTTGAGTGTTTGTGTTTTTTGTCTCTCAGTTACCATTTCTGTGAAAATGCTGAACTTAGATCAAGCTTTCATCATGTAAAAATGCATTTTTCTTTCTTTTGCCCCTATTTATCTGCATATGTATGCCAAGTTGTACACACATGCTGTTACGTACATGCACATTGTCACACAAGATGTTCTGCTTTTGTGTGCATACAGTCCAGCTCTCACAGGCTCTGTTCTCTCCCACAGATGTACAGACCACGCAAAGGCTCTGTGTCAGCCCTTTGAAGTGGAAAGTTTCATTATTAAGTTGTAATAAATAGCTAAATCAGTAGTGACCTTTTCCTTTACAAAGGACTGTATGTAATTTACTAAAACACAGAGGCCAGTCACTGCGGGCATACATTCCTTGATTTCATGAGTATTGGTGTAGTAGTGTAGGCATCAGTGGGAATAGTAACTGCATGTAGCCCTAACACATAGCATTCCTGTAGAAAGTGCCTCTTGCATGGAACACTGGTATGTGCAGGAAGGAGGTTATATGCTGTAAAGTAGGGCAAGCCCATGCATTCCTTTATTTCGGAAAGCAGCATACTACAGCTTGGATTTTTCTTCTCATTTTAAGAAAAGGCTCTATTATCAAAGTTATTGCAAAATGTGCCAAGCCTTTCATGATCATTCTTCATAACGTTTAATTTCAAAGAATGCTGGAATTTCTTTTAAAGTTGTGTTATCATACTGATCAGTGCTGGTGGACTCTCCATGTGATCACCATGTCATCTTGTTGGATCAGCCAGAGATCCCACAAGAAAAAGCCATGCAGAGCTCATTGAAATCAGTGGAAGATGCTGCTTTGACATCTGAAGCATCACATACCTGTTGTATACTTGTATTTAGCTGCCATCTGACAGGTACAGTATGTGAAAAATAAGTGCTAGGCACTGAAGAATTGTAGGTCTCTTTGGACCATCTCTCTCAGTTGTATGTACTGGTGTAATTCCTTGATAGCAATCAGACAGTGGTGACTTACAGTAAGAGAAAACTGAACTCTGAGATCTTCAATTCTGGCAGGCTTTGGTGACTGTCAGTTTTGAGAATTCTCAGTTGGCTCACCAACTCAGTCATATGTTTTCTATAAAGGATGAGAACATCGGAGCTCAGCCTGTAGCGGGGCAGCATCAACTACTGTCACTGTTACTTCCCTGCTGTGTTAGTTTGTTTTTGTCTTCAATTCTGACCTATGTCTGATGAGCCAGATGTTTACTTGCTGTCTTGTGTATTTCTTTTATATATATACTTATTTATTTAAAGTAGTGTTACACCATATATGGTCTCAGTTCTGCAGTCTGATCCTACAGCGTTTCCCTGCAAGTGTGAGGCCTTGTACTGGGAGGCTGGACTTGGCACACAGCATTAGAGGACATGGAGATCTTTGTCGTCATTAAGTGGGTGTTTTCAGCTGGGACACAGGGTTTTTTTCCCTACATAATGAGATGTGATCCAGTTACTAGTGAGAGCTTTCCTCTATAGGAGGCCTCCTGTAAGCATAGCCAACACCTTGAGCAAGGTCTGGAAGGTGTGTGGTGCATCACAACTTCAGCAAATTCAGGACTTTGGCAGGAGTTGGCAGGTGTACCTCAAATCTTTCCACTTCTATTATTTGTCCTTAAACAAAAGGAAATTAAACAGGAACCAACAGGATAGAAATTTGAGTTCTTCCACAGCTGTAGGCAAATCGTCCTTCTGTGGCCTGGATTTTCTGGCTATAAACTGAGAGATAGCAATGCTCAGCTTTGTAAAGCACTTTCCTCTCCTGACATGGTAACTACAAAACAAGTGTAAAGTATTACGATCTCTTACCTCCATTTGAAAATCTCACACTGATTATGTCTGCTTTTCTGTTGGTTTGGTGTTTCTCTAAACGATCAGGGAGAATCACAGTGAGATTGAGAGACGCAGAAGAAATAAGATGACGCAGTACATCACGGAGCTGTCTGACATGGTGCCCACGTGTAGCGCGTTGGCTCGTAAGCCTGACAAGCTGACAATCCTTCGGATGGCTGTTTCACACATGAAATCAATGAGGGGCACTGGGAACAAATCTACCGATGGAGCTTACAAGCCATCGTTTCTTACGGAGCAGGTAGATCTTTTCACAAATGTCTGTTTGTTCTGTAAGGAGTTCTAGACAGCTGAACTGGGCTGTGATGGATCCCATCTGTAATATCTGGGGTACTTTACTGGTTACATTTTTAGTGCAAGAGGGAAGGTGCACCCAGTACTTGAAGAAAAACTGTGTTTGACTGAATGCACTGGAAATTCCTACAATCTTCACTGTTTGTGAAGTCCTATGGGTGTAATGTGCATTTTTGTGGTCTGAACAATTTAAGTACTTACATGTGTAAGTTATGGCTAGAGGCAGTACTTTTTTTTCTGTTAGAGAAACAGCAGCTGCTGCTGACTTCTCAGTATTCACATCTCTACTTATTTTGGCTTTCCTAAAGTGTGCCTCTGGAGGTGCTGTGCCATTCAACTGCTTTTTGGTACGACACCTTGCTTGCTTAACATTGCAATTTTTTTTGAACTTTGAAGAATGACAGAATTTAATATTTGTTAATAATATATTCATAGCAGGTCTCATTATCCTTTGAATAGTGCAGCAGTGAGTTTTTTATTTAGAATATGTTCAGAATTGGTGTGCTTTCTTTCTGATAAAAAAGTTTAAGCCAGCAGTAGTCTTCAGGCTGATAAGTATTGATGTGTTATTCATTCTTTGGGGGCCTTAGCAGAATTCATCAGGTTATAATCCTCACCTTACCAGGTAGTATCTGCCACTTGCTCGCTCTCTTACCTGAATTGGGATATGGATTATCCAAAGCTTTGTCTGAATTCCAGATGCAGTAACTCACTGCTCTATCTTAGCAAGCCCTTGCATTCACAACAACCACCAAGCAAGAGCTGTGAAGCTTGTTTTCTATGAATTGGAGTAATAGTTGTCATCATTTCACAAGAGAAGTTTTCAAGCTCTGTTAACCAAGGGTAGCATGTTCTCATGATGCATGCAGCCGTTTGCATATGCATGTCAAGCTGTTGAGTGTCTAGACCAAGTAGGTATCTGAAAGTGAAGGACAGATTGGAAAAGGAAAGCAAGAAATGATGCAACTTTCTTATGCTCAAACATCCTAAGGGGAGAGGAGGCTGAGGATTCCTATCCTTGCCCATGTTACAGTTTCTGTCTCCCATCCAGTGACTGTTTAATTTACAAACAGAGCTTATCCTGAGGGGGAAAAAATCCACAAAAACTGACAAGAGAGCTTGTTCATTTCTTTCCAATTAAATTATCCAGGACATGTAATTAAAGGATGAAACTGCCATATGAGTTATAGTCCTTAATTTCCTCAGTACTTTTAAATTACTTTTATTTTTATTTTTTTAATACTAGATACCAATCGTGCAACATGCAGCAAGTTTTACTTAGTTAATTTTCCTAATGTGAATTGAGATCACCTGTTGAAAGGCAATAAAGGAAAACAAAATTTTGGTTGTTATTAAGGTCGGTTTATGTCTTACTGCAAACTTGAACGTGCCGTTATTTCAGTACTGCAAAGAAAACTTCTCCCAGTGTTTTGATCATCTACTAAAGTCTCTAAAAAATAATATTCTTTGGCACTGGCAGATGTGTTATTTAATTTCTTTTTCATGCTGTCCTTCTAATCAAATCCCTTCCTTGGAAGGAACTGAAACATCTTATCCTGGAGGCTGCAGATGGGTTCCTGTTTGTGGTTGCAGCAGAGACTGGGAGAGTCATCTACGTATCGGACTCAGTGACTCCTGTGCTCAACCAGCCGCAGTCCGAATGGTTTGGCAGCACATTATATGAGCAGGTTCACCCAGACGATGTGGAAAAGCTACGGGAGCAGCTGTGTACATCTGAAAACTCTATGACAGGTCAGATTTGTCCAAAGCATGGTTTGTTGTATTACAGATCCCTGCTGAGGTTTTCTGCCGTTCAAACAACTGTTTTACAAATCTCTTAAAAATGGAGTTCAGTGAGATTAGAATACCTTTTTCCTGCAGGCACTGAAGTAATATAAGTCATCTTTTGTATTACTGCATTTTGTTTGACTTGAGTCAAATCACTTTCATATAGCTCTATCTTCAAACTTCTGGCTTGGGTAGGTTTGGAAGCTGAATTGTTTTCAGGCATCGTCTGGAAATCTAGATTGTTTTGCCTTCATTCTCTGTGAACTTGTGACTTCTTTACAAATGTGTATTTCTTTATGGCAGTGTTTATTTTGAAGGCAAAAATCATCCTCCAGACTTTTCCATTTTCATAAAAGCTCCTTGTGGTTTTCTAACGGGAATCCTGGAAAAAAAAAAATCTAGTGTTTGGCAGCTGGAAGTCTGATGTGGATTTTAAACAAGAGTTCTGCTCCTGTAGCAGTGGTGTAAGTTAGCTACAGTTGACAATGTGTTATTTAACACAGAAAACTGTATTATACTTGTAGTATAATTCTGGCTTTTACAGTTATTCATGTTTGAGGCTGCCAGTAGGGAACTATCCTCTCTTTAATAGAATATGCATATGTCAGAGCTATGAGAAGTAACTAAATCCTGTTTTAACTCAAAATTGGAAAAGGGAAAGCTCAGCATCTCTTTTTATTCTTCCATATAATGTGTTTATAGCTAAAAGAAAAAAGAAAACAACTACAACTGGGAGAACATTACGTATAACCAAATCCTGATCAATGTTAAAGACACATAGTTTCTGCTTGCTGTAGTAGTTCAGACTTCTGACCTGGCTTGCTGGAAGTTTTGTTGTTTCATAACTCAAAGGACAGTGAACCAGTTTTGAGTGAACCTGCATGCTGTTTACAGCTTCCATGTTAAAGCAGTGCCAAATTCATGGCTTCCTGTGGTTTGAATATGATGTGGTTTTGGCAGAGGTTTCCTCTATTCATATTGAAAACTCAAAGCAAAATTCTGTGGTAAAAATCCAGATGGATCAAAACCAAACAAATGATTAGGGGAACCTGTGCAGAACAAAACAGCTGAGTTCTGTACCACTTTAAAATGTATATGTGAGATCTGCAAAAGAGCACAGTCACTGTTTTTACTATATAGCATGTTACACATTATAATGCACGTTACCATTTTCCTCTAAGAAGTAATTTAGAACCCAGTTGAACAGTCGCGCTTAGACTTCCAGAAGTGTTCTGATGGTTAGTGGGCATAAGCTGCATAAACTAAAGCAGGACTAGAGAAATGCTGAGCAGTTCTGAAAGTCCAAGTCTGTGTTTCTTTCATTTTTCTTTTCTTTTTACACTGAACTCATCTTTAGCCAGTGGAAAGAGAAGTTCAAATAATGGTATTTGTAGAGCTAAATCCTTTTTTTCCTGTCTGAGTCTTTTGGAGTTGTCAGATTGCCACAGAATTCTTTTAAATCAACTGCACAGGGCAGCAAACGTTTTCCCAGTGTGAGAGAAACAGCCAGTTTAGAGCCAGGGCGGCCTGCTTATCTGCACTCTTAAAGGTGTGAAGTCCAGCTGGGTGTAGAAAGATAACTTTTTAGAGACTGGTGTTTTGTGTAACTACAGCCTTTTCGAGCATGTGCAGGGAAGAACAGTTCACAATTTATCCTAACTATACAGAGATATTGTACAAGTTTTCCTGTGCAAAGTTACTGTGGTTACTTGTGCACTGCAAGTATTGACCCTGGGAAATACCATTAAACAGGAGCAGCACTTCTCTTTATGGACTGTTAGCTAAGCATCAGTTTTCTTTTAAATAGCATGTCAGGAGCATCACTCACTCCTCGAGATACCTTTTTGAGAGCAAGGTCATTCCAGAGTCTGTTCAATCAGTTCCACTTTCCTTCCTGTGACACAAGCCATACTCAGAGTAACAGCATTGTAACAGGTAGGAATAAACTGTAGTGAACAGAAATAATGAGTGCCTTAGTGATTTTTAGGAGCAAGTGAAGTAGGCAAATGCTCTTCTTCTAAGTCAATGTTTACCAAACCAATTGGGCAGCCTGAAGTCTCTCTAGGCTTTCAAAAGTTACGTTTCATGAAGAACAAAGGCCAATGCAGACTTTAGGGAGCTGTAAACTGCAAGGCAGCCAGCCATAAGTTTTATTTCTTTCTTTATTTACTTATTTATTTTCCTTCCCAAAGTGGAGTTCACCACAGGCAGCAGGAAAAACCACATTGTTTAGTGGCCTCTGGCAGTTGAATACAGGGGCTACTTAGAAGAAGAGATTTTCTGGTGAAAGAGTAATGAAGTGCTAAGATTTTTAATTTTACTCTCTTCCTCACCTTCTCAGGGTTTGTTTTCTCAACACTGTAGCCTCCCTCCTTGAGCCCTCAAACTGAGGAACTAATGACAACATGCTGACAAAGGAGAGCCTTCATTTGCACCAGATCAGAGCAGTGTCCTCTGACTGTACTTGTTATCAGCGGTGATCATTATCAGTGCACTTCTGGGGTTTTCCCAGCACCTCCTAGCAGTCATGTCATGTATAAAATGCTCCAGACCCCAAGAACTTGTGAGGCTGCCATTGCCAGAGGGAAGAGAGAGAAAAGCTGATGGAGAAAGCAGTTTTCCTCTCACATTTCTACCCTCAGGAATAAGACCAGGACTGTGGTTGCATGAGCGTTTCTTTGGCAGTCGTACCAGCTTATGCAATGCTCACCTCATTTCACCCACTAATATTTTGGCATTTGCCATGACTCACTGTAGTACCAGATAAAGGGGCCAGCCCAGCTGAAAGCTAGCCTAAGCGGAAAAAAAAAAACCACCTTGTTTGTAGTTGAGAGTTCTTTGGCTTGCCTTATCTTGGGGTTGCTTGAACTCTGTGCTAGCACAAAGGAGAAGCAGGGAATAGTTACAGATCAGGAGAGGACAGGACTTCAGGAGCAGTAAAAGCATATGCCAAACTGAAGTGGCTGTTTAACTATGGGCTTAAAACCGTGATGTCTTTGTGGAGTTAATTGCTTTCTCTATTTTTAACTCTCAGGATATGGGGAAGGATGGATAGTTTCTATTCCATTTTCTTTCCTTGGAGATTTTATTCCCTGGAAATGGAACAGTTGTCTGCTTGTTTATTGTACATTAATTGCTAACACATTGTAGCAAAGGGAAAGCTGAACTGTGGTGTGTGTGTATGGTTTGAAATGCTCTAGAAAAGACAGCAGCAGCTGAGACTTGACAGCAACAAACAGTCTTCCCAGGAAGCTTGTTTGTGTTATGGATGTGATTCATCAGAATGGGCTAGATATTCCAAGTAATAATGTATTTTCCCTTTTTGTTCCTGGAAACCTGCATCTGGGAAGAGCAAATCACTTTAAACATACACAAAATAAAACCAACAGTAGGATCCATTCACAAAGACATCTTTGTTATCAAGATTCACTGATGAAACTGATAGATGTTGGGGTAAGGACGCAGGTTCAGGGCTTGGGGTTGTGAACTGAGTGAGTAATGCACAGCATAGCAGAGTCCCAGTGCAAGCAGGAGCTTCTAAACTGCTGCAAAAAACAAACAAACAAAAAAAAACTCTCTGATGGCACAGAACATAGAACTTTGAGTAAAATAGTAAGAAAGACGACTTCTGAAAAATACCTCCATTCCATTTATTCCCCAAAAACTGAACTAAGGAAGTACTGCACAAGGCCTGCTCAGGACACTCATGCTCAGCAGTGTGGCTGGGTAGCAAAGGGATGCTGAAACTGTGTACCTGTGACAATGAAAACCAGAACCTCCACAACTTCCATTTTTCAAGTGATTTAAAAGTGTTTAAGTCAGTTCAGTTGCTAACTGAAAAAGATTGAGGTTACTTCTGGACAGGACCTCTGTGCCAAGTTTAGTCTTGGCATAATATTTTATTGCCATATTTTATAAGTACAAAAAAGTAGAATTTTATGATGGAAATGGTGACAGAACACAGCAAAAATTAAGCTGATAGGTATTATTTTAGAAGAGAAGACCATTGTGTGACAGTTTGCAATGATTCATGAGTACTGTGGAAGTATGAGTCCAAATTAGTTGAACAGAGGATTGGATTGAGGACCCTGTCTCTAGAACCTTCAAGTAACACTTATTCTCCTAGTGGTGGTCTCAGCAAATGCAGTTTTCTGTCTAGCTGGAGAGCTTTTTAGTGAGCCCAGTTCGTGCATGGAGCCACAAAAACCTAATGGTGTAGGTAGGAGCCAAATTGTAAAAAAGAAAAAAACAGTATTAAACTCGAAAGAGGATAATGCCAGAGACCAGTGGAGAAGCAAAGCGAAGCTTTCTAGAGCACTGAACAGATGGGAAATGCTCAATTAACAGTAAATAACCATATGGGAGACAAGATCAGGAACAACTTCTCTTTACAACAGATGCATTTCCTGAAATTCAGCACAGGATTTCTTGTGCTATGAGTTGTCTTGTACCTCCATGTCAGCTTTCCAAGTCTGATTTCCACTTGTTCTTTCTTGAGAAGGAGATTTATTTCCACACGCACTGGTAGCCTATGAATGCAAACATGGTTTTGATGCATGGTCAGTATTTTGAACTCTGACTCAAATTAATGAAAATCCAGATGATACAAAGAAGAGTTGGATGAAATTCTTACTTGGCTTTGCATGCAAAATTCTTTCAAGGGATTCAATAACTCACTTGAAGCATGCCCAGAAACTCAACTCTGGCAAACAAAATGCCATTATGCCTTAAATATCATTATCAACAGTGACAGTAAAACTCGTGATTAATGAGAAAGTAATGCATTATCAAAACATTTGATGAATGGGATGACTTCTGCCATGTATTAGCAAACTAAAGAGCTTCTCCAAATCGGTTTTTGAAAATCAGGTCCATCCATTTATTTAAAATATGTCTGTATCTATTAGAGGTATCAGTGCCTAAAAGTTTATACCAAAAGATAAACTCTGTGTTCTGATAGATTTTCCCTGTCATCTTTCTGTGCTTTGTGGAAATTAAGATACTTGCCAAAAATGGATGTTTTTCTAATCGGAGCTGTTAACACTCCTTGAAAAAGAAAATTTCCCTTTTGTTCAGATAAATGTGTCCTCGTTGAGGCACTTGCCAAAATTAAGAGTGGTAGTAAAACTTGTTTGGGAGTTTATTCTTTGGACTTTGCATCTGAAGAGTACATTTGTCAGAGGTTTATGCATCAGAAGGGCACTCTGCCTGTAGAGGGCTGTTTCAACTGGCAGCAGTTTATTTAGTTATTTATTTTTACTTCTGTGATTTCTCTTGTGTGTGTGAACTCTAAACAACCATCTGCCTCTGAAATGTGCCCAGCCCAGCAGCTTATGAAGGCAGAGTACAGAGAATTAAAACCAGACCTCAGTACTAAGATTTTAACATTTTAGCACAGCATGACTGAACTAGTAAGACCGCAAGCGTCCAGACAGGTAGGGAGTGAGTTGTATTATTTTTTTTGTGTGTTTAGAGGGAATTAATAACTACATATGTCTCTCATTCTGGGATAAAACAGTGGTTCCATCATCAGATATTTTCACTTAAGGTCCTTGAAACGTAACAACCAGCAGGAGGAAGAGAAATGGCCATCGAGTGAATAACATGCAGGACAGCAGATAGGTAGAAGAAGAGGAGAGAAAGTTTCCGTGTACATGGCATGAGATGTCCTGAAGTTGTTCTCTGCAGGACTTCTTGAACCTTGATGCTTAATATTTTATGGGATTTTTCCAGCCGTCCATCCACCCCCACCCCCACACACCCACTTTATTCCATGGAAGGGTAGAAGCCTGAGAGGGCTGTGCCAGAATTACTGCACCTGCAGGGGAAGGGAACAGATATCTTTGGAAAAGAAGCTCTTGCATTGTCTATCTGCTTTTTCAGTATGTGAATTCCTGGAGCATACCGACATGGTCATGTGTGGAATGTATGACTGGTTCATGTGAACTGAGTATTTCACATTTGAGTCTGGTTTTACTGTAGAAAGAGAGAGTTCTGGCAAGGAATCTTCTCGTATTTAAAACTTGTAAACAATTCTGCTCGCTGCAGGCAGCTACCAAATCTCCATGTGATACCTGTTTTTCAGTGAAGTTATGTGGTCCCACCGGCATTGCAGAGAATGAAGATGTTTCACATGTAAGACTTTCCATTCATACCAGCCCACTGCTGTGCCATTTTTCCGCAGAAAAACATCTGATCACAACTTTGTGGACTTTTTGTTCTGGTAGCAAGAAGGTCAAAGCGTGCCAGCCAGTGATGGCATTGGAACTTGGCAGTGTCATGCACAGGAATGAGTGGATGTTGGGCTTTAGTCTTTAGTTCATCTGATTTTTACATATGGGATGAAGGAAGTGAGTGTTTGCTTTCCATTCTGTTAGCAGGCAGATGACTTGGTACGGTAGATGCTTAGGAACAGGAAACAAGCATGCTGTGCATGTACAGCATGTACATCTTGAATATCCCACTGATGTGGCTGAAAGTGATGCCCAGTGCCTCTCGCTGTATTTCCAGCTTCTCTTCTGTTGATGTTTGATTTGATCTACTGCAGTTTGCCAGCTTAGTGGGTAAATGAGGTTTGTTTGAACCTGTGAACCTGCTGGCGTCCAGAAGGAAAACAAGGAAAGTTTTAAACATCCTGTGCATAACAGTAGTTGTATGAGACTTAATGTTTCCTTTCCAATGCATTGCCGTGTTTTTCAGTTGAAGTGAATGTAAAAAAATCCTTCATTCGGTTGTGGCTGTGAGCAGTGCCTGTGGTTGCGGGGTCTTGCAGGGGTAAAGCAGAGTCCAGAATTTGGGTTTTTTGTTAATCATGTGATAAAAAGAGGACTTCAGGGGCCGTTCCTACCCTTTGACACACTAGACAATACCACAGAAACAGAAGAACCGAGTCAGCTTTCAAAAATAGTTACTTTTATATGATCATATTTTAAATGTATGGTACATTTAATCTCACTAACTTATTCCAAGAGAATTTTGTTTTGCTTTGGTCTCTGGGGGTGTTTTGGGGGGGGAAGAAAAAAAATCCCAAAGGTTGGGAGAAGCTAGCTATGCATAAAACAGTTCATAAAGCAACTCCTACACAAACACTGTGACCCAGTGGTCTCCCTGCTGCTGAGGCACTCAGATTGGGTGGATAGTGCTGGAGGGAAGACTAGTGATGGTAAATTGAATTTTAAAAACGACTTTGCTAATTTTAATGCTTGTTTAAAGCAGTTAGTACCTGTTTCTACAATACAAATAAGGAAGGTAGTATTCTGAGACAGATGTCTTACACCTGAATAGCATTAGGAAATACTTTTAGGGTGGATTTTCAGGTGCTTGGGCATGCATGTGCAAGTGGGTTTTGTGGTTTTTATTTCTCTTTAGTCCTCACCATGAGTTTCTCAATTGAAAACTGCCATGTATTTAGGTCTGTTATCACAGATGTTTGACTGGATTGTTTTCAGTTGCTGGGTTTTAAGGTTTTTGGTTTCTTTTTGAATGTTCAAATATTTATTCAGCCTGCTCTGTTTTGTTATGATGAAATATATGGAGTTAGCGATTTTCCTGCTTTTGAAAAAGCCTAGTGCATTACAGATACCTCACCGAGATGTGCAGCTTAGCACATTGCCACTAAGGCAATCTGAGTGCGCCTCTTGCAGCCCACTGTAAATCTTGGATGCCTCAGTGGACAGTCCCCACGTGCTGGAAGGGTACAGTACTGTCCTTAACATCTGCCCTGTGGAGAGCCAGCTTTTCCTTCAGGCTAATTTCTCTGCTGTGCTGCCTCAATTAAGCTAATACAATGCACTACAATATTTTATTATTGTGTGATGAGTCCCAGCTTAGAGAGGAGCATTGCCTCAAAGAGAATCTTCGACCACAAGCTTTAAGCAGAGAGTAACTGCCTTACCCACGCTGCTGGCATCTTTCCCTCTTACCTCAAGCTCTCCTACTTCATAGCAAAGGAACAGCAGTGGTTGGACTTCCATGTTCTTTTCCCTTTCCCACCAGCTTGCTGGGACCATGGCACCACTTGCCTTCACTGTCCTGCTATGGGGAGGGAAATCCTTCCATACGTTTGCACACAGCTAGCACAGTGATGTGGCCCACTGACAGCATTCTGTAGTTTGATTCCCTGGGAGGTGGTGAAGGTGCTGTCCCTGGAAGTATTCAGAAACCATGGAGATGTGGCTCTGAGGGACGTGGTTTAGTAAGCATGGTGGGGATGGTTTGACAGTTGGACTGGGTGATCTTAGTGGTCTATTCCCACCTTAATGATTCTACAATTCCACGGTCCTAGGGTCTGTTTTACTGTAATGCCTTAGATCTGCACTTAGATCACTGAACATACTCCTGTCTGTTTTCGTAGCATGGGAACTCATGCAACTCATGTTCTGTATTTTCAAAAAGATAAAATGTGTAATAATATTTTGTCACATAAGCCTTGTTTTAATTGAACTAAAGGAATAGCCTGCAGCTTCCCTGTGCCTTTTGTTTTCCTCCTGCTCTCTTACTCTCCTTTTGTTTAAATTTAGTTCCATCCACAGCAGATGTCTCACAAAGTCATCCAGCTTTCATCATTTATTTCCTTCAATGGACTGTTCCATCATATGCCACTGACTCATGGAACTGCCCTTAACCTAATTTTAGAGCTAGATTATACTAATTTTTACTAATACAGCATATATTCTAGTTATTTGACTTTGATAATGAAGTACAAGTCACTCAGAATGCAAGAAGCTGAAGCTTTTTTGGCTAAGTGTGTTTGAGTAGGGCTTTCTGCTGAGCATTCAAGTGAGACATTGTTTAATTTAAAAACTACTTACAAGCTTTATGTGTTTATTGTGTAGCTGTGAATGGTAAAAGAATAAATTATGTTTTTAGAATTAGTTTGGATGCCTCTGCTAATGGTTGGGGTAACTGGTGCTGGGGTTTTAGACGCTTTTTCTAACTGTAGGAAGTCTGCTTTGTCTTTTGAGGAACTTTGTATCTTGGGTCACTGGCAGGCCTAAGCATGATGATTTTCTCCACCTCCTTCCAATATATCTGATAGCTGTCAGGAGTGCTGCTGCAGCTGCCCAGCTCACGGAGCCATGAGCTTGGTGATACTTCCTTGTTTAAAAGTACCTACAAAGATCAGAGCACAGCTGTGTAAGACCTTTCCCAACCCTATAACAACATAATGATTCTGCTAAGTAAGTTTGAAAAGACAGTACAAGGATGGAAATCAGAGAACCGCCATCCCAATATACAGGGAGAGTACTAGAAATAGAGATGACTAGGGACAGCTCACACATCTGAATGGCTTTGCAGAAGTCATTCTATTTAGCGTGCTGAATGCTTCCCATACATAAGATAACTCTTGTTGAGTGTCCCAGATGCACTTAGTCATTAAAATGTTTTTGAGTTTCTTATGTTATAACTTAACTTTCCACATGTGCTTTGAATTATTAGCTTGTTTTTTTTTTCTCCAGTTTTTCCAGGTCCCTCAACAGAGAAGCTTGCATGTGATCTCTAACACTATCCTTTCAAATATTCCCTTAAAATTAATTCAACAGCATGGCTCAAAAGCCCGTGTAGTTTCCCTTTTAATTTGATTAAAAGGATGCATATTTGCCCAACGCCATGGAGAATTACATGATGCAGACTGCTTACTCAAACACGAAGGCAGGCACAGCAGAGACCTTTTGGCCTCGTGAGTTTTCATAAGAACAAGTTGTATTAGGCAAACAGCTGTGTAATGTGAGGGATTTCTTATTAAAAAACAAGGGGAGGGGGGCAGGGAGAAGGCTTTTCAATTTCCCTTGGCCTGGTCGGTGTCTTCAGTTAGTAAGTAGGAGACAGATGGATTTGTAAAAATAGCTACATTTCGACTGCATTACTACTACTACTTTTTTTTACTTTAACTTTGATTGCTGCTGATTGGATCTGTTCTTCATTCTATTGTAAGAATGTCATAACTTGACTCTAATGCTTATACAACGCCTTTAGCAATTAGATGATGTAAACCTTAATACCACTGGAGAGGCTCAAATAGCCCCCCTGAGAAGCTAGGCCAGTGAGAAAAATGAGCTTTGATGGTTTATATTTATAAGTGGAACATTATCCATCATTAAGGAATAGGTAGTTCAGGAATTTTTTCATGACTGCAGAGGGAGAAACGAGCAATGGAGAGCATTTCCCGCTTCTAAATAGCATTATGAACATAGAGTACTTGATTTAAGTGAAATATATTTTCCTTATTTAGGTAATTCATTTCAAATTCTATACTGCTACACCAAGAGGTTATCACTGGATATAGAACCAGATAAATCAGCCACCCAGGCTGTGGTCTTCTCTTGGAAGCATGGTCATGTACATTTCTCATTTAAGCTGATTATGTCCCGATAAGCACACAGTCATCGTGAGATAGTATGGGATTTCTGAGAATCACTGTAGAATATGTAATTGAGAATTATTACCTACAGCTACAGTGTGTTGAGAACTCATATTGCTTATGTGAACTTGGGCCCTGCAGTTCCTGCTGCTGGCTGACTGCAGGCAAGTGGAAATGTTCTCTTGCGCTTCAGTTTTTTCATCTTTAATAGGAATAAAAGCATGGATCTCCTTTGGAATTTACTTTCTTTGCTAACAAGAAGTATGTGCTCACAGCCAGTTACTCATTCTATATATTGATGCATTTATTTGGTATATTAGTGACACTTTATAATGTAGTTGCATGAAGAGTGGGATCTGATGCTGCTTCCTGCTGCGCCTGTGAGAGCAGTGAAGCCCATGGCTGTGAAAGCTGAAGCAGCCTCCTAATAACTGTGTGAAAGGCACTGTCATCTTCAGAGCTAGTGCAACTGCGTTTTATCCTTGCCGTCCCACAAGCTGCTTGGTTGATACATGTGCAGGATAATGACAGCTGGGAAGCCCTGTGTGGTCCCTGACTTTGATCCAGGCTGTGTAGGGCTGGCTGATTTATCACTTTTGTGGTGTTTTCAAGGGATGTCAGTATATCATCATCCCTGTGGCTCTGTTCTTCTAGATGTCTGTGGTTATTTTGCATGGCATACTGTGCAGGCTTGCCCACGCAGCTCTCTTGAGCCACATTCCAGCTGGATGCCTACACTTGATCTCCAAATACTCCCTATTTTCCACATTAAATGACAGATGGGACAAAGTCAGGAAGGACCTACAGCTTCTTCCTCTACATCTCCAGCTACAAGACTCCGCACACACCTTTTCTATGTACCTGAGAATTTCCAAGTGCTGGAAATGCTGCTGTGGTAGTTGCGCCTCATTTTGCTTTGCCCAGTACACCCCTGCTCCACGCTTCTGGCTCTACTCTGCCTTCTCCATGCCCTGCTCCACCTAGCTGTCACCTCCAGTGCTCCCACTCCTATTGGAGATGTGAGGAGAGACCGAAACCAGCACGTATTTTCTTCATCCACCTCTGCCTGCTGCTGTCATGCTCCTTTTCAGTAAAACCTGATGATTAAAGCTGCTTTGCATTGAGCTGGTTGGATGCTAGGAGACCCCAGCAGAAGTTGCATTAGGGCAGGAAGTCCTGTTCTGCAGAAGAGAGAGGAATAACAGTAGTGGTGTACAGCTGTGCAGGTAGGGTGAAGTCTCCTGTAGTGAGTTCCCATCACCTGCACAGTCAGACCAGCTGGGACACAAGGCTGGGCTGTGTGCATGGGGATGCTCTGCCAGACGTCTTCAGGGCAGAATCCAAAGGCTCCACCCAGACCCTCACCTACTTTCCATGTGTGAATTTAAACTATGCACACACTTGAACAATGCAGCTGCAGTACTTATAATGCATAAATCTGAAGTGTGAAAGAGAAGAGCCTCCAGTCTGCTATGAACTCTTCTGTTCTGTGTCATTACAATCCTGGCAGCACTTCCATGTGGCCGTGCAGCATCTGATTCAGGAGGAAGTGAGTGTGCTAGGGAATGGCTCTGCCTGCACGTCTGGGTTGTTTGTGGCAGGGTGTTCTTGGTGAATGAGTTAAGCATCACGAGTTGGCAAATGTTTTGTGAAAACAACCTCATCAAGCTCTTTATTCTGAACTGTGCATTCTTTGTGGCTTCTCTTGGGTATTTTAAAAGCTGTGAAGAATTGGTGTTTTTGTCACAGGTTTAAAAGTTGATTAACTGCTCAGTGAATATGAAGTAGTAGTGTTAAAATAAACACCAGATTATCAGGCACTGCCTATGAGATCTGTGCTGTAGCCACTGATGTGAGTGAGGGGAATGCTCTAAGTGTTGTTCCTATCTTTGTGTTGAGCTGGTGAAGGGATGCTCCCTTCTTGGAAAGTACTTGGGTGACCAGCAGAGAATTTCTGAGCTGTGGCATTTCCTCTCAATCTGCATGTATATTGTTTTATTTATATATTGTGAGCCACCTCTGGTTTTTATGAACATGATTTCCTGGAGGGAGAGCCAGTTTTGATTCTCAGCCTATTCTTAGGTCATCTGTGACTTTATTTTATTTTATGTTGAGATCCACAGGGTAGAAGCTTATTTATTAAACTTAATAGAGCTTATACCACTCGCTGAGATGCATTAAATATGAGATACAATTGTATCCCTTACCATTATAATGGTATAAATTTTTAAGGTTTTTTTATTTTAATTGTTGAATTAATCCAGAATAATTGGTTTGCTCTGTCATGAGCTTACTGAGAGTAACTTAATATAAATAGATCAATTTTCAGCTGTTTTAGCTTCTTACTGAAAATATTTAGTTTATATGTTCATAATGCATCTCTTGTTTTCAAGAAGAGTTCTGCCAGCTAGTATCTCACTTAGTGTAAAGCAGAGTGTTCAGCAATGGTTGGTGAATATGTGCAAACTGCTATCAAGGAGGGGAAGGAGTTGGTATTCTGGACTCTGATTGCTTGTCCAAAGCAGCAGCCAGCATCTTGTGTTTGTTCATTTGCAAGGTTGGGCTTCTGTGTGCAGGGGTTGCAGCTGATAGCTTTAGTTAAGAACATCTCTCTGCTGCTACTTTCTGAAAGCTTCACGTACTGATAGCATCAACACAGAATAAGTCTTTTGTTTTCTGACGTTTCAGCTTACATTTGGATCTGTGTTCTGAAGCCTCAGTTTTCTTTTGGTTTTAATTATTTCCTCTTGTTTTCCTGTGTCCCTGTCTTGCTTTTTCCGTTTTTGTAGTACGATAAAGAGGTTTTTAGTTTTCATAAGGATTTTTTTGGTGCAGTATTCCTGTGTTCTGTTTGTCTTCCCTGAGTAGCCTGTGGTGTATTTTTGATGAGCACAAAGGTACCTTTTGTTACTTTGTCCAAACCAAACTTAGCTTATCCTTCATTTTATTTTGCCTGGAAAGAAGTATGCAGACAATCCAGTGGCAGAGAATAATTACAAAATGTCTTTGACTTGCAAAGAGCACACTGGATGCTATTACAGCGTGGGTTTGCTGGGTTGCTGAAGGCTATCCCGTTGAGGGCAAGGTGAGACTCCTTACATTAATATTTTTTTTCCTTACTAACTGAGATTCTATGCAAGACATCAGTCCTTCTACTCTCATGAGTTAGAGAAAGATGGAAAATTGTATTGTGAACTTTACTGTTTTTTTGTGTGCATGATGCCAAAATATTTGAAAGTAAATGCAAGTAGTTTTTTGTTGCAAACCAGGGATATTTCCTTACTGCAAACTCCAGCCCTGAAGCTGGATACCATACAATTGTTTTTGAGACAGACATTTACAAAGCTACTTGCACAGAACTCATTTGCGGAAGAATGCTCTCACATAACAGGCCCTTCTTTCTAATTACAGGCTGTGGGATTCTTAGGAACTAGAAATCCAACAGGGAAAGCATTTGTGGTAGAATTAGGCGTAGATGTCTGTGGAGCTTTGATTCCACCAAAAAAAGAACTGAAAGACTAATAAACAACAGACTGTGTTTGATAATCAGGCTATAAAGCCTAGCATGCAGTGCTTATCCATGAAGGAACAAATTTCTAGCAGTCTGGTGCTGTTGTATAAAACTGGATTTGAGCCAGACTTCCAGATTTAAAACCCCTTGAACTCCAGTGGGCCCAGACCAGTCCTTGGCTTAGGTTCATCTCAACCATTGCAAGCACAGAAAAGATATTTGAACATTCGCAGTAGCAACTGAAGGTTCAAAGGGAGGAAAATACATCCATGATCTATTGACTGTTTGCACATACCAGGGCTTTGTTACTACCAATTTGAGCATTTGTCCTCTTGATAGCTTTTAGAACATCTTTGGAAACACACTGCAACATAACACAAAGGGAATGTTCCAGGCATGTGTCCTCCTGCACTGTTTGAATTGGTTGCTAGCTGTTCTCTCCATTGGGAGAGCTTAGCTTTACTTGACTTCTCTAATTTTACCCCAATAATTAATCTCTTGCACATTCTCCTCAACTATGTTGCCCACTCTTACAGCCCTTTCCTGTTGTGGCAGAGGACATCAGCTTCCTGGGTTACATGATGGGTTCTTGCTCAGAAGCCAACTGGAGTATTACAAGTTTAAGCAGTACTGCCATCTGAGTGTGGTCTCTGATGGATAATTTCAATAAATGGTCAGTTATATCCAGACTAACTCAATTTATGTGATGGTTTAATAAGCTTGTGGTCGTTTATTTGCTTTCACTTTTGCAGCAGAATAAACTGGTTTTCTCTCAATTGTGCAGCTGCTGCAAACAGTAATAAGATGGCTGTGTCAGACACTCATCCTGCTCTTGCTGTGTCTGAGGGTTGTCGCTGAAGCTGGAGAGGAGAGAAGTTTAATGTGAAAGAGAACTACATGCAATTACCTACTTATATGGAGCTCACTGGGGGATTCAGCTGCGGGTGGCAGTGAATTGCATTTCCCTTTTAAAATTGCTCCGCTTAAACTAGACGAAGAAAAGGGGCAAAAAGTGCACATGTGCACTGTTCAGTTAAAGGAAGTTGTCAGAGCATCCTGAAATATTTCTTACAGGACTATAATTACCAACTTTTTTATCAGATGTGTGTTTGCAGGTGTCCTGCGGAGAAACCTAAGTGAGTATTTATCACCAAGGAGGCAGCAGTAGTGTACAGGATCAGGAGCACACAGACTGGAATATCGTATGGCTCTGTGACAGAGCTATCTTCGCAGTGTATCATCTCCTTGAGCCAAGCTGCGTATGTGGAATGAAGTTGTGATTTAAGTCAGTGTAGGACCCACTGAGACCCACTGTGTGAGCAGCTGCCGTGAGTTGTGGGTGATACAAAAGCAGGTAGAAGGTGATTTTCTAACTCTGTGCTGGCAGAAGTGGAGTCCTGTTTGAAGAGTCGAGTGCAGAGCGACTGAGGAGCCCTGAGAGATGTGGCTGTGCCTTGAGACCAGGCCTTGTGTTGTTGCAGCTGCAGACTTCCACAGCCGTAGGAAGTTGTCGCAGATATTTTGGTATAGCTCCAGCTTGTCCTGACTTCACTGTTATCTGTCTGCACTTCTTCAGGATTGCCTGGTAAAAGCTACATGCTGTAAGTCGCAGTCTGAAAGTGCAGATAGGCTTTTAGAGCAGTTTGCATGAAGTTAAACTGAGAAAGGATAATGCTGTGTCAAAATGGTCATCATTGAACACACAAGCTCTGCAAACAGAGGGTTCTTAGCAGCGGCTAGTGCGTATGCAATGCTGTGGACAGGCAGAAATAATATTAGACGGTTCCTTTATCCCAAACCAGCATTTACCTGTGATATGTAGCCATGCTGGTCACAAACTCATATCAATCTTGTAGCAAGTTGTTGCTCTGTTTCCTTTCCCAGAGATGCTCTGCACACTTGATGTCCTCAGTATTGACATCTTGAAGCTCTGACAGAGCTGAGAGCTGTGTAACAACACGCTTAGGAGATGCCTCTGCTCCTAGGGATGCAGGTTGCTTTGAGCAGCACCAAAAGCTTTGTTCTTCATCTATTCAACTACATATTCTCCATGTTTTTAAGAGAATTTGGGCATTAGCTTCTAATGATATATGGCACAAATTATCTATTCTTTATAGTATGTCAGTTGGCTATGTATTGTTACAGCACAAATGGCAGACTGTTGAAACAAGCTGCTGAGATAACTGTGTCATACCTATGTACCAAACACTTCTCTGACTCATACCCCCACCATCCCCTGCAGTGATGTTGTAAGCCAGTGCAAAATTTAGACCACTGTTTGTTATCTGATACATATTTCTAAGACACTGCCAAATAAAGTTGAGTTTAAAAACTGTGATTTTCTTGTTGGGGGCTGCACTCTTGCCAAAGCAATTCATGTCAGCAGTTTTAAGCTTAGCAGCCACATAGTTCTGAAACGTATTTATAGATGATTTTGAGGAAAAAAAAATAAATATATTCCCATTAGCTGTTTGGGTTACATTTACGTTACTGCTTTTTGATTATTGGTATCACATTTACAGATTTGTTTTAGAATGAAGAAAAAACAAAGTGCACAGAAAACAGCTCTTCTTTTGTTTATGTGCATCACAAACTTAATGTTTTTAATGAGAAAAATACTTCTGGTGGCTTGCTTTGGCTTGCATCCTCACATGGACAGAACGTATTCTAATCTTTAAGCTACTTTGCAAGGACTTCATTTCCATTCTTGGATGGAGGTAAATACTCAGTTAAAATAATTCTGCAGTGCGTATGGTTGGCAGTAGAATTATTTCAGAACTGAATTTTTGGACAGAGACTCCTAAGTAAACATGATGAGGAAGACTTTGGCTGTATTCTGTATGATTTCTCCAGTCTAGCACAGAGCGCGTATCTTGCTATAAATTTGCCTATTGTTCTATCTTGGTAAAGGCTTTAAAGCTGGTGGCCATGATTTAGTTGTCTAGCAGCTGTTTCAGTGCGTTTTTCTTGCCCACTGTAATTGTTGTGGCTTTATCCAGCCCTGAAGCATTGTGGAATTGGGACAGTGATTCATTTCTAGTCCGTTTCTAGTCCATGTTAGTACTGTGCAAGATTACGTGTTCATCTGTTAATAATTGAGCTGTAGTCACAGAAGTCAGTTCTATCTACTCTTTAGTGACATGCAGTAGGAAGCCAGGTGATGCTCAGACAGTGCTGCTGCTAATCTAAAGCTTTCTGTAGTAACCACTGCTTTCTGCATTGTTAGGAGAGTGCAAAGATTAAGCCGTGCTACTGCTCTGTTACCTTTGGTTTTATTTTTCTAAGGTCCTCTTCCAAGTTACTGTAGGAGCATCACCCCAGCTCTGCCCCCATCTGTCCTTATTTCTATGTCTGTCCCTGAGGAGGAAACCTTGTTGTTATGTATTCTTCACCATCATTACAGCCCTGCATCTCTGAGGTGCTGTTATGATGGGTGTTCTGGATAGACAAGGCGAAGTGACTGCCAGGGAAATGGTGCATGTTGCTTTCTCTGCAGTGCTGGGAAGGACTGGAGCAAGCAGATGAAGTCAAAAAGCTATTCTTGCTGTTGTCATCTTCTCTGTCTCCAGACATTTGACCCTGTCTTAACAGTTGGTTTCAGGCTAGATAGAAAAGAGGAAAAAAAAAATTATGACTCACATTCACTGAAACTGTTGGTTGAGCCAGCACATAACAGATGAGAGACAAGCTTTTTGGTAGGCTTCCCCTCCACCCCCCCCGCCCCAAATAGGCTAATGGCATTAAGTTTATGAGTGTATTGTCATCTTCTTTTGTGTAGTAAATGGGTTTAAATTTATGTACTAAACATCACTTCCTTTCCTGGCTTTTCTAGGACGAATCCTGGACTTGAAGACTGGAACAGTAAAGAAAGAGGGTCAGCAGTCCTCAATGAGAATGTGCATGGGATCAAGACGCTCTTTCATTTGCAGAATGAGGTATGTATGTACCTGGTATTTCTGTTGTGATATTCTCAGATTACAGACGTCAAATATTTTGTTACTCTCTCCTGACCTTGTTTGGAGACTGAAGCTGTAGTGACATACTCCGATTGAGCATTTCCAGAATGCTTACTTTCGTAACTCTAGTAAAACTGAAACTTGTTTTCCTTTATGATTAATGGCAAAGCAATATCTCGTTTGTGTTGCAGTTGGTGTTTTTTTCTCAATGTGGGATGTTGCATGCTTTCCCCAGAGACCCTCATGGCAGCTTTACCCCTGGCATGTAAGCAGTTGTCTCTTCAGATCAAATTATTTGAATCAGTACTTCGGGAACAGAGCTTTTGCAAGTTTAATGAAAGCCCAGCTCTGTGTTTTTCTTCAAGAAACCAATAATATTAAAAGAATTTTGAAGACAAACAGGAATTCAGCTGCATATTTGCCGTCTATGGAAGAATTAACCTAAGCCTGGTATGAATTAACTGGATGTCAGCTAGCTGATTCTAGATACATGAGTAATTGTTAAAGGGTTTTTATTTTGAAATTTTCCACCTTCTCCTGTGTTGCCTGGGCTTCTTGAGAGGTCTGCCTGCCCAATGGTTCTGACATTTTCTGTGCAAACAGGATAACTCTGTGTGCTTAGAGGGGGAAGTACATAATTGCATACACAGCCTATATCCAACATACATGCTGAGAACAATCGATGCACAATTTGTTATGGAATGAGACACACAAACCAAAATATTTACATGTTACAACGAATGTGTGTGCTTCTGTTAATTGTGGTGAACGTTCTATGCATCCTGCAAGGAGGCTGAATATCTGGCACTTGAAAGGGGTTTATGTACCTCATACCTTTGGGATAAGATGTCAAAACTGTAGCTCCTCTTATATTAGCTGTCCTTGAACCATGCAAAGGCTTCCTGTGCTTTAGACTTCACAGCGATACTTGCAGGTCAGTGGCAATAATTTGAAGCCAGTAACAAGCATTGGAGGATGCAGTAGGAATCTTGTATTTCAATGGAAGTGTTCATCAGACAAGGAGAACGCGTCAAGATGAAAGGAAAAGGGCAATAATCTAGAGAGCTATTCTCACAGCAGCTTCTTTTCTTAGTTCTGTGCAGTACGTGAGGTTATAATCCACGGAAGTAGCAGCTGTATGTATTCTGAATCCAGTACTGTGCACATATCCTCACACATAACGTTAACGGTGATTTTTTTATATTTTAGCTTGTTAGGAAACAAAATATGGTGGCTTCAGACAAAGATTTCTTTAGAGACATTCAGTCTGATGTTTGCTATTCAGTAAGCATCTTCTCTAACAAGGAGACAGCAAAGAAAGTTGGGCCTACTGTCCTATTTACTGCTGTTGCCCGGCTTTTAAAACGACAATTAAAATGCAGTTATTTCTTCACGCTTCAATTCTGGAAAGTCCAGTGCATGAGGGTAATTTTAGACATTCCAACATCCCCATTGTTTTTAAATTCTGAAGTAATCTTACTTTAATTATTCATTCTTTCTCATTGGCAGTGACTGGTAAACATAAAAACAAAAGTTTAAAAAAGAAGCAAAAAAAAATTGTTGGAAGAATGATGATCAAATAACGTGAACTTTCCTTGTGATTACTTCTTTTATTGCTATTGTTCTTTGTGTCAACTGAGAATGAACTGTTTTCATCTTTCAGGCTATTTACTGAGTTTCAAATGGATTGTAAAATTATGCTGTTAGGCATAGTTAGAAATACCACAAAACACACAAGAACAAATGTCTGTCCTGGCAAAGATCAGAGTGATGTCTAAAATTATAGCTGGTGTGCAGCAGTTGTAATGCTCTGTCCAGGGAAACTACCCATACACTGAGATCATTTTGTATGGGTATGTGGGGGCCTCACTCGTCTAGTTTTCACCCTGTTTTACGGTATCTGGGAGTGTAACTATTTTGTAGCCACTCTTGGAATTCCTATTGCAAATAGCCCTTAGATTTGGAGGGTTTGGAAGGAATCTTTATCTATTGTTTTTCATAAAATCAAGAAAATATTTGTACTGCACCCAAGAAGTTTAGGCTGCGAAAGCAGCAAGTTCTGAGAAAACATGTATCTGGGACTTCCTGTCAGAAATAAACATCCATAATTGTCTGCCTACATGTACTAATAAGGATCTTAAAATGCATTTTCATCTCAGCTGTTTATATTCAAAATTTCAAATACTTTTTTATTTTTAGGTGTGGAAATGCTCCTCTGGATCATTTACCTTTGAACAGAATAACCACCATGAGGAAAAGATACAGGTATTTAATTTACTGCAATGGTCAGTTGCTGGAAGCACCCTCATTTTTCCACTAGAGTAATGCTTAGTCAGCGTACATCCTGGACAAACGTTCGTTAGCATACAGTGCAAAGTAGCCCAGGGTCACAGGGAGGAGAACTTAGTACTCACTTGAGCTGTGGCAGTCATTAGGTCTTTTAGAAACCATGAGCAAGTGACTCAGCTATTTCCCTTAACCTGCTCCATCTCTGAAATAAGCTTCATTACTGTTTTCTGAGAAGTACTGTGGAAAGGAGGTGACACTTGAGTAGTGTTGTAATACAGAACTTAGGGTCATGGCAGGCTGTTTCAAACACAGCTTACAGATATTAGTGGATTATTATCACTGATAATAGTATAAAAAAAAAACAAATCTATTCTGCGTGTCAATTAACATTATTTGTCTGTATTTGTATTTGTGTGTTTCCTTTTCATTTAGGAATGGCCTGGGCCCGGTAAAAGAAGGTGAAGCACAATATGCTGTTGTCCATTGCACTGGCTACATCAAGGCTTGGCCACCAGCAGGTGTGTAACTTGTGGGCAGAGTGCAACGCACGTCTTCGAGGACTTGGGAACCTGGATCAGGATCCCTTTACTGGTACAGAGCCAGGCTGAATTTCTGTAAGGGCAGCTCCTTCTATTTGATCTTGATAAGCTTTTGATATCAAGAAATCAGCTGTTGTTACACACTCAGAATCTTCCAATTTTTTTTTTACATGAAATCCTTCTCAACTTCATTGCCAAAAAGAGCTATAGAAGAGTTGTCAGTAATGTGGGATTGCAGCAACTGAAGCCAAAAGATTTCAGTCTGATAGCCAACATAAAAATTGCCTCATTTTTAGAAGGTAAACCCGAAGCTCAGATACATCTACAAAAGAACAACTTGTATTTAAGTACCAAGTTGCAAGAACCCGTGTACGAAAACGTGTAATGTCAATTTAGGTGCTTAGATCTTCACTTCAGAGTAGTGGTTTTAGTGGAGAATGTTCAGCCATTGTGATAAGTTCTGTTTTGAGGCTGTTTTTCCGGGAAACAGGTCTTGATATTTTTCTTTGAACTGGAGTTTACCTATTGCTCAATATTGCATGTGGGAATATTTGCATTTGAAAAATTCCAAGGGGAAGCAATGGAGCTCATCTAGACATCATCATGAACTGGGCTGGCTGACCTTGGCATTTGCAGTAGTTGAAGAGGACTGTTTCAACATAACAGCACCTGACATGAATCAAACCTTGAGTCGTCCTGCCCTTTTGCGGTTGTACACCACAATCATAAATCAATTTATTCAGAAATTTTGAATGCTAAAAGTGGTTTGTACCATGTCTGTATGCTGGTGTGCAGATACCAGAATATGGGTGTAAACCTCATGTTTATCTCCTGCTGAATTGTGGTTTTGAGTTATATAATCAGTTACCCGTGTTTTTCATCTCTCGAACAGTACACACATACATACAGGCATATTTTCAATAGTACAAAACTGAAGCTTTTGAAATTTTCTGTAACTTTTGCATCCAAGAACAGGATGAATTTGTATCACAAGTGACCTGTGCTTCTGAAACAGTACAGGCAGTGAAAACCTCCCCTCTTCTTACTGATAAGGGTTTAATATATTTCATTGTGCTGTAGAAATCAAAATGTTTCAACTTCATTCCAATCGCGAAAGAGCGAACAGAACAATGTGTGTAAATTGCTCTACAAAAATGAAACTGTTTCTGTTGGTAATTCCAAGCGTAAGAGTATTTAGCTATGATACACGAGATGTCTCTTCAGAAAGGTGTGGGTGAAATTAGATCTTTGCAGCTCCCTGCTTAACTCACGTGAAGGCCTGCTGCATGGTATCAGCTCCTTAGAGACCTGATGCTTCTGGGGTACGTGGTGTTTTGCTCTACTCCAGCTCCCAGAGTCACGCTGCTGTCCCATGCTTAGCAAGTTCTCCAATCCAATCCTCAGTTTTCATTAATTTATCTTAAGATTATGGCAGTGTATTCTTCACATAAATCTTCTTGCCTTGTGTCTATGTCTCTCCAATCTTCTGGGGCTTTCCAGAAGGAAGTCATCTCCTGTCAGCCTTGACTTTGCCCAGATAAACCAGGCTTCTTCTAATCGCTGCTCTCACTGTGCATTTTCTTTTCTTTATCCATCTGTTTTAACTTCACTTTTCAAAATGTAGATTGTCAGAACTATAAACACTTGTTCCAGGTGATACTGTAGTGATGTATCATGAAAATGGTACTTCCTGTCCTGAGAGGCAGAATATGATATAATCTGTTTCTTTTCTGTGTGATGGCATCCTAAGCCACCTAATGTATATATCAGACTGCCTTTTCCTCAGTTTTTGTCAACTGAAAGTCTTTGTAACAAAAATAGCTTTGAATCTTCTGATTCACAATGTGAAGTTTCATCCCATTTCTAATGCTGTAGTTTGTGGCAGTTATTAGTCCCCAAGTGCATGCTTATGCATTTAGTAATGTTGGATTTCATCCCGTTTCTATTACTGCACTCCTCAAAATCACATGGTGATCCCCATATGATATCCCACTGCTCCTCCACAAAGTTAATGCCTCCAAACCATAGCACAGTCCGAAGGGATGGTTTAGCTTTTAAGAGCCTTACGTGGAATTTCAGTGGTCTTTTATAATAACATCCAAATTGTTACTCATCACCGTCATGTCTGTGTCTTTTTTGGGGCATGTAGTACAGAATTGAGACATCTTTGAGTGTTTATTTGCCCTCACACCCCCACAAGTCTTCCCCATTTTGTGTTGGTGATTTTCTTATAACCATTGTATTTGGGAGCTGAATGAGAATATCCAAAGGCTGAATTGGCACCCAGTATGTTTGGGAAAATCGGTGGCAACAATACATTTGTTCCCATTTCCAGTGGTAATTCAACCATAATGGGCAAAGCAAATGAAATAACTGCACAAGTAATTTAATTTGCTAAAGCTTTTCTTACTCTGTAATAAAATCACTTTTGTTCAAGCCAGGTAGCAAGTAGCAAGCTGCTGGTCTTTGCATCATCTCTGCGTTCTTGGGCATAAATGGGTTTGTGCCGCGTCTCAGCTGGTTTATAAATTAACCATGGAAAAGATCATTTTCATTTTTTTTTCAGTTGCCAAGTTTATGCTTCAACATAAACCCTTTATCTTGTTCTTTCAGAGCATGCAGTGTGACATGTGCATTATGCAACTGATATACAACACATATCACATACTTTCATGAACACAGTAGCAAATGTTTTGCAAATACACCTAATCTGCACTTAATTTAACACCAGTTTTTTTCTCTTTCTGAGCTATATTCCATTGTCCATTGTCAATGTGCCTATACTCTCTGTATCACAGTGAGTACTGATGCAGAAACATCAAGACAAGAACTGCCCTGTGATCACTGTTAGTGTTACCTACCCCACATTTTTCCCTTTTTTCTCACCTTTGTGGGGCAGCAAGACTCATTAACTAGCAAGCTGCCTCTTTTTCAGTATGTGAGAGGTGGAAGGAAAAAACATCATGCCTCATCCTCCACCCAGAAATGATCAGGGAGCATGCAGGACCCATAGGCAGCATCTACTTTAGGCATTTCATAGCCAAGCAGACCAAGGAATGCTGCAGCCTGTGCTCTCTCTCTTGGTCTTCTCCTGGAAGAGGAGCTATTTGGCTGTTGTGAGAGACTTGCTTCTGGGTGAGTGAGCCACAGAGAGAAGACAGAACTGTTTGGAGCATGGGTCTCTTCAGGCTGGGTGCATTAATGGTCTTGTCATTGTCCTTTATTCTGCTTGTGACAGAAGGGTAAAGCAAAATTCACATGCAAAACCCCCAGTAATATAATGTATTTCCTCATAAATTACATCTTGACCTTAGGTGGACTTCGGTGCATCAAGTAAGCTTTGTGTGGAAGTCACATAAAAAAAAATAGTAGCCAAATATCCCAGATTCCAACTGATGTGTTGTTAATTTCTTATGTGTAGTGTGTATTAGAATAAGCAATGGCAGTGCAGTGTTGGATTATTTTGAAGGAGGTTAAAGGATCTCTTGTTTGAAACTGGCTGCATCCCAACTCCAGCCTTTGTCCCTCTGTTTCCCAAGCTAGAAGGCTGTGTGATTCTTAGCTCAGGGAATGCTTCAAGCTCCTAACCAGTCATAAAGCTGAGAAATGCTAACCTTTTCCTGGTCGTTCAGTTTTAAACTTAAGCAAGCACTTAATTTTCTTCATTTTTGTTCCTCCAGAGCATCTTATTCCTGAAAGGAAATGAACCTTATGTGGTCCATATGATATTTTCCTAATAGTTTATTTTCATGCTGTAACAATTGATGGAAAATATTTGGTGGAGAGAAAAGATACAGTCTGTTGAGTTGTTGCTACTTTTCTGTAAATCAAAAACATGACCCGCAGGAAGAAAACATTGTGCAGAAAAGGCTTAGATAGATCCTTGTTACAAAAACTTCAAATAAAAAGTCCCAGAATAGTATTGAATTCAAATAATGTCGAAATCTTTTTTTTTCTTCATTCGTTTTTTATCTTAAAAAAGAAACATTTTGCTCTTCCAAGTCAGACTTACGGTAACGTCTTAACCACAGCATGCCAAAGCTGTTAGGTTATTCTACAGTTTTGGCAGAATCTGGACATTTATGCAGAAGTACTCCCTCTTCCAATACAAAACAGAATACTTGCTTGAATATTCTTTGCACTTTTGTCATTTTTAAAGTTCTGTTTAAAGAAAGAAAATAATTCAGCTTTTGGGATTTTTCACAAGAATTCTCTCTGATATATGATAAGTATCCACACTTTCCAGTGTTGTCTATAGAAAATAATCTTGTGCAGTTCCATGCATGGATGTGTAACTGTAGCTGTAATGATGGAGATAGGCATTTACAGAGGATTGGTAGTGATCATGGAGCACTTATTATGTCCTTTTAAATACTCAGAAGTAATTTATTTCTGACTGTAGTAAAGTGAAACCACAAATCCACTGACACAGTTCTGTGTCTCAAAGAAAGCATGGGGCAGAAGGATGGAGAAAGAAGGCAGAAAATGAAGTTGTTCTGTCATTAGTGCCAATTGGAAGCTCAGTGGGAAAAATAAAGAGTTCCTTATGTCCACACAAACACATGCCATTACCCTGTGGGAAACTGTTTGCTGGCATACAGGACACTTGGAAATTAAATATAACCTCTGACGGCACAGTGTTCTATTTGTGATGCTCAGTTGCAGGCTTAGCTTTTCAAAATGTTGATATAAACTTGAACAAGCATAGCACTATATTTATTATTCAAGAGAAGCGTGTATTTGGTGTTGAGAAATACAGCCTCTGTCAGAGTTGCATATAAAGAATGTGAATAACTGCTGTATGTTTATTTTGTTGATACCTCCAAAAGGTCAGTGTGGTGGTTGCTGTCCTGCATGCTTTTGAAGCTTTTTCTGGAGATTCTGATGGTGCTTGGTGAACGTAAAGAGCAACGTTATGTTGTGTTAAGAGCTAGAGAAACTGGTATTAAGTGAAAAGCGCGTGTATGTAACTGTCCTCGTTGGAATATGCTCAGTAAGAAGCTTACTAAAGCAAAAGTGAATTTCTTCTAGAAAGCATCTTTGTACAGAGGCACACACACAGTTGAATCTTCATAATTATCAGCAGCAGAGTAAAGAAAGTAGTTTCTACCTGTGGAGTGCTATCAATAGTAGCACCTGCACTACAAACAAGTGAACAATCGTTTTGGCGTATCTTTGCCATAGGCATTTTTAGGGCAGGGATAGTAATTCACTGGGTCATGTATCAATGAATTCCAGGCAGATTGTTTTTTTTTTATTCATAGTGTAGGATAAATGTGTTATATGGACCAAATGTAATCCATCTTGCAAAAAGAAAAAATAAAAAAAACAACGAAAGGTGAAATTTAGATCAACCATTTCCTTTGTCAACGCTGGAGTTCCGTCAGAAATGGTGTTGCTTAGCTAGGTTTAATTTTGGAGATTGTTTATGTTGCTTTCAGTTTATTTGAGCAGTAGTGAGCCTGTACAGAGTTCCTAAAAAGGAAAGTGTTGTTGAAAGCTGAAGAAAAATGATTATGCAAAGTGGAAGCCATCCAGCTGAGTATCTTTGCTGTCCTTTGCAATAAATACACTGTGTGCAGCTAAAGAAATGACTGAAAAAACCAAGTTAGGAAAATTGACCTCTCCAAATGGAAAATTCCATTTAAGAGAAGACCTTTAGGTTAAGATTATCTTAATCTTATCAGATTATCAGAATGCCTAAAATCGTTTCCTTAAAAACGGAAACTCTTGTAGGGTCCTGTGTTGAAGAAGCCCACTTCTCAGAAGCAAAAAGCAGTCACCCAGAAAACCCTCACAGGGGGGAGGACCTAGAGGCTATCTGTGCTATCAGTGAAGTCAGGGCATGAGTCTGTGCTTGCTTCAAGCTCTAATGTTTAAGTTAGTCCTTGGGGCTGGCCATCGGTCCTGCAGTTTTGCCCTGGTGCAGGGTTCAGGCCCAAGGCACCTCCCAGAGGGATGCAGTCCCTGCTGCAGGCTTCCAGCCAGTGTCACAGCCTTCTCCAGTTTGCTTTCTTTGTGTGGGTTGTTTTTGTACTCTGCTGCAGTCCTTTCACATCAAAGTCAGCGTCCTTATGCTCCTTCCTAAACCACTGCATCATTTCATTTGTCCTGCTCTTGGTTTACCCCTTTGTTCACAGCTTTTTTTAAGATGAAACACTGCTGCATTCTCAGTTGTCCACTTTATACCTATTTAAAATGAAAATTGGTCATGTGGAGGAGTCTGATTTTAGTTTCAGTAGCTCAGCTTTCCCTGCCCACCACATGTGTGTGAGCAGATAGCCACATGTCTGCCAAAATTTTGTCTGAAGTAGACACAGTTTTCAGTTGATGTTCTGTGCTGCTTTTTCAGGGTAATCTTCTCTTTTTTCTTAAGAGGCTGCCAAGTTTAATTCCTTTGCAGAGTTGGGCTGTCACTAGCTAATTGCTAGGTCTTTTGTTGAAGAAATAACTCTGTAAACACAGTAAGGAAGAAAAACAAAATAATTCTGCAGTATATCTCTGAACTGCAGCTTTGTGTCAGGTTTATGCTCTCAGATACATAAATGACTGTCTCAGAACATGGCACTTGTCTGTGTTTGGAGTCTATTCTGCAGTTTGCCTAATGTGTAAAGAAAAGAGAAGGAATAGTGCTGTGTGAAACGTTAGAATGTTGCTTTGTGATTTAACAGATTGAAGGGTTTGAAGCTGCAGATTGCCCTAATTTCAAGGGTGTTCTATATCCAGATCAGGTAAAGAGCTTCACGTTGTGGTTCCATAGAGGGACCTATATTGTATAGCACAATGGGAACTGATAAATACCTTATTGTCAGATAAGATTGAATTATTTTGGTACAAAATCCTTAATTCAAAGACTACTTCAATTCATTTACCAGCAGTTACAGACATTTTTCAGAGGTGTCATTTTAAAAAGTAGTATGCTCCATCATAGTCCAGAGATTGACCTATGTGAAGAACTATACACCTTGAGAATAAAATGGTGCTTGTTTCATAATTGGCTTTGCAATTCATTGATGCCTAAAGTGCATCTTAAATGATTCACTGCCTGTTGTGACTGAATTCCTTGAAAAGCCTTGTGAAAGAGCTCACAAAAAAAATAAGTCAGCAGTGTCACTATTGGAAGATGTTTTGCAAATCCTCCATAGCAAACTGGTATCTCAAAACTTAAGTTGGGAAATAGCCTTACTAAGGCTTAGCCAACTTGTGAGTAAACAGAGCTAGTCTCAGTGTTCCCATTTGTGAAACACTGAGATGGAAAACAGCACACATGTATGTTCTGAAATTTTTCCTGTGTTTATAGTAGTTACTCCTGTTAAACAACTGAAACATGCACTGTTAGCAATGCATCCGCATTTTTTCAGTCTTTCAACGTAATAACCCAGGTTTAGTGTATTATAGCAAAAAGTAAAACCATCTGTTAAATGTTAGCATGAAGCTCATGTGCCTTGTTTTTAAGGCTGATAATAGATTATTTGCAAAGAAAACTGAGCGTAGTGTGCAGTGACTGAGCATAGTGAAGTGACAGCGTGATTCCAGTAATGTGCTGTAGAGCAGTACTCAGGGAAATGTTGTTGCCTATCTCAGTGTCACGGAGTTTCTGTACTGCTTTACTACTTGCTCTGTATGCATTTAAAGTCTGTAGGATCAAGTATGGCTTTGAGGGAGCATCTGATCTGAACCAAGTGATAACGGCTGAATCATAGAGAAGACGATCGTGTTATTTTGTATGATGTAGAGCATCTAGAATAGTATGGAACCAGGCCAGCAGCTTCTCTGCTCATCCTCATTTCCTAATTATAATGGTATTTGTTGTTGTTTGCCTTAGGAATGACTATACCAGAAGAAGATGCTGATGTGGGACAAGGTAGTAAATACTGCCTCGTGGCAATAGGAAGGCTTCAGGTAATGCCAGTCTTTTCTTATGTGAACTACTACAGAAAACATAATCAGTGTTGTGGTTCGGCACCTCTGAAAATAATGTGGCTTGATGTCTGATTGTGCAGTCAGTGGCTTGTTTAGAACATGTTGACAGAACAAATTGAAAATTTGATTTCGGTATATATATGTGTGTCTCACCCAACAACTGCAACAAAGATGCTCCTGGAATGTGAGTGCATCCCGACCTGATGCTCTGCAGAGTGCGTGGGGATGGGATATTCTGGATGGTGAGGAGCTTGGGAGCACAGGTGCTGTAATGGCTAAAGTGGTTCCCAAAGACATTGGTGTGCTCCCTGTTCTTCTTTGATCCGTTCTCTCTTGCTGGCTAATCAATTACTTGAAGAGAGATGATTGCAGGAGATGATTGCAGGAGTTGGTTTGAAAGTGATAAAGTAGTCAAGAGGCGCCTCACAGATGATAGCTTTTTTTTCTCAGCGTGTCATTTTATGCATTCGTATGCATTCATGATGCCAGCCAAGGGAACTGTGAGAATAAAATTTTACTTTTTTATCCAGACTGTTGCAATTGATGTATTATGGTTTTTTTTTTTGTCTGTTGCTGAGTTCTGAGCTGGAATTAGAGCAGTTGCAGTGAATCTCTTTCACCACAGCAGGAAAGCGAGCTTTTCTTAGCAGTATGTGGATTCTGCCAGGAGTGCATGTGTTAAAGCTTCTTACGTGATCTCTTGTTGGCCTGCACTCATTGCCATCTGCTATGATGGCATCACTCCTTCTTAGAAGGTAGAATGACCCTTTCTTCGAGCACAGGTACCAAACCTGTCTTATTCAGTGTGACCAGCTGCACATTGCTGGAAGAATTAGCACTTCTGCAGTGTCTCCACTGTGATGGCAGACTTAGGAAAGTATTGCACGATGTTTTCTAAGTTAATCATACTTCTATAATCAGGGGTAATATATTCCACTAATGGAGAGGAGTAAGATATGTGGATTCGTGTGTTAGAGCTGCCAAAAAAGACTATTTCTGAGAAAATTGCATTAGTAATATGGAGTGTCAAAACATCTGTTACGATAGAGAAGGCAGTGGGAATATGTGAGGGAGAGGAGGAGAAGGCTCTGGGGATGGCTTTGATTGCAAAGAAGTCAAGGTGCAGAAATTAAAAGCAGTGCTCTGTAACAGCAAATAGAAATCTTGCACACAGTTGACCAGCAAATCGGCTTCAAGACAGCAAAACAATGTTCTTTTTTTTTTCCTTTTATTTTGGGGCCTTGTTAGTCCTGTTGGCTCTGAAAGTTCTAAGAAAAAGAGTGGTCTTATTGTAGTCCCAGCAGGAAAGGTAGGGTATAGAGAGGCCTGGTTGTACAGGTTTCAGGCAGAGGGCTGGAAGTGCTTCATTTTGCGTGGAGAGCTGTGTCTTCATGATGAGCAGCCACATACTGGTCTAACATTCATGGTTAGAAACTTGGAAAGCTTTGCTCAGGTTGTTTGAGGGGTTTCAGGTGACGTTTGTTTCACCTGACTGTGGTTATCTGAAAGCTGAGTGTTTGTCTGAGCTGGTCCTGCTGGATGCATTTGCAGATAATGAGTTGGTATCATCTTCTATAGAGTGGCCTTCCTATCCTAAAATGGCAAGTTCAAATTGTCATTTGGGAGGCTCTTGTTCTTGGTTGACAAGGGCAGGAACCAAGAAGCCTGCCTTCAGCGCAGTCCTACAAAGCGAGATGAACCCAATCTTACTTTTGCCCTCCCTTATTGGGAACTTCAGATGTGTTTGTTTTCCTGCTATGGGAAGGTGCTATGGGATGAGCTAATTGCACTGCAAACTAGCATTAATGGCACGTCTGTGTCATGTATCTGTGCTGTCGTTTTGTTTACAGCTTTCCACGGTAGTTAGTAATCTGCCAACAGATTTGTTCTTCAGCTGCACAAACGTGAGGTGGGTCTTCTATGGACTAAATGCTGTGGACTTGATTGGTCCTAGGTAACCAGCTCTCCGGTGTGCATGGACATGAATGGCATGTCAGTCCCAACTGAGTTCTTGTCAAGGCACAACTCTGATGGAGTCATCACCTTTGTCGACCCCAGATGCATCAGCGTCATTGGCTACCAGCCCCAGGTCAGTGAGCCCCGTCATTGCTGACATGCATTAGAGCTAATGAGGAGAATCCTGTTTGCACATTAAAATTGAAAGCAGCAAAACGTGAAACATCTGTAGCTAACAATCTATATGCCATGAACTGAATGCTGTTCATTTTTCTATGCTGACCATGCTTCTGTAAAATCTATTTTTCCCCTTTGTTAAGAGGGTTGTCTCTTTATTCTTTTGAGATCCAATTAAAATCCTAACAGCAAGATGCTTTAAATCTTGCACAGCGAATACATTCTGTGACAGAAAGTTAACAGGGCTTGGAGGGAGTTTTAGTCCTGTAATTCTTAACTTCTGCCAGTTTCTTGAAGAAGAAGAAGAGATCATTTATGGCATTATTTTGCTTTAGACTGACATCCTGCTCCTCTCAGTAGGAGTCTGCTCATAGAACTGAGCAGAATAATAAATGAATTTCTGACTACTGTGACCCTCAGATAACTCTCAACACTTCTATTTTACAGGCAAAAATCATATCTTACTCATTTGTTTTTTCCATTTATATCGATTTTAGGTAGTGTTATAATGACTGATGTTTCACAAAAAATAGTTTTAGTAGAAGATTGGTCTTTTCAAGGCACCACTTCACGGGTATTGGAATTAACTTAATGCTTGTTTGTAAACTCGTATGTCTGTGGAACTGTACAAATATAATGAAGATGTGATGCCTACAGCTAAGCCTACAAATCTCTGTGTTCTTCTTTGATTAACTGAGTAGTCCTGTTGAGGATGATGGATCCAGCGTCTGCAGGGGTTACTTACAGATCCATGCATGGAGTTGTGTTGCAGTTTGGGCTTTTTATGCAATTTTGTTTTACTTTTTACACAGTTTTTGTTCTATTCTAGGATCTTCTGGGGAAAGACATTCTAGAATTCTGCCATCCTGAAGATCAAAGCCATTTGAGAGAGAGTTTCCAACAGGTACTGCATCTTGTTCCTTTTCTTCTGCTATTTATTTACTAACTACTCTGTTATTCAGAGAAATAGCTTTTATTTTACATTCCAAGGTACTTTTTTCCATTATCCAGGAGAAGGAGCTGCAAAATAGAAGGCAACCCATTGATCTGTTAATAAACAGTTAAGCTGCATAAACCATAGTTTAAGCTGCGGCATCTGTTGGCTCTGTTTTCAGAAATAAATCACCTGCCCTACCTTCCTGCGCGGGTGATGGTGCAGCTCAACATACATGATGGCTTGCTGACACCAGGGTTAAGGTCCCACTCCTCGTTTCTGCCATCCCTGACCTCCCCACCCTTCCTGCTACCCTGATGCCATCACAGATAGACTTGCCTGTTGGGTTAGCGAAAGGACTGCATGATTTTGCATAGGACGAGCTTTCAGATGGCTCAGCTCCCAGAGCTCCTTGCCTGATGGCACCAGTGGTGCAAGAAAAGCAGTATAAACACATATGCTGTGATTCAGTAATGCCCAGATGATTGATTCCACTAATTCATCCAAGAGACAGTGACAGAATGCTGCTAGATAATAACATGTCAAACATCCGTCTGTGATTGTCTGAGTGCAGCCTGGGGCTCAGGAAGGCTGAATAATGTTCTGGTTAAAGGCTCAGTCCTCTCTGTGTGCTTGCTGTGACTGCACCAGGCCACAGGGGCTGCTGCTGTATCCTGGAGTCACTTCCTGGGGACTCTGCTGTCACTGCTCAGCATTGGGCATGTGCATAAGTGACTTGCTGGATCAGGGATTTGTGTGATTTTCAAGGTCATGCAGAAAGGCAGCAGGAAAAAAACCCACAAATTAGAAGTGAGCATTTCTCTTCTCTCAACCTGTGTCCAATCTATGAAAATACTGTCCTGTTTCTTTAGCAGACCGTTCCTCTTTCTGTATATTTTTGTTCAGTACGGTAGCAGTGTGATTGGGGCTGTTATTTCAATCATGGAATAAAAGCCTGATGTAAACAGTTCAGCTATGCACCAGGTGGTTTTTATTTTCTAAAGAATGTAAAAAAGTAAAGGTTAAACATTCACTTGGAATTTCTTTTGTGCTATTTTATTTGTCTGCACTGTTGGAAGACAGTTCACAATTTTCCCATCAGTGATCTCAATGCTTTATATATTATTACAGAATTAATGTTTGCTTTATTCATACTTCAGGACAATGGATCAGTGCAGTTTATTTTATTATTGTTAGTTTGGCCTTAGAAGTCTTTTCATTAAAAAGGTAACTGATTTCCAATAAACCATTCTTTGTTTTTTTCCTCCCCCACACCCTTTAAAACTTGATATTTTTAATTTGCTGGCAGTGCCAGAACCAGGTTTGTTCATAACAGAGGAGGGGAGGAGGGAGGGATGGGTATGCAGGTTTTGGTCAATTGCCAGCATCCATCTCAAAGATTTTACTTCCTTGGGAAGATAAGTTCATTCATCAGGGTGGGAAAATCAGGTCAGAATGAGATATTCTCAAGGCCAAGATCAACAAATAGAGCTTAGTATCAAAGGATCCAGAATACAGCTATTTGATATCCAGTAGGATACTATTCAGATTGGACACTTATACAAGTTCTGGGTGTGGTAGTAAAAATTTCTTGATTAAAGAATGTTGCACATTGAACTCAACCTACAAAAGTTTTGGGTTTTTTTTATGCCTTATGATTCATTATTCTGAATTTTTTATACCTTATGAGTCATTATTCTGATTTTTTTCTGGGCAATAGTAATACTTTTTGCACCTTTTTTTTTTTTCCCCTGTATGCTTTCCATTCAGTCCTGGAGCCAGCTGATCAGCTTGAAATGACAAAAACAGAATTGCAACACATTTCCTAACCTAATTGCTTGTTGATGGAGGCGCAGGGTTTTCTGAGATAACTACTTGTAGGAAATACAGTGGACAAGGATAGAGAATCCACAACAAGATGTGCATTTGTTTGCATTAGGCCTCCCTTTTCCTTGCCTGAGATCTGGCAGAGGTAGCTTTGTGGAAGAGTAATAAAAAATAAACAGAGAGATCCTAGGTGAGTGCCAGCGGAATTATTTTAAACCATCTAAGCTTTCTTCTGACTTAAAGCCAGGATTATTAGATAATTCATACAGTGCAATTATAGTGCCAGGGTGCAGGTTTTGTTTCAAGCACGCTTCTTCATCTGGATGCTCATCAAAGTGAAAGAGCAATCCAGGCCCCAGAGTCTGGAGCTGGCACACTTGTTTCTGGGGTTGCCTGGGCCTTGGACCTCATTGCTCATTTTGAGACATCGTTGTGTCACTTTCACTGCCATCAGTGCCTTTGGTTTTATCCATCATACTGGGAGACTGATGGTGAAATTTGGCACCTGATTCCCAACTTTTGACTTCAGTGAAAATTCAGCTACCAAAGGCAGAGTTGGAAACGATCACTGCTGGATATCTGACTTCAGACTTCTTATAAGCAAGTATGCTGCCCAATAAAGAATTAACTATCCATTTTTATTCATTAATGCTATTAAAATGGGCAGTGGCAGATTGCTCTCCACATTCAAATGCTGGCTCATCATTTCTTCCTGTGAAGCCAAGAAGCAATTGTTTCTTGTTAGCAGTTTGCCATCCTATTTTTTTAATTTTTGGTCTGCACTCATGGGTGCTTTTCTCTTGATTTATTATTGGACCTGTTTCTTTTCAAATTCCAATTTTGGATTTTCTCAGGAACAGTCTTTGCTTGTGATGTGTGAGATCTGACTGGCTTTGTGTAATTACTGGAACTATTTCTAGAGGATATTCTTGTTTATTTATCAGCTTTAAATTGCTTCTTTTGGAATGGTCTGTTTTAACTTCAGATATCACAGAAGTAATCTTCAGGGCTCATTTCAGCAAAGCACTGCAGCATGTACTTAACCATAAGTATGTGGTAAATTCATTTATATTCAATTATGCCCGTAAGAGCAGTTTAATTTAGCACATGCTTAATTCCCACTACATTTGGAGCTCAGCACACTGCTGAGTATTTTGCTGAATTAGAGGCAAACCTCTTTTGTCTATTTCTCACCTGTGGTTGTATCTATCTTTATTTACCTGTTTCTGTCCAACATAATTGCTGACTTCTGTGCATCCTTTGAAAGTTCTCATTGCCCTCTGTTCAACATCCCTGCAAGATCTTGCTGGGTCTGTTCTACACTGAAAAAATTCACCTATACATCTAAGAGGTCATGAGTATCTCCACTTCTTTTTTTTTGTTTTTTTTTTGTCTTTCTCATCAATTTTACTCTAACTAGTTATCTTTCTCCATTCAATTATTTCCCTCTTCTTTTTCTTCTGTCCTCCTAATTCGGAATAATTACCCTTCTCTAACTGTTTTCTTCATTCTGGTTTATTGCTTCGTGACAAAATGTAGTCAGTTTCTTCATCCTTACTCCTATCTTTGTCTGCCTTATCTTAGGCAATTTAAATACTGTTTTTAAATACTGCTACCTGTTCATTTGTTGGCAAAAATAAGGTGTAAAGGGAGCTTGTCAGCATTTGGACAGGAAAACTTATTATAAGGAAACAAGTGTACAAGATAACGATGATTTTTTAAGGCATTTGCTATCATTAGGAAGAGGCAGTGAACAGAAGAGATAAGGGAGCAGATGCTTAGCAGAGCCCTAGCTAGGTGGGTGCCAGACCAAGTCCCTGAACAGAGATTTCTGAAAAGGAACTTGATAGGCTTTTCTTGGATAGTCTTTCTTAAAAATAGCTTACAGCTCCTGCTAGCTTTGTGTCTTGGAGTCTGCACAATACATCTGTTCTTGTGCTTCAAGGGCAGGGCATATGTTAAAACTTCTTCTACTGTGGAGTTATGAGCAGTTGCTTTGACTGGGAGTCCATTTCTGAGTAATCCTGTTATTTAGTGCAACAGTGATCAAGAAGCGGAATCATGTCAGGATGTGGCACCCAGTCACCAACATCCTATTGCTCTCTGTTACCATTGAAACAGAAGAGAATTGCAGTCTGGAAGATGGGCTGACACTTGGTGGCTGTCTTGGCAACAGAAAAGCTTGACTGTGTGAGCAACACTTCGACATCTTTAGTTCTGGAGCAGTTCTGTCTTTAAGGAAGATGATTCCAAGTCGTGCTGGGGTAGTTGAAGCCCCCCATGCTCTTGTGCACCCCTCTGACAGAGGTTAATGCCCTGAGACCAGAAAGGCTGGATGAACACAGGTGTCTGCTTCTCAGCTACTGCTGAGTTAACACCCAAAACCCAGCATCAGTTACTCATATTAATAAGCAGGCACAAAAATCGTAGTGAGAGAGCACCTGTGTTCTCCATGGGAAGGAGAAATAGTAGAGTTAAGTCCCACGGGGAAATATAAATCAGAATCCCCGTGGACAGACTTTGACAGGTAGAGGTGCTCACTATGTAATATTTAGAGCGTTTCAGGATCAGATATTAGTCATCTGAAGATAGATTTGGGCTTGTAATGTGTTTGGGGAAGGAAAAAAAAAAACAAATAGTCAAAATAGTCACATACGGTGTCTACAAAAAGGAAAAAAGAAAACATTAAGTATTTTCCTAAATGTAGTGTGATTTAGTATGTCACACATATGAATTGTACAGCTAGATACTCAAGCAGAAAAGCAGACAGGCAACCTCATAAAATGTGTTTTCTTGTGGACTTCTATTTCAGGTACAAAGTTTAGTTCATGATATACATATTTAAAAGATGCCTTAGTTTGGTTCCTGTGGAAATATGTATTCTATATGGAATGTTTGGTAAATATTCCATATTAAAACCTTCTTAAAGCTTCCCTCTTGGGATAACAGCACAACCTGTTGGTTCCTGAATCTGTATGCTCTTTATAAGCAGGCTGGAGTGAATGTCTTATGTAATAAAATGGAGGGGTGGGGGGGGGTTAATTCTGAAAGAAATAGCTGCAAACATCTTTCAAATCTTGGTTATTGTCTCTTTGAATGAAGAATTGTCTTGCTTTGTCCATAGCTTTCTGTAATTTAGGTTCAGAACACTCTGGTTTCTGCTGCTTGTTATTCATTTGCACAGCACATAGCAATCTCCTTTTATTAACCTTTCCAAATGGTTTTGCAGGTTGTGAAACTGAAAGGTCAAGTCCTGTCTGTGATGTACCGATTTCGTACCAAAAACCGGGAGTGGATGCTGATCAGAACCAGCAGCTTCACCTTTCAGAATCCTTACTCCGACGAGATTGAATACATCATCTGCACCAACACTAATGTAAAGTATGTGCCCTTCCAGGTGCTCATCTATGTGCTTTGGAAAGAACCAAAGCATTACTTTTTGCTGTTCAGCAGTGTAAATGCCCATTCAGGTTTTTATGTTACTAGCCACATTTTGTTTCTCTGTACCAATCTGTAGCAGAGCTTTTCTGCATCACCAGATCCTGCAGCATAGCTGCTTCTCTCATCCTGCGATGCTTCCAGGCCTTGGCTGCACAAGGAGAATCCTCACTTATCTTTGTTGTCATTAGGCAGGCCCCTTGATCTCAGTCCAGGCTGCTTTAAACTAACACAGAGCTTCCGGCAGCAGACCAGCTGTCCTGATATTGGAGAAAGGTTAGCCTGATTCCTAAGCCAAAGAGAAAATTACATGTGTGCTTTAATAAGTATCACGCAAGAAAACAAGACTCCTGCCTCTTGTCCGCTGTGATCTTACTGTTACCCTGGCTATCTTCTCCTTGAGCCCTGCTTGCTCTTGCAGCCTATGAAAGCAATGGCAATATGATTTCCTAGTAGGCTGAAGTGGGAAGGGCTACTCTACTCTCTCTGTTAACATCTGGTAGAATATCCCTAAGTATGGTGATAGATCCAGCCCTTCATACAAAAAGGGGAATGGAATCATCATGTATTTGAATAAAAACTTTCAAAAATCTGTCATTGGACTTTTTAGAAGGAGGTGGAATTAGTGAGTGTCTCATTCTGTAGCTGATAGAACTGCTTCTAAGGAAAAGTCTGGCTAGGAGTATAGCAGGGGTTTGTTGCTGTTTAACTGAGCAGAGAAGATTTCAGAGCCAGCAGCTGCAGAAGCTAATCTGGTCTTGATAAAGCTGTTGCTTTTGTAGTTGTTAGGGTTTTTTTTTTTTTTTTTTTTTTTAATGTCCTTTTCATAAATATTTCCTCTTTCTAGTGTAAACTTAAACTATTTCTAAAACAAAATCTACTTCTGGTCTGACCAGGGTTTTTTGGTGGCTTATTTGTTTTTCTTTTTTGCCAAGTGTTTAACTTTGAGGAAATTATTAGATTTAAAATCTCAACCTGTTGGACTGTGTAATGGAAATGCTGAATAAGCAATCTACCAGTGGAGATGCACAGTGAGAATTCTACTTGGAAAACCAAAGCCCCAGGGTGTTGGCATTTCATCTTAGAAATCTCATAAGTGTCTCTGTGTGCTCCCTGACTTGGTGCTGAAGAAAGGTATTTGGACATGACACCATGACACATACCTGGGGTGGAAGACCTGTCCTTTCAGCATCTTGAAACCCATCATTAGAATCAATTTGCTTAGATCTTTTGTGCTTTAAAAGTTAGATTTAAACAACCAAACAGTTCATTGAAAACAAGTAGCCTGAAACCAGGGATGATCATCTTCCTGATACTTCCTGCACTGATATTTCCACATTTATGTTGCCCCATATCTCTTTTCAAAATGATTTGTTTGCAAAAAAGACCAGCAAAGTAGATGGTAATTGCTGCAGTCTGTCCTAGGATGGCTTAATTGTGCTTTGTTCCCAGGAGTCCACAGCTCAGAAGGTGGAACTGCAGACTGCATTGTGTTTACTCTGGGAATGCTTCTTTCTGAGAGTCCTCTATACTGTTCAGCTTGGCATTGCAGCAGTCACTGAGATGAATAGGGTTGTGCCAGATTCTGGCTCCTGTTATATTTCTTTTGCTGGGTCTGAATAACAACCCAGCAATGCTGCCCTAATATGGAAGTTGCCTGCTGCTTCTTTGACAGTGGATGTTCCTTCTTTTCTCTTGTGTTGAAAATGTTCTGGTCCTATGGCAAGATACAGCCCATTATATGTCTGCTTTTGAATGGTAGAAAGAATGCATTATTCAAACTGTTTTCTGTTTTTCTCCCTGTGCTCTCACACTTCTCAGACAGATGTCCAAAGAGAACTCACTGTATTGTAGTGCTGTTCCAGGGATATATCTTTGCTTTTGCACATTTGGGATCATGTTTTGACTTTCTATTTCTTAGATGCCTTGAGACATTATTTGGCATGGTAACTGCTGCCTTTTGCCTCCTCGTTCAGCTCCTGCTCAGGCTGGCAGTTCAGTGCTGTTGGCCATCCAGGTATGTCAGTGGCTGCAGCCATTGCTTTGGGTCAGGCAAAGTGCTTCACCTGGAGACCAAGCACTGCTGCCTTCCACTGCACAGCTACATGTAGAGACACTTTATCTCTTACTATGATAATGTGGCCAGCTCCAGGATATATGAGCTTGAGGGGAAAAAAAATTCAACAAGCAATTCAAAAAAAGGCAATGTATACAACAAATCTAGGTTTAAATAACTTCTTATCTGAAAATAATTAAAATCACATGGCATACATCTTCCCCTCTCTCTCTCCATTCATGGCATAGCTCTCATATTCTGTTGGTCAGCGAGCAGTGTTTTCCCAAAAGACTGCAGAGGGCAGTGGTGGATCCAGTTGTGGAGGGATTCATTGATTATTGTTTGTTTTGGTTTTGCTTTTCTCTTTTCTCCCTTTTTCTGCTCTAAGGATTTTCCTTTAGAGCTTCAAACGCTCAGCTTTCCAAATCTGCTTTTGGTGCAGAGTATATTGGGAAATTAGGTTCAAATGTTCACTTAGTTCCTTGCAGAAAAAAAGACAAGAAAACTCTCAGTTTCACTGGGGTACAGTCATCCAAGAGAAACTTCCTGGAGAAATGAAGCATTTAATGCTTAGCATTTGTGCTGTGTTCGGCTGAAAAGTCACCCGTCCAACCACATCTTCCTGTGCATTTGAGGCTGTTTGATTTCCAGAAAGAAATAATAATTGGGATTAATGTTTATCTAACAGAAAGTACGCAGAGCAGCGTTTGAATGAAATAATCCATCGTGGTGACAATGGAAGTCTTGAAAAACAGGGAAATCAGATATTTTTCTGACTTCTCTGGAAATACTGATGTTTTAATTTTTGTCAACCCCGAAGTCCTGTGTTCCTTTGCATGCATTTGTGGATCCTCCAGATGCCCTGAGTTTCCAGGTTTTCATCTTGGAGCCAGCTGGCTCGGGTCACTGCTGGAGGCAGCCTGCAGGATGAATCAGCCGTTCCTGGGGAGAGCTGCTCCCTAGTTCTGATTCTCTGGGGCCAAAATGCTGTTGAGACCAATTCTTCTCTCTTGGGTAGGGATGCTAAAGATCCCCATGCCATCTGTGGGCTGCCTGATCCATCACGGCATGTGTAAGATGGGCCCTTTCACAGCAGTGACTTGAATACTGGACAGAGAGGAGTTTCAAGACTTCCTGAAAGAAGACTATATGAGGGCAGTGTCAAGACTTCTATTGCTGCCTTTTTGTCCAAAGCAGGGAAATGTGTGTGCCTTTCTATTGCTTTGATGCCTGAAAAAGCAACAGGTTGTGTTCCATGTTTATATGGAGAGATTAATTCAGCTGAAATCCTCTTCAGTGTCCACAGGAACTGGTTCAGAATATTTCCTTTTCCTCCAAATGGAAGTAAAATTGAATTAACTGCCAAAAAGCTTCAGCTTTGCAAAGGGCTTTCTTGCTCAAGCCACACACTGTCCTGGTTTCATACTGGATCAAGGGGTGAGCCTGGAATTCTGCAGCATGGGCTGGAATTGTTGACTTGGGCAATACCTTACTTGCTGTGTTGGGTATCACACAGAGCCCAGAACTTTCTCTTCCATTTACTCCTTTAAGGTATGAAACCAAAATAGAAACCAAAGATAGTTTGGCTTTTGGTTTCAAAGTCCAAAGGTTATGGGATCACAGAATCATAGAATTGTCAGAAGGCAGTTTCAGTTTTGCCGAAACTGATAGCATGTTTCTGTTTGGTACCACCTTAAAGAAACAAGCTGGCACCCCATGCCTGAAGGGATGTGTGTCTGCTGCCATTCCATCAGCAGGGCTGGTGGGTGACATGCCCACAGCAGCAGTCTTCAGCTCTCCCTGGTCAGATGCTCCAGGAACTGCAGTGTGGCTCCTTTCAGGCTTCAGACATCATTCAGACTATCTACGCAGTAGCAGCAAAGATGCTAACCTGGCTTTGCATTCCAGACTTTGATGCAGTGTAGCTTACACAGAGCTCAGGAAGAAACACTCAAGTATTTGGTGTTTATAGGAAGTGGATTTAGTAGGTTGTTCACTGAGATCTGTGCTGTTAACACAGTGTGATAGCTGTAATGTATTGCATGAGTATGGTATGAATATTTAATAAGTATCAGAGATGATAGAGAAGGGCAAAGGAGCACTGAGTTACAGGACTGCCTACAAAACAACTAACTGGTGAGCATGCTGTTTGGTTTGGCTCATTTGTATGTATATAGCTGAATCAAGAAAACATGCTTTCTACGGAACAGAAGAGACCTAATGTGCTGTTTATTGACACACGCACCAAGGCATTGGTAGTAAAAACAAATGAAACAGTGTAATTAGCTTTCACGTTAACAACAGGATTTGATGGGTGTTTATTATCCACAGGGCGGTATTTAGAAAAACTTCCCCATAGATTTACCATGATTAAATTACCTCCCATAGTTCTGCTGGAAGAGTGTGCATTTTATGCTTGCAAACAAAGAATTTCTTTGCGTTCCAGAGGTAATTTTTTAGTTTCTCTGTTGGCTGAAGCAATGTGGAAAATCCATGCTTCTTTGGTGACCTGGAGGAATGACATTTTTGCTTGTTACTCATGGCACAAAAGTGATTCTGTGTACTATGTACTCTACAAAGTAACGCTAGCAGAATGTGTTTGGCCATTTGCTCTGATCTGGTGTGTTGCAGGTCACAGATTTTTGTCTAATTTGCCACTGAGCCTAATAGTAGCTAGTGCCTGTGTGAAGAATTACATGGAAAAGCAACAAGTCAGGACTGAAAGGCATCAAAGGGTGGAAAAGGTTGGAGTGGTCCCTCCATTGCTGTCATGTTGCTCCCAGTCTGTTTTATTTGGTCTCAACATTTGTCTCAGTCCTTTGACGTGTGACCAAAATTATATCCTAGTTATCCAGAGCTTTGAAGTCCACAATCTTGCTATTTTGGAACATCTTGCCTGCTGTAACTGCTCATCTGTTAGGTGACTTTTTTCTTCAGAAAGAAGTCAGAAACATGCAGAACTGCAACCACTGTCAAGTATCATTTGCAGCTATCAAGCTCATTAATCCAGCTCCAGTGTTATCCTCATCTCTGAGTTTTAGCATCATTTTGAAGGGTTTATATTTCCTTTGATAACTAGGCAAAGAACATCATATGTACAGCGTGCATCCCTAAGCTAGGAGTAATCTTGCTGATTGTGACCAAGTGACAGAAAGCAGCTTTTACTGGAAAGTGCAGAGCATTCAGGTAATGTGTCTGTACAAAGAAAATCATGCATTGGAGGGTGTAATCTGCAAAAGACAAAGCATTTAGTCACAAAATATTCCAGTTCCACGTCTGTGCCACTAAAACCTTTAACCAAAGTTCTCTGCAGGGATTCAGATATTCTTCCATGGGAAAAACCCAGTAGCATTTTTTGAGGGACCATTCCAACATTTTCAAAGTCAGCAGAGTGCCAGAAGCCGAGTGTTGTGTCCTGTGTTATCAAACAGTTACAGAGTGCATGTGGATGAGCTGCTGAGGATGGGGTTTGAATGGCAGCAGTGTGCCTGCTGTGCTGGAGCTCAGTGCTGCCCTGAGCAGCTCTCACACTGCAGTCCCAGCTGGGACTTGGGGCACACATGGGTTTGATGTGTGAATTTGTCTTTTCCAATCTTAAAAAGCGAGTGGATAAAAGGGTTCAGAACATCACTGTGCTGGGTACATGACAGCTATAAAAAAGATGCATACATTTTTATAAATAATATTTGTGCATATTGAATGTGAATATCTCTGAGTGGTCACCACCTGCTTGTTGTCCCTACAAGTCTTCATCTGTAGGAAATGTCACCTGTTGGTTATTTCTTGTGACTTCCAATGATTTTCTCTGCTGGTATTGCTAATTGTTGTAGTTAAAGAACAGTGCCTCATGCTAAACACAAATCAAGTGCATTTCAAGCATCTGCAGATGCTAAAGTTCTTTGTTCTGGCATACAGCCCCCAAAGTTTATTGGCTCTGGCAGTTTCTTCTGAAGTATTTTTCTATTACTGCTGCACATTTAATTTTTTCCTAAGTTCATATAATTGGATTAAAGCTATTACTTCCAGTGATTCTTATCTCCTTTGAACAACTGACATTTTTCTGTTTGATTAGCTTTAGCAGGAGGCTTGTGTTTTCTGTAACATTTGTCAACACAGATTTATTTTAGGTAATGCTTTCATTTACAGAGTAGTACAAATTTATTTCTTGATGTTCACTTCCTTAAAAGATTTCAGAAACGAGATAGGATGTGGACTTGGATCCTTAGGAGAGTGGAACTGAAGAATATTGAAGAGATTTTATTACGAAGAAGGTTTTATATTCAGTTCTAACTCATCAGACTGTTCCATGTGCCATTCAAACAGGGTTCTGATCACTTTTTTCTTATTAACTAGTATAATGCATTGGTGTTGCTGGACTTTTCCTGTTTACTTCAGCAGGATCAGGGAAGAGGTTTGGCATACTCATCCTTAACGTGAGGAAGATGTTCGTGATGGTTAAAAGTGAATCCTTAAGTCACGTATAAGGAGGTTACGTTCCATCCTCCATTACCTACCCATATTTCTGTGCTGATACAGAAAAGCTCTTCATGTGCCATATTACATTCTGTGGTGCAAGTGTTCTGAGTGTAAATGCTTTCAAAACGGATGAATCTCAGAGGAAAGGACTTAATGCCTGAGAGACATTTCTGTCAGTATTAAATAAAAGACTGCGGCTGCCCGTTTTTCTGTATCTTAATTGTTTTTTGTAACAACATCATTTTGTTTCCTTTGCAGGCAGCTTCAGCAGCAGCAAGCAGAACTTGAAGTACATCAGAGAGATGGGCTGTCATCCTATGATTTATCTCAGGTGAAGTTTCTCAGTACTTTTTATATTTGTGCCTCTAATCTTTTAAAATGTAAAGCATTGGCAGATTTCAGCGAAATTAAAGATGCAGTGTGACCCTCCCTGAACTCCTTTTTGTGAGATGTGTTGGAGGGAATTACCTTCCTCTGTGCATCTGTACAGGTGCCTGTTCCAAGTATACCAGCTAACGTTCATGAGAGTGGAAAGTCTGTGGAAAAGCCGGATGCTATCTTCTCCCAGGAGCGAGATCCTAGATTTGCTGAGATGTTTGCTGGCATAACTGCTTGTAAGTGGTGTTTAATTTTTCACCCTGTTTTAAGTTTGGTTACATGATGTGGAGCGCAGCCATGTGAGAATGTGCTGCATGACAGAGAAATTTCCAACAAGGTCAGTTTGCAGCGCATTTCCAGAATTTGGGGTATTTCCCCCAAAGATGTAAAACTCAAGGGGTAAGAACAGCTATCATGTGGCCAGTTACTTATTGCTGTTCATTTCACAAAGGGATCTTAAGCACTGTTCACAGATGGTAATCATTCTGAGCAGAATTTTCAGTTTCCAAGTATATATTTTCTTTCTTAGACAGCAGATGTGAGTTCACCTCTCTAAATAGGCATTGATCAAGAAGGTTACCAAGCAGCTGTAAGCATGCAATTTTTCATCATATCAGAAGCTTCCACTTTGATGTTTTGCATTGGTATGCATCTGAGAAATAGTTACATTCTTCTATATTTCAAAGAAATTACTGTGAGGACTGAGTGCTCACAAAGTGCCCTCAGTGAAGCATTTCCCAGCCGTGTTCCAAGAGGTAGCAGCCAACTTGTCAGCTGGGCAGACATTCCTCTAGCTCACTTCAGCTTATGTTGCCTGTTGCCCTCCATTGAGAAGACTGACAGCTGAAGGGGTCATCTGAAATATATCTGTAGGAAATAAGGCTCATTATTTCCACTGCTCGTGGAAGAACTTGTTAATCGTTTATTGTTCTTAACTGTCCCCACTGAAAAATAGAAGTTTTTACATTTGTTTTAAGTAAATCAATGTGCAAATGTCACGCAGCACATGAGGGAGACAACCACAGGGTTTGGCTCCAGGGGTGCTGGGAGATGACCTCACTGCATTGGTTCCTTGTGTCTGTCATGGCCTTTTCTAACAGAGAAGGTAGTGGAGCTGCAGGATAGCCCTGGTACTCTGTCCTCCTCTTGCTCTTACTCTTAACTTTGTTATTCTTGTTCATCCTTTTCCGTCTACTCTAACAGTGAGTTTACAGCTGAGGCCATAAAAGGGGTCCATTAGAAGGTAGCAGGACTCTAACCTTAAACACTAAAATATGTTTTCCCAAGCAAGAACATTCTGCTTTTTGGCTGCCTCATTGGCTCTTTCTCAGGCAGCTCTCAACTGTGGGGAGGGGTTAAGGTTAAGGGTGCAGCAAGCTGTGAGGTGGCTGAGAGGTTATGTTCTTGGAAATGCCATTTCACTTTTTATTCTCATCAATTTACAGGGTATGCTTTTTTTGGTATCTTACCATGTCTGAATTTCTCATGGGAGCTGTGATCAAGGTCTTCTCTGAATGATAAAAAGAAATGGTTCTCAGTCGGAGATGAGATAGGCTATCCAAAAGCAATATTGACGAACCTGTGTGCTGCTCGCAAGACTTTTCATTATGTTGGTACCAGATCTCAAGCTCTGCTATGTTCTGTAAAAATACAGGTTTGACATACAGGAATTGTTGGATAATCACATGTGGTGGCCACACATAACTAAAAACTGAAATGGAAAGAGGAGGGCTGGAGGTGCCTTGTGGTGCAGTTCTGACAGAGGTGTTCATTCTACAGGCAGAAATACTGGTCCTGCTGCCACAAGAGTAATGGCTGACCAGTAAAGGGACCTTGGTGTAGGAAAGGGAGTTAAAAAGAAGTTGGAATAAGGATGCAGGTAAAGCACCAAAACAAAGTAGATATACAGTGTTGTATGGTAAGGGCAGTGAAGTAGTGTGGCAAATCATGAATGGGAATAAGAGTTCTTAAAGCTGATTTAGCTGCTTGCAATTAGTTTAGCTGTTCCCTTTGTCTTGGCTTCATCCCGCAGCATGGACCCGCTAGCTGCCATGGTAACTTTTCTCCACTTGAGGAATTCGAGTTCATTTAGAGCGTTTTCAGTGCTGCTGTTGAGACGTTTTCAAATGGCTAAAATAGTTGCAGGATTTTGGCTCAGCCTGTTCCAACCCTGAGAGCTTGGTATCCCAGCAAAGGGTGGCCTTAGAAAATGAGAGGTTTCAAACAAGAATTACACTGCTGAAGGGGGGGGGGGGGGGAAGGGGGTTGGAGGGAGGGAGAGAGAAAAAGAACAAAAGAAAAGGAAAACAAAAAAGAGGCAAAATCATCTGCCCTTCCCTTCTTCTTGGAGATGTCCTTACCCCAACCCATTCTCAATTAGTCCCTCCTGCCATATGCACAACTTTCTCTAGCCCTTGTCCCCTTGTCCTCATTTCTCCCTGCTGTTTTTATATCAGAGTGTAAGTTTGCAGCCCAGACTGTGTTGAGCAGGTTGTAGCCAGTGAGGAGTTTCTACAATTTCCTACACTGAAGAGGAGAAGCAATGCCAGCTTGCCTCAGTAGCATACATCCTCCTTCTCTGAAGTTCTTGTGATGTAATTTGAGGTGAATTCTTCATCTGTGAAGGAGATATTAGATACTTGTTAAGAAAATAACATAATAAAAACTTAGATAACAGCAAAGAGGTGGTGTGTATTGGAGATCCTTGATGAACCAAGCTCACAAGATCTCTGAAAGGTAGAGAAAGCTACAAAATACTTGTACTGGTTGTGAGCTGTGTGGGCCTTGTGTCCGGGAGGGCATTGTGAGTGGGAGAATGAAAAGAGCAAAGGGGAATTTGAGGAGGCAGACTTGATTTCTCAGCCTGTCAGAGGTGTGTAGCATCAGGTGGTTGCAAAGCCATCTGTGAGCTGTGGGTGTTTTACACTTGAAAATAGTAAGGGAAAATGGGGAAAGTGAATAAGGGGTGGTGAAGCGGATCTTTCAATTATTTTAAGAGAAGTAAATAGCAGTGAGGTTTCCCTGGGCTTCAGAATAATTCAGCTCAAGAAGATTAAATTAAGGGACTGAATGGCATTGTTGTCTAATTCAACTAGAGATTGATCTCCAGTTGCCACATTAAGAGCAGACTATAAAAGTTAATGGCATCTCCATGTGTGTATTACTCACTATGTTACTCTGTCTTTCCACACCACTACAATGCCTGCACTGTATTTCTTGGCTCTCCCCAGTCACGCATAGAACCCTTGGCTGAATGGAGCAGGGGTTCTATGATACAATTCCTTGGTGCATTTAACCCTGCTGCTGCCTCCATACAAACGGGCTGCAAGATCTGGAGCAGCTTCCAGTGGACACCACGAAGGTCTGGACTGTGTGACTGCAGGGCATGTAGCAGTGTCATGTTCCATGCAAACAATAGCATTAATGAGGTACATCCTGGGGAAGGGCTGTGAAGTACACACAAGCCAGCTGTGTCTCTAATTTCATATTGAATTGTCATATGGCTCTTTTGTGTCATAATGTACTCCACAGGGCTTTTTCATAAAAGTTTGAGAAGGGAAGAGCAATCCCTGCTGTGTGTATACGTTGCTGTTTTCTTTAAGTAATTTTTCTTGTCCCCTAAGCATTTATTTTTCTTTCATTCACTTTTCTTTTGTAGCAGATAAAAAAATGATGGCCTCAGCATCCACAGCAGGAAACCAGCAGCTGTATTCACAGGGAAGCCCATTTCAGCCAGGACATTCAGGAAAGAGTTTCAGGTACTGTAGTCCAGATCCTGAGCACTGAGTGCAAGCTGTTTCCTTCAATTTGGTGGAAACCACACTAACCTATAGCAAAAGGGCTTTCTTTGCCTGTATGAACTTATCTTCTTGTATCCTTTGCTCCTACATGGTGTCTCTGCATGTGCGCTAGGCTTACAAGCAGATTTGGTTTACTCAGATAAAAATAGTGACTGCTAAGTAGATAGTTGTTGCTGTGACATTGGTAAAAGATAAGCAGTAACAAATCTGAGAGGTGATGGGGCAGGCTCACGTGTCTGTCTGATGAACATTCACCCAACTAGGAAGGTTCACAGATTTACCCAGAGCTGCTTTGTGCTGCCTTGTGCTGCTTGTGCAGGCTGCCTCAAGGGCTCTGTTTGTCAGTGATCCAGTCTCGTGGACTCCAGTATTAAAAGGAATAGAAAGTTTGTTTAGAATGCCAGTATGCTCGGTAGTTCTGTAATGTTTTAAGTCATTTTTCATTAATACAGAAGGAACAGTTCTAATGTGATCTTGATTCTGAAAATTTCAATATCTGTAATACTATATGTACACTGGGAGTGTGTCCTAAAGCTGGGAACTGTGTCTGTTTCTTCAGTTCGTCTGTGGTACATGTGCCTGGGGTGAACGACATCCAGTCGTCTTCATCATCAGGCCAGAATCTGACACAGATATCTCGCCAGCTAAATCAGAGTCAGGTTGCCTGGACAGGAAATCGCCCTCCATTTCCAGGACAGGTATCAGTCAAAGCTGTTCTGTTTTCATAGTCATTAGAGATTTGCAGTCCTTCTTCTTTTTATTTGAGATTTGCTAAACCTCGTTTATAACTTGATTAAATGTACTTCACTTCTATCATTTATTCTCAGAGATAAATCCATTCCTCCACTTCTGTTCCTTGACAGGTTATAATAACTTGAGACAGCAGCCCTATGTGTAGCTGCATTTAGTTTGTAATAATGTTCATAATATTTACAGTTGCTGTGCTGACATAAATCCCAATAGAAGGTCTCAGTCTAGCACTTATTTTTGTGTGCACCAAATGAAATAAAAGAGGACAGCTGTTATGATTTACTATTAGGCTCACACATTAATTCTTTCTTGCATCCGGCAATATTATCCACAGTTAGAAGCACAATCAACAAGTGGTGCATCCAAATACAGGTGTGAATTTGGAGCAGAGGGCACTGAATCTGGTGCTTTCCATTAGCACTGCCCAGTGCTACTCACACTATGAGGCATGCTGGAGGAGACAGCACGTCTTTCCATGAGGTGCCCCACAACAGCATCAGGGCTTCATTAACCCAGAAGTCACCTCTTGTTCTTGTGTTAACAAGAATAAAGTGCTTCAAAACAAAGAATAATATGAAATAATCATGTTCTGACTATCATTAATGCTGTTCTTAATCACTAACTTTCCACTGTTTGGTAGGTTAGAATGACATCTTAGGCTGGGTGATAAAATACCTTTTGAGTAACTGAGTTACTTCCACGTTAAACACATTGATGCTGCCCAGCCCTCAGTGTGCCATGGTTATTCTGTCACACCTGTTCAGTCACATACATTTGTAAGCTGGCACTTTGTTGAGTAATATGGAGGATTCTAAAAGTGACGTTAAAAAATTACTCATCTCTCTTTCTGTCCAAGTCAACAGAGTTTATATGTGAGCATGAGGAAATTGGAATTCATTCATTGTAAAGAAAGAGTTAAGCCTTGCAGAAGTAACACATGCTGTCCTTGTCATTGTAAAAAAGCTTTAGAAATGGACAATGTCTTAGGTTGGAAATGAGCTGAAGAATTAATAGCATCTTCATCATGTTATATGCCTGTTGGGATCTCTCTTCCTCCCCCAGATTCATTGCGTTTGTCTCAGACAATCTTCACTTGAGCACATTGATTGCCAATAGCAGCTCACATCATTAAAGCATCTAGAGATGTAATCACCTTTTATTTCTATTTGTGGAACTGGCTAGGCAGTGTTTTTCTTGGAACTTCTGCATTTGTTCATAATGCAGGAGATGGGAAATAGTTTATTAGCAGATTTTATCTGTAGTGTTACTTGTTGTTGTAGCACATGGTTTTGGATGACATGCTTCACCTCCCTTAGTCTCAGTATACATCTCAAAGCAGTCTTGCAGTGTTTAATCATTTGTATAACATTCGTGGAGATCCTGTGATGAAACCATTATGTAGGTGAAAATGACAGCAAGTTGCTTTTTAATACCCTTGAATTAATTTTGCTGCCCTGTTAAATCCAAGTTGGACTGTTTGTTCCCTACTCCCAGGGATTGTGATTCACACTACCTCCCAAATTTTTTTACAAGGCAAAATAACTTTGTTCCCTGTACTCCTGAGGCAGGGAGTGTAAGCAGATCATTATCTTCTTTGGCCAATTTTCCCCAAGCACTGGTGACTCTAATCATCTGAAAACTCCCTACATTCTACAAGACAGACAGATAACTGTGATTTTCTTGTGGCACTGCAAAATCAAAACACATGGCAACTAATTTTTCATAGCTCTTCAGTTTGAGATTAATCTTTGTGATAGAGGTGAAGGAAATCTTGTTTTTACCAGTAGCTCTTATTGACTGCATGTAAGTTAATAAGCAGGAGAGCCATAAGTGTTGATTTATAGCTTCTTGTGTTGCCTTACGCAGCAATATGTTGGCTTTGACAGAAATTAAATATGACTGAGATGGGGAGAAAGTGCACATTCATATCTGCAGGATTTATGTAGTTTATGCTGTGTATTGTTAAGAACGCGCGTCTGTAGAGATGCTCTTCAACAATAAAAATAATTCCTTTCTTTTACCCCGTATTCCTCAGCAAATTCCGTCTCAGTCTGGCAAGGCTCAGTCATCTCCCTTTGGGATTGGGACAAGTCACACCTACCCAGCAGATCCATCATCATACAGCCCACTTTCCAGCCCTGCCACCTCTTCTCCAAGTGGGAATGCCTACTCCAGCTTAGCAAACCGAAGTGCAGGGTTCGGTAAGTTTTGAACAAAGCAGCACAGAAATGCCCATAAAAATGAAACGTTGCGGCATAAATGGAATTTAAAATCCTCCAGCTTTGTCTTTTGGTGCTTCAGTTGGGAAGCTTGGGGTGTGAAAATGTTCTGCTCTCGTTTTATGCACAGCAGACTGCGATAACCTGTTCCCTCCGTGATGCATCCTCTACATCCAGCAGACTTCAGAATGTTGTGACATTCTGTAATACAAAGTTGCATCTTTTTCCCTGTCAGTTGTGTCATAAAAGATTCATGCATTGCTTGTGCCACTAATACATCTTCCCAAACTGTAGCCAGAAGGTTCAGTCTCTACTTCTAATGATAACACCTAAATGGCACGATAAAATTTACATTCTTTCAGTTTTTCAACTTCTCTGACTGCACAGTGTTATCCCCTTGTCTGGGGATGGCTTGCTGCTATTTGGCTGGACACAGGATTGTGCTGACCATGCTGCCATTTTGGGAAGTGGTTTTCCTTTTCTGTGCTCAGCTAGTGGATTTCAGACTGTATGACCCCTTGGTGAAGATTTCTGGACTCCAGGAGTACAACAAGATTCAAGAGTAAAAAAAAAATTGAAGGTTCGTCAGTGATAAACACACACAGAGTGCATGGGAGATGTTGCTGGCTGATAGTAGGCTGCAATTCCAGAAAACTTAGGTAGAATCATAGTAATGGGTGCAGTTTTTCACTTCTTTCTTGAGACTATGACAGGAACAGATCAGCCTCCCTAAGTTCAGTCCCCTAAGTTCAGTCCTGTGCTGCGTTGCTTGGAATAAATACAGTAAAATGGAGCTTTTCCCGCAGAGCTTATTCATGACTCCATTTTCATTTCCATTAGGCTTTGTACATTTGTTTATGAGACAGCCTTGCATTTCAGGCCTAAGCTACTTGGCAGGAACCCTTTCACCTAATGAGAAACATTTCCTGACCTACATCAGTTTGGATGCTATTAATAACAGCCTTCACAAAGACGAATGTCTTCAACCTCTGGCTTGCAGTCACTCTTTTGCTGAAAAGGAGCATCATTTGCCTCACTGACTTAATTTCAGTTTATTCTTCTGAGAAAACAAATATTGCAAGTTTTTTTTTTTTTTTTAAGAGCTACTTAAATGAATTTTATTTTGGCTAATAAAACGAATATAGGATTTCTGAGTCAGCTGAATTATTGTGTAGTAATGTCAGTAAGGAAGAGCTGTAATTGTTTACTTCAGATGTGATGGAAATACATCACTGCAGCCTGTATATCATCCTGTGAAACGTTCATTTTATCTGTTTTGCTTGGTTCAGCTGGTAGTCAGAAGGATTGAAGCACTGATTATGGAATAGTAATTGATTTGACATTACAGAGTCTGGTTATTGGAGACCTGACGTAATATGGTGCATGGAAGTTTGGCATCCTTGGAGGAGGTGCTGATTATCTGGGACAACCAGATCTACCAAGCTGGGTTGCCTGTAGCATGGGGAAGACAGGCAAAAACTGTAGGAATAGATATTAAAAAAAAAAAAAAAAAATAGAGGGAAAAGTGTTAGCCTCTCAGGAAGCTTTCCAACATGCTAAATCTTAGAAGGAGATTTTGACAGTGACTAAAACTGTCCAAAAATGTATAAATTTGGGGCCAATCTGTAGAAATAGAGGACAAAATGAATTCAGCTTAGTCTGAGCTGTGACTGCTCATGCAGTGTGTGTGTAACAGATGACTGAATTAACGTGTGTGGCATCATATTTTTTTCTGGCAGGTTATTTGGAAGAAATCCATCTCCCTGAAGTCATCATTTTAAATGTATTTACCATAAAACCTTGCTGTTCTTATTACACGGCCTTAGTCTTTAAAAGAAATTGTCACCATAATAAGATGATAATAATTTGCTATAAGCTACATGTTAAATAAATCATTTTGCAGCTGCAATATTGGCAGCTAAGATGGTGTAGCTAACAGCACTCCATATTTTTAATAAAGCAATGTCTACATTTAATACAGCAGAGCTGTTGCCTGTTGATCTTACTATTTTGACATCATATACAAAATGTGAAAGTGCTTCTCAGATGAGAACTGTACGCCCACTGCTGTAGAAATGATTAGGCTTTTTAATTAAAGAGATATTTGGATGCTGCAGTTTGTTTTTTAAGTGAAGCGGCAAATGAATGGCACTCAGGGTCTTTTTCAGGGGATCATTTGCAAACATAGGTGTTGGTGAATGAAGTCTCCAAAGCAGCTTTCCCAGGGGCTGCTCTCTGACTTCTGCCTTTCCTCTCTCCTTCCAGCTGAAGGTGGTCAGAGCAGCAGCCAGTTCCAGGGGAGGCCGTCCGAAGTCTGGTCCCAGTGGCAGAGCCAGCATCACAACCAGCAGAGCGGAGACCAGCACTCACACCCACAGCCCAGCCAGACCGAGGTGTTCCAGGTGAGCAGAGCCCAGTGAGCCCTAAATCCCTCTGTCACTGCTGGTTCAGATAACTGTGGCTGTCAATGAGCTGGGATGCTAGCAGGGCTTCATGCAGTTACCTGTTAGTGTGTGCTGCTGTGGGTTTGTGTTGCTCGTGCCTGCTGTTAGCTGGAACTGACTGCTAACTAACAACTAAAACTGTTTTTCTGTTTTATTTTGTTACAACACTGGTTTCCCTGTACCTGGGGTGTGTGTATTTTGCAGGGAAGCCATGAAATGGTGCCAGTGTCTTTCTTACATTGTTGCTGACCTCTAAAATCCCAGTCAAGTTCAATTAAACTTCATTTCAATTCTCCTTGATAGTTCAAGCAGGAAAGGAGTGTGATATTGCATAGATAGTGTCCAGTAATTTTTTGAAGCTAAATCCAGTCAGATGTCAGATAGCTGGTAAATAATCCTCTTCACCTACCTAATTTTGTTACATCAAGTACAATTTTGGGCCATCACTATAGGTGGAGTGAGTCTTAACAAGTTAATAAGTTCTTGTCCTTGTATAACTTGTTTTTAATTTAGATGAAGACAGTTTGCAACAAAACAATGGAGGTAAATGCAGAAAAGACAGCTCAAGCCCCGAGTAAGGTTTTGATGTGGGGCACCTGATTATCTTTTAAACAGTGAATTTCCCTGCAAGACTGGGCTTGTGCTCAGTTGCTCTCAGGAGCACTGCAGAAGAGGCATTAGCCTGAAAATGTTCCTGTGTGAAAGCAACGGTTCATTCACACAAACAAATAACATCACTACACCTAGAATACCTGTCTGCATGCCATGTGGCCCAGACAAGATAAATCTGTTGTATCTTTCCCTAAGCAAAGTTTAATCACTTTGCATGTACTTTAAACCAAAAGCATCTTCAGGGTGATTTCAGTGAGCTGATGGCAGCAGAATTCAATGGCCTGCAGAGACACAGGGCTCCCTCCAGGCACTGTCTTGTGTCTAAAACAAATGCTATATCCCAGCAAATATTTTATGAAATTATGGCATAGGAGCGCCAAGGATTAAATGGGAAAAAGGAAGAATTGGATTCACTTGAAAGGCCTTCAAGAAGTTGCTGGTGCTGTTTGTGCCTGAAGCCAGCCCTAGGTTAGGTGGACGTGAGGAGAGAGGCAAACTCGGAAGAGGAGCCATCCTGCCAGTCTGTAACAGGAGACATTGCCTCAAAGGCCCCAGCAGCAGAAATGCCTTGGAGAGGATGGGAATTGAAACAGGTGGGGGCAGATAGGGCTTCCCATTGTCTGGGGAGGAATGTGGGGAGAGGTAAAGGCTGACACTGGCAGCTTGGAAGCTGCTGGTTCTGCCCACTGCCTTGTTTTTCACCGCTGGCAGCAACGCTACTGAGAGCTTGGATGGATTTTCATCTTCCCTGTTTTTGGGGTGACTGCTCAGTACGCAGCTATTCTCAGCAGTTATTCCTTCAAAGAGCAGATCTTATGCATTTTCTCTGTTTGCTCTTTGGATTTTGTTTTATTGTAAGGATAATGATCCATCCATGGCGAAACTTGGCTTTACAGTAAGAGCTTATTATTGTTAGGACTGACAGGAAAAGCAAGTGTAAACTCTTAGTTTTCTCAGCAAGAGATGTCTTTTCCCTGTGGCTTCAGTCTCCAGCTGAGAGGAAAGGTTTAGTATTTTTGAAGCCTCCTGTGGGGAACTCACTTGGCTCAAGACACGTGGGAGCAATTACCATGAAATCCCATTTCTTCTGAGAAGTTTCCACCATTTCCTCTGCCATTGAAAGCACACGAAGGCTGCTTTGGGCAGCTTGTCAGGCAGGGTGGGTGTGCAGGCTTCAGTGTCCCTCAGAGCAGCAGTACATTCACTTACAGAGCATGCGTTGCCACCACCGTGCTGACATAGCAGGAATTCTTGGTGGTAGGGTGCAGGAGTGTCAGAGATACTGAATACTGCTCATACAGTGCTGCCCTCAGTGAAGCTGCAGAGTTTCCTTCTCTCCATGTGTAAGTGCCCAGTACAATGGGAATTGTTTCAGCCTGTGGAGGAGTATTATGGGACGGCTCAACTGTGGTTTACTCAGAGGAGCAATCTAAAGCTGACGTCCCACATCCTGTTCAGAAAGCTCTGGCAAAACATAAGCAGCACGTAAACCTTAGCCCAGTACCCTGCACAGGTCCGTTCTCTCCTTATTTACCTAACCTTTTGCTTTTTCTGGTTTTACAGAATGAAAGAATGAACAGGAAACAATTTGTGTCTGGATAACACGTTAGAAAGTGACACATCACTTTGATTTTTCCTTATCATGCAGGACATGCTGCCGATGCCGGGGGATCCAACGCAGGGTACTGGCAACTACAACATAGAAGATTTTGCTGATCTGGGCATGTTTCCACCATTTTCTGAGTAGCTTGTGAAGCAGAAATGGAAGCTCTTCTTCAAGGCCATTTCAGTATATTTTTGGCTCTGCTTTTTCTGTGTTGCATTTCTGTAGAAGCTACTAAACCAGAAGATGCTCATATTTCAGATAGTGGTGTAGGGCTTGCTCTCTCCTCCACGGGCTGCGTTAGTGCCGACAGAGGAGCTCCAGCTCTTGGTAGTGTTCATTGACAGCTCCGTTATATTTCTTTTTTATTTTATTGTCATCTACCTCAGAGATGAAAAACTTTGATTAAAAAAAAAAAAAGATATATATCTCTGAGTCTTAAATATTTGAATGTGAATGATACCTAATACTTCCTTTGAATGGTAATTTTTAAATAGATCACGCAGTAACGAAGACTAACAGAGAAAAGGTAAGGTGGTGTGTTATTACAGTGCCTACCACTCAATTTCGATGCCTTGCTTTAAGCCTAGGTTTCTGGAAGCAGACAGAATATTCTGTTTTCTTTCATTCTTGTAGTTTTTAGTTCACTTTGAATGTGAGATTAAGCAACATAATGTAGGCCTCTCTCACCAGAAGATTCAGCTCCAGCTTTTCTAACTTAAATTTGAATGTGTGTACATTTTGGTACTTTCTGTATATCTTGTGATGTATGAAGTGATTTCCTGTACTGGTTTCTTTTGCCTTTTAATAGGGTCTATTCTGGAGTGTACTGAGAGGGCTTGATAATACGTGGAGGCTTTAAATACTGCAGGAGCCTCCATCACTTCACGTAGTGTTCTTACTTTTAATTCAGGTGGTTATCTGTTCAGAACAAGCATTTACTTACGGAAGCTATTAGTCTGTTTTTGCACTGAATTGAGGCCTGTGTAACTCTACACATTTCTCACTGGCTACTTTAATTTTGATTGTTCTTGCTTTCCCAAAAATACTCCCTCATAAAAATAACTGTAAGCCCATCAAGATTGCAGTTTCTATATTAGCTGCATTTCCTTTCTGTGAAGTACTTTTTGTATTGTGAAACCTCACGTTTTAGCAGTGCAAGGTGGTGGCCTATTACAGTGAAATCATTCAGGCTCATTTGCTGTAAGCAGTGAGATGGTTTTGTAGCATACACTTTTTTAGAGTTGGTAATGGTAATGGATATCAGTTGGACTCTTGTCCACTGTGTACACAGTGATAACTTGAATTTTTGCTTGGATTCCCAAGCAGTCATTTCTGTTAAACCCTGTTAACCCTTTTCTGTTAAACACTGGGTTTTCACCTTACAAAGTGTTTCGAGTACTGGCTATTCTGAATGCTGTGTGCTTTTCCACAGAGGTAAGTTCATCAGTCTTCCTTCAGACCTAGTCATCTACCATATCCATTCATCAGAAATGTGGTAGCAAGTTTTTTATTTGCTCTCATGCATGTGATGATTTACAGGAGGTTGGGTTTGTAAGCTCAGCCTTTTTAATCATTTCTTTCGGGGTGGCAGAAGGCATTGCTCAGAAAGAACAAGGAGCCCAGAGTTCCTGCATGCAGGTTTTCTGCAACCTTTGAGGTCAGAAAGATTGGGAAGCTTCCCAGAGCCTTTGCATATTCAGGAGCAATCATGGACCTTGAAACAGGAAACCCCATCTAGATCCCAGTATCCACAGCCCCACATCTAGATCCTAATGTTCACAGCAATTCATAGACTTCACAGCACTACGGTTTAGCTTTTCTAGCTCCTCTTGAGTCATGGGCTGTGTTCCAATGGAAAGGACCACGTACATTACTGTAGTCCATGTTGCCAGGATAACATCTTGGAAAAGCAGGCAGGCCCCTGTCCTGCAGTTTGCCCTGGCATCATGCTGAAAGGCAGTGCAGGCTGCCAGGCCAGCAGTGGCACAGGGACCATGGGGTGTTTTTCCACCTTCCTTTGCTTCCCCAGACCTCAGGCAGAACAGCATGTAGTTTTCAGTATCCAGGAAGAACCTTTTCTACTTTTTCTCTTGCCAAGTCTGGGACCAATCTCTTATCCTACGTGCAAGTGGGGCTAGAGACACTTTTTCTTAGGAAATTTTTTAATGTATCTAGATGCAGTGCTGCAGAGGCCTCAGATCTCCTGGTCTGTACTTGCCTCACCAAAATCACACTGAAAACAAAAAATCATACCTCTTCTCTCCCAGAGATAGGGAAGGTACCTTCTTAGGCAAGCGAGCCATGCACTTACGCACAATTCATTTGAATACATGAATGTTAATTCTCTTGGAGCTTTCTCCCTTTCCAACCATCTCTGAATTACATAAACAAAGCTCTGCTGTCCTCAGAAATTCACTATTTCTGAAATAGAAGCCTTGGTGCATTGCAGGCTGGGGGAAGGCAGGGTCAGCATCTGCATGCTTTGGTAGGGAGCAGCAGTCTGTAGAATGTGATCATAAGGGAGAGCAGCAGATGAGCAGTTTCTGTCTCTGTCTCTGTGCAGAAGATGCTGAAGATGATACATTTCAGTTCTTCTAGAATTTTTTAAGAACCATTAGTCTGTAAAGTGAAAAATGAATCAAAAATGCTCTGTTTCCTTTTACCTGACCGACTGTTCTGAGCGTATTTATAATTTATTCTGAATTCAGTCTACAAATAAGATGTATGCAGTTGTCTTTATCCTAATATCAGCAGTGATGACTTCATCCTAGAATCACAGAATAGTTTGGGTTGGGAGGGACTCAGATATCACCCAGCTCCCACCATGGGTTGGATGCCACCAGCAGGCCAGGTTGCCCAAGGCCCCATCCAGCCTGGCTTTGGGCACCCACAGCTCTGGGCTGCCCCGCTACCCTCTGAGTAAAGCATTTATTCCCGTCTAATCTAAATTTCCCCTCTTTTAGTTTAAAGCCATTCCCACTTGTCCTATCTCAAAAAAATTTGACTGTGCAGTTAAAAATGCACTGTGAGCAGAATTTCAAGCACATTTTCCCTTCTTTTATTTGCTGTGTTTTTCTTTTTTCCATACAGTGACATGCCAGTGTGCCTGAGGCACCAGGGCACGAGCAGCTGCTTCTCATCTGGTAGTCCCCCACCTTTCTGTTTGGGAAAGGGGATGGCTGCTCCATTTAGGTGCAGATGGCTCCAGGCTGGGGCTTTCCCTGCAAGCTGTGGTCATCCATCCCTCTGCTTTCTTCACCTTTCCGCCCTTCCTTACCACTGCATTCCTTGCCACACACAGATGGGGAGGTGTGGGCAGCCTTTCCCAGCGAGAAGGGAGCTTAGCGAGCTTCAGGTTCAGCAGCTCTGTGCTTCTAGCCAAGTGACCGAGGTTCAGCATCCACAGTGTCAGTGTTAGCTGCTCTGCAAAGCCCCATCCCAGCTCTTGTGGCAGAACGCGCCGCGCAGGCTGAGCTGTGCCGCATCTTTTTGTCTCGTGTTCGGCTGCTAAAGCAACTTCTTTTATAATATAGCTGGCATTGTAAAGTGCATTTGGAATGCTGACGTCCTTCCTGTGTGCCATTGGTGTAACTCTGCTGGTTCTTTGGCTGCCAGTCTCTAGAATTTCCCAAGTGGTGGCTTTCTTGTTTCTTCTGTGTGTTCATTGCTAAGCTGCAAATAAAGCTGTGATTTCTGATCAAACTGTGTTGCAGACACAGTGTTTCTCAAAACCGAATCTGCTGATATTTAAACTGCAAATAGTGTCTGGGTGAGCTGTTTCCACAAGTGGGTGTGTAGACCAAGATTTTAGATGCTAAAATATTTACATTCCTTAGTTCGAACAAGCTGACCTGTTTAACGAGAGGGACTCCATCACATTCCTTGTTAGAAGCACTACTGGCAGTACCTACGGTTATGCTTTAACCGGGCAGTTCCATTTGTAGCTTTGTTGCCTTTTTTGTTGTTGTTGTTCAAGTACAGTATGAAACTGTAAATACTTGTTGCAGCACTGCCTTTCTAACTCTTACTTACTTTTGGCACAGTGTTAAATAGTGTTGGATTTACCCAATTGCTATGACATATATTTTTATACATAGGTGTACTCTTTTCTCGAGAATAACAGCCATTTTGTCATCAATGCCTTACCAGTGTCATACTGCTGTTGCTCTTTGTTTGCAAGGTATCGGGTGGACTAATTTCTAGTTGAGATATTTTCACTTTTCCTGGCAGTGCTCATTTGGGATCCAGGTGATTTTTGCCAGTTCCATTTTTTGCAGTTGTAAGCTGTGAGAAGAGGAGAATGTGAGCTTTGTGTTCTTCCTGTTAATGGAGCAAATGAAAGGTGATGGCACCTAATTGTCTATAGAAGGTTGGTCTTTTCCTGCTCTAAGCCAGAGTGCGTTTCATGGAACTGATGACTGTGGGCACTGATTACTTTGTGTAGATTAATGGTCTTTAAAAAAATAATTAAAAAATAAAAAGAAAAAAAAAAAGAAAAAAAAAAAGAAACTTCCAAAAATGGACTTCTGTCATTGTTAGGCACTTGGTTACTTATCTGTTTAAACTCTTCATATGGATGTGAAATTGTGCCGTGGATAAAGTGTATTTTGTACTTCTGAATGTTCTATATTTATGACTAACAAGTACAGAATCAGTTGTGTGTACGTATAACTAATAACTGCCTTTTTAAATTTCATTAAAATAAAAAGGTCATGAGCTGTTGTTAATTCCTGTCTTTTTGTAAATGGGTACAATATGCTGTTGGGAATCGTGGAGTGGGACGTAACCCGGAATGATGCCAACAGTCAGGCACTGGGCTTTTCTGTGCAATCTGTTTGTATGCTGCATGGTTTGGATGGGAAGGTCGCTTTTATCTTCTTCGTTTGTACAGAGGCTGTCCAGCGGGAGAGAAATGTTGGTTTGAGACATCAACTTTTGAAAGAGGTTCCAGAAAAGCATTAATTAAGAGCCCTGTTCTGCTGATGGCGTTGAGGTGTATGATTTGGGATCTGTATTGTAGAGCGCTTCATTAGAGCACAATTGGTTTAGAATTGATTCATAGTCTGTGGCAATTTTTATTCCCTCTCTCGGGTGACAGCACAGTGCTTTCTTTGTCCACCTTTTGGTCTCATTATTCAAAGTTGAAAAATGCTTGCATCCTTCCCACAAACATCCTGGCGACCTTTCCAGACTTTCTTATATAAAGTGCATTTGCCTTTCACAGTGGTTCTTCATTGTATTTATACTGTATTTCTTTGTCTGCTTTGATACATTCCGAGCAGGATTTACCTCGCTAATAAATCCAAAAAGTTGATGTCTGGACCTCCGCAGGGAGCTGAAGATGCTCCAGGGCATGCATTCCTGCTGCAGGGTAGGTGGTGTTTTCACAGCCCATGCACCATTTTAAGGGCTCTGGCCCTTGTTGGGACCCCTGTGGGAAACCCACAGTCAAAGCAGGGCACTGGGATGTCCTTCATCAGCTGCAGGCCCAGCCCCATCTGCTCTGCAGGTCTCCACTGGGTAAGTGCTCGTCCCTAGGAGACGTGTTGGTCTGCGGTGATGAGGACAGAGATGCTGAGGGTTTGTTATTGTGGCAGTTGTTCGGTGCTTTTTGTTGAATTTTGATAGATTCCTAGTTGCTTTTGCAAGGACATTATGGAAGTAGAAGGGAGCACACAGAACAGAGGAGGTGAAGGAGCACCAGGCAGTGGTGCGGCTGGGCTGTGGTGGGATCCCTCCTCGTCCTCTCAGATTGATGGACATTAACCTGTACTCCCAGGTACTCAACCAAGCGTACTTTTAGGCAACGTGGTGACAACTGGCTGTGGAGTTGCTGGGGGTATTAGTTTTGGTGTGGAATCTGGGTCTGGAGATGCCGATATGGAAGGGAGCCAGATACGCAGTGTTAACTGCTATAGCTCAGCATGGTGGGACACCATCCACATGTAAAGGCTGGTGGCAGGAAAGAAATACAGTTGATGTATCCCTACACTTGCCATATTTGGCTCTGTAGTCTGGCATTAATGACTCATAATAACGGCTTAAGTCTTCATTATGATGATAAAAGTATATTTTTTCCTAATTTTTCCATGGGAGCTAATTCTTAGCCACATTTCCATCAATATATCATCATAGTTCAGGATGTATTACTCATTTCATTTTCCTAATTTCTCTCCAAGTTGGATATAACAGGGACAGATACAGAGTTCTTCCATCCTTTTTCACCAAGGTTTGGCAGATTCCTGCTTGGCAATCCTTGGCAGCATCTTTCTTCAAATTTCTTGTTCTGCCCCACAGAAAATGAAATAACTTGAGCTGCATTAATGGATTTGGGATCATGTCCAAAGGTTGCTAGGGCATCTTTTCATTAGCTCTGGAAAAAAATTATCTTCTAATTATAGACTGGCACTAAATACTAATATACAAAATGTGTCATTTGGGACCCAGCTGAAAATAATGTCATCTGAAGGGTCACACATGGAAGATGCACATGCAGCAGTGCTTAAGTGCAATTACCACAGCTCTTGCAGACAAAATTTAACAGCTGTACACACATTAATGCCATTACAGCTATGCAGGCACAGACTCTGAGGGACAGAAGAGGGCCCCAGAGGTTGGATATTAGGAAGAATTTATTCTCAGAAAGAGTGGTGCTGCAGTGGCACAGCTGCCCAGGGAGGTGGTGGAGTCACCATCTCTGGAGGTGTTCCAGAACCGTGGGGATGTGACAGTGAGGGATGTGGTGAGCATGGGGGGCGGGGGGGGAGGTTGAGCTGGGTGATCTTTGTGGTCTTTTCCAACTTTTCCACCTTTTATGATTCTGTGATAACAAGGAGAGCTGCCTGAGCTGGGCTGTGGGCACGAGGAAAGATGGAAGGATGGAAGCTATGCAGCCCTATAGCCAGAAGGGTACAGCAGTGTCAAAAACTTGAAGAACTGGTAGTTTGTGAATATATACTAGTGTGTTTTACTGTCTCTTAAAAAATGTTTGCTGTTGTTGGAAAGAAAAAGGATATTCATTGAAATTAATTAAATTCCCATGAAACATTTAATTATTGAGAGCCTGTAAAGTGTTTAAAACAGCGCAGTTCCTACAAGACACACTGGTGCCCACTGCACAGAGATGCTTAATCTGAAGGGATTTGGAACTGAAGGTTATTTAGATTCTTAACATGTTTTTAGTGACCCCCGTGATTTAAGGTCAGAGACCTCAGCAGGGAGTCAATGGAAGTTGTCACTTTAATCATTTTAGTTCTAAAGATTCATCAAAGTTGATGCAAATTGACCTAAATTTCCAGATCTTGCTGAGGGAGCTACCAGGGCTGACCTGGATACATTGCCTGGTAATGAAATGCTGTAGCAAACCCACGGAAGCAAGTGTCGATGATATAAATAAGGCCACTGAGAGATGAAAGCCCTATGGGGTAAATGGTGATGCAGATCACTGCAGATACACGACACCTCAGTGCAGACTGAACGCCCACTCTGCTCCGGCAACAGATTTCCCTTTCCCCATGCACAGCTGTGTCACTGCAGGGTGGGAGAGTGCGTTTGTGCACCGGTGTTAATAAGGTGTCAAGAGAAATGTACTCTCGTAAAATCAACCAAGACTTCACTATGGAGAAAGAACTTCATTAGAGAGATGGGAATATCAGACAGTGGGTCCCCGTTTTGCTCTCGTTTTTGTGCTTTTTGCCATCAGGATGTTTCGCAGCCATTTAAAACTCTGGAGCTGAACTCCCAGCAACAAGTCCTGTAATAACTCCTGTTTTCCAGGAGTTTCTAAAATTGGGCTAAAGATACCCTGAAGGCTCACATTTCTTTGCTGTTAAGGTCTGCTATTCAGAGGAGAGCAATCTCTCTCTCTCTCTCAGAAAGAAAATAAAAGGTTTCAGTTTCTTCTCATGAAGAGATCGTGCACTAAAAATGCTATTTGTTGGACTTTTTAGAACGTTTTCCATCACCAATGAAATGAGCAAAGTGCTGCTGTTGGCAGTGGTGGTGGCGGGGTGCTCTGACTGCTGAATGGCACAGCTGCAGCCAGAGGCATCGGGAAGTGCCCCTATGGAAAATAGTTGGAATAACTTCTTTGCCTGGGCAGCCTGTGTGGTGCGGGGGCTGCAAAGGGCTCCAGCTGCGCCTGACATCAGCTGCACAGTGCCTTGGTGATGGACAAGGACTGGAGGTGTCCTCTGCTTTCCTAGGAGGTGGAAGAGACGGCCTCTGCGGTCCCAGTGCCTCCTTTTGGATTCGGGATTTGGTAGGGTCAGCTCCAGCCCTCAGCACGGAGCCAGAGAAGGCACCAAAGCCTGGTGTGGTCACCAGTCCAAGTCAGTGAGAGGCCTCCCCAGCAAATGGAACATACGTGGCCGGGAGACTCTGCAGCCTCCTCCACATGCCTCAGCGTGTCCTTTTCCCATGTCCTGAAGAAGCCCCAGCAGTGCTCACTAACACACTGCCCAGTCAGGTTTTATGCCACCCTGCTGTTCCCACACCCATCCTCCTTTGCAGACATTTGCCTTCCAAAGAGCAGAGCAGTTCTCTGGTACGACTCAAGGTGCTGACAAAAATTCCCTCGAGCTGCTGACAAAACCCCAGAGATGCAGTCTATCAGCAAGGCAGTTCCCTCAGCTTTGCAAGCAGCTTTTCCTTTTTATTACAAGCCTCGAGAAACTGAGATTGGGAAAAAAGGAACCGGAATGAAGAAACAAAATACCTGTTGCCTGATTGGAGATGGTTTTTTTGCTGGATGATTTCTGGTTTTCCACCAATAAAACCTTTATTAAGGCAGTGACCAGACATAACAGCACAGGGAGAAGTAAACAAGGATGTGTTTAATGGGTAAGATCACAGTTTCACTGTCATGTACAATATCGTCCTGTAGGATTATTTCCATCTTCGTCGCACAGAAGCTATATGGATTTGGGAATGGATTTGGTTTGCGTGTGGTTTCTGTGTTTAATGGGAAGTCTACTTGGTAATCTCAGTGCACAAGTGTCCCGAATGGAGTGCCTGAGTCTGACTGCCATAGCAGGGGCTGCACTGCTAAAAAGAGGTTGTGGAATCATCATGTGGCCCTAATTAGGAATAAATGTTGGTTTCATTTGATTTTTAACTGAGCTAGAGCCAATCATTTTATGCTATTTATAATCCCACTGCCACACAATCTTCTGTGCAGGGGCAGTGTCGGATACCTTCCTCAGCTTTTTGGAAACCTGTAGGTTCATAGGCTAGAAGAGAAGTTCCTTGTTTGCTCTTTCACTTCACTAAGGATGCAGAAAGCTGATGTGATCTTACCAAGAAGGCTCGACTTCCTTAATTGCTGGGAGAAGTGAGCAGTGGCAGTACTGCGCTTACAGGTGCTCTCAGTTCTGAGCAGAAGGACTTCCACAAGAGCAGTCCAATGCATCACTTCTGATACAGACTGGCTAACCCAACCCCGTAGGGGATGAAGATGGGAGAAGGTCCTTTTTGGGGTGTTTTTGACACTGTGTACGTCGGGATCCCAGTCCTCTCCTGCCCTGGGATAATGCATTGATCATGCTGCTGCAAGGTGATCGTTACCGCTGCTCGTTAGCGATTGGGACGCTGGCAGGCACAGGGGTTAAATGGCTCTGTGCACCAAAGCGAATCACTGGTGACCCAAAATTACGACGTGGGAGTTCCTGACTCCTTGGCCACGCTCGTTCCACGAGACCACGCTGCCTCCTGAGAAAATATGTTTTCACGGTATCTGGCCAGCTGTGTAAACACGTCCAGAGACAGCCATGCAATGCTGAGCTGCTCCCACCATGCAAGTCATATTCTATTTTGTTTGTAAGCACAAATCCTAAATCCCTCCTCCAAAATGGATATTTTTGCAAACAAAGCATTGGGAAATGAAGAAAAGCAGAATAATTCCAGATGACGTTGATGTTTGGGGCTGCAGGTGACACAGCGAAGCTCACTTCCCTTCAGACACTGAGCCTCTGGCTCTGTGCCCGAGCTGGAGGGCTGACACAGGAGGGGAAGGCTCCTCGCTTCTCACTTCTGAGGTTTCCTCGGCAGTCAGAGTGCCTCTCCTGAGCCTGAAAATGCACTGCTGTAAGATTCAGAGCTATCAGTCCCAACTCCTGAAAAACAGTGAGGTCTGAGCGCCATCGATACGTAGTTTCCTCATTTTGCCTCTGTTATATGAGATGAGGTTCTCCTGGAGTATGACATGTCCAACTGCCAAAAGAATGCTTTTGATTTTTTTCTTTAATTTCCCCTCATCTTGGCCATGAGTGGGCAACCGCCTTCGCTCCGGCTTCGTCGAATGAGTGCAGTTTGTCACTGTGAGCAGCACAGCTCAGAGCTGCTGTCCGTGCAGTCGCTCCTTGCCAGCATTTCAGCGATCCCACCGCTCTGCGCTCCGTTTCATCCTGAGCTGCTGAAAGCTTTATCCCCAGGAGGAGGCTGTTGCAGCGTGTTCCAGCGCTCTGCTTCGCTCTTAAGCACGCATCATGTTGTGTCTGTGGTGTTTATCAGCAGCGTTCTCTCTGTTTGTTCCTCTCCAGCAGCTACGTGAACAGCTGGGCTCTCCGGGGGAGCTCCACGCTGTGTTTGCGCTGCTGTGCGTGAAATAGAAATGCTCACCCTCTGTGCCTCCTGCAGCTTTCCCAAAGGGTTCCTCAGGGTCCGCAGAGGAGTGGGTCCTCAGGGTTTGTGGCATGGATCTGAATGAAAGCAGTAAGCACTGAGCCCAGCACTGCAAAATGCACAGCTGTCAGGTCAGGCTGCTGCCCTGCTTAGGGGGATGTGCTGTGATGGGGGGACGGGGCTTTTGTGGGTGGATTTTGGGAAGGCCCTGGCTTAGGGCAGGCGTTCAGCAGGTGTTCAGGTCTCCATGAGGCCAGTTTGCAGCAGGCTGAAAGCAGCCTTTCAGGGCTACCAGTGATGACATTGGATGAGAAAGCATTTTGTTTAAACGGTAGTTTCTTCAAAGTATGATGTGAGGGGTTGGAAAAAAAAAAGAAAGAAAAAAAAAAAAAAAGCTTTTCTAGAGCTTGAATTTACTCCATAGAGCAGAGCACTGAAAAATAATGAAAGCCAGATGGCCCGGCCTGTCCCAGGAATGGGAAAAGGAAGAAAAGCCAAGCTCAGCATCACAGGAAGCTGCTGCCGGGGAGCTGGGAAAGGCAGCAGCCTGCACAGGGAGCACAGGGACCAGCACTGACCAGAGCAGCTCCGGAGATGGACTTGTGCTGAGGTTTGCCCAGGAAGGCAGGGAGGAAAGCGACTTCAGGGCATGCAGGTCTCTGGTGCACAAAGCTGAGCCAAGAGCCTGGGTTGAGAGTTTGATCTTGCAAAAGCTGTGTAGGAGTGCAGGGTCCTTCCTGGATGGAGGCTGCAGTGAGCAGCTGAGCTGTGCCGAGTTTCACAGCTGTGTTGTGCAATGGTCGAAGCCAATCCTGGTTCCACCACTCTTTGCATGGGAGTTATGTGTTCCTTAATGGAAATATACGAGCATGGCAGAAATGAGTCTGACGCACTTCCTAAAGGGGCAAGAGCACTGTACAAGTGAGTGTGTAGGCAGGGACATGAGTTTAAAGTAGGGCAGTGTGTGTGTGTGTGTGCGCGCATATGTGCACACAAGAAAAACACATAGGCTGGGAAATACCTGCAGGTATGAGGTGTGGTGAGGGGTGCATGCTTCCCTCTGCCTGGGCTCCTCTGCCAAAGCAAGGGTGAAGGAAAAGTGTGGGGGAGCTGAGCCAGGCTGGGCTGGCCTCATTTCACTCTGACAATACTGAAATTTGGAGGCAGCACCATGTGGCTCCTATGGCCACAGCTGGCTTCTGAACGGCGTGGAGTCTGGTGAACACGTGTCTTATTAGCACTGCAAGTTTAGCAGAGCGAGCATCTTCATTAAGTAATACTTTAGCCAAGGTATTATAGCACAGTTTTCACTTCCTAGCATTTAACTTAGTCTTTTCCACTCAACAAGAAGTGCTACAAAGATAGACTGACAGATTTGGGGAGTTTCTTCTTCCAGTTTGGAAATCTTAGGAAATTATTCTGGCAAAATGTTTTTTTCTGTCATTCAAACTTCAGAAATATTCCATGCATAGTCTACAACACAAGACTGAATCTCAGACAGCCCAGGTACAGCTCTTCACAGTGCTGGGTTTTCTCATATTTGCTGCTGCCCTTCCAGGCATTCAGAGCATCCCCAGGCCAGAATGGGGGATTGGGATGGGGCTGGGCAGGCCGCACAGATGCAGTGATCCCATAAGCGTGTGGCCCCCGCAGTGCTGGCTGAATGGGAAGAGTAAAGCTCCTTAGCGTGGGGCTGCTGATGGGGCAGGCCCTGTGCTGAGTTCAATCATAAAGTCTTTGTGGCCAGGACTGTTTTCATTTTAGTGGCTGTGCCCAGAATAACAGGAGCAGGATGTCAGTGGGAGCCCCCAGAGCTGCTGCAGCACAAACGCTCATCAGCCACTAACAGAAAATGTTTCCTGTCTCCAGCTTTTAAGGCAGCATTGTGGCCCAAGCAGATAGAAGCCTTCCTCTCTCTCTCCCCAGCTGCGGTCTCCAGTTCAGGCAGGTGGATCGGGGCAGAGCTGCCTGCTGCTGCATCAGCTCTGGATGTTCTCCAGATGCCAGTGGGGAGACCTGATGGCTCCTGAGAAGGAAATCAACGCACAGAGGCTTAGAGGAGTGATTGCTGGTTCCTTTGCCTCAGGAAAGTCGATGGCTCTGGCCAGAGGCAACGCCTGGACGTGGGCCAGACCTGGGCGAGATGGCCGGGCTGGGCAGACAGGGGAGCCAGGAGGAAGGAAGTGAATGAAGTCAGCCCTGTGAACTGCACCAGATGTGTGCTCCTGCTTCTTTCTAAGCTCATTACTGCTGACCGAGCGGTGCCCTGTGTGCCACCACAGCAGCTGGGGGGCAGCCAGGCACAGCACGGGTCTGCTTGTCCCCAAAGCTCCCATCCAGCACAAGCAGTCCTTCCCAGAGCCCAGGGAGAGAAATGGCAGCCGAATGAGTAAGTCAGAAACCTTGCTGCTTGGGCAGCCATGGTGCAGCATCAGAGCATGGTGACTTGTACTGAGCAGTGGCTAGCGTGAGGCTGACACCGAAAACATTGGATTGGTAGTGATCAGAGGAAACATTTGCATTATCAGGATATAAAAAGTCATGGGGTTTAAAAAGGTACATTCACCAGAGAGGAGCTGCTTAAGACAGCCTGCTTCTGGGACAACCAAACCAGAGCTGTGTGGCATCCAAGCCCTGTCCTCATGGGCTTACTGCAGATTAGGTTTATCCCTATGCACCCAGCGGTGGAAGTTCTGGGATCACCGCAGCTCCAGTCTGGGCTGTGGCTGAGGAAGGAGGAATTGAGATGGTCTGTGGGAGCTGCTGACTCCTGCAGATGAGGTGAAGGAGCCAGGGCTCAGCCTTTCCACCTCTTCTGGTAGCACTGATTTGCTTGACAGAGTAACAGCTGGAAGGAGAGCAGATGCAGCTGTGGGGTAGGAGGCCAAAGGAGCAAGGCGAGAGGAGGAAAGCCCACTGTGAGGCCCTCGTTCAGCCAAGCCAGCTGCAGAGCTCTCATGGGCTTTGTTGTTGTTGTTGTTGTTGCTGTTGTTATTTAATTGATTTTTGTACTAACAGACAATTAAAGTGATCTATTTCTTTCTGTCTGTCTGTCTGTCTGTCTTTCATGTTTCTCTAGTAATGAGTCATTTCCTGGGGGTGGAAGGGAAAGAGCATTTCTCCTCAAAGCTTCAGAATGCTGTTTTGGCGTTTGGGTTGTGGGTTTTTAATTTAATTGCTTGCCTGCTTGCTCTCAGTGAAGCGGCAACATCAAAACAAGCATGGAAAAATAAAAAGCCACACATGAATAACCCCTGAACTCTGCTCTTTGCCCACGGGAATGGGTGTCCATAGAGCAGGCAGCCCAAGGCAGTGCACAAGGTAAGGGGCAGTGGCTGCCAAAGCAGCAGAGGGCTCTCCCACCATCTTCACCCACAGATTCTGATGCTTTTTCCAGCTCCTGCACGTCACTGGTGTCAGTGCCTGTCTGCTCCGCAGCACACTGACCTTTGCACATGGAAACTGGAGGTGGTTTCAGTTTAGTAAGCCACATGCCTTGGGGCTGTAGTGGATGTAGGGCAAAGCTGGCTGTTGTCCCCAAAGCTTACGTGTTAGAAACTGCTGTCAGTCTGGGGAAGCCCAGTGTGAAGCAGTGGAGAGTCTGAATCTTTTCTGCTACAAAGCTGTAAGTAAAAAGTGCTCGTTAGAGTGTGGACTAATAGAAGTGGTCATGCAATCAAGCTAATTTGCTAGAGATTAGAGCCTAATTAAAGCCGAAGAAGTGAGAGGGCTGCTAGCCTCAGTGCTAAGCACACATACAGAACAGCACACACTGACAACCAAGAGAAGAACACTGGCTTTTTGGCAACAAGCAGCAGCAAATCACCTTGAAGGAGAAGCCACCCCTTCCCAAAGCTTCCACCCCCAACTACACTGCAACCTGTTTTGCCTGTGGGTAGGGATGGGCAAACCCCCAGCACTGGTGGAACAACAGCAAAAACTTCCATTGACATCAGTGGGTCTTGGACTCTTCTCATGGCCTGTTTTGTTTGTTTGTTATGCATTTCCTGTACTGCTCGGCTTCCAGAATGAATTATGTGTAGTTTCTCAACGAAAAAGGAAGAAAATATATACTTTCAGAGTTACTGCTTGTGTGTCATGCAGGAAATACTTGTCTTGGTGAAACCCTGGTGTAATTGAGCTGGAAATTGGAGTAAATGCAATTATTTCAGATTCAGAGAGGCTTTTTTACTGCAGTATTTAGCTGGTTGTTTTCCCCAAGCGTTATGCCAGCCACTGGCTGGGGGAAAGAAAACATTTAAAGGGCCATCATTGACCCAATGGAGCTGGCAGGAAATCCCAAAAGGTGTGCTGGGCGTGCACAAAGAGCATGAGCTCCTGTCCTCATGGGGTGGGTACTCACCAGGACCCTTAGACCTGCATGAGGTTCTGTGGAGCCTAACCCCTGGAAGTCTACAGGCACGTGGCCAACATCAGGCACTTGTAAAAGGCAGCCAGTGTAATGAAAACAGCTTCACTTATTCACAACAGATTTTATTAACCCGTTCCCAGCTAAACTGGGAACAGACAATAATTTTGCGTATTAAAACAAAAGGAGGCAAGGGAATACTGGTGACTAATTTCCTTCAAATCACGTCAGTTAGGTCATCATCATCATCACAGGTCACTTGTTTTGCTGACCAGCCCTTAGGTAGATACTCATATAGCAGCTGTTATTCTCTGCTGTCAATTGTGGTTTTCTGCCCAGCAGCAAGTCCAGTTTCCAGGGAAATCGGGAAGCCAACTCCTATCTACGCAAAAGATGAACTGTGTTTCCTGCAACTTTATGCCTCTAATGTTACCAGTTGAGTAACAGCCGGACACAACCGTGTCTTCTGTAAGGAAATATGCCAACTGTTATTGCCTGGAAGTGAATAAAAAGTACTTTTGCTTGTTAAAAGTTTTGAATGATTTGAAGCTGCAATAACAGTCCTGTCCAATCAAAGCTTACTCTTCTCAACAACAGGATGCGTTGCTCTGTTTAAGCAAGGAATAATGTTGTTTTAGTCAGTACACATGCTTTGCTTCCTGTTGGGAGTATTGCACAAAAAAACCCTAATTTATTGAGTATCAAATAACTAACCCAGTGCGTATTTACAGATTTTATATACAGAGATGTTTTCTAGTACCATTTGTGTGTAAAGAAAACATGAGCTAGCGTGATCTGTTTATTTAGCCATGTGAGCTACAGCAAAATTAAGAAGAGTACCCTCTGAATAGGAGACTGCATTGCTGTTAGTACTAGCAGAGCTAGGTTTATTGAGGGTCTCGATGCTCCTGACTTAAAGTCAGAGAAGTTTACTGTCAGAAAGCATTCATTCTGGTGGCACAAGACATTTCTTTGCCCTTCAATCTCCCTGTTGCTTAAAAGGCAATTACTGGGAGCAACGGCAAGATTTAGCCTAAGGACTTCTACATTTGTCCCCTGCTAATGATGTGCTGGGATCCTGTCATCTGCCAAGACGCGAGCAGGGCAGCAGTAACTGATGCCTGTCACTGCTTCCTTCCTTCCTTCTTGCCTTCCTCCCATCTTGGGAAGTTGGTTCTTCATGTCAGGCTGTGCTAATGAGCAAGAACAGATTCTGAGCTCTGTGTCTTGCGGGGAAAGCACCAGCTGGGCTGACACCAATGGAGCCACTCAGTTTTGACCCTGCCCGAGGACGATCCACATCCACTTCCAGGTAAATGCCCTGGGGCTCCTCTTGCAGCCAGGCAAGCCCTTCTGCAATTACCATTGCGATTATCCCTGCGCTTCAGCACTGGGTGCTGTCATAGCCTGACAGCAGTGCACTGCGCTGCAGGCTGCGTGCAGGCCCTGTGACGGTGCTGGAGGTGAGGGCAATAGTCAAGGCTGGAGACAGCTTTTGGCCTTGCAGATGTAAATCAAGGTTGTGCTGTTGTCTCAATTTGTGCATGTCACTTTGTAACTATCTATCCATATGTCTGCCAAGGGATTTTAAGCACAGAACTATCCTTATGTGGAGATTGAGAGTTTCATTCATCTTTAGAAGACTGACCAAACTTCTCCTGCCAGGAGGAAGGGGATGCTATGCCACCATCCAACGCAGGTTTCCTTCTTCATATAAATCAGGAGCTTCCCTTCTGTTCAGTGGAGTCAGCAATAAACTCATGGCCAGGTCGGACCATGCTTGTCCAAGCACTGAGGGCATTCCTGTGTCCAAAATAGCACATATACAGGGAGAAGAGTCTAAAACGTCACAGGAACAACCATGTCCTTGAGCTTCACCTTAATCCTCTTGCCACCTGAACTAATTCCCCGAACACTTCAGCTCCTTTATCACTTACACCCCTTTTCCATCCATTTGTCCTTTGTCCAGATCTCACACTGTGGCTAACTGACCTGGATTCATTCATTTCTATGCACATCAGCCAGGTCTCCCAGGCTGGAGAAGTGGGTCACTGTGCATAGTCCTTCCCTCTTCTAAGCAGAGAAGCCTTCCTGCTGCCATGTGAAGCTGCCTTTCCACCTCCCCAACTGCGTCTGGCTTCTGCAGGTGGGATGCTGGTAAGCAGTGCGAGGAAAGGGAGATAACAGGGACTGGCTTTGTTGGAAAACTTCAGCCCCAAAACAAATGCAGCAGCTTGAAGCTCCCCAGCCAGGGGGTGCTGCCAAACGGATGCACTGCAGTGTGCGCTGACGAGAAATAATATGTATCTGAGATGGAGAAATAATCTTTCTGTTAAAGCTTATAGCAAACAAAGCTGCAAATGTTGCTATTGGGGTGGAAGCTTGAGCTGTGACAGAGTGGATTTTCCATCCCTCAATAAACCTGATTTTGGCCAAAACTGTGAAGCAGAAAGCATTCTGCTTAACAGCAAAGAAACAGAAGCCAAAGATCTACCCTTTCAGTCTGCTTTCTTTTTGGATGAGGCTAAAATTGTGCTCAGTGTTGTATTTATTGCTGCCCTGAAGGGACCCAGTCCAGAAAAACAGGAAAGCAGCTTGGTGCATGTGGACAGCTTTACTCATTTCATGGAACTGTTGAACCGATTCAAGTGAGTACTTTACCAGTTCAGAATGAAAACTCATCCGATTTCTAGACGAAACAAAAAATCAATCCCATTTCAGCACAACTAAAGGATTGCACTCAACTTTAACCGATTTCCCTTTTGAAACGTAGGCAGTAATGGTAACTTGTGAGAACAGACACCTCCCAGGCTGGATGCTTGGAAATGAACAGTTCAGGTAACGACATTTGCTGTAAAGCCAAGGAACCCACTTAGTCGTGTTACTCTCATGCTGTACTCTGACACTGTTCCCTAGAGGAAGCTGCAAGTATTTTTATTAGTACAGTGTGAGTGACTCAACCCCACAGGGTTTTTTCCTTCAGTCCTTGTGCAACCGATGGGCAGGAAGAGGAAAACTGTGTGTTTCACATGGGAAGTTTTCCAGTGTCTTCATGAAACTTGTCAGACTTTCCCCCTCTGCTTTCCAACTCAACAGCACTCCTGCTGCAGGCTGGCGAGGGCTGTGTGTACACATGGAAGTGATGGCTGACGTGTTCAGCTACGCACTGCTCCTGGTCCACCTATCCCTCAGTGGAAGCCAAGGCAGCCCAGCATATGATTTGGGTTTTATCTTCTGCACAGCCCTCTAATCCTTCCTCGGGAAATTACCATGTAGTTTATCTGCACCTTGGCATTAAGTTTTAAAACCTCAAGATTTTAACCTAAAGGAACTGTCTGTTTACTGCTTTTCTTTCTTATAAACGTCGCTGTTATTACCTCATTAGCTATTTAGCATCCTGTCCAGTTGCTTAGCTCAGCAATATCTCAGGGTTGTAACACCCAAAGGAAAATGTCACTGGTCTCCTTATCTGATACATTTTGGTTAGCAGAGATTTAAATGAATCAGTAACAGACCCTTAATGAGAAATGTTTGGCAAGAAGATACAACGTAACTATTTAGCTCTATGTCCTTTTTCATTCATTCTGCCTTATCTAAATGCGTACTTAACATTAATCTGCTGTCATACTAACTTGGATTGTTTTGCTTCTGGGTTTAGCATCCACATCTCTTGTTATTTAATTTCACTGCTTCTACTTAACCAGTAAATAAAGTGTCTTTTTAATTGTGCACCCACCCTCCTGCAATCCAAGTGGCCAGCAGCACACCTCTACAAAAAACCCCAGTCACACAAAGGTGTGAGGGATGACTAAACTAGCTCCATTCATTTTGATATTGCCGGAGAGATCATATAGAGAGTTTGCTAATTAGATACAAAACCATGTGAGAATTTTGGAAGACTTTCTGCACTTCAAAACACCTCTATCATCTTCTAAAGAAGCTTATTTCCCCTGAAATTCCTCACTTACAACAGCAGATGTAGCACAGCAGGTTCAGTAGAAAAGGGGGGGAAAGTTATTTTTTTCATAGGGTGGTAAATAATCTATTATTAATAGGGTGGTAAATAATCTATTATTAAGTGAAATGTTTTATCCCATTAGGAACACATGAGTGTTTGTTTCTGTGGGACTGCTCACCATTCAGGGGTGGAGGGCTGACATTTTGCCACACTGCAATGTACTCATGGCACCTATGGCCAACCAAGGGCTGCCCAAGACCACCTCAGCCATCCCAGCTGGCCTCCAGCCGAGGCAGTGTGCATCATCCAGAGAAAAGAAGGGGTCTGAAAATAGGAACATTCCATGCTTCCTAAAAAGGCAGCTGACCCAAGCACGTCCCTGCACTCTGTGCTGTATTTGTTTGCAACTCTGCAGGTGCCCAGTGTGTTGAATGTATTTGAAGCAGAGAAATGCAACCTGATAAGGGCAATTGTGATGTTTTGCGCCTTGGTAGGAATAATCAGTTGCAAAGAAATGGGGTGAAGAGCCAATAGAGCGAGCAGCAGTGGTGCTGGGGAGCTGTGGAGGTTAAAGGGGGTTGCTGGCTCAATGGGAGCCAGCAGCATCACACAGCTCTTAACAAAAAAAAAAAAAAAAAAAAAAGAGAAAAAAAAAGCCAACATCATACTGGGACAGATCAGTGAAAGTACAGTCTATAAGCTGTGAGATCATCCTATTGCTCTACTCAGCATGTGTTAGGCCACTGCTGGGAGATCTCATCCAGCCTGGGGTCAGGAACTTGAGGACAGCATGGGTCACCTTCAGAGAAGAAGAGGAATGATTTAGAAACAGAAATTTTGAAGGAATGTTGAAGGAACTGCATGAATTTGAAGAAATGGCTGAGGAGAGACAAGGATAAGAATGCACACAGCTGCTGTGAAGAGGAAAACAAGCTATTCTTAATGATGATGTAGGTAGGAAAGGTAGCGGTGACCTTAAATGACAGAACAACGTAATTCAGAAATTAAGAAAAAAAAACCAGCACAGTGAAAGAATGACAGCTGGAAAGTGGAATAGGCTGCCTGGTACTGCCTCACTAGAAGTACTTCCAAACAGGTTAAAAAGCCTTTTTAAGGAATAGCATGGGTTTGACTTCGAGCAAGACAGGGACACTTCCTAACACACTTCCTAAAAGGTCACTCCATTCTTTTTTGTGCTTCTGTGCTTGAATTAAATGGCTTTTTTTTTTTTTTTCCTTTTTTCCTTCTGGTGAGGAACAAAGCCAGGATGTGCCTTTTCTGCTGCCTCTGCTGCTCTTTCCACAGAGAGGAGCATCTCAGGCAGTTTCCCCTTTTTCTTCCAGATTCATTCATCCAGTGCACCTGGCCTCTGCAGCCCCCCAGCAGCAGCACCAAAGAGGGAATGCATCCACAGTTCAATTCCCTGCTCCCTCACATGCTGACAGAAGCATGCTGGCAAGACAACCGGCTTTATCCTGGCTTTCTATGGGGAGCAGAGGTGACAACTGCTTAAAGAGAAAGGAGGAGCAGGTAATACCTGGGAGCTGTGCTGTCTTGTTTCCAGCCTCAAATGCATGCTCCAGGTGAAAACATCTGAACCGTTTTTCAGATTCCCAACCCTTTCAGTGGGACCAGCAATGCTCTCAGGCTAACAGATCTTTAGTTCTGTACTCTTAAAAAATGAAATCCAAGCTGATTATAACGGCTTTATTTCCACTGAAGAGTATGGTTTATAGTATGGATATAAAGATTGTCTTCATTTGAATGACAGCTGGAAAGGTTCATATGCTTTAGCAAAGCACTGCTGGTTTGTTACAGACAGTAGCATGCATAAGCCTAAATGTACTTTGCGATTCCAATTACATGACCAGCACTCATGAATGGAAGCCTGAGCTTTATCTCCACTGACCTTGAAAACCCCCTGGAGGTTTATGATGAAATGAGGCATATGTTTTCTGGTGATTTCTGGAAAATGAAGAAACAACAACCACTCGTTTTGATTTTCTCGGGAAACAAATTGGTATATCATCAGAGTTTCCATATTACTGCAGGGGGATCTGGGGGGGTCTCTATTTTTACTCCCTCACCACACACGGATTTGGCAATGCTATGCAGGCACAGAGGCTGGCACTGTGCACACCACAGCCTCTCCCCTGAACATGTATGTGCACACACATAAACCAGATGAACAGCAATTCTGGCTCTTGCTGATAAATCAGATCACCTTAATAGGTGAGTTATTGCAATGAATGAAGAGGATGTCTACAACTTGGTCACATTAGTGCCTCTGCACTATAGTAGACATACACAAATTAGCTTTTAATTGATAGCTTGATTACTGGTCTAGACACAGTGGCACAGAGCTCTGTGTCTGTCCATATTTTTTCAGTAACAAAGCCCCAGTGCTTACTCCAGTTTCTGACCTGAAAGAAGTGCATCAGTTACAGCTTCCATACAGAAGGCCTGAATGCAGTGTGCTTGCTATAGCCGTGCTGAATGCAAGGATGGGAGCAGAGTGTGAATCAGCCACTCTCAGGTTATTGTAGCTGCCGGGAGCCCAGCTGGAAGCCGGGCTCCAAGTGAGAATCCCAGGCAGCGCAGCAGAGTAAGAATTCTCACTGGCAAGCATGGCGCACGAGTACGTGAATGCGAAGAGAAATGCACCTGCATGAAAGTGCTCCATAGAAACTGATTTACCTTTCACCTGAAGTATACTATGACTTTGACTACAAGGTAGATAAAGTGGTTTTGATTTCTACAATTATTCTTTCCCTCCCCCTTGCCTCCCCACCCCCCCCTACCCCCCGTGGGTTTTCTATTGTTTCTCTCTCTTTTCTCATGCACTGTCTTCTATCTTCTTACTATTTTTCACGTTTCTTTTTCCTAAGGCCTTCAGTGCTGCTTCATCTCAGTTCTTCCCAACGTAGCTGTGCAGATTTACAACTCCTTTCATTTCCCATGACACTGCTTACAGTCATGGGACAAAAATCAGCCTTTTCGTGCCAGATTCCGCAGCCATTCTCCCCACGAGTCTAGGTTGCCATTCCCTTGAGGACTAAACTAGATTGGGATTTATTAAACCCTGAGCCCTCTGTTTGAATGATATACAGCCTCAGGCAGTAGGCACTAAGGCAAATGATACTGCTTCTTTGTAAGAGCACAGTAAACCATGCTACAGAGTGCACTGCCCCAGGCATTCCTAAACTATCTTGTCCTGTGTCAGCAAGATGCTTTAAGAATTCTCTATAGAGCTTTCACTGCTCCATTTTTCCTCTGCTCCCACCCTGTGCATTTCAATACAGTAAGGAAAAGATTTTGTCCTTAATTGAAATTCCTTTCATCAGCCCAGATATAGCCTGAACAAAGATACTGACATGAAAAAGCAGCCAAGAACCTATCTTTAAGACGTCAATTTGCCAGTGACAAGCATAAAATGCAGTCACTGCGAATCAAGACTCTAAATCCCCATTGTATATCACATAGCTGCCACTTCACTGCCTCCCCCCACTATTCCTCCCATAAGTTTTGATGTTTGTTCATCCTTGTTTTCCTTTCCACATTCTTCTCATACTGTATTCACAGCAAATGTGAGGATAGCAGGGTCTTGATTAAACTCTTGCAGACTTAGAGAAAGCTCTTTTAAACCTTGAATGGTGTCATTTATCTTAGACTTCTACCTCTGGAAGAAATCGATCATACAAGCTCTGTGAGTTTTCTCTATTTTTTCCTTTTTTATTCATTCTGGTAAAGCAATTGATGCACTTTTGCCTACACAGACCTGTAAATTTAATGCTCCATGAGTTTACATGGCAAGAAATTGCTACAGTCTTGTTCAGCTGCAGAAAGAGAAATAAGAAATGAAAGTTCTTTCCATTGGCACAGTGCAGGGAAGGATACACCCAACAGAAAAACATAAGTATAGGCTGTTTACTGAGAGCTATATTTAGCCTGCTTACCATGGGTGCCTAATTTAGGTGTTACACCTTAAGCTCTGGGCAGCATAGAGATCAGAGTCTGCTGCCTGGTGGCTGAGCATGCTGATTAATAGCATTTCTGTATTTCCCCTGCACCTTGGTTTTGTAGACTCTAGTGTGACCTGGACTGGGGGAATCATTTCCTTTCAGCCTTACTACTGCTTCAGCACATTCTGGGACAGGTCTGGGATACGTGGACACTAATTTGTGTAAACAGTAAGAAATAATACTCACACTCTTCGTGCAGGCTTTATTCAGGAAATCAGCAGAAATGCTCTCAGTTTGGAGTTTGTAAGCAGTCATGAAATAAGATGGAGGTTGCATGCATGCAGGTATTAGATGTGGACTGTTTACCCAGCTGTGACAGTTCCACAGTTGGAGTGCAGCAGGAAGTCAGGTATGGTTAGTATATAAGATACACAATCTTTAGGGTGCTGCTGCCAGGTGTTTTATTTGGCTCCAATTTCACTGTCTTTTTGCCTATCCTCTTGTCTGTCTAGGCTCAGGAAAACGAAGTGGAATGTAAAGTGTTCTGCCCTTGTAACTGTGGTGGAGCTGCAAGATATGCTGGAAATGACACAATGAACCACTGCGTGCTCTTATTTGGTATGTTCACCTCTGTTATATTTTGCATAGCCATGTGAACATTTGCCATGCTCACCTGAGTCATCTTGCCACATCCATCACTAGTTGGTTAAAGCCTGATGCTAAAAGTTTCACTGATACATACTTGAGTTACTTCCCATTCTTTAGTGGGCTTGGCAATCTGTTTATTATTAAATGCTTGAATATTCTATCCTTGAAGGTCATCTATTAGCACTGAGTGAAGTACTAGGGTACTTCACTGAGTCCTAGTGTCATGTTAGTTACAAGGCACAGCAGTAGGGATATCTTTATTTACAAATCATTAAAAAGATGAGTGCTGCAGTAACAGGCAGATATAATTGTTTTTCTTGAGCATTTTCAAGGTATTTGGTCAAGTGAAAACTATGCAGACGCCTGCTGGCTGCAAAATGAAAAGGAGAAAGAGAAGAGGGTAGTGTGGGGTAGGAGGAAAAGAGATGACCCAAGAGAGACTGCTAGCTTGAAGCACTATTTTTGAGGGGAACACACAGAGAGGGATCCCAAACGGTCATTTTTCAAGTAGTGATTTGAGGGGTTGAGCATGAGAAACAGAGGCACACTCCCTATCCTATTTCTGTGCCAACCACAACAGAGTACCTGGACATAATGATGTGGAAAGGAGTGCAGGAGCTTTGCATTTCCTGGAAACATTCTCATCCCAGGGCAGCTGTCAGTTCTTTAGCAAAAAAAGTGGCTGAAGGACAGAGGGAGAAACCTATGAGGAACAAAAGCATCCAAGGAGCACCAGCATGATGGACTGTGATAATTAGGAAGCTCTAAGACTTGTCTAACATTTTAGGAGAAGAAACCAAACTCCGGGCAGTGCCAGGCACAGGGTGTGTGAAACAGGCATAAAGTCATTCATGCCTAACATTCCACAGCCACCCCTCCAGCCTCAGCCCAGCAAGCTGCAGAACAGCCCCAGCATCAACTGGTAAACCAGATGGTTTGAGAAGTGTCTGTCACTGAAGTGCCATGCAAACGGATGGATAAAAATTATCTTCATTTGTGCTCTTTTAAGCACATGTGCATTGCAGGTCTCTTTTGACATCTCAGGATAACAGATATACTCTAAATAAGTGCAAATTTTCAGTCTCAATTACTTTACTTTATTGAGACACAAACCTGTTGGTAGTGTTTTCAGAGCTATTCAGAAACTCCCTTTCCTTACTTCTCCATCCTCATACACCACAATTTCCCTTTGAGTCACTCCCTCTTTCTCCTTTCTTCATTTTATTCTCCAAGATTTTGGCAAATGTTATCATTCGTGAGAAAGTATCCACGTTACAAGAACTATTTGATTGCATGAGAGATGGACTAAGATTAATGTAAACTACAGAGAGTGTATTAGGAGAACAATGAAAAAAACTCTAATGACGTTTGCACAGCCTTAGTTCACTTGAGGAGCAAATTTCTTGACACTTCCCCTTGGAGTCCAAGATGACACTTTAATCTCACTATTAAAAACATGACCTAAGGAAGGACCAGGGTGGAGCATGGGAAATATTGTCCTTTTAATTGTCTACTTTGGAGTAGCAATCTACTAATGATATAACAGCCCTTGCTGTCTGGCTCCAGGCGAGTCATACTCCCTTTGAGAGGGTTCTGAGAAATGTTACTTTCAGTAGGTGGTACATGACCAAATTCCAGCTCTTATCTTGGTTTCAGCATGTGTGCTGTGAGAGGAACAAGCTTTTCTCAGATCACACCAGCCAAATTACTTCTCAGGGCATACCCAGGGCTTTCTCAGGGTTGCATCAGTCTTCCAGCAGAATATTAATAGTGCCCCTTATAACAATGCAGATAGAGTTTGAGGCTGCTTGTGATCTCCCAGAAAATTCAGTGTTCCTCATTTATCTGTTCTGCATTTTCTTTACCCAGATTGTTCTGTCTCATTCTGCAGAGGAATCACTTTCAGTTTCATCAGCTGTCTGAGTGTTCTGTAAAGGCTCTGTTTCTGCCATTTGAAAGAAGCCAGGGCACAACATCACTAGGTGGGATGTGCTTCAGTGCTCAGCCAGACCCAGGAGGCCTCTCAAATTCCCAGCAGGACGTGCCTGGGACACAGGTAACAAATGGATGTTCTCCGTCCTCTGGAGGAAACGTGTCTGCATCAGAGGCCATGCTTTCAAGCTGTTGGAGACACTCAGCTGTCAAGTTCTCGCTCAGCAATCACCATAGACACAATTATGGCTGACTGAACTTAGGATTTCTAAAATTCCCATTGCTAGTAAAACTGAAGATTGATGTGAATGGGGGTTGGCTTTACTTTCTACATGCCAAAGACAAAAGATTATCACACATGATTGACTCTTCTGTGATTTTCTGAAAAAACTTTGTTACGCTTAACAAGTGTTCATACTGTAAAAGTTAGTCACAGGTTTGTCACTAATGAAATGACTTGGGCTCCTCAGCTCAATGCCCTTTGTGAAGCTTTGCTCCTCAAGGCAAGTAAATGCCACGTTAGTAGAGCACTGGGAAGGTGCAGATGTGCGTGGTGGGCATGAAGGCAGGGCGGTGGTTGGATGTATGTGAACGACAGGCTGAGCACAGCTGCGTGGGCTTCCAGCCGCATGGGCCGCCTACAGATCATGCTACATAGAGGTTTTGTTGTTTGGGTTTTAAAAAGTGCTCTGAAGCAACGGTCTCGTCCAGTCATGGAACCACAACCAGTGGGAGATCTGTCACGTGCCCTAACTATTTTGCTAATTTTTCGAATGAATTATTTGGGATGTTGTTTATTAGCCTGAAACGTGGCTGAGGCAGCTGGCTGTGTGTCTGATCAGCTCTCCGTGGCGTCTCTTGGAGCTCTGGGCCACGTTCAGCCAAGCCCACAAGCAAACACATGCTGGTCTCCACAGCCGTGCAGTCTGGGACACAGGGCACACGCTAGGACAGCAGTGCTGTGGATGCTACAATCCAAAACCGCTTTCATTTCTACGCATGTACACGAGCAATTCGCTTGGAGCGGGGCTCAAAGCCCTCGTTCCGTACAGCCTGGTGTGATCAGCCACGCGGGGCCGAGAGGGAGCAACGCGGCCTCAGCTGCAACCGGCCCTTTCCTCAGGATGACCCGCGCTGCAAGGCTCGGGAGCGGCACGGCACGGCGCGCCGCCGGACAGCCTCGCGGCGGGCGCAGCACTGAGCCCCTCGCCGACCTCCTCACGGGGCCGCAAACGGCCTCAGCGCCCCGCCACCCCCGGCACTGCCGCGCATGCGCGAGCGGTGGGCGGCCACGGAGGGGGAGGGGGCGCCCCCTTCCCTCTGCACGTGACCTAGGCCGCGGCGGGGGGCTCTCTTAAAGGGCCAGGCGGCGCGCTCACAGCGCGAACGTTCGAGCCTTGGCTCCGTCTACGGGCTTCCTCTCACCTCCTCGCCCGTTCCGCCCCGCCCCTCTCCGCGCACCTGTCGGGCTGCCCGGCGCAGGCCTAGGGGGCAGCCGCGAGCCGTGGCGGGCGGTGCAGCGTGGGCAGGGCCGGGCCCCCGCCTCGTCCCCGCCGGCACCTGCGGCCCCGCGCCCGTAACCCGGAAGCGGTGCGGCGACGAGGGGAGAGCGCCGGGACATGGCCGCTGCCTGCTCCTGCTGTGCGCCGCGGCCGGCATGGCCCTGAGCGCGGCGACGCGCGGCTGAGCCTCGACCTTGGCGTCCCCTTCCTCCCGCCGGACCCTCCTCCTTCTTCTCCTTCTCCTCCTCCCGTCGCCGCCGCTCGGGGGCTGCTGAGGGCCGCTCGCTGTCTGCGGGGCCGGGGCGGAGCCGGGAAGGGCCGGGGCTGCGAGGGGGCTGCGGGCCGCGGGCCGTGCGGGCGGTGGGTTGCGCGCTGCGAGCTGCCCTCTGTATCCGGGGGCCGGGCCGGGGGCTGCATCCCCCGTAGGGCTGGCGGTGTTTTGTTTGCGGGGGGCTGGTCGTACTCGTGCCGTGTGCGATTTGTGTTTATCGGCTCGTTTGAAAGCTGCGCCGCTCTTGGCGAGCTGTAGTTCCTCAAAGGCGTTGCAGGAGGGCGGCGGGTCGGCCGCTTCGACTCCATCCCAACGCAGGTTAGCTTCTCGCCGGCGTCTCTGATGCCAGAACAAGGCCCCAGAATGAACGGTTTCTCTCTGGGCGAGCTGTGCTGGCTGTTCTGCTGCCCGCCGTGCCCCAGCCGCATCGCTGCCAAGCTGGCCTTCCTGCCCCCGGAGCCCACCTACACCGTGCTGCCCCCCGAGCAGCAGCAGGAGGCTGGGGCGGCCTCTGGGGCTGCCACCCCCACGGGATCGGGCACCTGCAGCCTGCACCTGAGCGAGCGGGCGGACTGGCAGTACTCGCAGCGGGAACTGGACGCCGTGGAAGTGTTCTTCTCCCGCACGGCTCGAGATAACAGGCTGGGCTGCATGTTCGTGCGCTGTGCGCCCACTGGCCGCTACACGCTGCTCTTCTCGCACGGTAATGCTGTGGACCTGGGCCAGATGTGCAGCTTCTACATTGGCCTCGGCTCCCGCATCAACTGCAATGTCTTCTCTTACGACTACTCCGGCTATGGTGTGAGCACCGGCAAGCCCTCTGAGAAAAACCTGTATGCAGACATTGATGCCGCCTGGCAGGCCCTCAGGACAAGGTAAATGTTGGGTGCGAGGTGCTTCAATGTCTGTTTAACCCTAAGAAATGTGGTGTCTGCACAGTTAACTGACCCACTGAGAGGCAGAGGGAAGGGTCTATAGATGATTTGAGTTACCTTGATGGTGTCAGTGGATGTTCCACCAACAGTTACAGTGATTTGCTAGATAGCTTTTTTTGAAGGATGTCCAAGCCTTCATTCATGAGCTTTTTCTAGATTTAGGGATTTATGCAGATGTATTATGTGTTAGCTGTTGCTCTATCGTTATAAATCTTTGTATTGAGCAGAAGGTACTGCACCGATTGCGGATTGAGCTTGCCAGATGCAAAAAAAAAAAAATCCTTTTGTTTGAGATTTCCATTGGTGTAAATTTTTCCCAACGTTTATTGTTCTTAAAAGTAAACCTGCTGAGCCTAGGCTTTGAATTTGGCAGTGGCCTGGCCTGGTGCTTACCAGGAAACTGCTGTCATTCTGCAACGTGTCTGGCGTTTTGCAACAAGCTCAAGTGACGTGCACATCTTTCTCTTTTGGCAACCAAACTGCTGTTACCAAGTTGGGTAGGGCAGTGAGCTGGAAGGAAAAAATGTTGACAGGTGAGAACTGGGGATTCTGCCAGGTGGAAATGCTGAAGGAGGTGGCATCCAAAGGGATGTAGCAGTAATGAGAAGGCTCTGGCAAGGCAGTGTGGTGAGTAGCAGCACGGGGCCTATATCTTTTGGGAAATCCAGAACAGAGCTGTTTTATCAGACTCCTTGGTGTGTTTGCATGGCATTCCTGGGCTTCTGTCCACAGAGACCACGAGTGACTTCTGCTGTTGCATAAGTGGTTCTTAAAGAATGGAAGAGGGAGCTTGAGAAAGTTTAAGTTCTTGCATTAGGGCAAGAAAAAAGAGCAAAAGATGTCTTCTTTTCTTGGCTCTGTAGCTGTGTAGTTGAACTTGGTTTACATGGAGTAATGTCTGTTTTAAGGATACGTGCCAGCTTCAAAAATAGTGACAGGAGTTGTTACTAATTTAGATAATTGGCTTTTCAAGGATCCAGGGATTGGTCCCTTGTAGAGTCCAGCTGGCTTCTGACATTGGTCAGCCCAAGTCAGTTTAAGATCATTGGGGAATGTTGCTCTCTCATAGCAAGTGTTATGTCTGCATGGTGACAGACTCTGGGTTCATTTTTTCAATACTCTTAAAAATTAAAAACAAACAAAAAAAGATGTTGCTTGAATGTAAGTAATATGGCTTTATGTAAAGAAATAATCTGATAGACTTTGTGCAAAATAGATGATTAGTTATCACTATATTGCATGTGGGTGATGTAAATGAGCTTTAAGAAGGGAGAACTGCTTTGAATAAGCTAGGCCTGATTAACGCTTGTCCTTTAGTACCTGTGTTTTCTCTCCATCTTACTATTTAGTTGATACCTTTTCAAGAAAACCTTTTATAGCTCTGGAAATGTGCTTTCACATGTGCTTGGAAGCACTCAGGCACGTGGCACTTGTTTAAGACCAGTGCAGACCCTGTGGCACGTGTTTAAGACCAGTGCAGACCCTGAAACAGGGCAGTCCTTCACTCAGGCCTACGGAGAAGCCTGACCTAGGAGGATGTATGGGAACTGCTGAATGACTGCCTGAACCTCTGATTGATCACCAGAGGCGAGCAGTGACTCAGCCCTGGAAGCACAGGTGAAGGCAATTCTCCTGTGCTGCCGGAAGGGGTGGAGCCTGGCTGCACCTCTCCCAGACCCATTTAAGAGCTGACTACCAGTAGGGAAGGATCTCTTCTGGAGATCCCCCTTCTGGAGTTTTGCAGCGAGCTCAGGATGCAGGTAAGAATTCTATTTTCTTTTTGTTGTTATGACCTGTTTAGCCAAACTCTTGTTTATTTCATAATTGTAACATCTTTATATTCATTGATTATACAGAGGTGATGCCAATGTGTGCCTGATTTTGCTGTGAGAGGATTGGCTTCTTCTACTTAAGTGTGTCTGAAGGAAGCTTATAATTTTACGTTGGAGTACTTTCTGTTGTTTCTACAAGACTGAGGTTTTGTTCTTTTCCTAAATGGCAGAGTTGAATTTTGCAAACTCTTTACACTGCTGTGTTTGTCAGTCTCAGATTTTAGCTCTAGACTGGGAGTGCTGCTAGAGTGTGTTAAAATCATTAGATTTTTGGGAGCCAAAGAGAATATTACAGTGTTTTAGATTCAGCTCACTGAATCTAAAATTGGTTGCACTAAAATTTATTAGTTAGACTTTTTAAAATTAGACTTTATTAGTTTTGTTTGTTTCTTAGATTCTGACCTCTTAGATGACTTCCATGGTTGTTAGGAGGAAGCGATAATCTTCCTGCTCAGCAGTTTTCTAAACAGTAATGGTGTGAACTTTAAAGGACTGACCACTTTTCTTTTTTTTTTTTTAGCTGTTTAATATGTCCAGACAGCTCACTGTTAAGTGAGATGTTCTGGTGTAAAAATACGAGTCTGTCTTCTGAGGTGAAACATCATATGATGCTGTTCCTGCTCCAGCAGTTCATTGGTAGCTTCCAAGCTTGCATGGGGTTTCATTCTCCATGCGAATTCCCAGCGTTTGGCCTGTAGTCATGTGGTAGCGAACTGTAATGCATAGTTAAAAGTGAAACCTTAAAATAGGAGAGGTTCACTAGCTATAGAAAGCACTTAGTCATCTGTGCTAAGTTCTGTGGGAAGCTGTTGCTGAATCCACCAGACGTTGCACCTGGCAGCAAGAAGGGATCATTAAATGTTGGAAGTGTTGATTCCCTTTTTTTTTTTTTTTTAATGTGCCTGTGAAGTACAACTGATCCTTATTAAATGTTAATTTATCAGTGTGTTTTGAAGGTTGTACTGGGTTGGACAGGAATTTACACTGCACCTGGACAAAACAGATGGCTACCAAGTTCTAGGAATGGTGGTGAACTGTCTGTGGCTACAAACATGCCTGCAAACGTTGACTATATTTTTAAAGGTATTGAAATGAAGATCTTGCTATCACATACTCAGCTGGGTATGAAACCTTATGTAACAAATGATTATAAAACACTTGGTGAAAAATAGCATCATTGAGGTTTCTGTTCCATTCAGTTATCAATTTTCTTTGGAGAATCAGTGTCAACTACTTGCCATTCCTTTAGGGCACTGTAAGAGGTAACTTGCTTCCTGTTGATCAGATGAGTTTTAATTGTTAAGTTTGAGTGCTAACTGGCTTCCAGCCTACATAATATGTTGGCATTTAATTTTATCCCCTTGAAATAGCTTTTTGTAGATGTTCCTTGATGTTGAACTGTGTAGCATTGGTTTTGGTTCCAATATCAAATAACTAATCTGGGCTTAAATGTATTTCCATTTGATTAACAAGTGGAATACTAACGTTTGATAAATGATAGATTTTAATGTATTATTTCAGTACTTCATTCTCAGAACAGATACACTTGAGTCTGTCTTTCAGTCTATTGGTTCACTTCCTTTAACTGGGCAATCGAAATCTGTCTTCTGTCACAGTGAAGGGAATTGAATTGTAAAATGATACAGTGGAATGCAAGGGCTTTTGATAAATGGGTGGCAGTTAGCTTAGAATATTTAATCGTCTTTAAAACTTGTTTAAAAAAAACTCACTGCTTTCATTATATGAATATTTTATTATTTCTTATGCTGATTATCTGTCACTTCTTATCGCTGTTTCCTCAGCAGGAATTGGTGGATAACTTCAGAGGTTGTGTTCATCTAGTTACTCTGCGTTTGCTTCATTCTTTCCCCTTGATTTACCAAATCAGTTTATTTCTGCTTTAATTTTCTATGTACCAGAATCTTCTCTCATTCGCACTGTCTTGCCCCATATGACCTTGCTTCACTTCCCTGGATTGAGTGTTTTTGGCACTCAGGTTCAACCTAATGGTTTTTATTCTGTATAGACCCTTGAAACTCCTTTTAAAGACTCAGCCTTATTTCTTTCTTTCCACTCAGTGCTTCTAGAAGTATTTAATTGAAGAATTTGTAATCTGCACTTTGTGTGGATTTGGGAGGAGAGGAGTCATAATTTATTGCGGAGAGGTGGATGTGAAACATTCAGCATCTTCCCAACATGGTTTATATTAGGAATAAAATTTCTTAGCGTAAATGCTGATATAGAAACACAATCAGGATGTAGTATATTAATATCTGTTACTGTAAGTATAACTTTTCCCAGAGGATTTTTGCACCTTTCTTCCATCTACTTTCTTTAGTCACCTTCCCAACAGTGAAGGGATGTATGCCCAATTTATGAGAAATGTACTGGTGCAGATTGCTAAATAGCTGAGATTTATTTACTACTTCTATAAATAGATCAAGCACTGAAATTGTAAATGGACGTGTGTAAATTACAACAGCACTTTGATTAATTGGGAAACTCAAATTGCAGTCTTGTTCAGCTTAGCATTGACTGTAGGCCGCGCGTGTCTGCTACTCTGTGTGCATATTCCTCAGGTTAAAAACAACAGCATACCTGTGCAGTGAAGGCAGAGGCTTTGGTGTAAAGTTAGCAATGTAAATCTTGAGGGTCGAAGGCTGTGCTTGGCTCGTTGTGAATGCTGAGAAGAAACAGGGTTCCGCCCTGCTTCCTTGTTCATGGTGCATCACTTGGTAGGCAGGCTGAAATGGCAGCTGAGTTGTGGATGGTAGAGGGTGAAGGCCAGTGGGCAGACTACATTAATCTGAGTACCTTGTGTTGCCTCTCACTGCTGTTGTCTCTGCCTAAAAATGCTCAGATGTTCTCCTGATGTGCAGTAGACAGTGTGTGCTCATGTGGTTCCTTGACCTGCTGGTGGTTGAGCCTCATAGATGTGGCTGTGGGTTTAGATTTTTGGCATTTTCTGTCATTGACCATAGCAGGCTATTTCCTGTTCCCAGCTTTTTAACGATGTTGACAAAGTGTCCACAAAGGATGATTTAATGTATGCTTCCTAACTTTTAACGAGGCTGTTTTTTAAGGCTTAATCAATTCTACCTGCTGCAGTTGGTACTTCAAGAAAAACGGTGTAGAACTCGTCTTAAAAATAGAATAGTCTGCTGTAGTGTCTGTGATGAGCTGAGATTAATTCAGATGATTAGCATCCCAGGGACAAATACTGACAACTGTTTAAAACAGGTGCTCTGATGTTCAAAGTCACTCCAACTGTTTGTTGAGCTCTGGTGTTGTGTTACGTGAATTAGTCACTGCTGTAAAAGAAAGTACTTCTGTTAAATATTTTCCTACTTCTGTTGGGAGTCTATGTGATCAAAGCATGTTTTAAAGAAAGTGAGATTTTTTTTCACTGTCAAGAATATTTTGCAATCGGTGTTATATGGGCAGAAAACTAAGCTGCCGAAGAACCTTTGGGTAATGATATTTGTCATCCTGAGTTTGGATGGTCTGAAAGGCAGCCGTTGAAGGAGGATGTTAGATAACACCACTGTAGGAGGGTCGTGGGCCGGGTGTCAGCATCACCAGGGCATCAGATGTAAAGGATGCAGGGGCTGTGGTGCTAAATCCCACATGCTGAAGCACTGGCTCAACCTCAGAAACAACAACGGATCCCTCCAAAATGCAGCCTCTGTCCTTTGGTACTGACTTATTTTTGTGCTGTTTGTTTCCAGGCGCTGGGCTGAGTTTGCAGTAGCTCATTGCTTGTGGATGCAAGTGGAAAGAACAAATGGAAAAAAAGAAAACAACAGTTAATAGCTCTGTCCAGGATTGTGGATACCTGGGAATGCAGTTAGAGTAACATTTTAAGCTACAGAATTGAGCTGGCGTCTAGCTGGTTTTGTGAGGAAAAGCTTGCACTTCCTGAGCAAAGTTATTTATATTTCTGTATGAGATGAAGAAAGCAGGTGGGTTCTTTGGTTTTCAGGTTTTTTTGGTTCTGTGCTGCTTCCTCATGCAGAGATGCTCAAGCGCAAAGGGGATGCCAAGCAATTAGCCTTTTGGAGCCTCGCTGTTGTAGCATATTTCTGAATTGCTGCTTTGGTTTTAAGGTGAGGTTTGTATGGTGGAGAAAGGCAATGTGATTATAGTAACTTTGATATTGAAATCCTGTCCCAAGTGTGCTTTTAAGAAAAATAGCAGGAAACTAGTTCTGTAGTTGCACTCTGTGTTGACTTGAAGACAAAATTACTTGAAGGCTTGAAGTCTCAAAATTACGTAGCACTAATTAAATGGACAAGTAACATTGCTATTTTTTTCTTCAAAGCCAGCAATACGTTTAATGAATAAGTGACAGTCCCTTCTGCCTTCCTTCTCAGAAATAAATCAATTACAAGACTGTGTTGGAAGAAGTTGATATGAGCCATAAAATAACTTACAGATATGTTGAAGATAGCATGCTCGCACGCTAGCACACATTCCAGAGTCGCTTTGCTAATTAGCACCTAAAAAGGGCCGAATTTCCTCTTCTGGTGATTAACTTTAGTTCATTTCAGTTGCCACTGCACTTTGGAGAAATTAAAATACCTTATCCATGTATAAGGTGAGGTGCACGCTGTGGTTTCTTGAATCTCAGGAAGGTACAAGAGCTCTCAGTGTGTTGATTGCTTCTTCATGTTAATTTAAGCCTGCACTGACTGCTTATACTGACCTGATGTGTAAACAATTAAGGATTATTTTGTCTAGTTCAAACTCAGGCTTGTTGTGGGCTCAAACATAAACCTCATGCCTGTAGAAAAATCAGCATGTTATTGAGATCAGTAGAGACTGGTGTAGTGAATAAGCAATTATTTTTTGGCTCGCTTGCTTTCCAGTTCTTGGATGAGCGGCATACCCCAGTCCCGTGTGCTCAACCTGACACCTGACAGCGAAGCGGAATTTCATTGCTGCTGTCAAACTGCATGTTTTGTTGGATGTGGGAGGCCTTTTGCTTTTGTTTTTCCTCCTAGTACAGAGTGTGTGAGCAATCACATGTAGCCCAACTCTGCTATGCAGCAGGATCCTGCTCCTTTCCGTCCGTCTTCCTTCCCTTGGTTTCACGTATTCCAAGGAGCACTCGTGTCTGTGGGAAAATCCCTACAGTATTGAAATAAATCTACAACATGGTAATGACAAAAAGGAAATTCTATGTGGGTTTGTGAAAAATGATGACGAGGAAGATGAGGTTTTGAGTCTGCCTCAAAGTGCAGAAGGAAGCATTGAAATTAAACGTGATCTCTAACTGCTGTAGCTGTGGCTTTCGTGTGGCAGATTTCTTAGAGAAACTTTATTTGTGGTTGTCTGGAAGTAATATTATTTATTGGCAGTCTTTTGAAATTGTTTCTAGGTACATCTTTCAAGATGAAATTCCTTTTTTGGCTGTTGATTAGAAATTAGTTGTTATGTTAGACAGTTGGGGGTATATACCTAAGAGGAAGATATGTTACCAAGTCTATTTTGAAATTTCTGCTTACATATCGAAATGTTACTTTAAAACTTTGACTCTTGTGAGTCCTGTTTATCAGCCAAGGCATGCTGCTGGAGCAGGCTGGATATATCAGTGTCTGGCAGGGAGCCCTTCTCAAGGCATGCCGTGTCAGTCAGTAGCTCCCACAGACTTCATAAAAATAATTTTTGTATAGGACATGGCCAAATTTCTTAAGGTCGTGGTGTGTTAGAACAGTTAGATGTGACTGTGTGACGTGGCATGTTTGCTTCTTTGCACATACAGCAAATAGATGGGGGGTAATGAGTAATGGGACCTGAGGAGTCTAAACATTCTGTGATGGACTTGAGCGTGTTTCTCAGGAAAGCGTGCTTTCAGTAACATGGCTTGCATGTTCCTCTCTCAACAAGAGGGTTGTTTAGAAAAGGGTTTGCTCAGATTGTAAGATCTTTCTGGGCATTCTTCGCTGCTGACTTGTGGTCAGCTTTGCTTTGGATGTTCTATGAGAACTTGAAAAATGGTGTTCATTAGCAGCAAAGCAGCAAGAATGGCTGTAAGTTCTTTCTGGTGTAAGAGAAACTGAGATACAGTTGAGTTTATGTCATTATTATTCTATGATATTTAAGGCTTATTTATAGTAAATTAAAATAGAGGATCTGCCTTGGGAAAGGTCATTTGTCTTAACTATTTCATGTACTTTATTTTGCTTATAATAAGACTTGCAATTTATTTTCAGAGCCAACAGTAATACAGGACTAAACTTCTGTTGAGGATTTTGCATTTGTGGTGTACAAACCATCTACACTTCAAAGGAATTTTTAGTACTTAACTTGCCCTTCCGTTGGGCCCGCTTGTTTGTACAGATCTTAATCTTTGTCCTCTCTCTGTGGAGTCCTCACCAACATGTGATGAATTTGAGTAGGATGAATGTCTAACAGCCTTGGGAAAGGGACACCTTTCAAGAAAATGGGCTTGGTGTTGAAGCGTGTCCTCCAGGGCCAAATTTAGAAAACTTTTCTCCAAAGTGCTGTTTGTTGCTTATAGCTTAATTTCTCATAGAAGTATGTGTATGTCCTGCTGGGTGTGGTGCTTTTTTCTTTTTTTTTTTTTTTGTTCATTTTAAGAAGGTAATTCAGTGTAGTATTTATTTTGGAGGTGTTTTCCTGGACAATTTGTTACCTTGAGGCAGTTGGCCAAAAGCCAGACTGATTTCTGCTTTCCTAAGTCTGGGATGGAACTGAACTTGTAAATGGAGTTGCATTGTGCATGTTCTTCCTAATATATTTTTTGTTGATCCCTACTGTGGAAGCTTTTCTATTTTCCTATTGCATTGTAGCTTCCGTGTATCTTACTCATGCTACAGAAAGCTGGTGCGTTTCGGTCTGGATATGACCATCTTATCAAACCTTACCAGCTGTAAAAGTACCAAGTTGGAGGAAGAGGTGGGGTAGAGTTTCAACTACAGTTCTACTATTCTAATGGCTACTGGTTTAAGAACATGTAACCTTTGCCTCAGACCAGTTAATGATTACACCATAGGTTGCAGGCATCGGTTTGGAACAAGAAACGCCCTTTCAGGAGTCAGTGCAGCAGTTGGTGGTACGAGTGATGTTTCACCTAGAGCCAGACCAGTACGCCTAAAAGGTCCTAATTCCTGCTGGATCTCTGCCAGATTTCAAGCTATTACTTTGCTATGCAGTAGTTGGCTTTGAAATAACAAAATCATTTTAATTTATATTTGCTTTAACAAAGAACAGAGATGCCAGTAGTTTAAGAATGTACTTGAATATGATTTAAATTCAGCCTGAATTCTTGGTGTAAAAAGTGAGATTGTCATAAATCCTCAGCATTGACCTAAATTTGTGAAGGGTGAGAGGCTGCAAGGCTTCCTTGGTCTATGAATTCTTCTCCAGCCTTTTATAATTCTGCTGAGACTGAGCAAGCTGGTGCCAAATACACCATCCTTCCAAATTGCATGCCCTTCTGTCAGAGCTCATCTGAGATCTGTACTCGCTTTGTGTGGGACGCTGTACAGATGCTATTTATACAAATAAGAACTGGCATCTTCCAGTTATTTCAGGAAATTACCCTTTCCATCCAAAAATCCAGTTTAATAATGATCATAATGAAGGGTGTTAAACCTGAGGATCTTGGATGTTTCTTGTCTGGATGTAGTCTGAAACTTGTTGCATTACAGAACAGGGTAATCTGAAGCAGAGATAATATTTGATTATTGTAATTAGTCTCTTTGGCTGGACATTCACAGCAATTTTCTGTTTTCTTTTTAATTTCAAAGTAACCCTAATTTGGAACAACGTTAGTTTTAACTTGCTCACTGTTACTGGGATTTTGAAGGGGAAAGGGGCTCGATTTAGAAAGCATCGTTTGTCACTTAAGGCTTGTCCCTTCCACTGCTCCCAGTGCTTCTGTGCAATGCTCTGTTGTGAGCTGTCTTCTTTTCTGCCCTTTGCTATAAAGCTGATCAAAATTCTGATCCAATTTTCTCTTAAATATTATGTTAAAATTCTCATTATGTATTTCTAATTTGCCTCTGTCTTGAGAGCTTTGTGGTACTGGGAGGGAAGGAAAAACTTTCTTTTTAAATAACTGAATATGAAAAGTGTGTGTTGATAGGAAATGCAGCAGCAGCTTGTAACTAAATGGTGAACTCCAGAAAACCTACACTGCCAAAATGTTACTGACCAAATGCCTGTGTGGCTAAAGTAGGCATCGATACACCAACTCTTCCAAGCACAACACTATTACCTATTATTTCAGAAATAAAAACTCCATCAGCACAAGGCTCCTTCGTGCTGTGTTTATTTGCTGGTAGGCAGTTAAATGCTGGCGTGGCACAAACTGGAACTGCTGGCATTTCTTCCTGCAGAACCAGTTGTTCTCAGGTGGTACTGCAAATAAGTAGGGAACCTGTTTGGTTTACCAGAACTGCATCACAAATGTGGAGGCAAATAGGACACAGAAGCTGCTTCTTTTTGCTCCTTTTATTTGTTTGTTTATTTTTTATTTCTAAGCTATGCCTGCAGGTCAGTATCTACCTTAGCATCGGCTGGAGTAATGCACTTAAGTGATTGCACTAACAGATGTCCTTGATCCCTACTGCTACTTTGGAGTGGCTGTCTCATAACTGCCAACATCTTTTTCCTGTTCCTCAACCTTTTCCCTCAAGAAGTCTTTGACAAAAAGATTACAGAAGCAATTGGCCCTGTGGAGTAGATATGGCACTGGTGAGGAAAACAAAGTACGCAACAGGCATGCTGTTTGACCATTAAAACCTCTGGCTTTGCATGGTATAGACAAAATGCCTTTTACTCCACAGAAGCTCAAATCATGCCAAACAAGAGCTGGATAAACTGAAACACGTGATCTGGTTTCAGCACTGTGTTTTCTGATGACTTTAGAAAAGTTAGGAAAAAGGGAGTGCTTTTCTGAACGTGTTGAAGTTCTGATTCCATTTCCTAGATTAACACTTGTTACTTTAAAATGGATAAAATTTAGTGGCTTAATGGTTTTTTTTGCTTGTAATTCAATGCAGGCATCTGTTTGTGTAATAAATGAATGATTTGGTGCTGTTTCTAATTCCTAGAGAGCACAATGCAGGGCTTCAGCACTGCTTCCCCCAAACACATGGGAGAATTGCTGACTGTGCTCAGTGGTTCAGAATTGCAAGCAGTAGTTACTGGGGAAAAAGGGAGGAGGGATTTTAGCCCCAGGTTTGTGAGGATGAGGGCTTTGGCTAGGAAATTTGATTTTAAGCTCTGAACTAGTTATCTGTGTCTGCTGTCTTAGAACATCTGGTGCTGTTAATCCTGGTGATTGCTGTATATTTTTTAAACATCTCAGCTTTATATTGACAGGGAGATCTGAACATTGAATGTGTTAAAAGTTCATTAAAGGAATGTGCAGAAGAAAAAAATCAAGTGTCACACCAACATTTAAATTTCTGTTGCTTTATAATGCAGTGGGTTGTGGGTTATTCCCGACATTATAATGCATAGATTCTGTGTAGCAGCGAGTCTTTAATTCTGGTCATCCCATTTTTGGGTGACAAGAATGGAATGATGAGAGGATGCTTCAGCTGTATGCAGCTTCCCATTTGTGTGGTACTGCAATGTAAATTCATTTTTTTCTTTTCAAGATCAGCGAAGAAGCTGCACATAGTTAAACTGAGAGGAGGGTTTGGGTATTTTTGCTTGTTTGGTAGTACAAGAAGGTTGGTCTTTGTCATCAACGTGAAGTGAATGATCAAGATCCATTTATTTGTAAAGGCAATACGGGCTGCTCTGAGATCCGATTTTGCACACCACAGCAGAAGGGAATTGATGAGTCTGATTTTCAAGTCAGAGTGCCAAGAAATGATGAGAAATGAAGAACACTGAGATTTTCTTCTTTCTGAAAAAAACATTGGAAAAATATTTTCTACCAATAGATTGCTTTCATGAAATGACTTTCTGCTTCCATTTGGCAGTTATCGCTCTTGCTTTCTGTTAAAATATTTAACAAATGAAGCTGAAAATGGATGATAGAAAGCAAGAGAGTGGTATTTCTCTGTGAGGATGTGAATATCTTCACTCTGAAAGCAGATGCTTAAGTGCATACAAATTCACACTGCAATAAAGCTCGGTGTTTGCAGCACTTAGAAAACTGATGTGTTTTCTCCACTTAGCTGAGGGTGAGGAGAAATAAAGGTCACAGTGTCATTGGATATCCAAGTAGGATTTCTTCCACTTGAGGATTCACAAGATATGTCAGTGCAGGGGAAGTGTCAAATGTTTTGATTTTCAAATCAAAAGAGAATGTTGCCTTTCTTCTTTATTTCTGTGGAAGTGGTTTCAGAGTAACTCCAAGAAAGGTGAGCTATTTCCTGAGAATTGAAGAGGCAGGATGTGTGGTCTCCTAGATACAAGGGCTGCGGCTCCTCTTCACTTAGCTTCCGCATTGAGCCCCTAGACGTCTGTTTGAGGTGCTGCTTGCTTTTGAGAGCTATCTTTGCCTTATTGAATAACTTTGTTTGCTCTTCTGTAGTGCATGAATGAGCATATTAATCTAACTATACAAGGAACGCTGCTGCCAGCTGAGTCATCTTCATATAATGTTTGTCCATAAAATATTCATGTAACAGGGACAGCTGCATCCTTCTGCAGTCTGTTCCTTTTAGAATTCCTAGGACTGTTCATAGATACCAGTTGTTTTTGCAGCAGGACCTCTCTGCTGCCCTCCCTTTCTGCCCCTCGTGATCCTTTTTATCCCTTTCTGCTGAAGACTCGAATCGCTACCAGAGCAGCACTGATGGGATGGGAAGCAGCAGCACATCCAGGCTGTGTAATCCTTATCCATTCCAGCCCCCATGAGTTTTTCTTTAGGCTCTGGCTTTGGTGTTTGGCGAGAGAGACTGCATTCAGATTTCCAGGGGTTTGAAGAACAGTGTGAAAATGGCTTTAACTTTGTCTGCTCTAAATGGATTTCAGATACAAGCATCTGCCGTTTGTTGAGGCTGTTTGCCTTGTTTGTTCCCTGCTGTTGGCATTATGGAGATAATGGTGAAAAGCTTTATCAACTTGTTTTCTGAATACAGTTACAAATTTCTGTGACATAAGGAAAATACTGAATCAGTGCCACATATTTGATAAACTGTAAGTTATACCAAACAGTTGCAGCAAACCTGGTCCCTTAACGGGGTTGATCTTTTGTCTTTATCTTTTAAGAGAACAGCATGTTTTCAGATGATATTTTGCCTACATGTTTTAATGTAGTCTGAAACTAAATAGAGGAGTATCAGAGAAAACTGGAAAGCCAACACAGCACTGACACGTGCACATGAGAAAGCTGGTTAGTTTCCTTTGAATTCAGCAGTGGGATTATTACATGAGTAGTTCTAGAGCATGAGTGATCTGCTTTTTTCCCTTCCCCCCACATAGCCTTCCTAATACTGGTCTCCCAAAGGATTAATTCCAGCATGGCACACCATTTAACTCTTCTGGAGCATCAAGACAATTGCTTTTAGAAGTGCTCACATGTACTCCTATTTTGAGATCTTGTTTTGGAGATGCCTTTTTTTAATTTAATGTGTATATATCTAATCTATGCAAACCTGGAAGTTTTAGGTGCTATTTGGAGTTTGGTCACCATTTAAGGTTAGCCTTGTTTTCTTGAGATGATAAAAACCTAATCAAGAGCATTCAGTTAAATCCAGGTGTTGCTGTGAAGTTTTTGTCACCAGCTTTGACTAGTTTGCTTTCTAATTGTACCAGGTGAGCTGTGTGCTGACTGGGAAAGAAGAGGAAAAATCCTGTGTGTAGGGGCTTTGTATTGTCTAAATTAAGACACCTGAGTAACTTCATCAGGGATATATTTAGGGGAGAAAATCTATACGTGACCCTGCACGAGGACAGGATGCTTGCTCAGCTTATATGCCTATGCAGTGATAGCAGTATTTTCAGAAAATAGAGCCAGACGTTCTCAAATTCACTGGTGCCGCTCTTTTTTTTTTTTTTTCATTTTTGTTTTCTTGCCCTGTTCTGGGTTGCATGCTTCAGCAATTATTCCCTGCTCTGAGAGCAGCTGAAGTGATGGAAGGGCAGAACTGTCTGCGATGGGTGGAACAGCAGCAGCTCAGGTCAGAAGCCGCTGCACTGCTTCTCAGATAAGTAATCCCAGCTCATGAGTCAGAGGCTTAAGACTTTAATAGATGCAGCTCTTGGCAATTAGTGCTGGAGGAGGATGGCCTTGAACCGTGATGCATGATGTTACAAATAGGGAAGGTGAGGGAAATACTCCAGGAAGTTAATTCAGCGTCTCCTGTAAAGAGGAGTCAGGGTAAGAGCAGTATATTTGAGACTTAGTCGAGATGTCAGAGGTGCCCCAACAAACAGGTGGGAGTACTGAAAGAATAACACAGTGCTTCTGAACAGAAATGCTTGGAGAGTTGTGAGCTTGCTTCTTTCAGACCTGTGTTATTCCCTTTTCCACAGTGGAGCCAGGGGAGGCGAGGGCAGCAGGATGGGCTGGAAGGGCAGCCAGCACACGTTGGCTTGCTGTGAGTTCTCAGCGTTAGAAATCAGGCAGGGCTCTCCTGAGCTTTTCAAGCAATTGAAATGTAAGAAGCAGCTGTGAACACAGAACTGGTGGGACTGCATAACCCGAGTTGATATTTGCACTTTTTAAAAAACGTTTCCTATGGAATCAGATTTATTTTTTTTTCCCAAGAGCACTTTCTATACTTGTAGGCACATACCTTGTTTTACTTGAAATCTTTATATAGAAAGATATTGCATTTACATGCATGGATATCATCAAATCTTGTTCTTACAACACGGGTGTTCTATAACAGTCCTTTAAGCTTTTAAGAGTACAATTTTAGGAAGCATTTTATCTTTTTTTTCCAGCTTTTGAGGGCAGGATATCCAGAGTGGAAGTGCAGGCTTCTTGTTACAGGCTGTCAAACTTTAATATCTTAAAGTGCTCTAAATGTTTACATATCTTAGCTCTGTTGTATTACAAAACATGCAGTATGATGTGCGTGGCTGAAATGAAGGTACCACAACAGGATAGAGATGAGAGAGAAGCTGGGGCTGCAGGTAATAAATTCCTCATTCCAGAAGGTACTGTGGAGCTTCTCTGTGAAAGTGACAGAACTTCCTCTGCTGTAACAAGTTACTTAAATGCACCTCAGATTGGCTACATAGATATTGTACACTGGTTACAGTAAAGAGTATATAATGGAATATAGCTGACTGTGTTTTTTGTGAATTATTGATGGTGTGGTCAACAAAGATTGTTCTTAGAGGCCAGTGAAGGTTTCCTATCTTTGATAAATAAAGCTTAATACTTCTCTCTTGTGTGTTTATTTGCTACTGACCAACTTAATTAAATGCAAAATACTTTTTTAAAGCAACTCCAGTGCTCTGTTTTTAAACTAACTTAAGTGAGAGATTCATTTTAGTGTGCCATCCACCCATTGTATCTTGTGACTAAATGGTGTAAATCAAAGCTGCTGTAAGAAAGCACTTAGGAGGAGCAAGAAACTATGGAGAGTGGGGAAATACTTGTCTTCAAAACCTTAACCTGGTGGCACGGTGCTGGCTTCAGAGCTGTAATTGATTTCTAAAGTTGTCAATCAAGGAAGCAAATAGGGTTGAATGTAAGTTTGTGTTTAACTCTTGCTTCTGTTGTTACATTGTCTTTCCCTTTCCAGTGGTTTTGATTGTATTCACTTCTGTGACCGGAGAGTTGAAATGAGGCTTGAAGAGCTTTAGTGATAAAGATCTCAAATAGTGCTAAAGTGTCAAAGTGTGCCTGTTTCTTTGAAGGAGAGAGCAAGTTAACAAGGACTATGATGTGGGCTGGTTATAGGCTTCTTTGAGTGTCCAGAGGATGGTAATGCATAGATTCTTTACAGTTACTTCTACATCAACTAAGCTTAGTGTCTCTCTCTTCCCTTGCAGTGAGTACATGTGAGAAGTTGATTGAAACCCTTAATTGCAGGGCACCGTGGTCAGAAAGTTCCATTAATCATTGAAACTGATTTTTCGCATTTCTCAGAATGTGTTTCAGATGTCGTCATGCCAGACACAGCGGGCTTGGATTCTTCACCAAGTGCAGCAGAGGGCACCTCTTTCTGTTACATGGAGATGCTGCTTCTCTTTTTGTTCTGCAACATGTGTATAATCATACTTTCAAAAAGTTAAATATAAATCACAGTTTCATCCTAAGCAGAAGACAAAACCTGTGCTCCTGACATCACAGTAGTTTGCTTCCTATTAGCTGTTCTGTCCTGCTCTCTTGAGCAGCCAGTGTCTTTAACAACAGACAAACTGAAGAAAAGCCCATGGGACTAATTGAGGAAAGTGTCCCCTTCCTCTCATTGTGTGAGCGCGCACTGAGTGTTGGAGTGTTATTCATCTCAGTGTTGTGAAATAGTGGAATGATAAAGATACAAGTTCCAACAGAAGGCTCGGCCACATCACTGCTCATTTTTCAGTGGCCTTTTTGCTGACTTTGTCTCAGTATGAGAGAATGAATGATGGTGAAGGCAGTGCTGTGTTGTTCTCTCACACCAGTATGCCCATGATGTGGGTTCCCGATTAAATGTGAAAGTAGTTTTACTGGAAATTTATTTCTGTGTATCTTGTGTTGCTATCTGGAGGGGAAAAAAAAAACAACTCCATCCTGCAGAAACAACTGTTTCAAAGCCAGGCCTTTATACATAAAAGCTAGTTCATGTGGTAGACAAACAGGCAGCCTGGCATAAACAGAACACCAGAGTTCAGTATTCAACTGTATTGGGGGGTTGGGGGTCATGCTATAAATACAATTGAGTTCTCAGTGCGGGAGAACACAAGAGGTCTTTCTTGGCACCTCTTTAATAAATAAATAAAACAGTGAGCACGGCATGTGTGTTTTCTGCCCTGCCTTCTGTATCCCATTTAGCTTCAGTTCAGCTAGATTGGAAGAGACTTCCAGAATGCGGATTTGCAGAAGTCTTTCCCAGCTGATGGCGCACACCATCAATTATTTTGTTATCCTCTGTTTCTCTTTTGTTTCTGCCTAAAGAATGCTCAAAAAAATTGGAGTAGCTAGATGCACTCTGCATTTGTTGAGTGGTCTCTGCTATACGATCATGAGCTATAAATGGGTGTGAGAAGAGCCTGATTTATGACTAGGAGCAGATGGGCTGCAGAGTGGACCTGCTTCCTGCCAGGGTACAGGGCTGTGGCATGGCTGGGCAGCAGGATGGTGGTAACATGGTGCAAAATGAGCACGTGGCAGTGCTGTACATGGTGTGGAATTCTACAACCATAAAGGCGGCAAAATTGGAGAAGGAACACACTTGTACTGGGGAATCTGGAAAAAATGAAATGTTTTCCTTGTTAAAATATGGCATCTTCAGGCACTAAGTAATTTAAGATCCCATTTGGATGGGGAAAAAAGTTTGTTTTATTTGGAGGAGCTAACATTCTAAGGAATTTATTTAAAAATAATAAATCAACCCCTATTGTAAAGCTACTGATGTAGAGCTTTATAAATCTATTCAATTTATGTCAAACAGTAATCCTTATTGTTTACAGGAAAACATGCTGGTCTTATCCTCAGTGAGAGGCCCCTCTGAGCACTTAAGTGCAGGAAATGGAGGTGAGAAAGTACCATCCATTCCCAAGACAGGACCAGTTATCTGTGACCTACTCATGATAAGTGGTGGTTTGAACTGTTCTTGCGAACATGAAGTCGTGGAAATTCTGCTGTCTCACTGGGCTGTTACAGTACTTTCTCAGATGATGGGGGAAAAAACCCTAACCTAAGCCCCTTTGCTGCAATTTTTGCCCGTTTCATCTTGCCCTGTTGAAACCAGCCAGAGTGCATTCCATCTTCGTCTTTGCAGCTGCTTCTTTCATATTTGAAGCCTGTTGCCATATGTTTCTGAAGCCTTCTTTCCTATGGAATAAACACATCTAGTTCTTAATATCTTTTAACGTGCTTCCTTTGTGTGCTCTTTCTGTTCTTATCTGAACTCTCCACTGCCACTGATTGTGGAAAGGAGGTACAGTAGTTTGGCTGAGAACCAGAACCCCCTGAGTGAACCAGGAATAATCTGTCTGAACATCTGGCATGTCTGAATACTGTGTTTACAGTGTGATATAGGCTTGTGTCAAACTTGGGATCTGCCGTAATTCTCTTTTTTTTCTTTCCTGTACAGTACTGAGTTTAACCAGTTGTACCCCGGCAGGGAATGAGGCAGGCTCTGGATTAAGCTGTGCAGTAGTGCTGTGTGAGCTGATTTTCTGCTGTTGCTGTTGATGCAAGCCGTAAGGGTGGGGGGATGTAAGGCAAGATTAGTTGGTGGAGGTAACAGTGTTAGAGCAGTTGGTGCTGTTGGGGGAGAGAAGGCTGGTGTGACACCTGAGGAATGGTATTTTCCAACTAGCTCTTTTTTTTCTACCCTCCACCTTTTGTTGGTTTAGCGAAGGCCATTTTCTTTGCCTAACAAGTGGAAATTATTATATATCCGTATGCCTGACTTCGGTGTCAGGTGCTCATTTCCACATCCTTCATCGTGCTTGAAGTAATCCGGGAGGAGAAACGTCTGCAAAAAGAGGAGTTTTTAATTCTGTCACTTTTCTGCTATTGTGCAGTATAGTGCTGGCATGTGAACTAGGAGGTGGGGAGGCTTGTGTGGCTGGTCAGGAAACACTATTAGAAATACATCTGGTTAATTATTAGAAATTAGTCAAATTTTTTTCTTCCCTAATTTTATGGTTATAGGCTTTTTTTTCCAAGGAGATGTAGTAGAAAACAATTCAGTGTAATTCAATTAATACAAAATGCTATTTTATTATAGTTTATACCAGAGAATGACATGAAATAGCCTTTTTTGTCACCTGCCTTAATTGTTCAGGGCAAGCACTCAGCACTACTCAGCAGTGTGTAGACTGCCTGCCTTAGTTTTGTTGTGGTTGATAGAGCTTGCCAAGGATATTCAATATGTGTGCTAGGAGTTGGCTGAACCTTGGCCACAGTTCTCAATATTTGATAGCACATAGCTGGTTATCACACGGCAGTAACCAGGAAGCAGTTGTAGAGCTTTGATGTGTGTTGCTGCAGTGCAGCTGGTCGTCCTACAGAAGTGCCTGGAGGAAGCCACATTGCCTCTGCTTGATCCATTTATTTATACTAGAGGGGGGAGGCGGGGGGGGGAAACAAAAGCAAAAAAGAAGCTGTACTATGTCACTGTGTTAGTGCTGCAGTTGCCTGTTGTAGAACGGTATTTACGGATAGTGAGCATCTAAAATAACCTTTAAGTGGGTGTTTTCAGGTGTCTTTGGTTTGTTCTGTAACTCCGGTATTAGCCTCTGTTGATTAGCTGTGGATTTGCTCCATAGTGTAAGCAAATGACTCTCTAAAGCGGCAATAAAAGAGTAGTGATATGAAACTGAAGTATATTCCTTGATTAAATTTTTTTGGCAGACATTGAAATTATTTTGTGTGAACGCGCTTGTGCAATTACGCGTCTGCTCCTGTGACAGCGTGCTGGGATCTGTGCCAACACACATTGTCTCTTTCTTGCAGTTTCATAAGCCAGAATACTCTGCAAACTGTTTCTGGCTCCTGCTACAATGAAAACATGAACTCAGTGCTGAGTCTGCTACACCTGAACTTGAACCGTATTCTACTTAGAATTGTGCAGGAAGGAGGTAGAGAAGGAAGTCGTTGCCTAATTTAAAGAATCAGCGTCAGTGTCTATTGTGCCTGTGGAAACAGTGAAGAACTGTAGACCTGTGTTTGTGTGAATTCAAGGAAACGTGAATGAAAAACTGGCGCAGGGATTCTTACTGTGTGCCAGGGATTCCTGTGAGTTGTGAAGTAATTCTGATTTTCTCATTGACAGTTGATGTTATGGTTCACACAAAAAAACTTGAATGCCTTGCTTTCAATTTAGTGTTGGCTTTGGGCTGGGAATCAGCTATGAATTTTGTGATGTTTTGACTGAGATGTTGGCGTGGTGCTTGCTGAAGCAGGATGCGAAATTCAGTATTTTGTTCTGATAATGTAAATAATTGCTTGCAAGAATACTTACTGAGCAAATCTCTCCTGCTGACTGTCTTTTGTTTTGTTGGCATAAAGATCCCACAATTTAATCTCAAGTTCAAGATATTCAATCAGCAAGTAGGTTTTTTACTTGATTGGGGCTGAAACTGTAGGCACATCACTTATGGAGGTTTATAATGATTCTTCAGAAAAACCTATTTGAAATTCTTAACGAGCAATCTAAAGTTCTCTGAATTGTTCCATTTAGAGATAATGCGTTTGTAACAGTAATTTGTGGTGTTTTCTTTGTTCTTTGAAATGATTGTAATGCCCATGTTGCTAAGTACGTGCATGTTTAAAATCTTAATTTGAGGGAAATTTAAGGAACTTGTGTAAAGAGGAAGAAACAGACTTGTACTGAGGTCTGAAGGCTTTACTTGCTCGGAGTTGCATGCCTGTTCTAGTAAGAATACTCGAGAATTCACTGCTGCCTCGAAATGTGCTTTGAGTTGTATCATTCCAGATGTGTGATAGGTTCCTGCTCCATATTTTAAAATTGAATCATTTCCTTGTGGTGTTTCCCTTGAGGGGGGAGAGCACGGTTTCATACTGAAAGAGCACATGAGCTAATTACCTTGTTTTTTTGGTCATTTCTGTTTAAATACTCTGTTGGAAGGAAGAACTTGATCAGCGGTAGCTGCCTATTTCAGTAGCAGTGATACAGTAGGCCTCAACAGCATGATGAATGGGTTTGTGTTATCAAAACACTTCTGTGGTGTTCTCTGTTGAGATAGATACTGCAACTGGGTTTCAGTAGCTTGAAAACTCGGATTTGCTGCTGTATCCATGCTGATGAATGTGCCTTACGGTTTAGGTAAAGAGTACTGGGGCAGCAAATACCATAACATTTCAAAACTGAAAGTAGAAGGTGTGGTGAAGTTCAGTGATTCGGAAATTCTGAAAAAAAGAACTGGCTTCACTACTGAAAATATGTATTCAGCACCTTAGAGGATTGGCACAGCTCCTGCGGCTTTGGCTGGGAACAGGCAGGGTTGGGATGTATGGCACTTCTGTAGTCCTGCAGCAGCATTCCTCTGGTGCTTGCAGTGGAGTAAGGAAGGAATAAAAATAGTGGTGAATTTTCCATCGGTTTTGCTTGAAGCTGAAGCCCAGAAGAAAAATAAATGCAGTATCTCATGCTCATAAGGATTTTTTTAATGATAATGCTTAGTCTGTACAGAGTGCTGTCAGCAGAAAGCTTTTAGTACTTCACAAACACATGCTGTTGTTTCAGAAGACTGAGGTGGGAGCACAGTGCAAACTACAGTCCTACAGCTAAGCACGTTAAATGGGAGGTAGCTGTGTCCCATCCTGTGACTGTAGTCTGCTGATAGCAGTGTTCCCATCCTTTCCCTGCCGCACAGACCTGCTGGTGTGTCTGAAATCTGTCGTTAGTCCATACCGGAGTAAGTAAGAAAGTCAGGGATGTGGATTCTTGGTGGCTGACTGGAATGTGTTGGTGCTGTAGCTGAGTGTGGCTTGAGCTGGCCAGCAGTAGGTGCCTACAGCTGTGCTGCTTGTGGAGATGTTTGTATTCCTTTTCCTGTGCTCCTAGCAAATGTAATCCCTAATCCATGTGACCTACTGGTGAGATTCTGGGAGCAGATTACACTGGAGAACTTTACCATCTGATCTGTATCTATAGGTTGGGGGAGTAGAAATGCTTTCATCTTTTACAATGCAGGCAGCTTTACGCTTCTCACTGACTGATTTTTGTCTGGGGCAAGCACGCTCCTCTTTTTCCTTCCCCTTATTTTCTTGTCAAATCACTGCTTTGCGTGTGCTCATGGCAATTCTTGGAGTCCCCTCCTGCATTGCCTTATCTTGGGCCGTTCCCTTGGGCCTTCCTTGAGCCTCACTGTCCCTCAGAGCCATTTCCATGGAGACCAAAGCGCTTTGTTTTAAGAAAGATGTTTTTAGGAGCTGCTGTTTGGCCAGCAGAAGGACTTCCTTAACGGGAGAACAAGATGTAGCAGAGTGCCTCTTTTCTCAGAATGTCTTTTGCTGTTTTCACTTTGTTCCTTCCTTGTATGCCACCTAGTTTCCATCTGATTGCTGTCTCTTATCCATGACCGCCCTTCCTCGTTTCTTCTATTTCACTTTCTTTATCACTGTTCTGATTGCATAAGAATCTTTTAACACCACCCAGGAGCTTGTGGAGAGAGAGGAAGGGGCCCCTCCTCGGCTCCCCGAGTGTACTGCGTGTTAAGGCCAAAATTCACGGGCTGTTCTGTAACTTGGCTGAGCCCTGCTCGCTGAGTCACTGCCTGGGCAGCGTCGTGAGGGCTCGGAACGTGCCAGTGCCAAGCTGTGGCCATCAGTGCCAGGGGCCTCACCCCTGTCGTTATTCGTGGCCCTTGCTTCTGAGCTGTCACGTGTCCTTTGTCCTGACAGTAAACTGTCTGTGCAGATGTTTCTGCTGATGTTTGTGGTAAGATTTCGGTGTCATCTTCTGATTGATGGTAAAGGGCTTGAAGAGATAAATCTGTTACAGTGACTCTGGTGGCTTGGACAGTTGGACTGTCCCTGACCAGAAGGATCCAAGAGATTCTTAGTGGACTGTCAGTAGGGATACAAAATAGAAACAGCATTCCATCGAATGACAGGCTGGCTGCAGCATGCAGTGTCCTTATACTCTTTTTAAGATTACCACCTTGCCTTTCTGGAGAATTGAATACTGAGAATTTGTAATATTTTGGTGATGAAAAGCTACTTTAGAGATACCTCTCTCTCTTTTGTCTTTAGTGATACTACAGACTAGCTCAGACTTCAGCCAGAGCACTGTGAAATTGAGATTTGTTTTCTTTCTAGTTGCTTGTAGTGGTGACAGCAAGGTGCTCAATTGGCAACATAAGCTGTTTTCAGAAACAAAATAACACCAAAAGGAGTGAATACAAAGAAAATCAATGCCAGAGAAAATTGCAATGCTAAGGCAATTATGTTAAAGGAATTCTTTCTCTGCCTTATACTGTCCTGTTACCCTGTGATTCTCATCCACACGTCTGTTTCTGTGCTTTGCTTAGATTGTAAATGTTTTAGAAATGGTCCATTTCTAAAAAATGTATCGTGATAGTGGGGCTTTGGATGGTACTGCAAAATCTACCAGCGTCAATACAGTTCTGTTCTGAGTGCTACGTATATGCACTTGTTCCAATCATGTTTCTTATGTTCTGATGTTGATATATTTCTGCCTGTTCTTGATATGATGCAACAACTGGTAGCTCAGCAGAATGGAGGCATAGTTTCCATATGCAGCCTTCAGAGGTACCTGCCTCTGACCTACCACACTCCTTTCCATGAGGACAACGCTTTGCTCTGGGGATCTGTTTAATGTACAAACTCAAATCAGCCAGGCTTTACTGCGTGCTGGACTTTTTCTGACTGTAAGAGGGGGAAAAAATTCTCCTAAGAGAGCTTCACAACATCTCTTTTAAAACATCAGGCCATGGCTGCAGTGATAGACCACCAACGTGAGCTGCTGCTTGGTTACCAAGAGGATAAAATTTTCCTCTGGGAGATATTTTTATACAGTTGCTTATTCATGTTAGAGTGGATGTGAAAAGCACTCTAATGTTCAGCAGCATAAAAATATTAAGAAAATTCCTCTTACACAGAATCTATAATACAGCCCAGTTTTACTCTGTGATAGATCCAGGTTGGGTGGTCAATGTTGGATTATTCTTCCATTCTAATTTTAATCTCTTTTGCAAGCACCCAATCATTTGACTGCTTAAAAGTCAAGTGCTATCAAGCTCTGCCAGATACCTCTATCAGCATATCAAAGCAGTTGGAGAACTTCCAGCTGTACATTGAATACCTGAACTGGAGCTTTTGATATATATACTCTTATTTTCATAACCATTTCAACGGGACTGTAGGCAGTGTAGTCTGAGAAAAAGACATTCTGCACAGATTATCTTCCAATAGAAATATTCTCACTTATTCTTTATACAGCTTGCAGTAGAAAATAGAGTTAGACGTAGAAACCTTCTGGATAAATAATCTATAACCAGCTGAGAAATAGCTTTGATTTGTAGCTTTCTTCACAAGTTGTGGTAACCAAATAGTACTGTACTCTTCCTCCTACCCACCAACGCTGTCTGTGCCATTTCCCACTTCCTTTGTATTTTGCAAGCTTAGAATTGATTATGTTAATTTAGCTTCTGCTTATTTGAAGTTGTGAAACAGCACACAAGCTAAGACAACCTACAGGCTAGACAGGAACATTTGGGAGCCATCCAAGACTTGCTTTGAACCCAGAATTTTATGGAATGATGTATCTTTATAATTGAAAAATAAGCTTGACATATTTTAAGCAGGAGGAGAGAAAATGAGGATTAACTTACAGCAATCATCAGCAGGGGAAAAATGAACAGAACTACCCTTCTTAGGCTCTTTGGTATCTTCATCTATGCCAGTAAGGCAGTTTGGACTTCTTGTTCCAGCTGTGTGGAAAGAAAGGAGGGGCAAAAGGGTAACTGTATTGTTTAATGATGGAGAGAGCGGAGGGGTTGTTAGCTTACAGAATATCTACTTGAAATTCCTGGGAGTGACTGTAAGTATGGGGAAGTCTCATTTCTAATGTGCTATGCTGCAGAATGAAAGAGGTGTTCGTGAAGATGGTGGAGATTATCAAACTGGCATTCCTGCTGTGAGGGTAGCTCTCTTCAGCCTATATAAACTATGATTCTTTACTTTACTGTTGTATTTTAGAGTTACAGACATGTAAGTTTACCTCTCTTGGGAGCAGATTTTTAAAGTGCGGTGGATGGGAGGGATGTTTGGGGATTTTTTACCTATATTTTTTTCTTTCATGATGCAGAATACATTTTTTAAAGTGATATTTATTTTCTCCACAGGTATGGTGTTAGTCCTGAGAACATCATTCTCTATGGTCAGAGTATTGGTACTGTCCCTACAGTAGACCTGGCATCTCGGTACGAGTGTGCAGCAGTAATCCTTCATTCTCCTTTGATGTCTGGATTACGGGTAGCATTTCCTGACACCAGGAAAACCTACTGTTTTGATGCTTTTCCAAGGTACGTGTAAATGTTGTGAGAATGATTGTTCTATACTCAGTGCACCGTTAGGTGTTTAAAAAGGAATAGTCATACAACTTCTACTGAATTGTCACCTGTATTTTAAACTTAAGGTATGCACACCTGTAGAGATTCACAGAGTAAGAAACAGGCTGATATATCAGTCTCAAACTGATGTGATATGTCAACAAACAAATAATTCCTAGTGTTTACTACTATTATTTTTTCTCCTGTTTTTGTGCTATGGGTTGTTAATAGAAGAATTTTTGTCATCAGGTTTGGATAAATAGCTTAACAATTGTTAATGTCCTGTTAAGTTCTTCAGGCTAATGAACAGCAAATTAGTACTGCACTCTCTTAGCATGTGGGTTGACTTTAGAAGGTAACATGGTATCATGAAATGGATGTGCTGTTTTCAAGTCACTTGTTAATATATTGCTGTGGTTTTACCAGAAAGGGTATAGATGATTATAGATGATCACTGCTTTGAAGGGAGGGAAAGGAGAGAGGCAGAGGCTAGAGCCTTAGTCTGGTGTGGGTCACTTTTCAACTTGGCTCTGTGTTTCGTGTGTATTCTCAGGTATTGCACTTTCTATTGCTTCTCTGACTTTGATCTTTGTAAGTAAAACAGTTTTACACCTCTGTTCCTATGTCCATTCTTTTTGTTCCTCCCTGATGAGGATCTTGTCAGATCCTAATGTCTGTAACCAAAGCAGAATGACTTACTGTCTCTTTTGGGAGATTTTAAGCTTGTTTAAGAAGCTGTAGGTTATTTTACTTATGAAAAACTGTCTGCAAGTGTTTTCAAGATGAAACACCTGCCTTTATAGCAGTGTCTCACTTGAAAAGAAATTGCATCAGTTCCAAGTTAATTACTAGATGCAGGAAGAGCAGGTGTTTTAGGAATGTTTTTATTATTTCTGCATGTCTCCACCGGACATTTGCAGGGATCTGGTATTCCAAGGTACAGTTCTGATGCTTTTTTTATTTTATTGTAGGATTTGGTTTGTTTTTTTTTTTTCCCTCTTGAAGGGATTTGGCTGTTACTGAATGGAAATTTACAAAGCCATCTTTTTGTAGTGCTGATAAGACAAACCATATTTCCTTGATTTCATAACTAGTTTTTTTCTTTCCCCACAGCCAAAGTCTTTATATTATTACTCAGTGACTCCGTAAGACTTCACTAAGTTATGAGTTGCTCTTGTTAGCATTTGAGATTCGTTTTATTAACCTCCTACAGGTGTTTTGTTGTTGTGACTTTGAACGGTTGGACTTGAGGTAGTGTTAGAAGTGGATTGCTTTGGAGAGAAGATTGTGAGATATTTGAGTGATCGGTGTCCCGCATCAAGGCTGTGACAGAGCTGTCTGTGGACGTCTGAGAACGTGAGAGGGGAGCTGTTCTCTTTGTAGCAGTGTATAAGACATGGGGATAAAAAGCTGAGTGGTCTGTGGAGGGGAGAAGACGAAGCAAAGGACTCAGTGGAGTTCAGTGCAAACCTATCTTTGCTTCAGAAAGCGGTGTTTGCAGTAAGTGTAGTAGGGGATACTTAGAGTGTTACTCGTGTTTGTTTTGTTTTCATGACAACAGATTAAAGTTAGAAAGTGGGGGAGTGCGAAAGCCATAAATGTGTGCCTGAGCAGCCACAAGTAATGGTGGCTTTCACAGTTTCTGTCCAGTCCCCAAGTTTAGGTGCAGTCAGAATTTGGAACTGTTGTACACAGGCTTGGTCATCATCCTCAAACCTTGAATGTTATATTCACAAATGCTTCTGTTAGAGAAAAAATCTGGAGCCTTAAAAATAGCTCTGATTACAAAGCTAACGGTGATTAGCTGATAGCAGCCAGATCAAATAAATAATAAATACATAAATAAAAGGTGGCTGGGGGGAACCCTAAAAACACACTGTATCACTTGAGTGTTTTGTTTTTAACCTACTGAGCTGTTCAGTGCTGTCAGTCTGACTTCACTTAGACTGTAAGCAGTGAAAATAAACAGCAGTGTGCTTCTATGAATGTGTGCAGCTCAGACGTCCATCTTCCCGGCAGGAAACAAAATAGTTCTGTGTGCACCTACAGTGAATTGCTATTATGTACATTTTATGCTGGGGCTCCGTGAGAATGTGGTCTCTGTAGATTTTTCTAGCTGCAGAGCAGTGTGGCTGAGCATACTAAGTGAGTCTAACGTGCAGTTTAAACACTGCCTTATGAGTCGCTGAGGTGGCAATGGGACACGCTCCAAATTTCTGCAAAATACCAATATCTAGCTTAATGGCCTGGCAATATATGTGGAAAAAAATAGTTTCATTATCTGAATACTGGAGTGAAAGGGATTTCCTGGTTTCCTACAGTAAATGAGAGCGCGGTTTGTAGCTGCTGAAACGTTGTGTAAGCATCTCTAACTGTATGTGACTGACCTGCTTTGCCACATCGTGGTGTTCAGGACAGATCCTTCAGGGGTTAAGATTTCAGTTTACTGAGCATTTTCATTATAAAACATTTACATTTGGCCATGATACTAATTTGGGGATGAATTCAGGGGAGGGGAGGAATCTGCATTATTCTGATGTCTTTCAAGTTCTTGAGACATTTTTCTATATTCAGCATAGTTGCACACGACTCAAATTTCAGACAGGCTAAGTGAAGTAGGCCGTGTTTTAATTTGAAGTAACACTTTTCTTCTTTAAATGACAAGAAATCTGTTTTCTAGAGAAGTATTTATTGAAACAGAGACCAAAATGTGTTTACCCTGAGCTATTTACTGGAAAGCAGTGACTGTTCTGTAGAATTGTGTGTGAGAGGTTTAGTGCTTTATTTTGCATCTTAATTTTTAATTAACTTCATATTTTCATAAATCTTCTTTAAGCCTCTTTCTAAACTGATGTTTGCTGGCATCTGTATTTTTTAATCATTGTAAGCAATTAGCCTGGTTACTTTGTAAAGTCTCTATCCAGTCTTACCCAAATCACATGCTCTCTTGTTCTTCAGCACAGACAAATCCAAACACATTTCATTAGATAGTGTAAGGAAGTAAACGTGTCCTCTGTCAAACCAAATATTACTGGCATTCATTTTTCTGCTCACTTTTACATCACGTCCTGAGCCAAAGCACAGTTATGTCATTGGCCAATTCCTCCATTTGATGATGGAAGCAGAGAGCGTGTTAATTAGCACTTGGCACCTGTACACTGATCTGGAATTAGTGGTAACTACTGACATGGAGTGCTGTCTGGAAATAAGACAGTCAGAGAAGCCTGGTGTTCACCAGCTGGACGTTCATGTGCTACCAGCGTGCTTCCTAACTGGGGTTTTCTGGGGTGAACTCAGAGGTGTGAGGGTGCCACTCTCCCCTTTCTTCAGACTCCATTCTCCTGCGTGAGGTGACCACTGGGTACGTTGGCCTGCAAAGCTTGCTCTAACCCTGTGTTCGTAGCAGAGCAAAAAAATGCCATGTGAATTGTTTGGTTTCGGTTAAATATCCTTGCATAACACAGTTTCCCCCACAATTTTCTGCCATTTGAGCTTAGACAACTAGTACAAAGAATAGTTGTTTGTGGGTTTTTTGCTTCTTTCTGTTTCTACCTGATTTGGGAGTTTCCAGCCTCGTGAGCTGAGACCGTTTTTGCATTAAGTCTTACAACTGGAATGTAGTTAATTGGTTCCTAATCTGTTACATTGGAAGGTGATAATGCATAATATCCACGCTGGTAGTACGTCTCATTAAATCCCATTTGCCTCTCAGTAGGTTTCCTCAGTGGCTTCTGTGACAGGTGCGCTGCTCACTGGTGGTTCAGGTGCCAAACTTGATTTCCACCAGTGCCCATTGGGGCTCCTGGCCATCAGAGCTGGAGGTGTGATAGCAGTGGTAGTGCGGGCTCCATTTTACACATGCATTTGGGGAGTAAGCCTCGTCCTTTATTGTTGGGGCACAATTCCAGGGTTTTGCAGCCAGTTAGAAACAAGCATTGGTAAGCTGATCGTGCATGGATAATTAAGCCACAAACTGAGCAATGTTTTCCTTTTCCCTCCCCAGCATTGACAAGATATCTAAAGTCACCTCTCCTGTGCTGGTGATCCACGGTACCGAAGATGAGGTGATCGATTTCTCCCACGGCCTGGCAATGTACGAGCGATGTCCACGGGCAGTAGAGCCACTCTGGGTGGAAGGGGCTGGGCATAACGACATAGAGCTTTATGCACAGTATCTAGAGAGACTAAAACAGTTCATATCTCACGAACTTCCCAACTCCTGAAGAAGCCAACCTGATTTTACCTCAGTTACTGTGAACGGAAGAAATTACCTGGTTTTGCACATGCTTTAACTGGATAGCTGTCATAGCTTTATACTATGAAGAAATACCCTGTCTTTAGGGTGTTCTAATCAAACATCTGATGAAATTTGTCTTTTATATCTGGAAACTATTCTACTAATGCACACAATATGGTCAACTACTGTAATTCCAACAATTTTTAGCTTCGTTGCCCTGAAAGAAGTGGGGATACTAGCTGCTTATGGGGACACTTTTTACCTAGTGCTGTATTAATTGAAGATCGGTTTTCTCTGTCTCACTTCTGATCGTTTCTAATTCTGTCCTATGAAGACTTTTTTTTTTCCAATGTTCTCAGTATGTGGAACACAACTGTTATGAGCTACAGCTTGTTCTAAACCATCGGCCGTGGGTTCAACCTAAGGGAGTACTTTCTTTGTCAAGTTTCTAGCTGTGGTATTGTAACTGGAAAGTTATTGTGATGAAGTCCCCCCACCTCCCTTTTAGTGTTCTTTTGTTAACTTACTGATCTTCCCAAGTAAATTATTGAAATATACTTTCTCCTGATGATAAACAAACTACTATATGGGGCTAAACTCTGTAATGACTTCTCCATTACTTGTATAAACGTAACTGGAATATTCTCAAATGAACTACGGACAAAATTGCTCTTGTTTAAAAAGAAATGTGTAAATTTACTACTAGAAGACTCATTTTAATATTCAGATGGTCTGAATAATAGCCATAACAGACATTTCCTTCTGTAAAGCATTCCTGTAGACTTTTTAAAAGTACTGTACATATTTGAATTTACATTGTGCATAGATTCTTAATTGGTAGTTTTAAGTTAAGTCTAGCTACAATAAACTGCAAAATTCCGGTTTGTATATGATTGAATACATTTTGTTAAAATATGTTTTTATCCCTATATTATTTTGCTATTAAAGTTTTATAAAGTTTCCAGGACAAAAAAAAAAAAAAAAAGAAAAAAATTTACACATTTATGTTTTGAAGAATTTATGTAACTAAATTTTCATTGAGCTGATCTTTTTAGTTCAGGAGTGATTTGATTCTCTGACACTGGAATCGCACAGATTATGCATCAGAAATGCAAAACACAGTTGTTACACTACTAGCATAGGTCTAATTTTTCCAAATGTTAAGGCCTTAAATGTACTGTAAGCCTCAGATTGTTGTACAAATTGATCGCGGTTGATTGCAGTTTGTGTCCTGTTGCTGGAATGCAACACAGTGATTGTAATGGAATAAAGGATGCATGGATTAGATCTCGCTGCATTATTGAATCTTATTTGGAGCATCGTTTTCCCATTGCAAGAAAAGGCAAAGAATCATGTTATTTAATTCCTTCCTTCCAGGAAAACTATCCTGAATGGAAAGCCTTGTTTCCTTGCAGCTTGGTATACAAATCGAATGTTGAAGAGATTACTTTTAAATGGCATCTGGTTGTTCTTTAAATAACAGATAAGCACACGATAGGACAAGGGGGAATGGTTTTACACTGAGATGGGGAGGTTTAGCTTAGATGTTAGGAGGAAGTTTTTCACACAGGGTGGTGATGCACTGGAACAGGCTGCCCAAGGAGGTTGCAGATGCCCCATCCCTGGAGGCATTCAAGGCCAGGCTGGATGTGGCTCTGGGCAGCCTGGTCTGGTGGTTGGCGACCCTGAACATAGCAGGGGGTTGAAAGTAGATGATCATTGTGGTCCTTTTCAACCCAGGCCATTCTATGATTCTGTGCTGTGGCCCAGAAGAAAAGTTTGAAGTTGTTGTCGTGTGACCTTGTGACAGACCTGCAGTGGATGGTCAGCACTGCAGGTGTGTCTGTAGTCGTTGAAGCTGCCTTGGTGCTATTACTTTCAAAGGAAAGAAAATGGTATTTTCACTCAGTGGTGTGGGGAGTGGGGGGAAACAATGGCACTCACCTGTGTGCAGTCAGTTGGGCTCTTACTATGGGGCTTGCATCTGCGTGGTTCAGGCTGAGTATTAAATGCCCCAAGCCCTGGCATGCCCAGCTGTTCTTCCTGGAGATGGTTCAGCTGATACTCACCCCAGACTTGCCTCTCCCTTCCTCTATTTCTAGGAAATCTGCTCAATTTTCTTTAAATGTGAGCCTTCATAAATCTGGCCTAACGATAGCCCTTTAGGTGCCTTGCTGTTCTCCTGCATTGTCTGCTCTGCTTTGCAAAGTTTATCCATGTTTAACCAATGCAAATATGTTCTTGTTAACTAGAGTGATTATTAGTGACCTATCAGTGGTGCTCTGGGCTTCTTCCCTCTAAATCGGTGATTTGTTCACCTGTTGGGTCCCTTAAACCATTTTCCTTGCAGCTCTGTGTCCACTGAATGCTTCTGAGGTGAGTTGTGATGTTTTTAATGTTTCCTGGCAAGTCCCGTAAAGAAAATAAACAGTAGTGGCCTTCTTTATGCTGTGTAAACTTTTAGCTTCTCCTCTGTACCAAGGCATCACTGTTTTGGGCATTTCAGAGCACTGCTGCCCATCAGCATTAGGGTTATTAGTTAAAATCTGCAGCCAACTCATGAACTGGTTTACCAGACAGCAGATTTCAGGTCCCCGTTTGCTTAAAGGAATAGGAATTTGAGATGCAGGAAAAAGGGGAAGATGTGAGGCCATGAAAGAGAAACTTTGGATCGTGCTAAAAAAAGTCGTTTGCTGCAGCAAACTGTTAACATGGACTCATTCAAATGCATAACGTGGGCCTTCACGAGAACTTGCTATGCATATTTTAGAGCTGCCGAGGTGTCACTGTGAAGATGGCTGTGTGTGTGCCTGGGTAAATTATGCAACGGGCCTTCCAGGAGTGTAAATAAGTAACATTTTTTTCCACCCCTTCTTCCTGTGTGACCCGCTAACTTTGTTTATACGGCGCAACGGCATCTGCACTCCGACTCTTTTTTTCCAAGGAGGTGAGTTGTGCTCTCCTATCAGGAGCTGCCTGAGGTTTGTACTTCGAAACAGAGCAAAATATTGGTTTCACCTTCAGAGGTTCTGTTTTGCACAGGGTTGGATGTGTATCCTTTGAGGTTTACGTAACTGTTAACTTGTGCTTGCACCGAGATCTCTCACCCCTGTTGCTTCTGCTGTGCTTTTTACCCCAGCTCTGTGTCCTACTGCAGTGTGGGGCAGCTCTGCTCCAGGCACTGACCCATCTGCTATGGAAATACCCAAACCTGTATTTACACATAGTGTTGTCCATCCCTTTAATAAACCCATATCACATTTGCTTTTACTATCTGGTGTTAAACACAGTAAAGAAAGAACCCACTCTTCCCGGGGTTATTTACTGAGCACTAAACCTTTATTCTCATCTGGAAAATCCTTTTCCCCAGTTCTGCTCTCGTAAATTAATGATCTTATTTACGTCCATTTCACAGATTTCTCCATACCCACCCTTTCTTTTTGGTGCAATCCCCCACCATCCGGTGCTGTAATTTGCATTGTGACCGTGGTGGTTTGTCCTGGTGCTGATGAAGAGGAGAATGGTTCTGGTGGTAGATGGACCAAGCCCCAAATTACCTGCTGCACCTGTATTGCTTTCCAAGTCCTGCAGGACGTCTTCCTCCAAACTGAGTTGGGTTTCAGACTGAGAGATTGCTTTCAGCTGTGAAATATTTGGGTCTCACAACTTTGTTACAGCAGAGACGAGCTGTTCCTTGGGGCAGCAGTGCTGCTTGTCTCTGCCAGGTGTGAGTTTGCAGAAACCAAAGTATTTCTGCAGAAAACGTTGGAGCAGCATGTGTGGAATCGCTCAGGTTGGATAAAACCTTCAAGATCATCAAGTCCAACTGCAATCTAACCATACTGTGGTGGCATGTTGTCTCTCTCTCTCTCTCTCAAAAAAAGAAAAGAAAAGAACAGCCCTCACCTCTTCAGGTTGTTCTCCTGTAAGGGTAAACGTGCTGCTTTCAGGATTTCATTGCGCTGTGGGTACGCTGCCCGCCCTGTAGGGCTGCCAGGAGCCGCGGGGTGGGCAGTGCGCGCCCCGTGCCTGCAGCTTCCCCGGGGGCGGCGGGCACAGCGGCGCTGACAGCGGCTGGAGGAGCCTCGGCAGCCACAGAGCATCCATCCAGCGCGGCTCCGGCAGCCCTACATGCCGCCGGGTGAGCGAGGCAGAACGGCGAGGGGCAGGGAGGGAAGCAGCGGGAGACCGACCCGACTCGACCCAACGCCGCGTGTGTGTTGCAGGTGTCCCCCCCGGGCTGGGGACGGCCGCGGGCCCCCCGAGGAGCTGCACCCTGGTGCTGGTGCTGGTGGCGGTGCTGGGAGCCCGACCCGAGGCGGCGAGGAGCGTCCCCAGGCAGCGGCGATACGGTGACGGCCTCCGGGGAGCGGGGGGGTGGGTGGGCAGTGCTGGTGGGGGGAGGAGGAGAGGGGGAGAGGAAGGCGGTGCCGCTCCGGCCCGGGGCTGCTCGTGCTGCCGTCTGAAGCACGGCTGGGCTGGGGGCTGCCCTAAAGGCGGTGATGGGAGCTGCGTGCAGGACTGGGGCTGCCCCTGCCGGGAGGTGGGTGCGACTGCCGGCACCGACGGCTGCCCGAAGGGAGGGAGCTGGAGGCTGACCGCCCGCCTGGGCTCTGCTGGGCGCCGCGGTTTGCTTGTGGCTTTGGACGTGGCTGCGTGCGATCGGCCTTTCGTTCCCTTTCTCTTTAGTTCCTCGGAGCTTTTTTAGCATCCGAAGTTCTGTTCAATCAAAGTCATGCTTTACGCGGTGCTTTGTTCTCTTGCAATGTCTGGATTGCTCTGAATGAAGGATGCAAAGTGCTGCAGCCGTTGGGATGCTCCTGAATTACCCGCTGCCATCTGGTCTCGGTGGTCACATCTTGCCATTTCCCGGTAGTACAGAGTTATGTTTCAGTGATGAATTACGGCCATAAATGTGCACTTTGCTACATAATCCTCTAGCACAGCAGTGTGATATATAACCAATTTGGTTAAAACATGCAAATAATCCCCTGGATGGTAAGCCGCAACTACTTGAGGCTGATAACTCCAATCTTGAAATCAAATAGAAAATATTTGAAGCTTCCCAGCCATGCTGGACCTGTAGGAAATGGAACATTTCATCTGCTGCTCAGCAATGAGTGCGAGCACTGCGGGCACATTCCAGGGCTCAGGGACGTGACCTCCAGCATTCAGTGGTATGTCCTTATGCTAAAGCATTAACTGTTCCAAACTCTGTGGGCAGGATGCATTTCAGCTTCGGGTTCCTCATCCTTTTTCATCAGTAGAGCTTTCATGGATGTTCCTGAGTCTCTAGCAAGGTCGCAGCCTAATGATGCTGAATTTAATTGTTTTATCGGTCACTTCTCAGGGTGTAAATTGAACCTTCAGGCTCAGCCTGGATGGAGCAGTGCTGTGTGGGAGTAGTTACATATTTGCCTCAAAGCAAGTATAAGCTCCACGGAGCCCCAAATCTCCTACAGCAATGCTTTTTGTCCATAGGAGGAAGCCACAGCCTAATCCTGTTGCATCAGGGCAATGACATTGCTCAGCCATTTAGCATTATAGAGAATGTTATAAACATTTTAGAATGCATATAAAGCATTATAGAAAACATTAATTATATACATATTATCCCACTATTGTACCTCAAAATCTGCCCATTGCGAATATATTGATTTGACCTGGAGAAGCACACAGTGAGTTTGTCAAAGTGATTCAACAACTTGTGGTGCATCCAGGGACACTGCAAAACATTAATAGAAGTGTGTGTGTGTGTGTGTATAGACCCACCAGGATTCTTCACTGCTCATGTGTAATTGCTTTGCTGTATTTATGACTATTTCAGAGCATAGCCCGGGTCCCAGCAGCCCGTGGTGGGATGTGGAACATGAAGAACTGCTGCACGGTCAAAGCACCCTGCCTGGAACTGTGGAACCACACAGACCCAGCCCCTTCCTCCGTCCCAATACCAGCAGAAGTTCCCTAAGTCAGAACCTGGGCCAGAAGTCACAAGAGAAGCAGTTGTCCTGTGATGTGCTCCTCAAACTTTCCAGATATATTTCAGTGGATATCTTTGGACCTGGCTTGGCCTGGAACCTCTTTCGGTTGTACAACTGTGATCGTGATGCCAAGCTACCCAAAATACCCAACCTGTACGTCAGTCCCCTCAAGATGGTGCGGCACAAGCTGAGGCCTTTCTTGCTGCACAGGATGCTGCGGCTGCTGGGGAACATGGGCGTGCTCACTGAGGGCCAGCAACACAAGGTCTTCTCTCTGCTCAAGGAGCACATGCTGAAAGCAAGGAAGATACCACCAAAGCCCAAAGCAGAGCACAGTGGTAGGTACTCACAGAGGTGTTTTTTGATCCTGTGTCTTGCACCACTGAGTGAGGTGGGGCTGTTCTGGTTTACAGGCCCCGGAGCTTGGCTGAGCCATGGCCCACGTTAATAGGTTGTCCAGAAAGGTGGTGGGTGCCCCATCCATGCAGACACTGCACATCAGGCTGGTCGGGGCTCTGAGCACCTGATCAGCTGTAGGCGTCCCTGTTCAGTGCAGGGGAGTTGGACCAGATGGCCTTGAAGGGTCCCTTCCAACTCAAATGATTCTGATTCTCTGGCTGGGGCTGAAGGTACTCCAGCGGTGAGAGGGCATTGTGGAGTGGGTCAGTTGTGAGCTGTGTTTGTGCTGTCTGTGAGTGCTAAAAGCCACGCTGTGGTGACATCTCCAGCCCAGTGTGGCTGCCAGGCCCACAGCAGCCTGAGTGCATCCCTGATGCACATGTTTGGAGTGTGCTGCTCCCAGCACCTGGGGCGCAGCTAGGCTAGCACTTCCTGCTTCCTTGTTGAAGTGAAGGATCTGGGGATGCTGGTTTACAGCCAGCTGAACATGAGCCACCAGTGAGCCCAGCTGGCCAAGAAAGCCAATGGCTTCTAACAGAAATAGTGCAGCCAGCAGGAGCAGGGAGCGGTGTCTGGAGCATGTCCTGTGGGCACTGGTTGAGGGAACAGGGATGGTTCAGTCTGGAGAAGAGGAGGTGCAGAGGAGACCTTATCGCTCCCTACACACCCTGGAAGGAGGTTGTGGTGAGGCAGAGGTCAGCCTCTGCTCCCAGTAACAGCGATAGGATGAGAGGGAGTGGCCTCACGTTGGATCAGGGGAGGTTCAGGTTGGATATTAGGAAAAATCTTGTCTCCAAAAGAGGGGTGATGCACAGATGCACAGGGAGTGGTGGGGTCACCATCCCTGGAGGTGCTCGAGAACAGTGGGGATGTGGCACTGAGGATGTGGTCAGTGGGCACGGTGGGCTGGGCTGGGGTTGGAACTTAGAGCTCTTTTTCAGCCTTAATGATTCGATGAAGTGCCCTGCTGGGTACCGGGGGCTGTCTGTGGAAATGCGTTTGGAAAATACAAAACTAAGGCAGAAAAAAAACAAAAACAAACAAACAAAAAAAACCCAAAGAGGATGGCAGATGTGCAACGAAGAAGAGGCGCAGGGAAAAACATACTGAAGAAACGTTGCTAATGTAATGAGGGGGACTGCAGGAGCTGCCTGAGTCACGGGGCCGCGGGGTTGGAGGACGGCGCTGCAGTGAGGGCTGTGCAATGGCGCCCCCTACCGGCCGGCGGTGGAGCAGCGCGGGGCCGGCAGCGCTCGGGCGGCGGAGGGGGGAACGTGGGAGCGGGCGTTGCCGAGGGGACGCTGACTCCGCTTCTCCTTCCTTTCCCCGGGTGGCAATAAGGAAACAGGATAGCGGTCAGCCAGGGAGTGTGCCCGGGAAACACACTTTCGGGAGCCACCCTGTGAGATCGGATTGATTTTTCTGTTTTCAAGGAAGAAGCACAGTAGGCAGTAGGCTGTCTTGGTTTCCCATTGCAGGAAAAAGGAAAGGGCTTTAGCTCACAGGCACCAATATGCAGAATTTGTGTGCTTTCCTGGAAGTGAGGTGGCACTCTTCAAAGAAATGAGATGATCTGCCCATGATCTGCTCTGTAATCTCCCCCCTCAGCCAGTGAAAGCTTAATACAGCAGAAAACAGATAGTTCACCTCCAAGGAGGATTCTTTCTCTTGGAAAGGGCTCTCAGCAGTGCATTTATGTGGGTTTTGAGGCCGCAGGGGAAATGGCTGTGAAGGATTTGAACCCTGTCCATATCTAGGGTTCTTTTTCCAAAAAAGACCCATAGGAACCAGAGTCACCTTTGGCTGTGCTAACAGCTTCATGGGACCTGCATGGAGCTGAGTGTCGACCAAAGTCTGCATGACATTTATTTCTGCTATCACTGGGTTGGTTGGGTTAATCATTGCCATCTCTTATTTAGGTCGCAAGTAAGTCCATGGAATCTTAGAGTAAATATTTTAAATACAAATCGATGAAGCTTCAAGGGACCCGAGAAATGTAAAATGAAGGCTTGGGTTCCTTTCCACCTCCACTCCTAGAACCATAGGGTTCAGGGTAATTGGAGACGACATGCTCCTGTTTGTCTCGTCCCGCCTGCAGCTCCCACCAGCAGATGCACCTATCTGCCAAAACCACAAACCCAGGCTGCTGTACCTCATGTCCATACATGTTGCATTCAGATAAGAACGAGGCACAACACTGACTAATGCTGCTCCCTTTTTGGAAGGAAAATGCCAAAAGCTGTTTGAGACAGAATAGAAGTGCCAGCATTGCGTGATCAGTGAACAGCCAGCCGCAAAAGTGGCAGCTCAAGCCTCTCCCATTGTGTTCCTCCAGGATGGGAGCTGTGTTCACATCCACCAGCATCCGGCATACAGAGCAGGGTGTAGGGAAGCAGTTGTGTCTTCTATTCTGCCCGCTGTTCCTAATGTACCTATGGCCTCTTTGTGCCCTCTGTCAGAAGAAATCCTCAGCTGGAGTAGATTTCAGTGGTGACAGATTGAAGCTGTTTGACCAGATGATGGCACACAACTGTCGCTGAGACACGGCACCTGTGGCTTCGCAGCGCTTTGGCTTTGGCCATATGTGGGAGCACTGCTGCCTTCTGGCTTGGCCTTGTTGCTGGGTGTTGGGATGCAGAGCAGGGATGAGGGATGGGAAGGAGTGACTGAAGTAAGTGGTGTCCCCAGGAAGTTCTGTTCTGCTGTGTTTTACAGCCTAGGGAGAAGGTGATCGGGGAAAAGGTGATATTCTGGTTTATGGAAAATAAACGTGGTGGTAGCACTGCCGTGTGCACCGAGGAGGAGGAGGTTGGGCAGGTGTCTGCAAGAGTGAGGAGCGTGGGCCATGCCAGAGGGGTAAATGCACGTGGATTTCTTTGAGGTACTTTCTGAAGGGAATTCTCTGGCTCTGCATTCAGGTTAGCCTGGTGACCTGAGGCGAGGCGACAGACACTTCTCTGTTCATCCGCTGTCATGGGGGATGTTTGGGTTCTGATGTTCCCCATAGAAAGGGCAGGGCACCCCATGGGAGCACACACTGTGCCTGGGGACCCAAAGTGAGCCCTGAACCCCACAGTGTAGCCGGGTCTTCTGAGTCCCCAGGGTACCCCCCCGGGATGCTGGGCCAGCCCCAGCGGCTCGGAGCCTGGCAGGGGGGCTCTCCCCAGCCCCAGCATCTGGACGCCGGCCGCGGATGTCAGTCCGGGCTGGAGGGATCGTTCCCGGCTGGGAGGAGCCAGCAGCAGCCGGAGCTGCTGTAAACAGTGCGGGCACCGCCGGCGGCTGGAAGATGGATATAAATAGGGAGGCAGAGGGGAGGCAGCCGGAGTGGAGGAGCGGGAGCTGCCTGCGCCTGCCTGCCCCTACCTCTGCTTCTGTCCTTGCCCAGCAGCCGTGTCGGGAGCTCCCGGGAGACGGCCGCCAAAGTTTGCGGCCCCGCGCTGCCGGCATTGGGTAAGCGCTCTTTGCAGCCGGAGTTTGGGACCCGCCGGTGCTTCCAGTCGTTCTGCCTCTGGGGTGGTGGTGCGGTATTTTTTTTTTTCCTTCTCGTCGGCTCTCTCTGTTCGCCCCGTTGTTGTGGTCGCCGCTCTGTGCTTGGGGTTGTACGGAGCGGGGAGAGGGAGGGGTTTCCATGTATGCGGTTAGGTGGAGGAAAAAAAAGAAAGGAAAAAAAAAAAAAAGAAGAAGAAGAAGAAAAAAGAAACAATCCAAAGCCAAATGCGTCTTTGCGCCGGCTCCGTGCAAAGCCGCGGAGAAGCGGCGGGCGCGGCTCCGCACGTGTTGGGGCAGCAGGTAGCGGGGCTGCGCTCCTTCTGCCCCTCGCACCGATGCCGGTGCCGCCGCGGGACGCGCCGGGAGCAGCGAACGGCAGCAGTGCGCAGGTCGGTACCGCGACCCCCGTTCCCCCCACACCGCCGCGCATCGCCGCGCTGCCGCTGCCCCAACTCTCTTGCAGGGCCGTGCCCGCAGCCTGTCTCGCACCTCGCCCCGTGGCACCCCGGCTCCGACACCCGCCGCCACGCCGTGGTGGGTCGGGGGGCGGCCCTGCGGCTCGAGAGCTCCGCTGCTTTCCACTCTCTCGTCATTCGCGACGGAGGTAAGCGGCCCGGGGGACCGAGAGGGGGATGGATGCGGGTGGTATCCCACGTTTCCAGCTTCCGACCCCACTCCTCTCCCCGCGTCCCTCAGGGAAGGTGGTATTCGCCGACCGCCCCCACGGGCCGCCCATCACGCTGCGGGCCCGCTACATCCTCATCCGGGACGGCGGGGAGCTGCACGTCGGCTCGGAGCGCTGCCCCTATGCCTCGCGGGCCACCATCTCGCTGTACGGGAGAGCCACCGACGGGGCGGCCGTGGACGGCTTCGGGCAGAAATTCCTGGGCGTGGGGCGCGGCGGGGTGCTGGAGCTGCACGGGCGGCGGCCCCGCTCCTGGAGCCTCCTGGATAAAACCCTGCACCCCGGAGGGCTCCGCCACGGTCCCTACTACTCGGAGAGGCAGTGGGGCAGCCGCGGGCTCAATCTACGAGTCCTGGACGCCGGCACGGGGCGGGTAGCAGCGGCCGGACGCTTCGACACCCACCTGCGGGCCGCGGAGTGCCATCGGCTGCGCGACTTCCTGGCACTGCAGCCCGAAGGCAGCGTGGTGGCGGCCGCCGTGGGGGACTCGGCCGCCCGCAGCCTCACGGTGGAGACACGGCTGCTGCTGCGGGATCGCTTGCGCAGCCAACACATCTCCCGGCTGGGCTACAGGTGAGTGCGCGGGCGAGCGGCGGGAGCGGGGCTCGAACTTGCGGCCCTGGGGGTCTGGGAACCATGGACAGCTCCGCGGCCGCCGCGCTGCCCGGCGGAGGGGCCCGGAGGGAGAGAGGGAGGGATGGAGGCTGCGCCGCGCTGCCTTCTCCTGAGTCCCTCCCTGGGGTCGCGGGGTGCAGCTCGGAACTCTCCTTCCTAATCTCGTACAGGCAGCCCTGGGCGCTGGTGGGGATCCTCGGAGGGGATCCGCTTTCGACGGCGGAAGATAAGAGAGAGTATCATGGGAATGGGACAACAGGGTTAGCCGTAGCCCAAAGAGAATTCCTCACCTACGATGGCACCCGTTTCACTGTTACTGCTTTCAGTGGATGGATAAAAGGTGTTGTGTTTGCTGATAACAATTTGTCTTCTGTTGCTTTGCTCAGTCTTTTCTCTCTGCTATGAATCTGAACTGCGCAATTTGTACCATTGGATTTTGCTCATATGCACGGTGGCCACACTAACAGCAGCACTCTTATGAAGTACCCCTTTTGCCACCTGCAAGGAAATGACACTGACACACTGATGGCAAAAGCACTTCTACTGCGCATGATGTTATCTAGATAAAAACGACATTGGTGGCTCTTCAGTTAATTGTATTATTCCGGCATGTGTAACTGTAAAAAAATAAATAAATAAATAATGGATTGTTTCATTTTTCAGGAGTGCCTCATAATGGGTTTAAAGTGGAGGTGTCCAAAGGAATAATTCTCCATTTAGTGGATGATGTTAGGAGCTGGTTACCTGGTGACAGGATCGTCATTGCCAGTACGGATTATTCCATGCATCAGGCTGAGGAGTTCAACCTCCTTCCTTGCCCTGAATGTAAAAGCAATCAAGTAAAAATTGATGGTATGAGATTTTTTTTTTAATTGAGCTTTTCATTTGAGGTAAATCTTTACATTGTCAAGTCTTTTACATTCTACATTTACATTAATTAGTCTTCTTAGCTAAATCATAGAATCTGTAAGGTTGGAAAAGACCACTAAGATCATCTAGTCCTGTCAGCCCATCACCACCATGGCCCCTTAAGCCATATTGTCCTATAAGCCCGTGTCCCTGTCACAGGAGACCTGAAAGGCCCCAGTGTTGTACTGGGGCTTAAAATCTGACCTGAGGAAGCTGCCTCTTGTAAAACTCAAGGGAAGTGCTGATCTCCTGTGGATCAGTTATTAATTGCTGGGCATGTCCCAAACTCAGTGATTGCTTGAAGGAAAGGCGTGCACTTGCTTAGAGCAATGCAATAATGAACATGTGCTCACTTGAACAAAAAGGTTTCCAATTTCCACAGGCAGCCCACTTTATCTTCATATTGGCGAAGTCATAGATGGCATCGATATGAGGGCAGAGGTCGGTCTTCTGTCTAGAAATATACTTATCCAAGGAGAAATGGAAGACTCCTGTTATGGAGAAAATCAATGTCAGTTTTTCTCCTTTGACACGTTTGGAGGACATATTAAAGTAAGTGATTTTTTAAAGCATATTCCTATAGGTGGGTTCAGTTAGTTCCTCTCTTGGCTTGTAGATGAGCAGTATAATGCATGAATCTGCCATTTGTGTCTGGGGGAAAAAGGATATTTGTGGGGAAGGTTTGCAGGCCTGCTTTGCCAGCAATGATACTTGCAATGGGGCTGTGCCCATTTGTTCACCACGTACACAAAAACATGCTCTTCTCCATGCCAGAGGAGATTCATCAGCTCCATTGCAGTTGGGTCAATGTGAAGTTGCACATGTTGCATGATATTGCTAAAGGAATTGTACTACCTACTGAGCAACCTGCTCCGTTCAGTGCTCAGCTGAGTGCTGGGTCCTCCTGTTGTGCTTTGGTTTCTCTGGGTTGCCCCAAGGGTTCTCAGTCAGTGTTCAAAGTTTTGCTGTTCCAGAAGCTTTGTGTAAAATAAATCCATTACCAGTTGGTGGAAATCTGTGCAGGTCTGGCTTAAGATCACTTGACAGAGATTAAATTGTCATGAAATAGAGCCTGTTGGTAAACATTATCTCTTTCTGTAGCTGGTAGGGGTGTTTTGTCTGTGAAGATGTTAATGTATGGACACACAGCTGTTGCTGAACGCTTGCATGCTGATTGGCAGCTTCTCTTTGGAGCTCCTCTGCAGGTGCTGCTGTGAGTCACCGTGGGGAGCTGGCACCCCGTGGGATCAGGCCCTGCCTTGTGTTGCAAACATATTGCTTAATAGGAAAAAAAAAAAGCTTTTCTTTTTCTGTATACTTCTGTTGCAACAACTTACTTGGATCTACATTTCTCTCAACAGATCTTAGCGAATTTTAGCTCTGTGCACATGTCAGGTGTGGAGTTAAAAAACATGGGGCAGCAAATCCTGGGCAGTTACCCTGTGCACTTTCACATGGCTGCAGATGTCGATGAGAGAGGAGGGTATCAACGCCCAACGTACCTTGATAATCTGGCTATCCACCACTGCTTCTCTAGGTGTGTTGCCATACATGGGACTCATGGCCTGCTGGTAGGAAACCTATTTTATTAGTACCAAGTTAATTTCTTTGCTTAAGAGCCTTTTGAGATGCAAGGAGAAATCAGAATGCTGAAAAAAGTCTCCCCGGGGGATGTCTTGACTTCATTTGACAGATGAGGACTTCTGCTCCGGCAGTTCAGCTCTTACAGTTGAATTTCAGGTTTTTTGTATTGTCTTGATAATTAGTATTATTAATGATGTGGTTAGATAGTGAATTCTTTGCCATGGTTACTTGGGGTAGTTTGTGATCCTATGAACTTTCATTTAAAGCAAAAGCAATGCTCTTTTAATGCACCTGACTGAAGCAACGGACCTTTAATTTGCAACAGAAATAAAAAAAGATGAGAGTTGTTCAAGTCAGGGTAACATGAAACAAATCCAAAAGTTTTCACAATACAATAGGAATGCAACAGGACCCAGAAATGCCTTCACGAACTTGGAACTTGGTTTTGACCCAGATATTCACATGGGTACTGGGGAGAGGAACTTAACAAAAAGAAAAAAAAACACACATGCCCCAGCAGGAAATGCAGATTCCCACTCCAGTCCCAACGTGTCCAATTGTTCTGTCAGACCCTGAATGGCATTTTGGTGTTCGTGGGCATTTCCTCATTCACTTGATGTGTGTGTAGGCAGAGACACTCCTAGAACTATCTGTGAACTCTGAAGTTTTCCTGGAAAGTTTTTCTCAGCTCTGGACATAAAGCTCTGTGAGATGTGACATAGACACAGGCTGGTGGGACCCTAGTGCAAAGGGTTGTATTCCTTAAGATTCAACACTTGACTTCTATGACTGAGAGCACTTTTCATGTATCCTGGGTGGGTGCCCTGTCCCTGCAGACACTCCAGATCAGGCTGGATGGGGCTCTGAGTACATGATCGGATGTAGGTGTCCCTGTTCAGTGCAGGGCAGTTGGACCAGATGGCCTTTAAGACCATTCTATGATTCTAAACAGTATTTATAACGTCCAGATCACTCAAAATTGTTGATTACTTTGTCTTACATGTGATTCACTCCGGCTATTTGTAGATGGAGCCCTTGCATGGCAGGAGTCTTGTATAGTGTGTCTAGATACAGCTCAACTCCCTTTCTCTTCCCATTGTATTACACCCTGTGAATATCAGGAACCTGGCGGGCATGAAAAATTAAGCCTTTCATTAATGTTATTTCCAAGAATAATGGTGCATACTCTGGGCCTTTATCAGAAGGGAGGATGTCAATGGGTTATCCAGGTGTGTGAGATTAAGTGGGCACAAAATTAGGAATCAAAGAATAGATTCAGGCTGCCAGCAGGTGATACCTCCTGGGGGCTTTGAATCCATTAATCAGTCAGTAGGTTTTATAGCAAAGGTTAAATATCTGATTCTGTGGAAGAATCACGTGGTTTCAGTGCTGCCATTAAGAGTGATTAAAATGTATTGAAAATCCTTTCTTTAAGATAAAACAATCCATAGTTCCAGAGAATTGTATGTGTATCAGTGCAAGGCAGTTAGATAACATAGGTGGGAGCTGTGTGCCCTTCTCCCACCTGCTCCTCCTGCCTGTCAGCCTCGTGCCCCTTTGCAGCCACTTTTCAGCTTGGGTTACTCACTGTGGCTGGGCAGCAGGCTGTGACACGCTGCTCACTGCCCTAACACACGTCAAGCATACCGCAGAATATTGCAGTCTTTCATGTATAAAGTTGCAGTGCCTCAAGGTCATTTATATTGTGTTGCTGAACTATATATAATTCAGTGTTTAGAGGCATGTTAATCATCTGGCCTTGGGCTGTGGGCTGAGCGGGGACGACGCTGTGTGCTGCTGTACTGTAATGTACTGATGTCACAGTGCTTGCAGGGTGGCTCTTCATTTCAAGCCTTCAGTTCTGTCTGTGATATGCTGTGATATGCTGTAATCGTGATTACTGATGTTTTGATCTAACAGCATGGAGAGGCACAGCTGCCCAGAGATCTGCAGGTGCCCAACCCTGGAGGTGCTCAAGGCCAGGTTGGACAGGGCCCTAGGCAGCCTGAGCTGGGGAGGCACCCAGCCCATAGTGTTGGGTTGGAGTTTGATGATATTTAAAGTCTCTTCCAACCCAAGCCATTCTATATGATTCTGTGACCCTTCTCATTCAGTGCAAATGTAAACAATCTTTAAATCTCTCTTTTTTTTTTTTTTTTTTATTTTTATGGACAGGAGAGTGAATAATACGGTTCCATTTGTGTAAGCTTTCAGGGCTTCCATGAGTTTCTGAAGCTACCACAAATCATATTCATTAAAGCTAAAATCTATTTTTGGTGACAAGACTGATTTTTAATGCACTTCTCTGAAGCACAGATTATCTGAAGTTAGCTAAATTCCCAAGAATGAAACTCACTAATTGAAATGCTCTTTGCTTTATGGCTGCAGGCAGCTTGCTTTATATATTTTCTCCAAAAATAGTCTTCAGTGCAACTCCAAACTATCATTTGGGAGGATATAAGCAGCTAGACTTACTGTTCATAGCAGGTAGGCAGGGGCACTTGCATTTTTATCTAAATCCATTTCATATCCACGTTTCCAAGACTCAGCTGATGGACACACTTTCTCTCCATGTCACTGTGTCTGAGTTCTTGGTCATCTGCCTCGTAGCTCACTCTGCATTATCTCACTCACATGCAGTCTCAGTGGACTTCCAAAAATGTATTGGTTGGGAGTTGGGTACCTGCCTGTGTGATGCCTTATTTTTAACCTGAACACCTCACTGAGCAGCAGGTGACAAAGGAGGGACCGCCAGGAATGGAATGAAATCCAGTAGAAATATACTTATGAGAACTACGGTATTTGTGACTCCAGATGTTATGTATGGCTGTGGCCCATTAAGGTGTGATCACAGGATATGAACTGAAATGGATTTAGTTCAAGTTTCCCTCTGTGTACAGGAACCGAGCAGGTTAATATTAATCAATCTTGCAGTCTTACATGGACATAACTCTAATTGACGTCAACAGCCATTTTGCATGCCTGAAGAATGAATACACACGCTGGCAGGGATCATGTGAAGTACAAAGTTCGGTTTCAGAGAGATTTAGTAACGAATAGCTGGTACTTTAACTAACCTGATTTAGTATTCGCATTTAAAGGAGGGATTTCTAAATTTGCCTTCATAAGGCAGTACATCAAAGGAGCTTTGTGCTAAGTCCTCTTGGTCAAATTAGGATTTAATGCATGTCAGTTAATCTTAAATAGGCTGAATGTGAAACACCAGCTCTGCCCAAGCTGATCGTTACATTAAGGGGAGCTCCACCTTCTGAGAGTGGAGAAGAAGAAGAGAAGCTTTGAAAAGAAAAAATTACCTCATATGCTGCATTTTAAAGATTTTTAAAATTTTATTTGGGAAACCTAGTCATGAGAATGTCTGAACTAGCTTTTTGGTGTACCACCTGAGACACACAGATATTTACACAGATATTCACGCTGTGATTCTGAATCAAACATACTCTCCTAGAGCTGAGGGCAGATTAAAATCCAGTATTTTAACTTCCCTTTAATTATGCCTATGATCTTCCTCAGAGTAATTTTACTAGCTGCAATATTGCATAAGATCAGTCCACTCTTACACAAACTGCGTGAGTGTTATCTCTTGGACCAGTGCACATGAAGGCACTGTGCAGAACAATGGCAAAACCTTTCAGTCAGTGTTTCAGAATTCATTGCTAAGCAAAGCATGTCATTGCTGCCACCTCTGTTAGTGTCACGTTCTATGGCCTGTATGCTTTTTTCCAGGTAAAAGACACCATTGGCTATGACACCTTGGGGCACTGTTTTTTCCTGGAGGATGGGACGGAGCAGCGCAATACATTCCAGCACAACTTGGGCCTGCTCACCAGGTCGGGAACCATCTTGCCCTCAGATCGCAATGAAGCAATGTGCCTTGCCATCAGGAGCCACGTCTATGGGAATTACATTCCGGTGCCAAGCACTGACTGCATGTAAGTGCTTCATGAAATGGAGTTGCTTTTAACTGCAGTGCTGAGCTTTATAGCTGCATCTTAAAGAATGTTATGTTGAAACAAATATAATCATAAATATGTAGAGTACTTGGCTTGTTTCTGATCATCTTTCAGTTATTTTGAACAAGAATCATAGTCATACAACCATAGAATGGCTTGAGTTGGAAGGGACCTCAAAGATCACCCAGTCCCAACTTCCTGCCGTGGGCTGGTTGTCCCCCACCAGCTCAGGCTCCCAGGACTCCATCCAACCTGGCCTTTTTAGTTAGTTTGCAAGACACAGGCACACAAACGCCTACAGTACACAAGGAGATTTAATGAGAGTGTAGAGATTAGTATGAAGTGCCATGAGCCTCATTTGTAATACGATAAATGACACATTACTATAGCTTACCAAGTTATCTTCCATTTTGGAGACTGAGGGGCTATAACAGGGGCATTCAGGGGATCTAGGTACTGACCTGCCTAGTATTTGCAAATAAGAATATAATTTAGCCAAGGAAATTTGTATTTTCATGTTCTCTGGAAATGAATCAAGTGGCTAAACTCTACTTATTTTATTTATGTAAGTAATCCAATAGAATTAACAACAATTATTGTTGTAGAAATGCTAAGGTTGACTGTACAGATAATACAGGTTTGTTGCACACCTATGTAGTCATTCTACTCATGCAAATGAGTGGGGATTCTTGATTACACAGTAGTTAAAGTAGACAAAAAATTATTGAGATTTCCTGCCTAGAATGATCCAATTAGTTGGTATAGTCATGAGAAAAGGTTTGGAGTGTTTTTACATGTGTTTTTCATTATAGCAAAAAATGTTATCAAATGAAGCAAGACAACAGATGATAATGTTTTCATAGCTATATCTGGCTTCTGTTTGTGTCACTACTTGATCTTCCCTCTGAGGCAAAAATTCTTTATTTGAACAAATGTCAAAATAATATCTCCTTAATCTCCTGTTTAACGAGCTATTTGTGGCTTGCAAGGACACTTGTTTGTTTTCCAAGTAGAAGCATCATAAATCCATATCGAATCCCCTACCTCTTGCCATTGTCCCCAGAGATCCAAAAAAAACCAACCCAGAAGTTCATTTTTCAGGCATTTTCCAAAGCTACTTCAATTTTGGGAAAAAAGAAAAGAAATAAAGACATCAGGTTTCCTTAAGGTGCATTTAACAGAACTGGAATTTTGTGTTAATGGTCTCATATAATTTATTTGTTCAGCATGTGGCTTTACAAATGAATGTCTGACATCACTAGATGCTTTCTTTCCCTTCAAGAGTGTCATTAAAAGGTTGTGTGGCGTTTTAAAGTCAATGGGAGGGTTGTGGCTGAAGTCCAGCACAGTGCTATGAAAACATATCCCTTCCTGTTTGGTAACTGTTCAGGATCATTTTGATTTTGATTTTTCAGGGCTGTCAGCACTTTCTGGATTGCAAATCCAAACAACAACTTAATAGAGAATGCAGCTGCCGGTGCTCAGGTAAAACCACTTAACAGCAAGAGCTGTACTTTGCCTCCAGGTCTCATATATTCTACTCTTTTTGATGTTACCAGTGTGAGGGCAATGAATTTTTACTAAGTCATCACAAAATCTGGATATATATTTCTGCAGTCTTTCGCTCTGTGAAGGATTTGCCCATGTTTGTCTCACAGTTGTTTCTGAGACCAATTTCTGTCACAGCTGTGGCTGGAAATGATGTGTGGTGTCTCTGAGAAAACATTGATTCTTATTTGTAGTTAATAGTTTAATGCCCAATAAAGTTTTACATTTATTTATATAAATACATACTCTTTCTGTGTTATTATCTCTAGCGTTTAACCAAATCCTGTTTGTGTGTAACGTGGCTATGCAGATGAGGCTATGTTTTCTAATAAGCCACCTGAACTTCATCTACAACACATGGATTTTTAAAACCTCCACGTGTGCCCAAGGGGCCTACAGTGCATGCCAAAGGGAAAGTCAAGATGTGTATGAGTATGGGCTGGTGTGTGTCCCTTCGGACTTGCATGAGTTTTGCAGGCTCAGCTTAAAAATCCGGCCAGCATACTGGGAAGCACCAAGTCACCAGGATAATCTCCATCACTAATTGCTGTGTCCCATTCTTTGGACCTCCCTTTGTTTTTTAGGATGTCGGGATCTGGTACATCTTCCATAGGGTTCCAACTGGACAGTCTGAAGGGCAATATCCAGAAGGACAAGCTGAACATACCCCCTTGGGAGTATTTTACAACAACAGAGTCCACTCCAATTTCAAGGCACGTGGATGAGTTTTGTGTGTTACCACCAACATAGTGCAGTGGTGCAGGGCTGACCATGTGCACTGTTAATGATATATGGCTGTCTTACATTTTGATAATGGTTTTCTAGCATATATCAAGAGACACTCAATGTTCAGTTGTACCACTCCTTCTGTAATAAAGAAAGAGCTGAGCAGAACGTGAGTGCCAGTTCAGGGGTCTCTATTAGAGGGGTTGTGCCCAGACTGGACATGTACCTACTGCTGAGGTTTAAGGAACGATGAGCAGGATGACACTGAATGCTGCTTTGGCCACAGTGATGTAAGGATGTAGAGGGGTGAGCAGAAGTACCTTGTTCCAGGGTTTGCTCATCACCTTTGAAAAATGAGACCAAATATTTAAGGGTAATTCCAAGACAAACACATTTCCTCTAATATTCTGTTGACATGAAAACATAACCTGTGAGCTATAAAAAGTGTTTTCAACTTATTTCTAAGGATTCTAGACTGAGATCAGTACTATTTTCTGGTTCTTGTAAACATTACATCTTGGTCTATGACAGCTGTTGCTCTATCTCAGTCTTTAGTTTGGTTGCAGCAGCTCATGTTCTCTTTTGACAGTTGGGTGGCTCGACTCTTTTTATTTAAAGCTGCACTTCTTAACAACAGCCTTTTTCCAAAAAGTTATCAAGAGCTTGGCAGAGTCCTTTATTGCTTTCAGCAAGAGAGAAAGAGAGTGGGAGTTCAGTGCCTTGCACTGGGTCAGAAGACAGCTCAAGATGTTGATGCGTGACATATGGCAGAGCAGGCTCTGTCCTGACTTCAGCATACTACATCCTGTGCTAATGTCACCCTGAGCAGTGCCAAGTGACATTGAGAGGGGAGAGAGAGCCCAGGCTGCAGGCTGTTGCTCTGCCTGCACGCGCAGGCTGCCCATGTTCATTGATAAAATCTGTGATCTCTGGCCTCTTGTATACAGTCTGGTAAAGTAATTGGAGTTGTCTGCTTTTTCAGGCTGGTTTGTTTATTGGAAAAGGAGTAAAGACAACAAGAGCCAGCGCTGAAGATCCCAGAGAGTATCTCACTGTCGATAATGCCAGGTAAGCACATGCTGTACGGCAAAGCACTTTGGATACTTCTGTTGCTTCTTGGCTTCTGCATCACATTTAGCAGGTCATTAGTGCCTCATCATGGCTGGAGAATCTGAAAATACTCACAAGGTCTCTCTGATGTGCAGAGACAAGTGTTTCATAGCTATGCACTGAATTGCTTGTATTTTTGCTGATCAGAAATGATATGCGTGCATTTGGGATTGTAAGGACTAAGCCAGGAAAGGCTTGAAAAGTCTAGATTTCATTATTCATTAGTCGGTTTGTAAACTGCAACATTACTTATTAATTACTTAGAAAAGCTTGCATCTGAAAGATGACATAAGAGATCCTAAGAGGACTGCATTAACCAAGCTTCTTGCTTCAGGTTTCGCCCACATCAAGATGCTGATCCTGAAAAGCCACGAGTTCCTGCCATAATTGATGGTCTCATTGCTTTTAAAAATAATGACCATGGGGCCTGGGCCAGGGGCGGTGACATTATTTTCCACAACTCTGGGTAGGTTCCTGTAAATTCATGCTGCACCTTTCCCCCCGCCTGTAAGCCAAATTCCCCTTTGACATTCATTGTAATTTGCACCTCTGTGCTTCTCCCATCCCAGGTTTTCAGACAATGGAATTGGGCTCACACTGGCAAGGTAATTTCTTAAAATGTACCTTCTTCTTGTTTTTCCTCACAAGGTATCAGGCCAAAGAATAGAAGCTGAGACCCTTCCCTGGGTCTACTACTTCCCATCTACTATTTACTGTAAGAAACATTTCCCTCCCAGAGCACATATGGCCATTGGCTTAATAAATTGGGTAGAAATACTGTATCTTTTGTGTAATTAACAGTGTGAGTTGATTGGTCACATAGTTACCTGTGTTTTTTTGTCTGCTTGTAGTGATGGGACATTCCCAACTGACGATGGCTCTAGCCTGGAGGTGTCACGGTCCATTTTTGTTGGAGAAAGCAGCAATCTGGGCTCCCAAGGAGGCCAGAACAGCTACTGGGGAAAAGGGGCAAACGGAGAATACAGGACACTGCCCAGAAACAAGTGAGTTGTTCCTCTGCCATTTCTTCCTGTTAGAGCAGCATGAAGAAAAGCCTCAGGAATGAATGTGGCTACCAACGAGTAATTTGTATTGGGTGTTTAAATTATTGTAGAGGCCAGAAATAATAAGCATCCAAATAAACTCCTCTTCAGGACAACAATTTGAGAGCACTCTCAACCAAATGTTTGATTTTAATTTTCTGCTTGATTTATTAGTCACTGGTGAGTGGATTAGAGAATCTGAAAAATACCAAATTGCTTTTGTGCAGTGCTTCATTCATACAGCATTGACCTGACAGTGCAACTCCCTTACACCATACCTCCCTCGTACTCTCCTGCTGGCATATCTGCGTGGGCAAGAGCAATGTGTCGAAGGGGAAAGGCGTCTTCATTACTGCATCTTATTTCCCTTTCAACATCTGAATGTTATTTGCTATTTTGATGGCAGCACAACCTCTCTCCAGCAAAAGCATCACCAGAGCAAGCTGTGTTTCCCCAAGTCTAAATTCTTCCCTAATGTATGTGTTAGCCAATGCTCATCCATCCTTAAGCCCTCTGTAGGGAATAATATCACCTGGTTCCCAGTGTCCTTCAGGCTGTGTGCCCATTTGCTGTCTGCTGTGTGGCTTGTATGTCTGAACAAATCGACAATATTTCTGGATGTGGTAGGCAGCAGCCTACTCTGCCATGCTGCTACTGGCCAGCTCTCATTTCCATCTGTGAAGCTGAAGCAGGCCACCCTTTAACCAAACATTGCAAGAGCCAAGCAAAACTTGGAGCCTTCTCAAGACAAGCCATGGGAAGGGCAGGTCCTCTCCAGCGGTGTTTCCTTCAACACCGACAACTTGACAACATGTCCATGGGCTGGTACTGTAGGAATCAGCTTTCTATATGAAGTGCTGTGGGCTAAGTTCTGGGGATCGTGTTTGAAGTGGCCTGGGGGGAAAGCAGAAACTGTGCTGCACCACTCTGTAATTTCTTCTATGAAGACGCTATTCTTCATAGACTGTGACTGATGCCATTTTTTCAATCACATTAAGGTTTTCCAAAGAAATCTCTCTGTCCTGGAATAGGGAACTGCATAGCAAAGCTGCCACACAGCCCTTTGGGGCTTCCTCATGCCAATTCATCCCTGGGTGGCAAGGGACCAGAGCTCTGAACTGCATTACCTTTACCTTACGCAACCAGTGTGTGTTATTGTTCCTTGAGCCTTGTCCTCTAGAGATAAGCAGAAATTCAAGTTCCATCAGCTGTGTGCTTAGCGTTCAGATCCCTCTTTTGGGAAAAGAAAGGTCTACTAGCTGCTTGTTGACAGCTTTCTGTGCTTTCAGGAGAGAACACACACTTTGTCCAAGCTTTTAACACAGGATTGTGTTTGTTTTTAAATCTCACAGGACATTCCCTATTCGTGGATTCCAGATTTATGATGGGCCCGTTAGGATGGCAAAATGCACTTTCAAGAAGTTTACCCCAACTGCTGACCGATACTCAAGTGCCATTGGCTTCTTCATGAAAAACTCCTGGCAGATAAGCCCCCAGAATAATGTGTCACAAATCCTGATGGAGAAGAGCGTAAGTAAAACAGGAATGCATGCTGCTAGATGTGGAGTTTTTCAAAGTATTTAGAAGTGGTGCATGTTACATTAAAGCGTACCATCACTTCATTTTGCATGAAATTTCTTTTGACGATGGTTATTTACAATCCGTTAACATTTGAAAAATATCAATATTAAGGTACCTTATACCTGGGCAAATGCACACAGCAAAATCTTCAGTAGACAAGTTTTCACCTTGCAAACAGGACAGCCGGAACACCATTCTGTGCAGCGTTGCCAGCTAATATGTTGCACGGACCTGGTGAGAACCTGGCCTCAGAGTCTGAGAGGGACATAGCGAGGTATCAGGAGGCAGCAAGCTGCAGTACAGTTCTTACAATGAAAGAAGCAAATGCAATTAGAAGCAAAACCATGGTCTGTTTCCTGGGGTTAGCAGTGAAATTCCTGTTGAGAACAACAGGGACTTTCCTTGAGCAGCGAGAGCAGAATAGGGCTCTGTATTTGTGTCTTGGCAGCAGCCATAAGATGCTGAGCAATTCCAGTCCTTGTTCTAGATTCCTGCAGGGATCATGGCTCTGAACACTTGGCTTGGGAAATGATAAATTCCACCTGGCTCACTCCCAGGGATCATAACCTCTCCTTACATTCTCTTCAAACAAGATCCATGCTTGTTAGGATGTCCGTGAACTGTAGTAACTTTGGGCTGAGGTTTGGCTTATCTTGAGGAAAATTTCCATTGCTCTGAGATTGACCAATATCACTACTCTGGCAAGCAGCCATTTTGTCTGTCCCCTCTCTGGTACACTTCAGCTTAACAACAAGAGGGTTTTTCATGGAACGGTGATGCTGACTGCAGTCACTTGACTGCTCCTTTAAAAGGCAGATCCTGTATGTTTTGGTAAAGAGGTCTCAGTAATTTTGGATACTTCAGGGAGATTTGGAGCAGTAATAAGAGCTAATTTGCTGTACTTCCTTATGTCTTCCATGGGGAAATGGTTATAAGATGATCATGGGAAACATGAATGAGAAAATCGTTCTGGAACAGGGATGAGGAACTTAAAGAAAAAATGTATAATGAAAAAGTTTTTTCAGTGGAAGAAATTGGAACTTTTCCTTTAGTAATGGCTGTAAGACTATCCAGTGGAATGGCGTCAGACAGATAATATCTGTGCACATCAGCAGAGGTGATGGTTACTTACTGAATGCCTGAAAATGCAGATCTTTAATACTGTTGTGCCATTTGAGGCCAATGTCCTGGCACTTTTTCTCTAAGGGGTAGTTCAATATTGCTATGCCTTTGAGGTTTTCAAGGTAAAAATGACCAGAAGACTTACTACTACTTCTGTAAAACAAATTAAAATAATACAGTGTCAACCTGTTACCAAAAAAAATGCTAATGACATTATTATGTATGTACATTTCCAAGAAAAGTCCATTTCTCAAGTTGGTATTTGGCCAGTTTCAAAACCATTTCTGTTTGTAACCACCTGCCTCCCGATGGTTTTCACTTTGATTCTATTTTATCTGGATTGAAGCCAGATGTGCTAAATCTGATTTCAGACTTGAAGGATAGTTTACTGTTTTGTTGTTAATTACTACATGGGGCAATATGTCTTTGACCAGTTGAGATACAACCTGTAAACTGTTTTAATTAATTTTCCATCTCCAGGCTTCATTTTATTACTTTTTCAAGGATAGCTAAACACTAATTCCCTAAAGGACAATCATTTTACAGCTGATTTTTAAGAATAAATTAAACATTACTGCAAGTTGTACCATGATGATAAAACTATTAGTCATGCTGAAAGAGTAATTGTCTAATTAATCAGACTAATCAGCTGGTTGGTTAGACCACAAAGTAATAAAGCTCGTCAGGTCTTGTTTCGTTCCAGCATAAAAATAAACTCTCAGGTAGAACAGAAGACTGAAACATTATGCTCCACATAAATTATTCTACCTGTCATTTTCATTGGCAAACTCTCATATATAAAAATATCTGTACTTTTTTTTAAAATAATGATGGACTACTGAAAAAAAAAAAAAGGTGCTTAAAAAAATTTATTTCAATGCAGAGGAAGCAGTAATTGGTCTTAACCCAGCTGAGGGCTGGTCTGATGGTTGAAGTCTCCTGAAGGTCTGCTTACTGACAATCAGTGGGAGTTGGTGAGCTCAAGAAGACAGCCCCAGAGCAGAGCCATGCCCAAAGAGGACATTTGTGCAGCATTTAAGAAGACCCAGCACAGAATCATAGCACCGTAGGGATTGGAAGGGGCCTCTGGAGATCATTAAGCCCAAACCTTACTAGAGCAGGTTCCCTACAGTTGGTTGCACAGGACAGTGCCCATGCAGGTTTTGAATATCTCCAGAGAAGGAGACTTCACAGCTTCTCTAAGCAGCCTGATCCAGTGTTCTCTTTTTAGTCATAAAACATCTATCCGTTCATGCCTCTGCTGTGTTGCTGCACAGTTGTAGAGTGAGCTGAGAATCAAGAGATTGTACGCAGCTGTGTTGGTTTTCTGCCTCTGGACAGGGTTAGCTTTACTAAGAAATGATGTACTTTAATAACCATCTGTCATATACCTGTCAGGCACCAGGCAGGTAATTCAAGTGGCCCTTGCACCATGTCACTCCTGAGTTGTTCACTTCTAATGAAAATTAGGTGTTTGAATATTAGTGTGGTAGCTAGAAGTGATCTGTTTCTGTGCTCCTTTCTGTCTCATTCCTAGCTCGTGAACATACTTGATAAGCTGAGTCTTCTTTCACATGTGCTCTTTAGCAGTAGTAGCAAACTCAGTGCACCTCCTGTCCCTCAGTGTACAAAAGCAAGGTTGTCTTGAGATGCATGAAAGAAGAAAGTGATACTACTCATTAACATTTCCACACCATTTCTGACTTTCAGACTTTTAGAGGAGAATGTTAGAAATGAGATTAATGTCAGGACCAAAACAGACTCCCTCCCGGATGGGAGCAGTGGGGCTGTTAATCAGATGTAAGCCATACAGGCTGTACCTTAGTTTATTTTGAAGTACAGCTGACTTTGTTCTCTTCCCCAGGGAAGTGCCCATTTTCAAATTCAGCCCCAAGACGTGCACTGTCACAAAGTGTTTATAGCAAAGCTTTGAGCTGCAGCACAGTGTTTGCATTTTGTTTTTTTATGAACTAAAAAGATTTAAAAAAAAAAAAAAAAAAAAAAGGAAAAAAGGAAAAGCCCACACAAAAAAAACCTCCCCAGAACTTAGGACATCCTTCTTCTTTGCCAAATAGCCCTTTGGGTAAAAATTTCCTGCAGCACAGTAAGAAAAGATTTTAATACACTGAAAAATACACACTGAATTTCTGTGTGTTAGAGCCTTTTTAAAATGAGACTGCTTCAGGTGTCTAAGTATCAGCTTCATGAACAAACAAGGAGGTGACTAAAATATGGATTTAGGGTTTAATTTAGTTTTAATCAAGACTTACTAGGGCAATGTAAGGCTCTTGTTGCTTCATTCTGCAAGTTGTTCTTGATACAGCAGTCATTCTTTTTAAGCCAGTGGGACTTTCCATCTAACTGAGAATCACAATGGCTCTCCAGTTCTCCTAAGATTTTTATTTATTATTGTGAAAATAAAGCCTTTGAACTTCTTGGTGAACTTGCAGCATAATCTTGCTGACCCTAATTCTTACTCTTGTGAACAGTCCAATTAAAATTGAGCAAAACGGAACAAATTATAGTCCTTTGGGCCAGCATGATCAACTTGCTACTTATGCTATTTCAATATACGTTGCTTCAGGGTTCTTTCTGTGCAAACAACCTGGAATAATTATTGTCTTGATTTCCTCAGAAATTAATCATCACACAGTGCAATAATTTTCTCTGTAGGCATTAAAATATCCCATGCCTTCTTGGTGAACATCTGCAGCTTCCTTATTTTGTTGTGTTTTCTTATTGGGACAGACATTTTTTTTTTATCTACTGAAGAATTCTGTAAATAGAGCTATGCACAGTGATGATAATGCTCTTTCTTGTTATTTTTCTTGCCTAAAAAAATATTCCTCAGAGGATACATTAGGATATACACAAGCACCAATTCTGAGAATTGCTGTCAGTTCTATGCATTCTAAAAGGTTTTTTGGGGAAAAAAATATGAAAAAATAGTTGATAGAATAATAGTTTGAGTTGGAAGGGACCTTTCAAGGCCATCTGTTCAAACTGCCCTGCACTGAACAGGGACAACTACAGCTGATCAGGTGCTCAGAGCCCCATCTATGCCTGACCTGGAGTGTCTGCGGGGACAGGGCACCCACCACCTCTCTGGGCAACGCCGTGTCACAGAATCAGAACAGCCATTGGAAATATGTGAGAAAATTCACCATAGTTTTTGTAGTTTTTGTTTCTTTGATTATAACCCGGGTCAAAGATGCTTACTTCTCTGTAAATTTCATAATCTTCCAGTGCTTCCCTTTCCTTTGAGTCATCCTCTTCTTTCTGACGCAACGCAATTTATTGCTGTGTGATTTCAAGGAATGAATGGTTTTGTGGGTACAATTCAAAGTCTAATTCTTACAAAAATGTTTCCTGCAATTGAAGCGTGAAAACCAATGTCGCCAGAAGTCTAAGTGGAATAGCCAAGCAAAATTGTTGCTCAAATGATAATGCTATCTAGTCTTAGATGTATCACTCTCTTGGCTGTTAAAACACTGCAAGTTCAAGCCCTTACGGTTTGTCTCCTTACTGTCTCCTGCTAGGTTGGACTGAAAGTGTTTTTTGGCAGAGCGGGCCAGTGGTTTGGAAACAATGATAATGACGGTGACAAAATGTCTGTCTTCCATGATCTGGATGGCTCCGTGACGGGATATTCCAACACCTTTGTAGGCAGAGCAGACAACTACCTGCTCCGTCATCCCGGCTGCGTCACCGTCCCCCGTTGGAATGGGGTGATGTGCACTGGTAGATATGCACAGGTAAGGAGGTGCTGCATGCAGTGTCACTGCGTGTGTTGGGTGGGAGTCCCCAAATGCTCTGTTTGAGGTGGTGGAGTGAAACCCATTGAACACTCAAAAAGATAACAGGAGAATAATACCTTGGGTATAGTTTTACTGTTTTGCTTTATCAGGAGTTGCTTTTAAAGTGTCTAGACACTGGATTTGTGTCCTCTGGTTTGCTATTGACTAGGTGGAAACAAGATTGAGCTCCTAAGAGACAGCCCCACTGAAGAAGGGTTTTTGTGCTTGGCACTTGTATTTTCCTCTGTGCCTCTAAGGAAATAATATTCCAGGCTCTGGCAACCTAACAGTTAAACTCAGAATTGTAAACAAGTAGGCATTTATATTTTTATGTCTATTAATACTTTCCCAACTATGGCACTCTACGTGGTGAGGCTGTTTTTCCACCATAGAAAATTTCCTTGGCTAGGTTTAGGCAAGCGTAAACATTTGCTTCTCTGGGATCTGTTACCAGCATTTTTCATCTAATCAGCATCCAGCAGGATAAGTGAAGTTCACATTAACTTTATGGGTTTTGGGTAGGGAAATGTATGTGCGTGCAGTGTAGAAGAAATTGGTCCCGTGCAACAGAGTTTGATTTAATGTGGAAGGCATATCTGATGGAAGATTTCAGCTTGACCTTGGTTCTCAGCATCTTTAGAAGTGGATGATTTGTTTGTGAGCTGAGTTCTGGGTGTTGTATTTCAGCTTAAAAGATTGGATCCAACTAAGGAGAAAGATGTTTTGCTTTGATCTTGGTAGTCCTATTACAAAATATGTTTTTCTTTTCCTCCTCTTGTAGCTCTGGTACACAAGAACCTTTATTCTTCCCTAGTGTAAGCAGGTGAAAATTTCCTTTCAGTTCAAGGAAACAGTGACATTACATTGCAGCTGAAATGGGCCCAAGATAGACTAGGGAAGGGCTACTTGGCATGGAAAAACAAGACCCAAGTCCTTCAGCTAACATTACATCTAAATCCTTCCTGAGCAAAATGCCTAGAGTTCAGTTAATTCCTTTCTGGTTCCTTCCATTTACTTTTCTGCTCTTCTTCTGGACAAAATTTGCCCAGAAAGGGGAAAACCCATTCCTCTGGCAGTGTTCCTAGCTCCACAAAATCCTGGAGGCACACTTTTCTGAAGATGTTTTAGTCTGGCAACTTGGGCTGATGTTCCCACCTGACTTCCCATGGCTGGTTCATGGCTCTTTCTGCACCGTGCATCTTCCTCATGTGGTGTCTGGGAGCTTCCTGTAGTGGGAAGTCTAAGAAATGCCTTGTGCTTTGGCTTCGGCATTGCCTTGCTTTGCCAAAAAAGGGCTATGGGACCAGCTTAAGGTCACAAGATTTACACAGGCAGGAACTATCAGGCCTCTTTGTCCTTCCCTTTTGATCCTGAAGCCTGTAAGGTTCGTATTGTCCTAACAAGACAAACATTTTATTTTTAACTCATGTAGTATAAAGTGAGGCTCTAGGGAAGAGCATCAGATGGAAGGAGATTGACAAGGAAACTGCAAAACCTGGCAGCACCATAGCTTCTGGGGATTTCTGTGAGTCACCCAGTCTCTGTCAGGAGGGCATTGAGGTCCTTGGTATCCCATCAACCTGATTTACAACTGCAGCAGAGACTGATAATAAAAGAAAAATGTGAGAGGTCCATCCCACAGTTACCTCCGTGTAGGTGGGTGAGATTTCCAAATGCATTGACCTGGAGACATCTCAACACCTATGTTGCTTGTGGAAAATGTGAATGAGATTCCGAAACCATTTCTGTTTTCTACATGCATAGCAAAAGAAGTGCTTTAGCTCCCAGTGGGCAGTTGAAGCTGTGTGCTTACTGCTTGCTTGCAGACTTCAGAGCAACTCAGGACAGATTGTGAAACTTTTCTTTTTTTGGGACAGGTCCTTTTTTAAAATAGGCTGAGTTTTTTGGCAGTAGATGCTATTTTCCTTTAGTAGCTTAAAAAGATGTTAGATGGTTCTAAGACTGCTGCTTAGCAAAATTAGTGTCATTTTTGAGTTAACAAAATTAATTCTTTGCTACTTTTAAACATTTTAGGTAATTCTTTTGATTTTTTTTTTTCTTTTAATCAGTTCATTCCAGCCAATCACTACCTACCTTGCCGTGGTCAGTTGAAATAGAAGTTGTTTCACTTCTATTAGCTCTGCTTTTGCAGTGTTTGCAATTACAGTGACCACGCACCTGTAAGTTATGTGTGTTCAGCTGGTAGTGGGTTTGGCAATGACAATTCTACAACTAAAGCAAACCAGAGATGCAGTAGATAGCAATGGTACTTTTCCATGCCCAGACAAAACTATACAATCCCAATGTGTGGTGTTTGAGGAGCATCACACAGACTTGGAAGAAGGAAATCTTGCAAACTATTTTTCAGCTAATGCCCTCCAGATTTGGATGGAGGTCCAGTTTTGATCTCTGATATACAGCAGTGGAAAATAGTTTTGCTGATGTCAGCAAAGCTGCTGTTATTTCTAGGGCTAAAATTGGTCCTGATATGTATAAGAGGAAGAAAAAATACTACTTCTTTATGAAATAATTTTGGAGTCTTCACTTAGAAGTTCATAGAGAAAAATTGTTCCCCAGAGGAATGATCCTTTTCTGAACAACTGAAGAACTAGAAGAGTAGATGTGTTTCAAGTTTCTCATTTTAAAGACATTTTACCCCAGTTTTACAACTGACAGCACAGCAGGACAAAAGCAATGTCAAAGAAACCAAAACACCACCAAACTTTCTCTCAGCAATGAAGATTTTCTGTTCCACTGCTTTGCATTTTGTTTATCTTCTTGCTGGCTATCCAGTTGAATAGCAGATCCCCATGAATTTTAAAGGAACTTATCTTCTCAGTTTCACAGTCTACTTGGGAAAACTGCCATGTAAGCACAGGGAAATCTGACAAATCTTTTTGGCATGAAATGTTAAGAAGCTAAAATGACAACTATGTCCATTAAACCATCCAGACAAGTAGCAGGATCCATTTTATAATGTTTAACTAGCTCTGCTTCTCCTACTCCATTAGCTTGTAATTGCTCCTCCTCCTCTTCCTCATTCTCCTGCCCAGAGGAGGGGATAAATGGGAAGTGTGGGGTGCTACCTTCTGTGTACCTGTGAGTATAAGGAGGACTAAACCAACAAGACTGTGATTGGAGAGCTGTGCAGGAGGCATCTCAGCTATTGTTGCATTTAATTGGGTAGCAAGTGCACTGCAGATGCCACCTTAATGTTCTGTGTTTGTTGGATACAAATATTTGAAGGAAATAACATCATAACATCAGTTTACAGAGATAGGACAGAAATGGTTGTGTCTTATCCAGAAAGACACAAGTGAGATATTACTTTGCACTTTCAGTGTTCATTCCCACTGTTCTTTATCACAAAATGCTGTTCTGATTGAAAGTGATTAATACATTCATGAGATTTCAGGTCTGAAGGGACCTTTCTGACCACCTACCCTGACCCCAGAACTACCCCATCAGGCTGGGGACAAATGGGATCAAAATGTGGGTTATTGCACTGCACTTAATCGACTTCACAATTATGGTTTTAATGTGAAGGGAAAATAGGTTTTCCTCCTTGGTTTCATAGATAAAAAAAGTCTTTTATCAGACTGTAAAAAAAAAAAACAACAAATTACTCTTCCTCAATCCATGAAGAGTGAGCAAATGGGCTGCTGCTCAGATACTATTTGGAGCAAATTGATCCATGGTTTCAGCCATCAAGAAAATCTAGTGTTTAATATGGTTCTGGGATCGACTTTAATCTCCAAGGATCTGTGTGGATTCCACTTCATCACTGAAGTGCCACAGGCAGGGTTGCACTGGAGTGAAAGGAGGAATGGACTGAATATCCAAAGAACATCCATTACCACTTCCACATTGTTTTTTTACAGGAATCCCAATTTTTTTCACTCAAGCATTCAGCATGAAGATGCTTAGTACAGGGGTGGAGGATGGCTAGGCTGAAATAACCCATGTTTTGGAGGTGCTGTGGAGCATAAAACACAATGCCAGGAGCGGGTACAAGTGCAAAGGTTCTTCTGAACTTAACAATGGACCAAGGAACTGAATTAGCAACCAGAAAATTTGCAGCTTTAATTAAACACTTTCTTAAATTTCTTGAGACATTTCCTGTTTAAATTCAGTCACAAATGTATTTCTTCAGGTTAAATAACACTCATGCTGGACGCATCACCTCTGTTTTCTGTCAGACGAATTTTGCAGTGGCTAAGGCATTATGTTCCAAGGAGGAAGTAATGGGAATCTGTCACTTGTCATGCTGTGACATGCTGTGAATAAAAGACAAACCAAATGTCAGGGGAATATTTGCTTCTTCATTGCACTTTGGAGTCAGCAAAGCAATTCCTATTGTATTTTAAGGATGTCTTATCATTAGTATTACAATATACTTCTAATGGATCCTATATATAAACTAGTGGAAGACAATCTGTTTTGCAGAGCTTTTAATCTGTGTCGACAAGAAAAGGAATAAGAAGCTGATAAAGAGATAGGAGAGGTCAGGCTCGCAAAGTCTTGTGTGGAGAGGAGAATATCCTGATGGACCTTGTGTCACCCTCTCCTAGTTTTGTCTGCAGTGTTAAAATCTGCTGGAAGACAGAAATTGAGTTTAAAAATAATTGTGCTGAATGTGCTCGTGTATTATTAGAAGACATTCTTATTTTTGATGCAAATAGCATTATTCTACATTATAGAAGAGTGGAGGAAGAAGGATTACAGTTGTTCTCAGCTGTTGTCAGTGCATTTGGAACCTTTCAGGGAGTGTGACAAGCTGTGTGCTACATCACACACAGTGCTGAAACCAATTTGTATGACGAGCTGTGTGTCCTCCTTCTGTGCTAGTATTTCACACAGGGGGAAGCAGGTGAACATCATGCATTGAACCTTAAAGATAATGTCTGCCACACGAATTGGCCTTCATTTGAATCAAAGAAGAACAGAAAAAGCATAGGTGTTGAAAACAAAGGGCATCTGTTGGTCCCCAAACAGAAGAGCTCTAGTTGTAGCATGTACAATGTTGCATTTGGTCTGTATGACCACAGAATCGAGAAGTTGAATTTTAGCCCCCCAAATTTTAAGCTTTTTCTGCTTCTTCAAGATGAAGGTGTGGATTCCATTAGGTAACTGGACCTGATCCAAAGCCAGGAGGAAACTGCTTAAGACTTTTCTGTATTTTCAATGGAATAAGACTGTTTTTAAAGTGCAGTGATTCGAATTCATAAGAAACAGTCACTTTGTGATATTTCATTGGTCAACCTTCTCCCTTGAGAATCTGAACAGTTAACATTTCCATGGTGTTGTACAATTCATATCTCACTTCACGGTGTCCCCTCAAACAGCTGCAGATGCTATTTCTGTTTTACCTTTTCATTTGAACTGGAAATGTCTCAGTCATTTTCCGACTGTTCTGCGCTCTTCATTGGCAAAACCATTTACAGGCAACAGTGATCAAATGCACATGTTACAGCTGAGCCTGGCTATTTTAATGGACGTGTTTGTCATTTTCCTTTTACCCTCAGCTTTATATTCAGGCCAGGCGCCCTGAGAATCTGACCTTATCCATTGCCAGAGCAGCATACCACTCCCACCCCTTGCAGTTGCAAGGCGTGAACAGAGGAGCACCGTACCAGCAATACCAGCCGGTCGTCATGCTGGAGCAGGCTTACATCATCCAGTGGGATGGCAGAGCGCCTGAGGATATCATCCTGTACCCCATCAACTTCAACAGGTACTGCCCTATGTTGTTAGAAAACGTTCTGTTTTGAAAGTTCTGGTGTTATGCGATTTTCCTGGGTTCTTTGCAACTGACCCTTTGAATGTTTTAGCAATTTGTGAGAGCACCAAAGTGAGGTGTTAATGACTGGCACTTACCAATGCAAAGAATTGCCTCTGCTTTTTCGTTATTCCAACACTTTTGATGTACAGAGCTGTTTCTCTTTCCAATAAGTTTTGAAACAGAATCCAAGTAAGTCCTGGCCTGCTGTCCCTGAAATCCCTCCAGAAGAGCCCTGGCTCTTGTTCGTTTGTTTGTACTAGTTGCACATAATTTATTTCCCATATATATAAAATGCAGAAATCATCACAGAAGTCCATCAGAATGTGCACAGAGCATTGCATCTTCTGTAATCCAAATAGCACTGCAATCACTGTTTGATAGCATTTTAAAACTTTAGGATTCAGTACAACAAAATTGTAGGTTGTGCTCTATTTATTTTCCATGTTTCTTCCATCTCATCTAGTGTTCTGTAAAAGCAAGGCACGGCCAATTTAGACCTGCCTTTTCCCCTTGCAATCTATTTCATTTTATATAATTTCTTTCATGGTTTCCAGTCGTGGTTCAGGACCAGCATACCTCTTACTTTAGTGAAATTACTTGTGTTTTGCACTGGTATAACTTCTAGGAGAATCCTCTAATCCATTTGGTTTAACTGTGATGTATGTTGCCATGGCTGGGAAGAACTGCTGCAAGAGATGAGAACCACACCAAAAAATTCTCTGGCCATTGTCTTGGGCTCTGCAGTTTCCATGGCTCCTCAGTTTACTGATAACAAGGCAGTACAGGAAAAGGGCCACATTATACATGACTGCAAGCAACAAAGCCACGTGAAGGCTCATATTTGCAAAGTAGACGTTAAATAATTGACATAGAAAAAGTCAGATGCACAGAGGACATGGAGAAACATGTACCATTGGTAAATGGGGAGGATTTCCAAGTCTGTCCTGTATTATCCACCAAACCCTACACCTATTGTCTGCTTCTCGAGCAGGGTGTCACTGCCATAGTTTTAGTTTAGGAAAGTTTTGGTAAAAGCTTGAAAAAATGTGAACACTGGAGCTCAAGAAATTTGGGGAAAACCCTATTTGTATTTCCAGTCATGAAGCCTCATTTCCAAAGCCTCACGTCCAAAGACAATGTTTCCTCTTTGTATATCCCCATTTTGGTAAGTGACGTGTAATGGGTCCTCTTTGGATTTAAAGATTAAATGGCTGTAGGATCATGACCAAGTCCCTGGACAATCACTGCTTGGACATTCCTGTCACAGAGGGATGACTAGAACTAAAACACTCTTTTCTGTGTTAATGTAACTTCATGCACTTTAAGGAAGTGCAAAACCCATTAGTCACTCATGGATCAGCTGTTTTGTAACTATTATCTGTCTTTAAATAATTAGCTATTTCCTTGCAATTAAGAGTTAAGCCTTCTGCATCAATATACAATGGTTACCCAATCACTATGCCAGTTAGTACGTGCCAAAGCTTTGGCAAGTACTTGGTCTTCAATCACAAATTCAAATCGTAAGGCAGCACTGTGTGTTTGATAGAACTCAGCTTTAAGTTTAGCCCTTGTTCAAGCAGCAAATTACCTAACTTTTACTATTGATAACCACAATGTGTTTGTGGTTCTCTTTGTCTTGTGTGAAACCAATTAAGTTATTTGAACGGGGCAAAGGTTTGTAGACTTTTCTGATTCAGAAACAGCTGGCAAGGTGTGTGCTTTGAAAAACTAAAGGAGGGAAATATAATAAGGAAAAAAATGTAATTTTACTTTCTAATTTTACTTAATTCCACTACAAGATACTGACTTAACAGAAAGGAACTAGAAGAGAGCACTGACCATGGTGAAGGGATTAGAAAACAAGTGTTATGAGGGGTAACTCACTGGGTAGTAGGAGTAGTAACTGGGGCTATTTATTCCAGAACAGAGAAGGCTGAGGGAGAACATCACTGCTCCCTACAGCTTCCTGAAAAGAGGACAACTCCTGCAGTGAGGAGGTGTCAGGCTCTTTTTTCAGATGACATAAGATAGGATGCAAAGAAATGGCCTCAAGTTGCTCTAGGGAAGGTTTACATTGGATATCTGGAAGAATCCTCTTCATAGAGATGGTGGTTAGAGGTTGGAATAGGCTGCCCATGGAGGTGGTGGAGTCACTACCTCCCTGAGGTTTAGTGGTAGTTTGATGGTTAGTGATCTTATAGTTCTTTTCCAACCTAAATGGTGAGATGATTCTATGATTTAAAGCATCTTGCAAAGAAATAGTTGAGAATGAAATCATTTCACTACTGTGTGTCTTAAGGGTAATAGAACAGCAATGGTGAAATGTCCATACTTCATGCAACAACATAGGCAGAAGTCATCCCATGGAAGCAAGTGAAGTAAAAAACAAGGTTTAGGAGCTTGAAGGAAATCAAATGCCTACTTAAGCAGTTCTGAGTATGACATTTGTTAAACAGTGTTTCTAATCATTTTTTGAAAGGAAGAAATCTCAAACTGTGAAGCAGAGTAATTAGAGGCAGAAGGTCCAGAAAAAGAGGGAAAGATTTTACTTGTTTCAAATGGCTACTTGCTGACTGTTCTTTTGCATTTTAAAATACTGAATAATCTGCCAAAAATGAGCTCTTAACACAGTTATATCCGTGGAAAACATATGTGATGCAAAAGAAAATATGTTTGAGGAATTTTACTAGTGAAACTTTGCAATCATTAATTTCAGGCATAGCTTTACCAAACAACCTAACTATTTTTAGACTTGTCATTGTAAAATGATGGATAGGTACATCCAGGATGCTGCTTTCACAGCTAGATAGCCCTCATGCTTCTGGAAGGACTTTCTGTGCAGGCTGAAGGAAGGTCAGAGGGGAAATAAGGAATTTGACAGGAAGATGTGTACCAGGATTTGGACCTCTTTGGAGGTCAGGCATGCGGCTGATGTTGGATATTTGTGCCATTAACATTTTCAGTGTTTCTGAAGTGCTGTAAAAAGAGCTGATGAAAGCAATTCCAGTTTAAATGTTTACTAAAAGACTGGAACACCAAGATTCCTGGTGTGGGCAGGAGGTAGGGATGCACTCACAAGGTTGAGCTGAAAGTGGCAGTGCTGCTTTCTGCACCTGTGTGTCCAACCTGGGGAGTCCAGGAACTGCTCAACTATTTGCTCAGTGAAGGAGGACAACTTCTTTCTGCAGTGGCATGTGATGGGTTGCTGCAGTACGTGTCTCTTCTGTGCACGGATTCAAGACATGTTTAGAGTACTTGTAGATTTTCAAGCACAAAGTGTGAGAGCTTCATGAACAGTGGCCTCAAACTTCTCCTTCATGAGTTTCATCTTCTTTCAGGAGCAATACCCACCTCCTCAGAGCTGCTTTTGTGTTTTCTCTGTTCTTGTGCTTCATAGAAAGATGGGAACCAGCTGTTGAGTTGAGGGCTGTGCTCAAAACTGCTGTCTATTTCTAGAAGCACAAAGGCCCGCAGAGAGTGTCAGGATTGTTAAGAGAGGAGGGTGAGGCTGGTATGGCAGGAGGAGCGCCTGGAGAACATTATTTGCTTGCAAGTAAGTGCCTCCTTTCAGGTGCTGGAAAACAGTAAGAGGACTGGCTCTTCATAGGGTAGGAAAAGTCACAAACAAAGTCCTCCATTTAATGACACAGGCTTTGTGTGTGTGTGTGTGCAAATTCTCCAATCAAAGAAGAGGCTAAAGCAAATACTATTATCAAAGGCACATTGCTGTTCGATAAATCAGCCAGGCTTATTTGTGTTATCGGCTAATCTAAAGATAAGAATTAAATCTCTCCAAAGCCCATATCTGCAGTATAGTGTAATGAGTTGTGTTGTTGAAGCAGGATGAAAAGTATAGGCAATTAAATTAAACATTCCTTGTTTTTTATGAGCACAGGCAAATATCTCTATACTTGGTCTGCTAAGACTCAGAAGGAAGAGTTTTTCCTTATTAGGGCTCTCTGCTGTGATTTGACATTTCAGGAAGATGTGAGCAGGTACAAAGGAGGTATCACTTTTTTATAGGTGAACTGCAACAGTGCTGCAAGCAGGGTTAGGGTTAGTACAGGGCTGCCCAGCTGCCCTAGCCAATGCTGGCCCCAGGGAAAAGTTCAAGGAGCTTTCCCCATGTTGCCTTTACCAGCATCCTCTCAGTGTCCCCTGGAGAGGTACAATGAGTCTTGTAACACTCACATTTCGTGCCTTGTTGCAGGACTTGGATCCTTATGAGAGCTTTTCCTAAGATTTATTTGGCAGCAAAGAGCCAAATCTCTTGTCAAGAGCAAATGAAAGAGCAGATGTCCATGTGTGTGCTTGGGCACATGTCCAGCCTTTCCCTTGCTGCGGTATTTGTGCAGGGATGACACAGGTGCATGGTGATATCCCTGTGTTTGCTAGGCTGACATTCTGCACTATGGCTTGTTATCGTGTTCACAAGCAAATAATCTAATTATCCAAAAATTCAAGAGGCTGGAATGAGTTTGTGTCTAAATTTTGGATTAAAAAGTGTGGGGACCTGGGGCTCTGCGTGATGTGTAGTTTCCAAGATGCTGTCATCCATTCAAAGGTGGAGGTTTCACTGCAGGCAGACAACTTACACAGCCCATGTCTGCACTGAAACTCCAGGGGACTGGTTAATATTTGTCTTTTTTCAGGGCTGTGTAGATGGGTGTTTTCCCTGTGGCTTCTTATTCATTGCCAGTCTGATTCATACTTTCAGCTACTTGTCATTTTTGTGATTAAATTCTTTAGCGATGATAGGGTTTTTTAGGAAAACAAAGATAATGAGACAAGGCTAGAACATACTTGCTTCAGATTTGCCCAGTTCATGGATATTTCCTAAACTGTTCCTTTTTCAGATTAGTTCCAAATGTGCTTTTCCTTGTGATTTGCAGATTGACAAGTGGATAGGAAGATGAAATTAGTGTTTCAAAGTGCGGCTAACAATTTAAGGCTGTGACTACTTGTTACTTGTACGTAACATGAGTGCCGACCTCGATCTCCCAGATCCAGATGTATTATAAGTAACACCAGCACTATTTCCAATAATAATAAGTAAAGTGCTGCTTGGGTTTCATAGCTTGTTCCTTCTGATAACATCTGTAATTCAGAGTTAATCATCCACACAACACAGAAATCAGTTGAATTCCCTTCTGTCGGTTTCAATCGCTTAAATTACCCACAGGCCAACAAGTGGGTGAAAGCCTTTAGACATTTAAGGAAAAAAACAACTAGAAAGAGGCTGAAACGTTTGCCAGAACACTGGGTTGCAGATTGAACCATTTCAGTATGGCCATGCCAAACTGGGTGCTGGCATTGGCATGTGTAAGTGATCCTAAAGCCCTGTCTTTGCCTCCAGCCATTGGCTGTCTTTGCCGTCAGCAGCCCTTGCTGTTTTCTGTTCTCTTTTTTCTTGGACAGGATTAACAAGGAGAGCTGACAGTTTCAGTGAATGGACAAGAGCAGTCTAGCACTAACAAGTCCTCAGATGGCTGCAGCAAGCCAGGTTGCTGGTCCATGGGTTTCCCAGTCCATTTTTCCCACCCATGATGCTGGTTTAGGAGGTGGTGTCCTGTATACGGATTTTGTGTCGAGGAGATTCAACTGGGTGCTGGGCAGGCTGTTGTGAGATTGAGAGGAAAAATATCAGTATCATGACTGAGATAAAGGAACACAGATCTTCTATTATTTGTTCTTGAGAAGGGTTGGAGACTGAGTGGCGACTTTGCTGGTTTTGCCTTCTGAAGTTCAAAATTCATCCTGTGAGAGGCAAACATGCAGATGCAGCCAGTGAGAATTTTTGCTTGGCTCCCATATTATGAACAGGAAAATTTTGAACTCCCATTTTTCTCAGCGCATGGAGAGCTGACCAAAATGTCAGAGGGTTTGTTTTAAATAGGAGTAATAACAGTTGTGGGAGGCTGAATCACTGGATGGAAGTCTCTTGTTTTTTCATGCCTGAGGAAAAAATAAGTAATTTTCAGTTGTACTCTATTGCATGCCCTCATTGGCTCACACCAGATTGTCATCAGTGAGATCAGGATTTGGACTGTGCACGTCCATGGTCATCAGTTACGTGACACACCATGCCAATAGACATGGTGGAGCCGTTTTTCAGAATAACTGAGGGGTTCCCTGAGCCAAAATACAGCCAGCAGTGATGTACAGCATAACCTCCAACACCAGCACTAGATCCTACCCATATGCTCAGTATTGATACTCCATCTGACACAGTCACAGAACATGGTCACCAGTGAACAAGTGTTCGTTTGTCCTCTCCCAGGCAGTGAGAGTCGCAGACATGTGCTCTTTCAATGTTTACTGCAGCCAAATCTCATCTCAAACTTGTGTGACTCACCACTCTCCATTCTCACATTCCACCACTCTCAGAAGTCTCCCCTCCTTTGCCTGTTCAATCTTGTTTCCCTGAGTGGGAGTTTGGGATTTAATTATGGGGGCTGTTCTGAGGTTGTAACAGAGGTATGTATGTGTACATGGAGATCTGTATTGACCATACGTCCAAGAACAGGAAACCTCTTGCCTGCTGTTTTCCCTCATCCTTTTTTGCTTTCACTTATCCCAAAAACCTGCCCAATGCCAGAGCACACAGATACTTTTTAGCACTTTGCCCCATGTTTCGAAAGAGCCAGAACTGCAAAATGGCAAAATTCAGGTGAAAAGAAAATGGCTTCTCGGGTTAGTTCTACCCAGCCATTTCCAAAAGGAAGTAAACAGGATAGACACATTCATAAACTCACATGAAGTGTGCTGTGGGGATCATTGAAGGACAGTAACAGAGGGGCAGAAGTGCTGAGTTTGATAGATCTTGGTGTAAGCTCGGAAACCTTCCAAGTAGCATCTGAAACTGTTAGAACTTGCTAATGATGCTGTGCTACTGCATATTTAGCTTTCCCCTTTTAAAGGTCTTTTGTGTGGGGTTGTTTTTTTGGTTTTTTGTTTGTTTGTTGTTTTTTTTTTTTTTGTGAAAACAACAGGAAAACAATGACTTGATTAAAAACAGGAATGAAAAAAAAAATACTGTTCCTTGCTTTTAAAATGAACTGAACTTTATCACTAAAAAATTATGAACACGCTTACATAGTTTCGTGATGAAAGCATCCTAAATATCTCAAGTTAGTTTCCTACACATGTCTATCTGCCTTTCATTTATACCAATAGCTAATTTCAAAGTCAGGCTTTCCATCTGAGTGTATTTTTATTTGTTTTTCTTGCAAGATTCCCATAAGAATGAAAGTAGAAGAAAAGTCCAATGCATTGCTACGTCAGACAGCATTTTCTGTATCAGTAGTATGACTTCTGTCCCTCAAATTTTAAATGACTTCTTTCTGCTGATCTTTGTGCATGTGATGGGAAATGTCCTTTCCCAAACAGGCATTTCTTCTTGCTAGTGCAGAGCGTGTCCTCAGGACACCTGCAAGGATCCCAGCTGATAAGAAGGCAACCACTGCAGCAGAACAAGGGCTTCTGCCCTACAGGATATTACTAGCTCAAATGTTTCTGATTCTGCCTGCCAATCTTCACCTCAAAGTCGCAGTGAGAAAATACGACAGAATGGAGAGTTTGAAGCAGAGAAATAAAGGAGGAGTCATAATTCATTGACCACCCTGAAAAAAAGACAGGCTTCCTGCACTGGAGACCCAGCCAGGAGGTCTCTGTGGCCAGTGCTGTGGCTGAGGGAGGCACATGCACATTTGCTTTCCTTTGAGCACAATGTCCAAGACATCTCATGCCTGACTGCCTCTTCTAGCCTGAGGTTGCATTTCTCATTCACTTTTGGCAATGGAGAAAAAGACATTTCACCCATGTCCTGAGGGCGTCCCACAGCAATACTCTGTGCTTTGCTTTTGTTGTGCACAGCTGTACAACCAGGCATTTGGGAGAGTTTACAGCAGCTTCTGTACAAGCTGAAGAGCCAAAACCAAAGTAAAGAACTAAATAGGAAGCTGTTAAAATACCATGAAATTAAATTGAAAATAAACACCTTATTCTTTCCAACATTTACTTAAAGGATAACTTTAAATACCTTCCCTTCTCACATCTCTTCCCAAGACCTTTGTTGTGGGAATGTATTTATTTCCTTCTCTTCTTTCACAAACTCCCAGGTAGGTGCCTTCCATTTGATCTTCTCAATCGTGATACAGTTTATTTCAGAGTTTGGTTCAGCCTGCTCACGTGCACGACAGGCTCTCATTGCACTCAGATTCCCAAGTACTCTAGTGACTCAAGACAGTCACAGCTGTGGTTTTTTCATGATTTTCTTTCTTTTTTTTTCACCAACTCCAATTTCCTTCCCTGGTGCCTTTTCTGTTCCCTGGGGAGGTGGCAGTCAGCACAACATGGCACCAAGGCTGGTTCCCAACATCTGAAGGAGATGACAAGGCCATTTTTTTTTTTGGTAGTGTCTTCAGGGGATGAAATGTGCTAATGCAATGCAAATTACCCTTATGAAACAGCCAAATGTCTTGGGACTCCATCCCAGAAATATCCCACTAACATGGCTCTGGTGCATTTCTTTCATTTCCTCTAGTCAAAGGCCAAATCATCTGAAAATATATCCATTTTCTAGCTGTCCAATGTTATGACACAGCTGGAGTTGGTTAAAATCTAGAGGGCAGTATCTGGCATAAGCTGATGGGTCTTTGTGTATGGCTTTGATTTATTATTCTAGAACAGCCTGTCCCTTCTTCAGTACTGTAGTTTTGTTCTGCTCTAACGAGAAAGCCAGAAAATGTCTGAAGCAGCTTTGCTATTATATAGTCCACATCTAATGCAAAGTAAAAGTCTAGGCATGCAGGCTCCCAGATTTTGTTGTTTGCACTCCTCAGTGCTTTACAGACCAGGATGAGTGGCAGATCTTCTTAGCAGAGAAACTTTGCCTTCCTCAGCTTCACAGGGCCCTAAAAGGCAGCTGGTGATGGTGGTAACTGTCTGTCTTCAGGCCAAATTAGTATTTTCACATTTTAACCAGGAAGCCAGGTAATTACATTTACAGCCTTGGTGGTTTTGGAAATAGAAGGAAAGCAAACCACAGTAATTGGTCAGGTACCTGCATGCGGTGCACTGAGCCACTTCAGAGTCTGGAGAGGAAAAAAAATAATTACACAAATAGTCTTGTTATTCAGTTTTTCTTTTCAAGTGTAAACATCTTGTGACATTCTGCTTTTCCCGGTACTAGTGCACCCTGCAGTCAGGAAGGGTCTTTGGTTTTGGGAAAGACTGTAGCCATCAGCGTCTGAACTGTGCTGTGACTGCATCTTTCTCCAAGCAGAAAGAAAAAAATGGAGTTTTGAGGCAGATTTTCTCTCTGTGAGGTGACAACCAAGGCCACAGCATAAAGAAAAGCCATAGGGACAATTAGTTGCAAATATGCATGCTAACACCATGGTGGTCAAGTGTTAAAAGACCATTTAACTTTACCTGTAGTTGTTTTAAACTGACACTGAAGAAAGAGCAGGAGAGAGGGAGATTTTAATGGAAAGCCTGATCATAAACTTTGCCGTAAAGTGGAGGAAGCAGATATCTTAAGGCTATGGCTCTGGTTCAAGTCAGAGATTACTTTCTGATTCCTAGACCAGTGCCCCTGGTGAAATGCTCAGTGCTGGTTCCCTCCTGCAGCAGCTCCAGATGAACTAAACTGAGCCCTGGCGGCCTCTGGAGATGTGAGCAGGTATGTGACTGGTTGTTCCTCAGTCCTATGAGCAAGGAAGAGAAAATCTCTTCTTTTATGCCATCCTGGCACCTGACTCAAAGTCCTTTGAGGTCAACTTGGGTCTCTGGATCAGACCTTTGTATAAACAGATGTTGTTTCCAGACAAAGGGAAAAAAACCTGATTTTCTCTGGCACAAAGGATTTGGGTGTATTTTTTTCTGGTTAAAGCAGGAAGAAAACCTCAAAATACATTTATTTGTTTTCTCCTGAAGATTGCGCTCTTGGCTGGAGAGCATCTCTCCCGCATTCAAGCCCTTAAGCAAATTTTCTCTCTTTCCTCCTTTTTATGACAGAGGAGACTGGCTGCACATTGCCCTCTGCTATCCCAGGAACACCATCTTCCACGTGGTGAAAGATATCTACCAGCGACGGACAGGGATGGTGCACAGCATAAAGCATTACCTCATGGCTCCTTCCCGTGACAGTGTTCTCAATGGGACCGGCGAGCAGCTCTTCTACTTCGACAGAGTGTTGGGGTGAGCCCATGAGAGACCTCCAGTGAACAGGCAGCAAACCTCTAGGGTTCTTCTCATTCCGGTCCTGCTTCTTCCTTTCCCTGTCTCATAGTTCAAGTTCAGTCTCATTCATCTTGCATGGTCTTTTCATTGATTTCAGGTCAAAGCAGAGGTATGGGACAGTATAACCTAGATTAGGCCTACTTCAGTCAAGCACCAAGCAGCAAGATAGTTTGGGAAATTTCAACTTCTTCATATTCCCATGAGGAAAGGTTGACCACAGTGCATCTCTTATTTTGAAGGCAAGAAGAGAGTCCTAGAGGTCATGCACTGTCTTTAGAGGAATCCAGAACACCTTTACTTAAGTAAATATCTTACGAAACCATGTTTCCCTATTTGCTAAAACAGTTGGGAAGGAAAAAATTGCTCAGTGGTCTAACCATGATGTTTCACCTGACTAAGCAGCTACTTTAGAAATCAACCCACAAATGCCAAACTTGAAAATAAGATGTATTTATTGTTTCAACCATAACACATGAGCAATCAAATCCCAGAATGTTTTCCCTGCTAACCAGGTTTCTTGGTGATAGCCAGGTCTCTTTTATGATAGGAATTGTGAAATAACAGTTTACTAGTCAATCCCCCTTTTCTTTTTTTTTCTTTTCTCTCCTTTTTTCCTTTCTTTTTTTTTTTTTTTTTTTTTTTTTTGGAGAGGAGGGGTTAACTGTTGCCCAAATTCTGTTAAAAAAAGAAAAAAAAAAAAAAGGTTGTTTACTACTGAAAAGCAGGGGAAAACTGTTACATGTGTGGGTCTGTAGAGGCAGAACCATTGTCTGCCAGCAACCGTCTGGACCTGGTACGTGCATATTGATGGACATAACCCAACTTAATTCTGGCAGTATCAGCCTTTTCATTCTGTTTAATTCAGCAGTGCTATTTTTAGCCTCTCAGAGTACAAAAGTTAGGGGACTGGCTTTTTTCTTTTCCTGTTGTTGTTTTGTGGACTTTATTTCATAATGAGTGGGATGTTTCCCCTTCTTTTTTTAACCCCACATGCTGGATCCTTGGAGAGGAACCAAGCTTACTCATTCTTTCTTCCAGACAAATAGAAACAAATATTTAGTTTTTAAAGAAATAGAAAAAAAGCAAAAACAAAACAAGAAAACCTTTACAGCTCATGCATCTTTTTGATCCTGAAGCTTAGCTGAGCTGTTTATGTAATTTCCTCTGCCTGAATTGCAGAATGGATGCAATTGAAAACACACTTGAACAGCTAGGAAAAAATGAATTCCAAGGGTCAGAAGATCTGGCTGCCTTAGAAGTTTTGTCATGCATGCCTAGGGCTAAGCTGTGCCTGTAGGCCAGGGCTGTGAGATGCAGGAGCCAAAGGGGACGATGCCAGTATTTCTAAGCAAGCCTGTTTCCTTCTGTACAAAACAGCATGAGCATCTAGCAGGATGCAGCTGCGCCTGGTGCTGGAGGTGATGCATACTCCACAATGCTTGCCCAACGAAGGAAGTTGGCTTGGGTGTACGGGCTGAGAGTGCTGCAGGTCTCATCATGCTGGGTTGAGAGGGAGGCTCTACTTGTGTCCTTGCAGACCTGTTTTGAATGTACAAGTTGCAGGTGTGCTGTATTACACCACTCTAAGGGTTCTTCAGTGGTGTTGCAAAACGGGAGGGATAATAGAATTTAGCATGCAAAGACCCTCCCTCTATTCAGCTTTTCCCTTAAACACTTCATGACTCTGATCAGTATGTTTGCTCTCATTTGTAGGTACCTATTTGTCCACCTGCAGGCCCACGAAGCTAGGCAAGGGCACAGTTACTGCTCCCAGCAAGGCTGTGAACGTATCAAAATCATGGCGCAGATGTACCCGGGGGGGTCCTGGAGCTGTGCCCCCAACCCCTTTTTGCAGAGGCCAGCTGCCCCGCAGCGCCCCGTGTCCCAGCACCAGGCAGTGCCATGCAGGGCTTGTGGGGCCCCACAGGTAAGAGCACCCCTCCTACAGCACCTGAGGTCATGCAGCACGTATGCGTCAGTAGGGAACAGCCGCTTGTGAATCTGGCCAGCACTGTGTGACATGTGGAGGGAAGGATTTTGCACTAAATTTCTGCAGTTTTCTGTACCACGCTTCAAAGATAACCTCAAAGAAATCGCCCAACTGGAAGCAGGTGAATGCACAGTCACAGCATCTTTTTTCCCACCCCCTTTTTTTTTTTTTCTTTTTCTTTCAAACAAGCATAAAAGAACACTTCAGAGAGCTCAGACTGGATTAGCTTTTAATTCCAGAGTGCACTATTGCTGTTGAATTTCAGACTGGGAAGTAATTCTGGTTAATAAGAATGATTGGAAAATCAGACCTAGGTTCTCTTTTCATTTACAGTTCTGTAAATCCTGTAGTATTATTTCAGGCTCATACAAATCCGCACCTCGGTTATAATCAGGCAGGATATATGAAACTTATATTCAACTTCTTATTCAGAGGCAGAGTGACCATCAGAGGTCCCTACCAACCTCCACTGCCACAATTCTTTGGTAAATGTTGTCTTAACAGCAAGCACTTGTGAATCAGGCTCATAGTTTGAAAAACTTATGTTCTTCAAGCTTTCCAACTGTGAGCATTGGTGCTTGGTGTCATTCTGCTGATGAAAACCAGTTAGCCTACCAGTTTTTTGAGGCTCTGTCTCCATGTAATTGCAGCTTGCTATCACCAGCACGCCCTCAGTCAAGTATGTAAGAATCCAGATCCAGTCCCTCAGCAAGGCAGACATACAGAACCACTTGACATCTGCATTCATTAAGGTATGTGCTTTGCTACATTTGAAATGGTGATTAAACAGGGAGAAACTTTATCTCCAAGGTAAGTTATTGCAAAACCTTGCTGAACTTTGGCAGAAGGAAATGGGAAGTTGCCCTGGAAGACAGGAGTGCATTGTTCTCCTTTACAATTAGCTCCATTCTAATCACAGGGAGTTCGTATTCTATTCAGATGAGGATTTGAGCCCTACAGGGGAAAAACGGCTTTTTATCACCTCAGAAGAATTAACACCACCACTTTAATATAGAGGATGTGGGGAGAAAAGCACATCAGAAAGCAGTGCTTACAAAGGATGAAGGGAAAAAAACAAGCTTGTTTTTCTGACTTTCTCTGGCACTGCTCTAAAAGATAAAAATAACTGCATTTCACGTCTGAAGGAGTTGGAGCTGTCAGGTTATCCCTGCACATGCCTTACACCTCTGCTTGGATGGAGAAGTGTGACTGAAATCACGTCAGCAAGGATGCTGCCCAGGTTCACATGCCACGGAGTTATATTAAGTGCTGACAAATGCCTGCTCCTCGCTCTGCCTGACCCCCTGTTACATCTCTGAGAGCCTTTGTCTTGCCAACAGCAGAGATTGTGGCACATCCTGGGAGCTGTAACCTGCAGAAGGAGCCCCTGCTGCAGGAAGCGAGGGGAGTAGGAGGCATGTGTGCTGAACTCCCTCGAGGCCCAGGGATGGCACTACCAAAAACGAGTTTGTTTTTGAGATCTTGCTATATTGACATTCCCAGGGGAGCAAAAAAAAATGTCCACGTGTGGCTTCTATCCCACCATTGCTGTCTTAGCACTTCTCTCCTGCTCTTTGGTCAAATCTGCCATGCCAAGTGACAGTCATTTCACCCACATGAGAAGAATCTGTGTTAAGGCTGAACTAAGCATTTTACTCCCAGTATTTTTGGCTTCCCAAATGTATTTTTTTAACACACAAAATATGTCCATGACCTCATTTTTCATGTTTTTGGTACCCCAATGGGCTTCCCAGTGCTATTCAGAACGAATGGCTTTTCTTCCTCCTTCCCTGACGGTCTATCAGTGATACCACTTCATCTGCACTAATTACATATGGAAAACTAAAGGCTGTAAACACCAGATATTTTCCTCGCTTGTAATGCCCTCCTTATGGAAAAATGGGAGCATAGCCTGAACCTCCACATCACTCACTGCCTGCCTCCATAAAACTTACTTCTGTGTTTTGTTGCAGATAAATGACACGACGCTCCTGTTCAGTAGCCCCGGGGTGTTCTTCGTGGTGCTAGATGCATGTTCAGGAGCAGTTGTGAGTAGGCGGCACTTTGACACGGTTGCTGGGGGAAATGTGACCGATTCAATAACTGATTATGTTCAAACATTAATAAAAGAGAGGTAAGCAAAGTGCTGAAAGCCCAGCTTGTGTAGAAGCCTGTGGCTGATAGACAAAGAAAGAAAAATGAGCTACTTTCGTATCTGAACCTGTGCTCTGAAGGAATCTGGCAAAGACTGAATACATACAAATCCTGAATATCACTCAGTTAATAAGAGAAGGACTGTCTCTCTCTCAGGATTGCACAGATTAGAGCAGAAGGAGACAGATTTTCTAGAAAACTGTCAATTCCTTCTAAATGAACAATCCATTTTTCCAATATGGAGTAGATAAGGTCCTTGCAATGACATTTGCAGTCCTGTGTACACATCCCAAGGTCCAGCAGTTTCCTGGCAGTTGATGATTCAGTTTTCCATTTCTGAAATGGGTTGGTTTCTGTTTACCCTTAATGATTGTTTTTACCTCTTCTGACAGATGAAAATCATAGGTGTGCCAGATTTTCCAGTAGGACTTTTCTTTGGATGAGCCGATGAACAGACCTGCGTGCCTGTTACCTTCAGTGTGTCCTGGCAGTGGTCTGGATCATCTCTGTTTGTGTCTGTTCCACATTCCTTGTGGTTTTATGTGTCGCCACATAAACATGGAACAACAGAGATTTATAGATAAATTCTTGGCTGCTGGCAGAAGCAGGTCAAATAACCAGAAAACACTTTCAGTCCAAAGACATTTCTGAGCAGCTCATGACCAAAGATTAGAACACTGCAGAGTTATTCCATCTTTACTTCTGCACACGAGTATGTACATGTATAAAACGTGCACAAAGTGACAAATATGCATGTGATGACTGTACATTTGTATTGATTTTCTTGCATACTTTTGCAAGCTGGACTATTCAGCTAAATGCAACCAGTTGTGCCTGTAATTCATTGCAGGTACAATTCACTGAGGACTTGAAAGCACATCTGTGAGGATTGCAGCCAGGCAAGCGCTTGACTTTAAAGCAGCTTTTCAGTGCATAGATGGCTAAAGAGTCTGAGAACTGTAAGCTTACATGTGACTGAAATCACAGGGATTTAAGTATGTTCTTAAAATTAAGCAATCAAGTCCTTTTCTTAATTGGTCTCGCAGATTCTTAACAAGGGTAATATTTTGCAGTCGTGCAGTAATTACTATCCTTCTTTTCAGATCACTTGTTCTTGTGTGCTCTAGAGATATTGGAGACAAGGTGTGGAGCTCTGAAATGTCTGTTTTTACAAGGTTAGGTTCGGCAAAGCCTATTGTCTTCCACAGAGAAGGTAAATATTTTTTATTTTCTTGGATGAAAGAAAGGGGAAGCACCAGACTTGGGAAGTTCTGACTTACAGCTTTACCTTGAATTGCTGTAAAAAATCCATCAGTATCATTGGTCCAGAAAATTCAAGTCATTTTGGATCACAGATTTTTATACCCTTAGAGCATTCGTTTAGAAATATTTTCACTGTATTTGCAAAGAAATGAGAAAGAAAGTAGGAAAATCATTGCAGATGACACTGGCCAGATCCTGATTGATGCTCTGTTCCATTCCAAAGACTGTTCTCTTCATAGTAAGACGTTTGTAGGCACCTCCTCACTGCAGTGCCTTTAAGCAGCACTATGTTTCTGGCAGAACAGCTTTCAGCCTGAATTCTGTTTCTGATGGATTTGAGGGAACTGCTTGTGGAAGCTCAGTGTGCACATAGCTGCCAGCTACATACTGCCTTCATTGTGCTGGGTTTCCTATTAGAAAACGGGGCTGTTGAAGTCCAGGTTTGGACAAATGACTCAAGCGATGAGGAAATTAGGAAAATAACTAGCTAGCTTGAGTCAGATTCCACCTGCAACCTCTTAAGCAGAAATCAGATGCAGAATTGGTTGTATTTTCAGCTCCTTTTTTTTTTGTTGTTGTTGTTGCTTTTGCTTTATTGAAATTTACTTTCAAAGCTTATTGCTGTGACTGTTCCAGGAAGAGAACAGCATAATCTTTACAGCAGAGACAGTACTTCACTTTGGTGCCTGTTTGATTCCTGAGAAGCTGTTTTATCTTTCATCCTTTCAAAAGCAAAAAATTTGAGGTTTTCTTTTTTTTTTGCTATTTCTTTGTCCTGGAACTTCATTGCTTCATTCTTTCATCAAAGCCCTGAATACTTTTGAAAGGAATTTCTTGATTAAAAAGGACTCTTTTTTGTTTACTTTGTCAAACTTAGTTCCCTGGCACACCTGCACTGCTCGCTTGGATGCAGCCATTCCAGGTCATTTTTGGGAGCTCGGGTCCTCTGCCCCTGCAGCACACAAAGGAGTACACAGGGCCACCACAAGTCCCCATCAAGGGCCGTTTCCTTGCTCTGCTGCTTCACTTGAGAAGTCAGGGTCATTGTGCTGATGGCTGACAGTGGGATTAAGCCGTGTTGGCTGATGCCGCATTGCCCCTGTTTTACTTTTCTTAAGGGCAAGGGTGATCACCTGCACGCCTGCCCTAAGTTCCAGTCTGGGTAATTATGTTCAGATTCATGAGCTTTCTCCTGCTGATTCAGGTATGTGCACTATTCTACTTCACAGCTCCAAAAGCGACTGCATGCAGGGCTGTGTTCAGCCGCCGCTGTGGTCCGCTCTGGGGGGCTGTGGTTCAGGGCAGGCTGGAGTATTTCTCCCAAATACGTATTGCTGCTGCCAGGGATAATGCACAAAGCAATCCTCTTGACCCCAGTGGGATCAGGATTTAGGGTCTTGTTGCCTGGTTCTGCAAAATCTTATTTAAATTAGAAGTGTTTACGGGAATAGTCTTGATCCAACCATCTGCAAATAGCCTTGGGAGTCTTTGCAATGAAAAGCATAATATAAACACAAGACATTATTATTAAAATCAAAGAACACATAATGCCTTTGTACTTTGGGACAGCAGAGGACAAGAGCAGAGCTGACATAGGGAACAGTTTATGCATAACAGGAAGAAAGTGATGTAAACTAATAAAAGAAGGATTCAAAATGCCTAACCATTTTCATGTAGTCAAATATGAAAAAGTACCAATGGTTAAAAAATAAAGAGTAGGACATCCCTCTAACTCACATCTGGGATCCCATCTTAGCTTATTGAAATACCAGCAGATCTGTGATGCAGTGAGGTTACAGCTTTGGAAGCCCTATTCCCTCTTTCATCATTCTTTTTGCCTTTTCAGTGTTCCATTATTTTAATCCAAGGGGAAAAAAAAAAAAAGGCTAAGAAGTTCCAATGATGTTCATGCTGTATTGCTAATAAGTGAACGGATCCACCCAGGGGGTTACACTCACTGTGTCTGTTTTACAGGGAGTTTTGCTATGCTCGGCTATAAAGGACAAGCCAAGCCCTCCTGGATTAAAGTCCTAAATCACGCTCGTTATCAGAAAACTGCTTCTCTACAGCATTATGTTCCCTTGAAGACGAAGGAGTATCAATGTTCAGATAATGCCTTTTCTCAGAACCACTCAGAGCACAACTCTGCAGGGGCTGCAGCACCCTGCGATTAGCATCGTTGGTGTAACCACAGCCAGGCAAGTCCAGCAGCTGTCACCAAATTGCTCTTGTTTTTATGGGATTGTATCAAACCGATGTTGTTCACTTGTATATTTTATAATTAATAAATATATTCTCATCTTACTCGCTATGGTAGAGTTTTATTTTCCAAACAGTGCCCTACAGGGCGGATAGGAAAAGCCTGTGGACTGCACTTCCCAAGGAGGAGAAGTGTTTGAGCAATGTCTATGATTTGGTGTCAAATGGTAAGTTCTAAAGGCAAAACCCTGTTCTTCAGTGTCATAGGCAATGAAAATGAAACTTGGCATGGAAACTTTAGCAGCATCTAGCAGTGAAACAGATCTTCTATGGCATTTTAGGTGAGCTCACAGACATCTGCTTGCATCAGTGGGTAAGCATGTGATAATCTTACAATAATATCTTCTAATCAACCTGAATATAGATGGTGACAACAAGGAATTACAAATGTCTGTCTGTAGCTAATGACTGGTGAAATGCTATTTGCCCAGTTGATGCGAACATTTAATTAAACATGTGCTGTGCAGGGTAAAATCTTGCATTCCTCTTTCAATGACTGTATTGACTTTCTGCTCCCATGGAGGGTTGAACTACTGCTGGTATTAGTAGCTAAGATTCTTTGCTTTTTGAAATGAAAGGCAAAGAAAGAGCTATGTATGCAAACAGAGACAAACCGATGACTCACTGACTACAATTTAAGTACAAAAGTAGGATGAAATGATGGGATTCTCATTTTGCTTTGAAAGCAATGTTACCTGGTGACAGCAAGGAAGGAGAGGGCAAGTTCAGACTACCATGTCTTTGCCACGGAATTCTTTACAGGAGCTGCACAAGTTTACAAAACGTTCAAAACTGGGGAAAAAAAAGAAAAAAAAAGTTGAAATTCTGACACATGTAAATAAGGTAATTATGATGTTCCTTTGTTATTGTTTACTTGCTTCCTGTTAAGCCCACATCTAAAATCTTGGATTTTCTTTTTATGTTCAGAAATCACAAGCCAATCAATGTCGTTGTTTGTCTTAAAATGTGATAATTCTCTATTTTCTTATACAGCAGAGTAAAAGAAAATGCATAGGTAGGGCTTGTTGGCTGGCTGCAGCTGTGTTGGATTACTTTGTTGATTGGTTACTGTGGTTTTGAGTGAGAAGATCCTAATGGGGGAAAGGGCAGCTCAGTGAAAAAGGCCAAGGATTGGTTTATTTGCATGGAGAAAACTTCATTTTTGCGTCATCCTCTTTTTGCAAACAAGACAAAAAAAGTAATGGGTGTTGGGGTCCTGACTAACAGAGAGAAATCTAAAGAAGTAGCTTTACTTTTACTGCTCAAATATGCAGGTGAGTGTGTATTTGCTGATGTTCCTTCATGTCTATAATGGATGGATCCGTGGCCGTAGATAAATGTGTAGCATCATAGATCTTTTCTCAACAGAGAGACATGGTTTTTTTTCCAGCTCTTCTACAAAACTATACTGCCCTTTCCCTCACTATTTAGTGCAGTGGGAACTTTGCATATCAAGGCTAGCCCTTCTGTCACTTTGGGCTTATGGAAGCGTGGGGACTGTGCTTCACAGCTGAGGTGCCATCACACACCTCCCCACAGGCCCAAGGCTTGAAGGAAATAGATATCTGAAAGATCTGTGGGCAGAAGAGGAGACTGTGGCTCCATCTCTATGCCAGGAAGAAGAAGCAAGAGTTGGGTTCAGCCAGAGGAGAGGTTCTGGCTTGCTAGAAAGTGTGAAGAAGTCATTGATGCTGCTCAGGAAAGTAGGCTGTAGCAAACCCCTTGGGGAGCAATGGGAGCTGAGGCTCCTGGTGGAGACAAGTGGTGTGAGAGCCCAAGCAGCTGGCACTGACCCTCCTTGGAGCTCTCTGAAGTCCTTTTGAACTATTAGTACCTAATTGTTATTTCTGAGGCCATGCAGGGGAAGAAAAGCAAGAGGTTTTTGGCTGTGAGCTTAAGCCCAACATTGGAACAACTACTTACAGAGTGAGGCTTTACTTTCTTGGAGATTTATTTGATAATCCCTGACAGGTCCAGAACCTGGATCCCAATAAAACTTTGCAGAGCTCTAACCCCAGCCTGAGACTAAACAACTGGCAAAAGACAAGCCTGGTGAAGGAGAGGAATGTGCCTAAACTCCTGAGAAATCTCTCTTCCTCCTCCCACTTCAGAACGAGAGCAAATGGCAAATGTCCTGGAGGGGAAGGCGTGGAGCCATGGTGAGCCAGATGCAAACAGCAAAGTACCACAAAAGCAATAAGAAAAATATTTACATCCTGATGGAGCTATTTGAATAGTTAAAAGCGGCTGCTTGAAGAGGATTCAGGATGCTGTGATCCTCATAAGCTACTGCACACGCTTTCCTTACCCTGAGAAGATCAAAAGTCTCAAAAGCCAGGAACGGTCCACAGAAGATGTTCCTCCATGGAGCCTTGGGACATTCAGGATGAAGTTTTCAAGGTCTGCTGCTAGCTTGGCGTGTACCAGAAGCCTGTGTGTGTGTGAAGCTGTAGGGTAAGTGTTGCGTGGCTATTTTGTTTGTGGAGAGCTGTCATATTCCTCCCTGGAACGTCCAGAGCAGGAAAGTCTCCATCTACATGCTGGAGTGCATGTGGACTACGAGTGCCCTGTAGCTAATGCAGGCACGTTCAGTACATCTAATGCATTCAGGACATACGCCTGTCCTGTTATTTCCAGAGCATTTTTGCAATGGGTACACTTTAGCTCCTTCTGAAAGCATTGTTTTGGCTGTACACCAAGAACTTTACCCAGTAAAGTTAGTGCATTCTGAGCCTCTGAAGGCTCAGCTTCCCACCACCTGGATGGTCTGAAAACTTCGTGATGTGGATGAGGGTTCAGTGAAATGCTGAGCAATTTAAAAGGATGCAAGACTGGAAGTCAGTGAGGCTCTGAAGGGTGGAGCATTGTGAATTGCAAATGATTTTGCTTTAGCTAAGCCAAAAATTTCTTCCTTTCCTTTTCAAGGTCTGTGAGCCTGTGCAAAAGAGATCAATACTAAAAAAAAAAAAAAAAAATTTTATAATTAAAAAAACACATAGGTTTTAAAAAATATAAATATATATACACACATATTTCTGCCTCAAAATAGTTTGCCAATATTGCAACAAATTTGCAAATGTCTGAGTTGTCTTTAATTTATTCATTGTAAAAACTCCCTCTAACTCCGGCTCCTCTTTCAGAAGCATCGTGCACATCAGGAATTTGAAGTGACACTTATGTATGGAAAATTTGAGCAGAATGACGTGGGATAAATTGATAAGAAAATGATTCATTGGGAAAAAAAGCGAGTTATGCTTTTGAGTCAAGTATTGATTTCATTGAAAAGTAAGGTTTGTTGCTGCATTTCATCCTCCTGTACTTGCCAGCAAAAACAAGCAGCTAATGGCTGGATGGCAAGCACAAGATCAAGATGAAGGGCAGGAGTAGCTTTGCAGCTGTGCTGCCCTGGCAATGCATTTTCATTAGTTATCCCTAGAAATGAGTTTGTTTACTTGTGAGGCTGTCTGAAGGCTTTAGCTGTGCTTGTGGCTCATGTGTGAAGGCTCCCCTTGTACAGGAATGTCACTGTAGCAAGAGCTGGCATGTCCTCAGATTCGAAAGGCAAACGCGCTCATAAAATCTGTCTTCCCAGCTGGGGTTAAAATGCAAAATTTCCTGATCAGGGTGAGAGGACAGCTGCTGCTGTGCAGTGTCAGCACGGAGGGAGCAGAGGCGCTAATTAAACAGCTCCTCCTTCTGAAGAATCAGCTGCCAAACTGAAGTTGGCATCTTTGCATTTAGATGAGGAAATATGCAGCAGCTCTTCAGACCTAGCCAATGAACCAGGAAAAGCTCAGCATCAGCTCACATTTCCTTTATTCTGGTTACAGCAGGCTGAGGGCCCAGGTCTGGCTGCCCAGAGCAGGAAGGAGAGAGTCTGCTGCCCACTGGGCTACTAGGTGACTTTGACAGCCAGGCTCACGTGAGCTTTCCTTACACTTCTCCAGGTATGGCTCCACATCCCTGCTTGGTATGTGGCCTCTCTTGTAGTAGTCAGGGTGCATGCAGATTTCTTGCTCCTATTTGATATCTTCTTTGGGGGACATCAGGGATCTGCTGTGTATCTCCCAGCCTTGCTGTGTTTGTATGGTTAATGTCCCTGTTGTGCCCTGCTGGACATACCAGGTAGGAGCCTCCTCTTTAGCAGATGCTGGTTTTAAAAAGCTGGTTTTAAAAAGCATCTTAAAATACCCTGTATCAGGAGTTACTTGCTTAAAATTCTGTTCAGAGGCTTGGCTGGTTGTTCCCTGGCCGTTCCTCAGCAAGGTGATGAGGCCACCCTGGAGGGCTCAGCTGTACCATCTGGGCACTGGAGTGTCCAGAGGACCCTACCACTAAGCCTGGAACAACCCAAATTCCTTGGACCATTTGTACTTTTTCACCCCCAGGGCTGTCTGCTCTGTGTTGTCTCCAGCATTAAAACTGCATGGAGCAATGTGGATGGGGATTCCTGCCTACACAGTGTGCTTTCTAGTACAGTATCGCTGCTGACACCTGCAGTAGCAGCCAGCTGGGGACTAACGGTTTCCTGTATCTACTTTTAGCATTGTCTGCTGGTATTGTTCACTATTTGGAAAGATCCAGCAGCTGGGAATCATTTCAGAGCATCTGCCTTGCCAGATCCAGGGATATGAGTCCCACTGGCCATTGCCAGGCAGCTTTTAATGGCCAGATGAAAGAGCTTTTCTCACCCAAGAGAGGTGTCACAGATGGTGTTTGAGAAACACTGGAGATGATAGACTGAGCAGGACGCTCACATGGCCCTTAGGCTTTCAGAGTGCCCAAATCCGAGGGGAGATTTGTTGACGGAGTGGGTTACATCAGAGCTGAACTCAGCGACGTGGCGCCTGTTCAAGTGCGATGTAGTGCAGCCGCTGTGTTCCCATGTGGCTCCGAGCAGCGAGCTATGGAACCAGCTGGCTGGCAGCAGAGAGCTGCTCCTGAACCCTCTCCAGCAGGTGACATTAATGGAAAGAGTCACTACCCCTTCCTCCTCTCATAGTAAAATCAAACATGTCGCTGTTTGTGTCTGGGGAGGATGCTTAGCTGAGAGCTTTTGATGGAAAATTCCTGAGATGATTGTCCTCCAAACCACACTTTACTGACACCACGTTAGTCAGAGCTGAATCAGAGGAGTCAGCGCTCGCAACAGAAGCTGTTCTCCTTGGCCCTCTCAGCTCCCAGCCTTTCCAACCTGAGTGCCAGTTAATACTAACACTGCAATGAACTTGGGCTCACGGAAAGCTGAATCAAACACCCTGCTGCAGCCACAAAATAAGCAGGGTGCTCTTTGAGCTGTAGCAGATCAGACAGTAGAAAAATATTGGAGCCTTGTGTACAACGGGTGCCTCCAAACATGACAAGAATTTTCAGTGTGTGATTGCTTGTTTTGCTCTCCCTTGATGAGAATGGATGTAATCAGGGAAGCAGCACCCTGGGAGCAAGTGGGGATATAAAAGCAACGGCCATCTTGCACAACCTGGTGGTAAGTACTGTGCCATTCTTGGCTTTCTAAAAAGTGAAGTCTGTCAGGTTTGTTATTTTCCTACAAGTTTGCTACAGGTTGCTGTTGTGCACAGTGAGGTCTATTGCCCTCTTCTAGCAGAGACGCTCCTAAGGGCATGCAGTTTTTAATGGGCCAGGGCCAAGCCATTTCTTTACTTCCTACAAAGCAACAGGCAAGCAGATGCATGCCATCACTGTCAAAAATGCAGTCTCTTTTTAATTTCTGTGGATATCATCTGATTTTTATGACCCGGAGCTTACCAGAGGGTATCTGGCTTTGTGCAGCTGCGCCTGCACCATAAGGACTGCTGTTTGTCTGCAATATCCATCCGACCCGTCGTTCAGCTTTCCTCTGTCGTTAAAGCAGAATTTAGTGATTGTATTTGCAGATTAAGCTGTGTAGTAATCGCTAATAAACCTTGACGTTTTCATGGTGACTGCTGTACTCTGGGCATACCACTAACAGTGCTCCTCTAACAGAGCCCTGGCTTATCGTATGTTGATGGTAAGTGCTGTTAAAATGTCAGACACTTGCAGCCTGGTTCTGGCACAAATTCCATGGCCATGTTATTGCTCTCTGATAATGTATATCATTTAAAGTTATAGCATTACTAAGTGCATTCCTCTTTTCTACTGCTCTCTAACAGCATTTCAGCACCTGACAGACTGTGCCAGGTCTATGCTGTGACCAAGCACATGGCTGTCAATTACACTTTACCAAAATAAGCAAACATTTTCCTGCTGGAATGTTTCCTGACAAATTTGGTTCAAATGCTGTTTTTAATACAGTCGCTGGATTACATGTGTTTTGAATGTACCACTGTACTTCAAGCTGCATCACCTCTAGGAAGAGAAGAGCACAGACATATGTTCTGCATATCTACACTGTAAAATTTGTTCCAGACTAAACTCCGGTTTTTTGCATATCTTATTCACAAGTTTTTTGTTTGTTTTATATTAACAAGTGACCTGAAAAATAACACGTGCTTTTTTTTTTTTCATTGTCCTGAAGAAACTGGAGCACCCTGGAGTTTCTTTTGATTGCTTTTTTTGGCGTCTAAGCTTTGCGATGAATACCTTTATCGTATTTTGTCACTGTGGTGTGACATGGCTACAAATAGATTTTAACATTCTACCAATGTTGGCCTACATGGTAAAACCTAACAGTTCCACGGATTGTGCATGGGTTTTAAATACTGCTTTTAAGTAGAGCACTGGACATCTATAGCAGTGGGTCTTCATATCTCAGCATGACCACACGTGTCAGTACATTGCCAAGAGTTGCAGAATCGATTGCTCAGGCCTGTTGGAGAGAATCATGTTAATTTAACTTAGTCTTTTTTGTCACTGCTTGTTTGTTTTTGCCTGGGTTTGCCTACAGAAGAAATAAAACAATATTAGGTAGACTGGTTTCAAAAGCAATCCTGGGTTTTGCAGCAGAATTATAGGCTGGCAGATTAAACAGACAGTGGTTTGTTGGATCTGAAATCTGAAAAACTGCATGCTTCAGTCTGAAAGTTTCACTATGATTTTAGCTTGGGAGTGTGCTAAAATCACTTGCAAAAATTGTGTCAGTAGTAAGGGGGAAAGAAGGTCCCACCAAGATGTTCCTCCTCGCAGACTTGTCACTCTGCAAACGCCTTCTCCATTGTGTTTCATTACTTTTTTTGCACTTGTGAATACTCAGCTCTAGAGAGTCTTGAAGCTTTATGTGTTTATATTGCATTCCTAAGGCGTTTTTTAGTTACTTTTAGTGGTTGCTTTCTGAGTGTCTATTTGGATTCCCAAGTGGGTTTATCCTAAACCAAAAGGTGAGAAGCTGCCCTTGGCTTCTTGCTCTGCTTGGATTGGTCCCTAAGCAGCATGAAGGTGTTAGTCACTGAGCTGAATGGGAGTGGAAGTGGGATGTCATAGAGCTGGATATGACATTGCTTTGTGCAGGGAATAATTTTTGCATGAGTTAGAAAACAATAAAGACACATTTTCTTCATATTCTGTCTTTGCAGGTATCCAAGGTATCTACCCAGAGAAATCGTGAAGAATGGCTCTACCTACCTCCAAGTATCTGGCTGAAAGCCTTGTTTTTTTTCTTCTAGTAGCATCTTCTGCAAGCACAGGTAAGTTCTCCTGTCACAAGGAAAAAGGGCACGGTTTGTAACACTGTTTTTAAATAACAACATTATTGGTGTATTTTGAGCAACTTTTCACTCCTTAATCCAATTTCTTATAAGAAAAGCCAAGAACAAGGTGTGAAACCTCAGGAGAAATGCGTTTTTCTGAGTTGCCAATATTCCAGAATTAAAGCAGCTGGAGTGGCAAAGAGTGGAATTTCTCAGCAGGTGAAAGTACCCACAGGAAGCCTTCCGGCTCTGCCAAGCATTATCAAAATCTAGCAAACCATCACAAAGAAATAACAAAGAAAAAAACTCAAGTCCTCATAGCTGTGGCTGCGGGTGGCAAGGATTTTGCTGCAGTGTCCAGGTACAGACGTGGTCAGCGAAAAGCTGAGGTATCCATGCCCTTGGTTTCTGTTCCCTACAAGCAGCCCATTGCATAAGCAGTTGCAGGAGAAAGGGAAGCTGGACATACCTCCTGGAATCTAGTTGATAAATTACAACTCTACATACGAACAACTGCTTTTGGTTTTATTTGTTGTCTCATCATTAGCAAATGAATTGAATTTATTGTCAGTGTATATGACAGTTATCTCTGAGCATCTGTTTGCAAGTCCCATTTTCTGCCTGAAATATTTATTGTTTTCAACTATAATTCTGTGTGTCTTCTGGAATGAACCCAGAACAACCCTTTTAAGTGAGAAAAAGTGTGGCTGATGTGCAATACACTTCCAGTTTCTGGCTGGCACAAGTAGTGTCAAAATCAGGCCCTGGATGCTGATCAGTATTTGACTCAGAGAACCAAGATATATGTTGCTTGCTCACCTTAATATTGGTATTTAACTGGTATTAATTGAGACATCAAGGCAGTGATTGATTTTTTTGTTTTCTTAAGATATGGAGCTAGTAGAGGAATTTGAGAAGAAACTGAATGCAGGTGGATAATTTTGTTTCTATTGGTGTGGAATTACAGATGTATGTTGAGTTTCACAATGGTAACACACAACAGCCTCCATCAACGGCATCAGCACCAGCATGTTTCCTTGCATGCGTCCACATTTTCAGTCCTTGCCATTGACTGAAAGGAATGCTTTCCATGGGGTAAAAACAAACAAAAAATTCTACTGAGTGACAGAGCCAAAATTCTGCTGAAGGCAGGGGATGCATCCCACATCTGTCATCATTGATTTGTGGCTTCTGTACTTTTCATATGGTGGTTTAGTTTTATAGGATACGAATTGGAGAGCAGGTCAGAGCTCCCAAGCCTTTCTGATTGCAAAAAGCTCATTGTTCAAACTTCCATTGACCCCAGTTTCCCAGGATTAGAAAGGTTTACAGCCTCAGAAAATATGCATGATACATGGGACTTCTGCACTTGTGAGTTTTATCGATTAGAATAAGATTTGAAAGTCACATGTTGGGTGAGATTATATCAGGGAAATATTTTATCTTAAGTAAATATTTTTAACATGAGTCTCTGGGACTCGATATGAGCACAGTTTATCTATTACGTCACTGCAATCTATAACCAAACCCATGCACAGAGATGAGGGAACTCAAAGTCCTTATCGCTTCTGTCTGAAGAAGTTCATGAAGCTGGAGTCTCTCTTGTGGAATTCCTATTGCTCTTTCTGCATGTACTGGCAATTCTCAGGTGTGTGGTGCTTCGTTGAGAGTTTGAGCACTTCTACTTCCTATCCCCACTAAAAACAGTTTGCAAACATATCTCAATATTTTTTTAACAAAGATTTTCAGGCCTCAGGTGGCACTTTCAGGAGCGATTCTTGTTTTAATTTTTCATCAACCTCTTCCCTGGGCCTGTGAAAGACTTTTTTCCAGATGTGTGTGAACAGACAGAGTGTCACTGTAGGAAGGTCAGAATTCCAGCCTTTTCTCTGGCAGTTTTCTGCAGCATAGCATGTTTTTGCACACTTCCAGAAAACAAAAAAAAACCACAAACACAACTATGCAGCTTAAATGGTAAGGTAAGGACACATGTACTCTGGTGCACTGGGCTATTGTTGTGTTCCAGGGAAGCAGCAAAGGGGGGTGCTGAGAACGGAGCTTATAGATGCCCAGATGTAGAGTTTTCTATCTTGCACTTAACACAACAAGGTAACTGCTCCTCACTTTTATCCAGCAAAAGCAGCTGTGGCATGTCCTGACAAGGATCCTGAGCTAGAAATCTGGAACCCAGGTCACAACGAAGAAAACCACATCGAAATCCGCAATGGCAGGAAGCTCCTCCTCTCATCTTCAGCAACTGTCCGCTCAATCCACATCATGGATGGAGGTAAAACATACTGCCCCCAAGTTGGCAATGCTGGATGAGGAGTGTTTTCCCCTTCGGCTGTTTAAATCACTCTGCCTCATGCTGGGAGAGGCTCCTACTGCTTCCTGGGAACTGGCTGGCTGCTGGACAAAGCTGGCTCTAATTTGGTACAAGGGTGGGTGGTAGCTGAGATGCTATCAGTTCTCTAGCCATCATAATTAATTATTTGTCATATTTTCTGGAGAATTTACAAAAGTACCTCAGTATACTCATTAATTCCATGTTTTGCTTCAAAAACATTTTTTGTTATATTATTGTACTGATAAAATAATGCAATAGTTGTGTTCTCAGGGTCTCTGGACTAGGCAGATACATATGTGCCTTTTTATCTCCAAGGACAGAGGCAAAGTGTTGCTGCTGACTGCTAGTACAAATAGCTGTTATTCATGTTAACTCTGAATTTCTGTCTCAGTTTTGAGTGAGTTCTCTTCCATATAAATCTTATTTGTATTCTCCAAGAGTTGAACTGAGTAAATAACAGGTAAAATCTTCAGAATTTCTACTGAGAGCTGTTTTGGGGGAGGAAAGGCAGAATTTTTCAAAATTTCAGGTGAGACCCCAGCTCTGAGTGTAGCACAATGGTGTCACGACCTCTGGTGAGCTGCTGTGTGTTAAAGCAAATATCATAACTCTTTCTACATAGGAAAACTGATCATTAAAGACGATGTACAGCCTGTCATTTTGCGTACTAGATATATACTCATTGAAAATAATGGAGAGTTACGGATCGGCAGTGAGATGTGCCCTTACCAAGGCAATGTGGTTATCATCTTATACGGGAGGTATGTATGCACAATGAAATAGCTCATAGCTTTCCAGTACGTCTCTTCCACAACAGGGAACAAAATGTTCTTTAAAGTTGCATTTTGTCGGATACATTATGACCTGTGCTTTGTGGAAAGTTCAGTAGCTTATTAAACAATTTAAATGGCCTTTAATAATATGACACAGTTTTGGTTTTGATTTCAAATCTTACTGGGGAATGCACATTACTGTGCTTGGACATGCCAAAAAAGCAGCAAGTATATTGCAGCCACTCGGGCTGATTAATGGATTTTCCTCAATAAGCTCAAAGCCTAAAGATTTAATTTATTCTGAAATTCCTCCTTCAGCATCTTTTATTTCTGCATGAGAATGAGAAGTAGGTGAGCCAAAGGATGTTTATGCCTTGCAGCTTGGTGCAGGATCTCTCCGATTTTCAAGGATGCCAAACTCGTATTTAACAACAAATAAGATCTACCAAATTTTTGCTACGTTAACTTCCTATGGAATTCAAAAAATGTGTTGTTAGTCCTGCGTAACATATAATTTGAGTTCCAGATTGCTCCTGATCTTTTGCAGTTGCTAGAATCATTTCAAATCATTTACTTACTGTAGAGTGTAAGCAGCTACTGATTCTTGGGTTTGTTGAAGGAAATGCATTGCTAGTCATGACATTCTCTGTTGGGATATAACAAAAGAAGGGCAGAGGCTTCTTTACTCTGCAAATCATAAGATAATCTTTTCCTCCCTCTGTGATGCAGAGCGGATGACGGCAGCGAGCCCAATCCCTACTTTGGGCGGAAGTACATTGGTGTGAGTGAGGGCGGCATTCTTGAGATCCATGGCAAAAAGAAGCTGTCCTGGACTTTCTTAAACAAGACTCTTCATCCTGGTGGCATGGAAGAAGGCGGATATTACTTTGAAAGGAGCTGGGGCCATCGGGGTGTCATTGTCCATGTGATTGACCCAAAGATGGGGGCCGTTGTCCATTCAGACCGGTGAGTGTCTTCACAGCTATCTAGATCTGAGAATCTCTGGAAACAGGTTTGGAACAGCTTCTCAGCAAGATCAGAAGCATGTTTTATCATCTACTTCAAATGAGTGCTACTGCACATGTATACAATTCTTTCTAGATCACTCATCTCCAAAATCAAAGAGCAAACAGAGTGTTATTGTCTAGCTATTGTGTCAAATGGACCTTAATCAATTTGATTTAATAGAAACCTGTAAGGTATCAATCCAGAGAAGCGATTTTGCAATGGGATAATGTCATTATTATAAACAATACAAAAGGGATATTTCTTTATAGCACTTTTTATTTAATTCTGTAATGCTTTTTAGAGCTGTGATCTTACTGAAGTAAATTTTTTTTTGTATCTTTTTATCATTTTAGATTTGATACCTACCGAGCAAAAGAGGAAAGCAAACGTCTTGCCCAGTATTTGGACAGAGTTGCGAATGGCATGATCCTGTCAGTAGCAGTGAATGACGAGGGATCCAGAAACTTGGACGACTCAGCCAGGAAAGCAATGACCAAACTGGGCAGCAAGCATTTCCTCCACCTTGGGTTTAGGTATGTGCCAGTCCTGCCAGTTCTCCCAGAACAGAGGTTTTATTATGCTTCTCAGATGTCCAAATAATTCCACTCTCTCAAAGGCACAAAGTTCTTTCACATGAAAAAAAAAAAAAAGAACAGGAAAACTTTTCAACAGGAGGTTTTAGCAGTTAATTAGATAGTTTAAGATGCACTCATTGTCTGCATTGGGTATTTTTATTAGCAACTGAGGAGAAGCATATTTATTCGTATTTAAAATGATGTTTTTCCAAGATACTATTCCTACAAGTTAATCATTCCTATTTATTCTCAAGCCATCCCTCAAAGATTTAAGAAGCATATCTGCATACACACATTGGATAGAATGGGTTGAACATTAAGGAGAGTAGCATAATAGCAGTGTAACCCTGGCTAAATGCATGTAGGTATCTATACAGTATATTTGTCATCTTGTCTAATACTTATTTAAGGAGTTGGCAGCACAGAAATTTAGCATGCATGAATTTATGCTGTGGACTGTAAATACTTCTGTGACAAATATGGTGTCTGTGTTGGCACATGCATTGCTGAGAATTTTTGCTACTCACCCAACTGTAACATTTATATTTTTGGTGTTTATCTAAGTTTATATAGGCACTTTTTTCTCTTTTTGTTGTTCTGTGTGTGTTCCTCTGTGGACTCTGCTGTCACTGAGGGGGTCACTGCAAAACATGAAAAAACATATCTGCCTTGCATGGAGAAAAGATTCTGAAGAGCAGTCTATGGGAGCACACAAGTGTCAGTTGGCATGTGCAGATGGAGCAACATTTGGGGCAGTTAATAAAGAGGTTGTGTAAAATACTACAGGGACTTGTGTGCACCAGGCAGTGCATTTCAGAGACACAAAGCTGCAGAAATAGTCTCCAAGCACAGCTACCTCCATCAGTCCAACCCTATCTCTCATATACTCAGAACTCGCATTAAAATCTAGTAGCCTGATGGGTTTCTTTTTAAAGACCAAAATTTTGGATACAGGAAAAGATTTTTGAACATTATGCTTTCTTTCCCAATTCTGCAGTAGGAATAAATTGATGGTGTTCCCATATGTTTATAACAGTAAGTTGTTCTTGATGTTTTTAGGCCACTGTGGTGTTTTAATGCTAGTTTCTCACTTTGCTGTAAATGCTTATAAAGGAAATACATAGAAATTCTTGTATTGAAGTGTGACTTTCAGCACTGCTGCTGTATGTAGTCAGAAAGCTAATCATTGTCATGCTGTTATCTCTAATACCACAATATTTCCCTATGTAAATAACAGAGACATGGTGGGTAACACAAAGCAGCAGGGGTTGGTAAATATTGTCTCTCACCAGCATACTGGTATGTGCAAAACTATCTGTATGGTGGTGCAAAGTTTAAAAATTGCATTTTTAGGGCTGTTCTAAGTGGTTATGTTCAAAAACTGTGAAAAATTGTCTGAATGGCAGCTGCTGTGACATTTACAGAGGCAATTAGATGGCAGGGTGGAAGACACGCAACTTTGTTGGATGTACCCAGGTTTTTTCCTTATGCAAGTAGAACTTCTGCTTTACTTCACGTGACAACATTTAGACCTATTGGTTTCCCTTCCACACACCGATACTCTTATTAGGGATGTATATACTTGAAGTTCAGGTGCTTTTCAGAAATTTTTGGAGAATCTTTAAAAAGAGTCAGGATGAGAAAGTTGTACACACTTTAACCCATATGGTAAAAGAAGGCTCTAAGGAAGGAAAGAGGATGGATTTTAATTTCTAGCATGCCCATGCATGTCTCACTGCTCGGATTCGGGGTTTGCAGGCCAGTCCAGTGCCGTGTTATCAGATCTTCTCGTGGCTGGGATTGACCTTGGGCAATACTAAGACAAAAATGGTGTCAAACCCAGCTACTAATTTGAGATAGATAATTTCTATTTCGTATTTTCTGAGGTGCCATATGAATCAGGCTATTGAGCCATAGGCTGGGCTGTTTTCTCATGGAGGTGGTGGAGGGAGTTACATGGACAAATTCCTATCACCAATTACACCATGTTCAACCAGACTATAAAGTTATACAAATCCCCATTGCTGTAGAAGAGACAACGAGCAATGCTGATTTATGCAAAAAAGGTTCTGTGCTCCTGGCAGAGTTTCAGTTGCTTATTTGCTGAGTCCAGAACATTAGGATGCAAGCATAATCTTTTCCAGTGGTGTGCAGTGACTAGACAGGGGGTAACGGGCACAAACTGGCACATAGGCAGATCCATCTGAACATGAGGATAAACTTCATTACTGTTTGGGTGACAGAGCACTGGAACAGGCTGCCCAAGAGAAGTGGTGGAGTCTTCTTCTCTGGAGATATTTAAGATCCACCTGGATGTTTTTCTGTTCAACCTACTATAGAGAACTGCAGGAATTTGGACTTGATGATCTCTAGAGGTCCCTTCCAACCCTATGATTCCGATTCTATGATTCTTCTTCTATTACTGTTCCTTTGAAAAGTGAATTTGCTCTTTAAGCATGAGGTTTTTTTTTATTTCTTCAACTAATAAATTAAAAGAAGGCTTTTCAGTGCTTGATGACACAATTGTTCTCTTTGGAACCCCACCCAAATAACACTGGTTTGGCTCTGGCCTTACTGGTCCCTTCATTTCGTATAGCCCAAACAGATTGCATGTGTCTATGTGTAAGGGTTGAAAGACTTCATGATTGTTTATGTGATAAACTTACTGAGACAAACAAGTATTGTAACACATGAAATGGAACCAAACTTTGAGTTGCAGAACTAGCTAGGTTCTTTTTTCTTTAGATCATTATTTTGGATTATTAGATTATTACGGGACCCTCATCTTTTTTTTGCCATTTGCTTTGAATTTGGTGACCACGGGTATAAAAAAAAAAAAAAGAAAAAAAAAGACTTATCTTTCCTGCTGAGTGATAAAGTGTCTTTCCTTTCTCCACCCCCTCCTCTCCCTGGATGGAGATCACAGCCCAACAGTGCCGTTGGCAGTTGGCACAGGCAAGATTTCCGGCATCTGGCTGGCTGGCAGGCTCCCAGGTTGTTATGCTGGCCTTTTCCCTCGAGCCTGTCCTGTGCTGGGGCTGAGGACTTTCCATTCGGAACGCCTTGCTGTGGGGATGTGGCAGGGCATGGGGGTGGGCCAGTGCTCCCCTGCAGCACAGGGCTGGGACCCTCAGCAAAGCCCAGCTGACGCTGGCAGGGATCTGAGCACGCTGTAGTGACTTTCTGTCAATGTCTGTGTTTTCTTCTGAAGTCCCAGAGTAGCTTGTAACTTCACTTATGCCAGCAGGTGGTAAATGTAAAGTGACCGGTAAGACTCAGGGGTGCATCTTGATGCTATTGAAACCTCTGGGTATTTTCACTGACAAAGACATGATTTAATCTGTGGGTTGTTTGCTAAATCCAGGGTAAGGGCGAGCCTCCCTCTACCACTCTAAAAGCATATTTATTATTCTGTTAGTCATTAAGAGCTGGTATGCCAGAATTTCTTCTATTTCAGAGATGAAATTCCCTCTTGACCCCCACTAATTGGGTTCATCTCCAGCACTGGGAGGTACTTCAGTCTCTGTCTCCATTGCTTACTCAGCCATGTGTTCATTTTCCAGTACTGCTGATAGCTATTGAACCTACTCAACCAATAACTATCAGGCAGTAATGAACTTATTTCTGACACAGGATCAGATTTGAACAGACAATCCAGACTCATAAACCTTTGTCTCCATTCAATGTTAAAAATGAGGAAACTGGACACCCACACACTATCTAGGTATTTTTTTATTGCCCTTTGCCAGCCACTCTATTAGAAATTCTCATATGTCATTCCAAAGACAATTGTGATATACAACGTTTCAGCAGCTAAATTTATTTAAGCAGAACTGCTTTTTTTTTTTTTTTTTTTTTTTTTTTTTTTTTTTTTATTGTATTCTCTATTGCACACACAGAAAGAAAGATTTTCAGTCTCCCCAAGGAGCTGCTGGTGTCCTATGCATCTGTCACACACAAGCCCCCTTAAAGATTTTAAAAGAGAAAAGCACTGTAGTGAGCAAGGATTTGTCTTTGAGCTTCTTTATCTTGTGGTATATTTACTGAAGAAATACAAAATCTTAAGATATTTTTAATTTCAATCAAATTGCCTTTCACATCAATCAGACTGTTCTGAACGTGGAGCTGTTGGGAAAGGTAAAAACATTAAGCTATAAAAAATGTGCACCAAGTGCATGGCATAATTTGATCATTTCTCATTTTGATTTTCCAGGCATCCATGGAGTTTTATCACCGTTAAAGGAAATCCCTCCTCTTCTGTTGAAGACCACATTGAATATCAAGGTAATTCATGCACAAAATACTGTCTTGGAAGTTACTCGCAGTTAAACTTGGTCAATGATGTTCTCATTTGACATTGCTTTACATCAAGCTAAGAACAATTGATGGCTAGAGATATTTAATTGAATGCTCTCTTCGTATTTTACTGCTTTCAATTAATGCAGCTGAAGCATCAAAGCGTGGGGTATAACCTCGGTCATCTGAACCATGAAATAAAAGTTTTACACTGTAGCAGTGTAAATCCTTGTAACTCAGTTGAGCTCAGCCTCTGCCTCCCTCTTTGACAAAAGCTATGAAACAAGCCCAGTTCATACCAACTGAAGATATAATCAGTTTGTCCTGCACTGGTAGCCTCAAAATCTCTCCATAAAACCACTTTGTTGCAAGCTGAATCCTCCTGATTGTCCAGCATCTGAAGTCTCAGTAACTTTTTAATGGAAGTTATACTAGGCTAAATCTGGATAATAAACCCGAATTATGCATATATACACATGGAAAATTACCTTTTCAGTTTTGACATTTTTTGAGTGCATTCATTGATTTTTACCATTTTCAAAAAACAGGTCACAAAGGGTCAGCTGTGGCCAAAGTATTCAAACTATTCAAAGCTGAGAATGGAGAACTCTTTAATGTCTCTTCGACTAGTGAGTGGGTTCAAGGTAAGAGGTCTGTTTGCTATTTAACTCAGTGGTAGAGTTGATAAATAGGGTGAACCATCCTTTTTATTGCAAAGCTATTTGGGAAGAGTGGGCTTGCAAGTTGCTATTTATGTTGCTGCTAACCCAAGTAAAGAACATGCACAGATTCTTTCCTCAATTGTCTCCAGGACTCTCTGGATAACTGGCATTCATTTTCCTCTGTTGCTCTGGGTATGAAATTCCATCTCTTATGATCTAAGATATCACACACAGCCTCTTATTTCTTCTGACTGCATAGTCATCATGTCCATGTTTCAGACAACATACAGTAACTGAAACTTGAGCTGAAAATCCAAAAAGACAACGAAGGAGGACCGGATCCAAAAGCCATAACTATTAATAATGCTCATACTGCGTACTCCAATTATGCAGCTTTTAATAACTCTGCTCTCCTTTGGCTGGTTGCACTTCACAGCATCATTACAAGCGGCTGACAGAGTGGCAGGAAGAGACAGGAATCAGATCATCAGAGAAGAAACTTGTGAATGATATCTGAGATCAAATTATGCTTCATGTGTTTTTGCTGCATTCATTAGGTGTGACTTTCAAATGACTCTTCTTGTTTGCACTTGTCTCCAGATGTAGAATGGACAGAGTGGTTTGAGAAGCCCGAGAAAGCAAGATCTAAAGACATGGAGAAGCTTTCTGACTTCAAAGCTGCTCACCCTGATAAAATCTGTAGGCAGCCCATTGACATCCAGGTAGGCCAGCTTACCTCTTTGCTTTAGAGAGGCAGCGTGAGATGAGAGCCCCCAAAATATTGTGCTTGTCAGTAACTTTTGTTTCTAAATAAAAGACACTGATTATTTTCCAGCTGTAATATATAACCAACAAGTTCTGTCTAGTCTTGTTTTGAGACAAATGCTTGTAGAATTAAGCTCCTTTCAGTAAATTCTGGCTCTGGCATGAAAAGGAGTGCAGATGGGGTCAGGGACAGCACAGATGCTATCGTGAAATATGTGGTTCCCTGCTGGAAGCTTGTAGGAAAAAAATAAGACATGAAAATTTCAAAGTTTTTAAATGATTCTGGAGTGGACCCTACCTCAAAAATTAATCACAGAATGTAATGAGATGGTATTGCAACCAGCTGTAGGAGTTGGGAAAAATACCAATGAGCTTAGCCATTTTTTGGAGTCAACTGGTGGTTTGTTATTTTTCCTCTGGAAAGAAATTTGAATTCTATTTGGAGCTAAACATTAAAATTGTGCTAAAAATTAAAATTATCCATGTGGCTGAGGTGAAAAAATGTATCTTTTCTGATACTGCAGAAGCCTATTCAAGCAAAAATAAAATTATCAAAACAAAGCGCCTTTGTTTTCTTTTGGCAAGTGTTAGCCATATGCTTTACCCATCTACCTGTTAAAACAAGTACTAGAGAAGCTTTGCCTATCAAAAACCAGTAAAATACTCCGTACCTGTGGGAAGTTGAATCTGAGGTTCCTGCATCCACTGGTGGATTTCACACAAATGCAGTTATTGAAGTAAATGGGAATGCTGACAGTACGACTCTAAGTTTCCAGGCCTGCTTGTTCTAAAGAATCTCCTTTGAAAAGAAAGGTAAAAAATGCCCTATGACTTTCTGCCAGACCTTAGCAAATCCACATTCATTTCAGCTTCCATATACATGAATTAGAAGTGACAACTTATTTCAGAGCAGAGGTCAGATGTTCGTTATGATACAGCGCTTTTAGCTTGTGTATTGAAAGAGAAACAAGAAATGTATTCTTCTGTGCCAGAATCAACCTTTTTTTCCTCTGTTCTGTTAAATTATAGATACTTTTTTTTTTTTCCCCCATGAACATTAAAAGCAAAACAATTTTTTTTTTAGCTTCTGCAGATTTTAGGGCAATTCCTCAGGTAGCATAACCTGGCATTTGTTATCGCATTCCTAAAGTTACACTGATTTATACCAGCTGGCCTGCTTCAACTGTGCTGAACGTGAAAATGTGAAGATACAATGATAATAACAGAAGCACAGTGCAGCCAGAGGCACATTCCTTCAGCTGATGGTGTTAATCCTATCTGCAGCAGCAGTGTGGCTGCATTAGTAAGGAAGGTCTGCATGAATGAATTAATCAGGATCAGGCCCTTCATTGAAAGATAATTTATCTCCTGCTGCCTTGTTAAAATGCATGTGTTATTTGGATTGTCCAATGCAATTAGTTGCATTTTTGTGAAAGGGTCAAGCTATGGAGCTGGACTGTGACCTGAGGGGTGACGCTTGCCCCAGCAGGAGCACAGGAGAGGCTACACATCCCTCCACTTCTTTGTATGATGCAGCTGTTTCCTCAAGCCAACCCTACAGGCTGGTACCTGTGTGTGAGAAAAGCCCTCCTCTTCTTGTTCCCTTTGGAGCAAGGTTACTGGAACAGCTCTATTTTTTATTTTTTCCTTTGAGAGCAATTGTTACTGACTCATTGAAAGAACTCCCTGCTCTTGTTCTTCTGCAAAGTTCAGGTATAGCTGAGCCACCAGCAATGACATGAGTGCAGCAGAGAGGTTTGAGAGCATGAGTTCATTTGGGTACAAGCATCTGTGTTCAGTGTTGTCATCTGATCTCAAACAAATACCAAAAGAAAATCTAGGGCACCAAGACCAGATGTTAGTGAAGTTCAGAATACTCCTATCCAAGAAAGCACATGGTCTTAATATAGATAAAGGAGATACACATACAACTAGCAGTAATCTACACAGTCAGCACATACAATAGCTGTTCTGAAGCACCAGCTGGAGTGCCAGCTGGATAGCACACATACCAATCATCCCATTTTGTTATACAACTGTTGCGCATCACTCAAAGCAAAAGCCTCTTAGGATGACATCAGTGTCTGAACGTATCACCAATTTTATATTTCTGTTCTCATTCCAGGCAGAGACCCTCGATGGAACTATTTTAACCACTGAGGTTTTCTACAAGAACGGCCACGACTATCGGTTTCTTTGCCATGGCAAAGACCAGACAGGTGAAGGTTGCCAGAACTACAGAGTGCGGTTCCTGTGTGGCAGCTCTGGTATGTGCTCCATGTTCGAAAGCCAGACACTTGTGCTCTCTGTCCTCTGGGTTGGCTCTTCAAAGGTAGAAGTAGTTTATCCCTGAGAAAGTAAAGCCATATGAGGAACTTGAATTTTGCCTAGTGTTCTTGTTTCAGATGTCCAGAGGCACAGAGTCTTCTCCATTGAGTGCTTGGCTTAAGGTAGATGGTATAGGTATAAACCAGACCAACAAAAAGCAGAAATACTGCCTTCCAATGACTGACTCCTATTCAATGGAAGAACAATTACAGTAATTTCTCAAGATGAAATTTTGGATGAGCTATTGATGTGAACATAGATACAACGGCTGTAGATTTACCTCAGGAAAAGTTCCTGAGCCCTACCAGAGAAAGCAGAGTATGACTCCAAAGCCAAGCAGCACCATGGAAAACACTTGACAAGTTCCTTCCCGTAAATATCTTGAGTTTCAATCGAAGCATTTTAGGATGAGGTAGGATTAGTCAATCACTGTGTGCAAAGACAACAGGTTTTGAAATACTTTGTTTTATAGTTGTTAATTCCAACACCACTGTGCATAACTTGGCCACTGGACAGGTCTTTAGGATTCTTGAGTGCTCAGCTGGTGGGAAGAGGAGGGTAGAATACTGTTGTTTTGTTGGAAAAAAAAAACAATCGTTATGTTGCAGACCATTTGGCTGCAGTAAATAACAGTGCCCAGTACCCAGAAGAGCTACTAGTAAGTGGGTGGGGTGAAAATGAGCCACTCAATGCTACTTCAAATTGTAGCCATGGGATTAGTGGAAAATCCACCTGCACACATCTGGCAGAAAAACACTTTCTTGTTTGCTTGCTTTCCAAGCTTAAGCCAGTAACAAGCATGATTGGAAGAGTTAACTGTTTTATACTGAATGAGGAAATCATCTTTTTTGGTGGTGCTCCAGGCAAAAAAAAAAAAAAAAAAAAAAGACTGGCACTTTGTGATAAGATTAACTGAGTCCTCCACCCTTCCTTTTGGCTTTGCAGTGAAACCAAAGCTTACAGTAACCATTGACACCAACGTGAACAGCACGGTGCTGAATCTGGTGGATGATGTGAGCTCATGGGAGCCTGGAGACAGGATTGTGGTTGCAAGCACTGACTACTCCATGTACCAGGCGGAGGAGTTCCAAGTACTGCCATGCCCATCTTGCAGACCCACCCAGGTCAAGGTTGCAGGTGAGGTGATTCATCTTGTCACATTAGTGTTGCATTTCACAAATTCCATCATTTTCACTGAGTGAACTCCATTAAGAATCAGAAAAAATTAAAAGACACCTGTATTTGATGTCTAGCTCTGATGATACTTTTGGGAACACGTGATTTTCTTAGTAGAAAATCATCTAACTTGATTCTGGTTCCTTTCTGTCTTCCCTTTCCAAAGCTGACACTGGGTTTTTTTTGGGTTTTTTTTTTTTGTTTTGTTTTGGTTTGGTTTTTTTTTTTTTTTTTTTTGTCCTCAAGCTTATTGTTGAATGGATGCATTTATTTCATAGAGACAAACTTTGGACGTGTATTTGAAACGTTCAATTTTGTATATCTGTATTTAAAAATGTATCACTTCCTGGAAAGCAGGAGATGAGCACAGCTGATCTGAGGAGCGTGGTAAGGGAGGATTCGAGTGTGAGAAATTTTAAGGTTATGAAGTAATGGACCAGCTGGCTATTTTCCTAAAAGAGTTGTATCTAACAAGACAAGTAATCTTACATTTTAGATTTATTTTATTTTTGTTTTACTACTAAAGCTACTGTTTCTCTTTTGCTGTGTCTCTAGACTGCATTGCTCTGAGGTGATGTATTAACCAAACTTTTCTGGAGTCATGTGGCACATGTACTATCCTGAGCCACAGGAAATGGAGGCTGTAGAGTGCTGCTAAATTAGTCTGAGCAGAAGGAGCAGGAAGCTTTGCAGAGTTTCAGCATTTTTCTGTTGAAGGTGACTAGCTCAAATCTGGAACAAATTGCTTTTGATGAGAGGACCTTGCAGTCTAGTGATTGTAAAGTGACCTTCAGACACACTTCCATGATGAAGCACATACTGTTTCTGCTATGAGCATGAAAGTAAAATGCAAAGGGGAAAATCTGCAACTGCACTTGAGTCTGTGAGGTGGCCTTTTTCTTCCAGGGCTAGATTTTGGCATGGTAATGAGCAGAACATGGAAATATCAAGTGAGCTGCATCTTTTGTAAATACATGAACTTTCAATTGCCATGCTTTACAAAAGCAAGTGTAATCTTACACAATCTTACAGTATAAAAGCATGTAACAGCTGAAGCCATTTTTTATGGCAGAATTTGCCTGGTTGTGAAACATGCACGTCACCATATCTTTTGCTTCTGCTCTGGCGATTTCTTTAGGAAGAGGTTTTGACAGCATTTACAGTAAGATCTTTCTGAGAAACCATCGGGGCACTTGGAACATCCAGTGCACCTGGGAGTTTGCTCGGTTCTGTGAAAAGAGCTGCATTATCTCTGATGCAACATCTTCTGGAAGGCATTGAATGTGCTTCCTTTGGCAGCCGCCTCCCACAGGGCTCTCGCCATTCATTGTTAGACAGTCTGAAAGAGAGCTGCCCGTCAAGCCAAGAAAAATATTATTCACAGCGTGAATGTATCATAGTCTTATGACTTAAAATGACTAGTAGTTTCAAAGAAGACACATCTCCAAGTTGGATGTTTTTCTTTAGTAATTTTGAGCTGTTGGAAAAACTGTACCAGACCAGTATGTTACAAATTACATCGTGAAGATGATCTTGGAAGATCATCAGTGAAAATAAAGATGACATAGAAATAAATCTCTTGAAATTCCCATAATCTAATGGATCTGAAAAAATCTTGTTTTTATCTTCTATAACAACAGCAACTGAGTTAGTTTGAAGAAATTAATAAGGGGTTAAAAACTACAAAAAAAGTTAGTGTGATTTTCAAGTAAAGAAGCAGTGGAAACACTTGTTAAAGTAATTATGCTCTTGGTCTCCAATTACTCTTTAGGAGAATTAGGACATTCCTTTTATTACCACAAATGACATGAGCACTGCAGCCAAAGTCTGCCTTTACTTATATCCAGGCAACTTCATTGACGTCAATGGGATTTCACTGATTATATAAATCAGGGCAAAATTTGGTCCAGTAGTAACAATCACATCCAATTTTCTTGTAGCAAAAGCACACTCTCACCAGAAAATAAGATCATCTGCCTGATTCTAAGTTCAGCATTGATGAAATAAAACAAGGGAAGGCTGAGTTGTCCTGTCTTTAGCAGCCAGGAGATGCCTGACTTTCTCCATGCCTAACCATCACCTAACATCCATTGCCCTGAGCCATGATGTGCAATTAGACAGGATAAGGAACACTAATGAGCCAGGGGGTGGTATCTCCATGCTAGGTGAGCATCCCCCTGTGCTTGTGCAGCAGTGCTCAGCTCTGATTTGCATTTGGAAAGCACTTGTCATAAATGTCTGCTTCCTTTCCTGATGTGAGTTATTAAGGACTGCTTTGCTCCTCCTGAGAAAAGGCTTCCATGCAGATATATTTATACACGGCGTCTCCAGGGATGTCATTTGTAGTCAGTGGCGTGGCCTGATTATCTCGAGAGTTTTAGTTTAGCAGCTGAGAACTCCTGAAGTCTGTCCTTTAAAAGAAAAATGATAAAACCGTTCCTACCCAGATGGTTTGTGTTCATTTTAATCTCTATTTTTTTTTATCCTTTCTTTTTTGGAAATAAACTTGAGTTTCAGGTCTGAACTACTTGGAGACTTTTTTAAAAAGAGGCAGAAAAACTCATCTGTGTGGACAGCTGATTTGTTGTGGCAGTCACTTGGCGTAAGAAGGTTTAATTATAATTGGTGCTCTCATCATTTGCTAGTAGTTTAATAGACATAGTTTAGTGTATTAGGGCAAAAAAGTCAGACTTATTGTTTAGGTCCTGCCCCATTTATATTGATACTTCCTGCTGAAAACTCCTACTTGCTTTACTGGCTAGAAGTGGCCTGATTAGAGGCTGGGCTTTTCCAAAAAGCTTAAGAGTAAATACTCAATTACCGTCAGGATTTTTTTCAGTAGGATTTGGGTGTCTAACCAGACTTCTGACAATCTCAGTATAGGAAGCAAGGGAGGACACGCAGGGACTGATCTTATGTGCTCCCTTATCGCAGCAACTTCGTTCAAGTCAAAGCTGCTGTTCCCACAGGGAAGCATAGCCTGGGCGAGGGCTCAGCTCTGCAGGTCCTGCTCCTGGTCAGACGGTCACTCTGATAAATGGAGGACTTTTCTCCACTGGCCTCCTTTGTTTGAATTTTTTTTTTTTTTTTTTTTTTTCCCCTCTGTGGGAACAGATTAAAACCTTTTGATCTTGCAGGTTCCCAAGGGCAGGGACGATGGCACAGGGCAGAGGGAGGGAGGAGGAAGGAAGGAAGGAAGGGTTGTGTTGTGGCAGCACTGGATAGTAGGAAAATCAAGTATTTGGTCTAGTTTCCCTGGGAAACAAGTCTTATCTGCATCTTCACTGCACTGTGTGAAGTTACTACCAATGCTGATAAGTTTCACCATGGAATAGAAAGGATGAAATGCCCTTTTGTGTGTCTATGTGCTCTTGATAAAACAAGAAGAACCTTTTTGTGCATAGCATAATTACTTCAATTATCCCACATATTAGTGAATCTGTTATTATGAGCCTACATATCTTAAATCTTGCTTATGGGGCAGGGAATACTGCAGAGAGATGGAGCTACTTGTTAATGTAGAGAACTTTGAATTAAACATGTAGATACATAGTGATCTAACAACTTCCCAGAAACTGCCTGCGTCACCATTCGTTGTGTGCTATGAAGGGAGAAGTTACTCTACCAGCAAAATTCAGATACTTTCTGAGATTTAGAGGGTTCTCTTCAGAAGCTGACATCATTTTTTGCTGGAACTTGCCAGAAGTTCTTTTTTTGAGGCATCCCTGGTACTTGAGGGTTGGGCAGGAAGCATTGTGTAAGGCACCTTTCTAGCAGTCTGTTCAGCAGTCTTTTCCTTCTATCTCTGGGCATTGCTTTGAACTCCTTGTAAAGCTTCATCCTTTTTACTATAAGTCCTTTCACTTAAAGCCTGCTTTCCCTCAATTTAAGGAGTAATTATTCAGTAAGATGTCAGGATGTAGTGTATGACTCAAGGCTGGTCAGATCTCTCAAGCCATGCTGTGTTGCATTTGAGGCATGCAAGAGCAAATCCCATCAAACCAATTCAGAACAATTTGATAGGATGTTTGTGAGAACATTTATCAATTATTAAATAGAAAGCAACAGGGACGTAACCACCAGTGATGACAAACACTTGGCAAAAATGCTAAATCTGACAGAAGTGTGGGCTGGCATCTGCAATGAGTTGCACTGGTTTTAAAGGTTCCCTGAAGGATTTATTGTCACTGTGTTACATGAAGTAAGCAGGCAAGTTTGTATTTAGAGTGGTGCTGCAATGGCACAGCTGCCTGGGGAGGTGGTGGAGTCACCAACCCTGGAGGTGTGCAAGAACCATGGGGATGTGGCATTGAGGGATGTGATCAGTGGGCATGGTGGGGGTGTGCTGATGGTTGGACTGGGTGACCCGAGTGGTCTTTTCCAGCTTTAATGATTCTATGATTCCCTTTAGAAACTCTGGTGTGGGAAGCATTGAAAGACCATGAGAGGGAAGGTCTAATTCACAGAGCCTGGAGGAGAACAAAAAACTCCTTAGGGAAAAAGAACAAATCCAGAAGCATCTTAGCTCCACTTTATCTTCACCAAATACAGACTTTCAGATGCCCGATTCACTTCTGAAAGAGATATGTGGGACTTTATGGCATTTAAAGCCAAAGCATTTAGAAAAGTAGAAATATACCAGGGAGGTTTTTTAGAGACATCTCTGAGTGTTACTCACCAGAGCACCACCCACACCTGGAGCTTCTGAAACTGTTCTACATTTCCACCCTTCCCAAGTGTGATAAAGCCTGAGCCCAGGCTTTGGGGTTAGGTTCAGGTATGGCAGGTTTTCCTGGAGCTTTGTACAGCTTGGAGAGACTCGGAATTGCTGTGATGTTGACATAAGTGTGTCTTTGATTAGTGGATCATCTATGTTTATCTTAATGCATACTTTCTTTTAATAATTACCTTCTCCTTACTAAGTGCACTGGTGACTTTAATAGTCACTATCTTGAGTCATAAGCATGGAAGTGGTCTCCTATTTCGCTGAATCAAGACCTTTGTCAGCAAGCCCATACATTAATGCAGTTTATTTTTCCCTGAGAATTAACATTTTGCTAAGTGAAGGTACTGGTATGACAAAGAGCAGCAAAGCCAGGGCGTTCTTTTGAGCTCAATCACACGGGCCTGTTGTGGGGAGATGTAATCTGTGTCAGCATACGGCTTTGTTTGGTTTAGATTATAATGCAGTACAAGCCTGGCTCACCAGCAAAGCAACATCTGTCCGTGAGGGATGCAGCATGAATGTGCTCAGAGAGGAGATGGTGAATCAGTGATCCTGCACTCATAATTGCTTGGGCAATCCCAGGCATGGCTTTGATGCTGAAGCAGCAGGCACAGTCCTCCTCTATTCTCAGCACAGAGTTGCCTTTCTTTGCCCCAAACCACTTCTGGACTGGCTTGGTTTGCCCATGCTCAGATGTCACACTGCTCCTTGGGGAGACGAGCAGCAGCCTGGCTTCAGGTTTACAGCCCTGCAGTGGGACGCTCCCAGTGCCATGTGAGCTGCCCAAGCACACCGTGGAGCAGCCTCTTTTGTTTGATTTCCTTCCTAATGCCAATCACCGGCCGTGCCAGTGGAGGTGCCACGTGTCTATGGACGCACATCGCAGTGCTTCTGGCCCCATGGGAAGTGCCTGGTGCCAGTTTCCAGCAGGAATTGACATCACCAGAGCGATCCCATGCCCGGCTCTGTCTCCCGTGAGCCGTGTCAGTGGGATGGCCCCACAGCCGTGGGCAGCTTGGATTTCTGGCTGCTGGGAGGAGAGGTTTGTTTTTCAAAACTCTGTTAAAGGAGCTATTATTCAAAATCCACTTTCACATTGCAAGGGGATTGCTTTCCATCTCTCCTTTTATCTCAAAACAAGTCAAGTCAGCAAAAGCAGAAAGTGAAAAACATGCACCCAAGGAGTTATATTTAGAAACTGGTTAATGCGTATTTAACATTCCTGCCAGTACTTATGCTATTTTGCATGTCTGGACTGGTGTTAAATTAAATTAAATACATGCAAGCATGACATTTATTATTCTAGAGCTCAGCACATAAATAACAAAACTGCCCATCTAATTCCACTGCCACAAATCCTGGGGATGTGGCTTGAAATAGGACATTCTTCAGATTATCTGAACTTCTTCCTGCACTTCAGTAAATCAAGGAAAGGTCAGCTTGGAGGGAAACTAAAAAGTAACAGCTTGAAAATGGTTTCATAACCATTTGGCTCTGGGCTCTGTTCCCTAGCAGAGCTGCTCAATGGTACAGCATTGGGCATCCCTGTGCAGAGGACACCGCTGCCACTGCTTTTTAAATAGCAGTGAATAAGGGAAGCAGAGCTGTTTTGGGGGTAAGCTGGGTTCTGATGTTGGCCACAAACCTGAATAGACCTGGCTTATGGCAGCTCTGTGGGAAAGCTCAGGGAAGAAACTGCAAATACAAGCGAGATGCAAACCCATGGCCTCTTGGTGCCGTCACTTTTGGGGTTGAGCATCCAATTCCCACAGCACCCTGTGCCCATGGCAGACAGTGGTGTGGACCTTGCCTTGCAGGCAGCAAGAAGGAGCATCAATCTTTCCCAAATCCCAGTATTGCTTTTGAACTACGCTGCTCCCAGCACCAGCAGAAAGGGGGAGTGAATGGTGTTTGCTTATCTTTGTTATAAAGTCATAGCAGTGTGTTTTGGTTAAAACAAGAATGTTTCAGTGCTCAAAATCCTCCACGCAACTTGCCATTTCTAGTGCAGCACAAAGTACTTCACAATGATAGCCAGGCTTTGGGCTTGCCATTTGTTTCTAATTACTGCTTTGAATGATTCCACTGAAATGAAATACATGCAAGTGTAGCATTCCTGAAAGTTCAGTGTTTACTTAAAGAGTTTATTACTTATTTTTACTGGAATAATACAGAATGTAGTCCGTAAGATGAACCTTTTTCCAACTGCATTCTCTGCAGAAAGCCGAGGAAGGAAGGAAGGAGCATGAATACGTTTGAATGAAATTACAGCAAAGAGAATATTTTGCTCTCTAGGCATCCACAGTGCCTGGGCTTCACCCCTTTCTGCTCAGGGCAGGGAGGGCTCTCTGTGGTTTTAACCCCTCCACAGAACCAGGTGTGTTTGTGGAGGCAGGTTAGAGGCAATGTGGTCTGGCATGCAGTCCTATCAGCTGCCTATGTGCGGGGCAGAGGGAGGTGTTGGGAGCAAGCAGGAGATGTGCAGACAGATCTAAATTGAGAGTTCTGGATAGCAAGCAGGGAGAGGTTCTGAAGTGCAGTTCTGAAGTGATCACAGTCTCTTTCTAAGGTCGGAGAAGTGTTTTGTCAGACAGCCTGTTGGTTTAGCTCCCTGGCTAACTGGAGCAACTTCAGACCAAAAATCCCACTTCCTCTGTTGAAAATGTCTCAGCAGGACATAGAGGGACACCTGTGCTCCAGCCTTCCGCCTTTTGAGGAGTCAGCCAACAGTTTTTTGCTGATTCCAATGCTCTTTTCATTATCGACCAACCCCACCACAGGAAGCACAAGGGGAAACCAGCAGCGCTGGCAGAGTAACTCTGAAAATGGATCTTGTTCCTGCAGGGAAAGCAGCGTACCTCCACGTTGGCGAAGTCATTGATGGCGTCGACATGCGGGCAGAAGTGGGGCTGCTGAGCAGGAACGTTGTGATCATGGGCGAGATGGAGGGGCAGTGCTATGAGTACAGCAGCAAGTTGTGCTCCTTCTTTGATTTCGACACCTTTGGGGGACACATCAAGGTAGGGCTGGAGCCTTCCCCTTGCACTTTTCTCCACCCAGCCACACCTTCGTGTACTGAGAAAGTCAGGCTGCAGGAATGGAGGAATCTCTTGTGTCAGCTGCTGAGCAAGCAGCCCCTCCCTGTGTTGCGGCAGATCCACCCCACTGCTGCTGCCAGTCCCTCAGCTTTGAAATACACCCATGCAGACAGTACCCAGCGAGGCTGGTGCTTAACCCATCCAGGATATAACTTCCATATTCCAATTCTAGTTTTCCCCAAATGCCAGTGGTGCTCCAAACAGGAGGTTCATTTTGAGCCCGAGTGACTGAAACTCATGGGAAACATTAAATCTAAATGTCTTTTTCTTCCAAAATGAAGTCAAAAGTAGCCATGGCAGCAGTGACAGTATCAAAGAACAGCTATGGTCACCTTAGCTATCATGACTCTCTCCTTTGCCCTGCAGCCATACACTCTCTCGCACATAGTAAATCTCTCTAGCAGATACATCCATTGCTCTACATTCCTGTATTCCCCCACCCTCTTGCCCTCAACACCGTTTTATCTTTCTTGACTGATGTTCTGTCATTCTCCAGATCGGTCTTGATTTTAAGGCTACCCATCTTGAAGGTCTAGAACTGAAATATATGGGCCAGCAGACAATGGGACATTACCCAATTCACTTCCACATGGCTGGAGATGTAGACGAGAAAGGAGGCTACAACCCTCCAACATATGTGAAGGATGTCTCCATCCACCATACCTTCTCCCGCTGTGTCACAATCCACGGATCCAATGGTTTGCTGGTAAGAAACCCCAATGCCTACCTTATAGATCCAGGCACCAGTCAAATTATTTCCTCATAGTGTGAATACAGCTTAATTACTGCAATGTAAGGTGTTTTATTGTTAGAAATAGGATCTGTCTCTTTCTCCTGATTACATAGATGTTCCAGGTGTATTTCAACCTGCATTCTTAAAAAGGAGGAAACAAAGTGGCACTGCAGGCTGTGTGTGAATCAGAGCAGGCAGAGCTTTTGTCGTTGGGCAGGGATGTCTGTGGACCAGCCCATCTCTAATGAGTAGTTGGACCCGACTATAGCCAGAGCTTGCTATTTAAAGACGATAATCAGAAGGTTTAAGTATCCTTCATCTCTCCTATAATAAAGCTTTGGGTTTGTAATGCTATTCAGAACATTAAACATTCACAGAGCTCTGGTTTGTCAGAATTAATCTCCACAACAGAAAATCATTTTGAATAAATCTATATAATGACCTATGCTTATCAGGCACTTCTCAGTGCAGCAGAAGTGCTAGGAGCACAGTCAGATTTTCCCTTAGATGTAGAGATGCCACCTTCTTTGTTGTAAGTGTGCAGAGGGAAACATTATCATACTGAGCATCCTGGAGCATGGTACGGAACCCAGGAGGCTTTTTTCACTGCCACCCCACCTTTGTTCCCCAGCACAGTTGTTCCTTTGGCACTTCTGGGATAGGAATAAGTTGTGTTGGTCCCAGCCCTTGTTGCTTTATTAGTCTTGAACTCCCCATCATTTTAAGACAGTATCTTCAAAGCCAACCACGCCAAGAACTTAACATAGGGTATTTTCCACCACCTGATGATGGTAAGGAAACCAAGATCCAGAATGTTCTGAATGAATGCTGCTCCTGAAACTATATATCCAATCAGCTCCACTCACAAAACCAGACAGGAGAAAAGAGGAATCTTTACTTGCATTCAGGAAGTATAAAGATATCTATCCCAAAAGCAGAGCTGCTAAAGATATGGAATAAACATCAAGTTTGACTATCCAACTTTTTTCCGAAGTATCAGTTCAAATACAAAGCCTTCCTTTTGGCGAGGAATGCAGGATACTGCCTCCAAAAGTGGCAGCAATGGAAATGGAAGTCACAGGCATAATTGAAATGCACAGAAGTTAAAGTGAGGACAGTTCCAGAATAGGAATGGCTTTTATCTTCTATTTGTGAATCCTGCTTCTGATCTCTGTCCTTCTAAGTTTATAACATGAAATCTAGTGACTGAACTCATCTTGTAGGGAAAAAGTATATAAATATGACACTCAGGGTCATATGAGAACTGTCCATTCAAAGTCACCAGCACAGGGGATGAGCATGCAGTGAATAGGCAGAGTAGAAGGGCACTGTTTCAGGATTTGTGTGCCACAGACGGTTCTTACCAGTGGCACCATAAACACACTATCTATGTATACAGAGTTTGCACAGCTGTTGGTGAACTGCAGACCAGCTAGAGCCCTGCTTATCAGTCTAACATGAGATCTTAATTCCTTGTTCACTAATAGTTGCCAAAGCAAATGCTCTGTGCCTGGCATTTTTTGTACTGGTCAGATAAATAGATTTGTATAGAGCATTGGGAAATAGTTCTGTCTCTTGTGCTTTCTCCAAGGGACAACTTTGGGAGATGCATGGCAGAGGGATGCATGTGCTCATGCTTTTCAGACATGATGACACAATGAAATTCAGACAGACTGAGGCAGCTGATGAAAACAGCTTTCTCTCTTGCTGTTACTCAACAGCCACTTCTCCCTAAATGACCACGGTTCGCCTTCAGGAAAAAGCACCCTGGAGAAATCTTAGATTCTGGGATCTAAAATCTAAACTGTTAAGAATGTAATCTCTGCTGATTGTAATTTATCAAAATTTATCAATACTAAACTCTACGTTTAACCTATTTTTTATTCTAACCATTCAATTTTTGCTAATGGCTGAATTGAAAGCTGAAGTGAAGTAAAGCCATCTATTTGTTCAGTTTCATCAGAGAACAGGCACTCCGTAGGTTGCATCACTTAAATGGTGTTTCATTGCTCAGATAGACATCTGCAGTTAGCAGCTCCAAACCTTGATTCTTCATGTGATCCCACTGCAATCTCCTCATCTGCTTTCCGATTCTATTTCCCTTCCTTTCCTGTTCCTTATGCCCCAGATAAACTCACAGACACCCACATAGGTCTCTGGTGAGTACTGTGATTATTCTGTGCATTTCCTAGCTGCCTACTATCTTCTGACTTGGGCAACACTACCTGTTTCTACATGCGTGAGCAGCATTTGTACAGACAGCAAATAGCTCCTTTTTCCCCCAGGTAACATTCATTCCCTCTGAGGTCAGGGTGATCCATAGCATGCTTTGCTGAGGGAAAACTCTCCTTGATGATGTACATGAACCAGATTTTGAAAATAGCCATGCAAAACATCTAGGTGGACTGTTAAACCTCAGCATAGCGTAGCATTTAAGGATGTGTTTAATTGTAGGCCATTGATTTCCAAGGGGTTTTTCGCATGGCTGTAGTTAAATGCCTGTGCAAAAGCTTTGAAGAGCCATCTATTTATTCCTGATGGCAGAACTGTTTTTCTGTGGGTCTGCGTGGTGCTGCTGAAAGTCCCTGTCCCAGCAGAATCTCATTTCCCTCAGTGAGTTTTTCTGTGCTTGTCTACAAATTCACATTCACTAGGGGGCACAGAGGGTCCTTTTGGAAACAAATCTGTAGAAATTCTCAGCATAATTCTTGACAATTCCAATAATTACCCAATGTTTTGTTTAATACGTTGGCCATAAAAACCACCTATTTACACCATTGCAATCCCTGGGATCAAACTTTACTCTGATTCCCACTCTGTCCACTGGACCTCAGTGAGCAACTTAAAATAGAAACTCCCATTAGTGCAAGAAATTAAATGAAGGTCAATAAAAACACTCTGTCGGGATCCAGGGGAGAACTGTACTTCATGGAGTAAGAGGCTGAGCTATGTGACTACTTAAGCAGTATCTGATTTTAGTAATCCAGCTGTACTGCACAGTGGTTGTTTTGCCACGGAGGGCATTATCTGGCTATAAATTACTCATGGTTAAGGTAAGATTATGGACCATTAAGAAGGTTTTAATCAAAAATTAAGTCCTTTGGAAAAAATCTTTTGGAACACGCAGTTCTTTTGCAATGCAAACATTTCAGTACTGGGCTTGTGCATGAAAAAACATACAGGAAACTTGTATGTTTGTCAGAGCTGAGCGGGAGATGAGATATGGGAAAAGTAATTCATCAAATGGAGGGTGACAGAGACAGAAGGGACCAGGTCCCCCTGATTGATAACTCCATGTTATTCTGTGGGCTTTCAGGGATGAGTTAGGACAACATTGGGTTTGTTGGCTCTGAGCCCTTCTGCCAGTGCACGTTCCTCTTTCTGCTTCACTCCTCTCAACAAACTGGGAGTGATAGTCTCCTGTAACATTACATCCCATGAATAGTGGTGGGCTTTGCCCCACTGTCATCTGATTGCCACAAGTTTTCATATCCCAGTCCTGGTGCAGCTCTGTGCTGGTTGGAGAGATAAATGACTTTTCTGTGTGGCTGATGTTTCTCTGAGGAAACCATTTCCATCATCTAAATGTCGCAGCACCATTACTTGCTTTTCCAGTGTTACTGTTGTGTGTGAGAAAACTAATTATCTTTGGTGGCTGTCTGCAATTTTAACAACTCCGAGATTGAAAGGCTTCCTCTACGCACTGGAAATCTTCATCTGAAAAGAGGTCACTCTAATGAGATGTTCTCCTATCCCATAAACCTTTATAATTGCAAGGCTGGGACAGCTCATGTATCCAGGGAGGGATGGTTCAATGTAGTACATACTGTTTATGCCTAAATAAAGAAGCCTCGACCTTGCAAAAGCTGTCATCTAGTTAAATTAGAGAAGTTAGCAGTAAATTTTAGTGAAGTATTTTAGTGGAATGTACCACTTTGCAGGTCATTTTAACTCTGTTTAATTTACTGTGGTGACTTATGTTCAGAGATTTGAGTATTTACACTGGAGCATGGATGATACATAATAGATGTGTGTGCAAATGTAAGCTTGCAGTAGATTTGGCAAGCAAAGTATTCTCTCTTAAGTGAAAGCATTCTTGTAATCATTTCAACACTAGTCTTGGGATTTGATTTGAAATTGGTTTTCCTGGCCTCAAGATGAGGCATGTAGATGACAGAAGAATCTCAGTCCTGCTTACAAAAGCAATTCAGGTGCTTAGGAGTTAAGATCTTTCAACAACCCTGTAAAGAATGGGTTCTGTGTCCATTTTAATATCTTACTTGTCCCTTCATGATTGCTGTCTCAGAAGAAGCATTTGTAGGAAAACACTGGTATCTATCTAAGCTTTGCTAGAAAGGTTTCCCAGGTCAAAGGTAGGTAATCGGTGCTTAGGAGTTTAGATCTTTCAACAACCCTGTAAAGAATGGGTTCTGTGTCCATTTTAATATCTTACTTGTCCCTTCATGATTGCTGTCTCAGAAGAAGCATTTGTAGGAAAACACTGGTATCTATCTAAGCTTTGCTAGAAAGGTTTCCCAGGTCAAAGGTAGGTAATCGGTGAAGGCTGATGGGACAAGCAAGGAGAGACCCCAGGACAGACAGCATTTCACCAGGCACATGAAGGCTTGAAATTCATTTTCCATATTCCAGATATATATATTAACAAGTAACTTGTTAGACACTGAGGTTTGTTGTTTTCCAGCCAATCCAAGCCTTAGGCTTTGAGTTCAAGTATCTGCTCCTGAAATTGTTTTTTCAGATCCTCCAGTGAGCTGATGGGTATTGTTCTGTCCAATACAATAGTGTTCTGATGTTAACACCGTTGAAACCCAAACCAGAACAGCACTGATTAACACCAGCTGATTTGTCTCAGGGTCAAGTAAAGCTTCTGTCAACAACTTGGAAAAAAGGATCAGGTCAAAGCTAAAACAAGCCAGCCTGTCTGGAAAAAAAGACTTGCCACCTCTCTGATAGCCTGAAAAAATATTTTTTCAGCTCAGCTGCATTTTTCAGATGTATTTTATGTAGCTGCTTGTGTAACTCTATGTGAAGATGAATGAGCCCAGATGTAATTTGAACATCCGACATCCTTCATTCACTTCCGCACCCCATGTTTCTTCCAGTCTCATGCTAAGATAGTCTGATTTTGCAGATAGACAAAATAATGGAACTGGCATTTCCTAGATGACAACAAATTCTAGCTGAATTTAAATTTTGGGAAGATAACAAATTCTAGTTAACAACACCCACATCTAAATTTATTTTATACAATGAACTCTTAAGAGTAGAAAGTGATATTGCTTTTACTTTTGCTTTTGCTTGTACACCCTGAGTTCAAGAGTATACTGGAGTGCTATTACTGTGAAGTCTTTTCTTTATATGTAATGGCTGAAGGATGAAACTTGGCCTTTGTTTTGTACCTGCAGGTGAAGGATGTTGTGGGTTATGATGCACTGGGCCATTGTTTCTTTACGGAGGATGGACCAGAAGAGCGCAACACATTTGATCACTGCCTTGGACTGCTTGTTAAACCCAGCACTCTGCTCCCTTCCGACCGAGACAGCAGGATGTGCAAACTGATCACAGAGGGTGCTTACCCAGGGTACATCCCTAAACCCAGGCAAGACTGTAGGTGAGTGGGAGCCTTTCTTTTCTTCTTTCTATTGTTGCAGGATTTACCCACAAAAATGTCGTGAATGTATTCTTATGTTGTCACCTTTATAAGTCTCGGCTGCATCCTCCCAGAGTTTGGGAGAGCAGTCTCTTCAGGGTCTTTCCACTTGTGTTATTTAGTTGTCTACACACCTGGGTTGTAATTTTCATTTTTACCATGAAGCCAATTGTGATGATTGCTACCTAAGATATTATTGGAAATCTCTTCTAAAATAGGATTATGCCTTGCACATTCAGGAGTTGCAGTGGTTCAATAAAGCGTTCCCAGAATGAGCTGGATTTTGACATTAGTGCCCATGTGGAACGATAGTTGATTATGAAAACACTCCCATTTATTCTGAAGCCATTATCTGCAGAGAACAGATATAGTTTAACGATACAGTATTGGCATTATGCATCTATTGGCAATTTACCCAAACTGAAGAATAAAACAAACGTGGTGCAATAAATGCAGTTTAGCACAGAATTAGGGCTTGGCAATAGAAGATCAAAGACTGTATATGCCTGTTGGATCACTAATAATGTCCATGCATAAGCTCATGAAAATGTTTCCATGAGAACTTCCCAAAACTTCTATTTTTCAGCATTAAACTTGAAAAATACTCAATGCCTTTCATCTCCCTTTTGCAAGATCCTTTCCTCTAAAGTGTCCTTTCAGATCTGCCAACTGAGGTTTAGATGAGGATTATAGAAGCATTTGCAATGAGAAGGGATTTCACAAGTTCTTTTTGCAGTTCTGTTGCCTGTAGAAAAAAATAATCAAATGAAGTATAGAAGGAACATGACCAGCTTATCCACATAGTTAAGCAGTAGAGTATGTTCTTGCTAGGATTCATGGTTTTTTTGTTAGTAGTAGTTTTTAGCACAGGTTACAGAAACACCAGTCATGAATACCGTTGTTGCAGTTGATCCTACCATAAGGCAGAATATGGACTCATTGAGCTCCTGAAGTCCATTCTGGCCATTTTTCCCCTGATTTTCATGCTGTTTTTCTACCTCAAAATCAAGGTGTATAGCCAAGGAATGGGAAAATGTGCTCATTTTAATGCATGTGTGGTGTCTCATTAGCTTCCTTGTTCTCCCTTCACACCAACTCCTGAGAGAGTAGTAAACTCTTAAAGTGAAACCTGTGTAGTTAACAGCTGGAAAAGCAACTGTAATGAAGGGACTTTGGCAAATAATCTGGAGCAAATATGTGGACATTGGATGCGCGATATGTGGGCATCCTTCAGAAGCTTTGAATTGATGGTGATCATCAAAGCTTGACAGTAAGACTGCCGTGCAAGAGGAGGGAAGTTCCTCCACAGCGAAGTTTTGCCTTGGGACCACAGAGCATTGTTGCTGCATTGATGCTGCTGGGAGAAATGGCTGTTCAGATTTTTCTTCAGGGTTTTCTTTTGGTGTAGTTTGAGGGGAAAAAAATGACACAAAAAAACCCTAATTTCTGACCAACAAGAAGTCAATGAGAAAGTCTCCAGAGCCAGACTTCTGTCTTCAAAATGAGATAGTGAGAAGCTGATTGATGCCTAATAACAGCTAAAAATCTTTGGGTGTTTTCTTTCATTTAAAAGTACTCTTAGTCTGCTGAGACTCTATCACTATCACCCATTCTGTCCTCAGAACTAACTGGGGTTTGGTCCAGAGAAACATATTTTTAGCTTTTTACTTTGGCAAGAAAAAGGGATGAAATTCATGCGGTGCTTTCTTTCACATCTGTGTTTGTTTATAAATGACACTTAATGTATCCATTCATAAAATAAGAGTAAATCAGCCGTTGTTCTCATTTTCCACATAATTCACTTAATTGTCAGCTGAACATGTTTTGTGTCATTTGAAATATTATTACAGAAAAATAGTACTAGGAATGATATGCTGATGTGTAATGAAAAAGTTCTACTGTACTTTGATCCGCCACGTCTTCCTTTATAAAAGAATTTAAGGACAGATGAGAGTTTTGCACTGTGCTCATCCAGCCTGCTAGTGCACAACCACACCATGGTTGCCCCGTGCATCAACCCACACCATCCCCATGCGCAGCAGCCAAGGCACTCAGCCCAAGGATGAGGGATGAATGCCAGCTGTGGCTCTGTTGGCTTGGAAGAGGCAAGCAGGCAGCTGCTGCTGGTAATTAAGACAATAGGATTGTGCCAAATGACACAGTAACATGCCCAGTGCACATGGCTGTGAGGAACAGGGCTGGGCTGAGACAGGTCACTGGGAAATACAGCGGATTCAAGGCCTTGCTTTTGCATTTGGAGGCAATAATCTCAAGTTGTTTTTTCTAGCCCAGCCTTGTACGTTTTCATGATGCAGTCACATGTATCAAATGTTGCCTTAGACCAGAAATTCCTTTAGAATATAAAGACCTCTTGAAGTCTTTCATGAAAGAGATGTAAGGGTTAGGTAGGTGCATCCCCTTCAGGAGGGTGAATCCCACCCAGCAAATTTAGGGAGCGAGTCACATGTCTCCTGGATGTTTCACTCCCAAAGTTCCTGTGCCCGTTGGTTAATGATGACTGTATGTCACCGGATGGACAGTGATAGATTGATCTTTCCTCCTCAATGGGAATCTCTCAATTAAGAGGCTATGTGCATTAGGCAAATGGAGTCCCTTTGTCCCAGAAGAAATGCAATGCATAGTGGGGTGGGAGCAAATAAAGTTAATGAATCACAGCAGCTCTGTGTAAAAGCAGGTGCTACAGTATACTTGCAAAGCCTTTAGAGAGGGAATTCGTTGGGTCCCTTGATTAAACAAACCTCTAATGAACCTGAGGGCTTATTTGGGGGCAAATGCTTTTCTGTAGCTTGTGCAACAACATATTTACCTTATCATAAAACATGACTGACATCTGACAGCTTCATAGCAGGCTTGGAATTGCAATAGAAATTCCTCATTTAATACTCTGGGGTTTTAAGAGATAAGGCCATGTTCTCTGTCAAACCACAAAGGACAAATGTGGTATGAGAAGAGAAAGAAAAACAACAAACAGCCCTTTTGCCCCTGGGCAAGACCCCTTATCTGGGGTCTTATCAGCCATGCCTGTACTGTGGGGAGCTGAGCTGTGATTCTGGCGTGTGCTCAAAGTGTCATTTTCATCTCACTCTTTGTTTTCCTCATCTGCAGCGCTGTATCTACCTTTTGGATAGCCAACCCACACAACAACCTTATAAACTGTGCAGCTGCGGGGTCTGAAGTGAGTACAGAAGTTTCTTATTTGGTAATGATTCAGAGCTGAGGGCCCTGCGAGCCAAGGCTCTTGTTGGAATAAAACCTGCTTCTGTTACTCAGGCATTCTTGAAACTGCTAGATAGAGACATATATTAGTGTGGTTAGCGCTGCCAATAAAAGGTAATGTTTTTTCTTTTGCTCCATACTTCTTACTTCTCCACACTTGCTGTTTCTAGAGCTGGACGGCTTTAACAAAACTTCCCAGCCTTTGCACAGTGTGCAGCCTGAATAAATGAAATATATCTGGCTGCGGAGTCCCAGTGAAGTCTTTGGCAATGATTCTGTTGATTGCAGTGCAGTAACATTGCCCTGAAATCTCAATCAACGCTAACACTAATTCCACAGAAATCCTTGGTCACATTGGGAGATTTAATTTTCTACTAAGACAAATAAGCAAGCAAACCAAGCCTTAAACAAGGAGATTCCAGAAGTTCAGAACCTGATTGCCTAGGTTCGGGTTCCTAAATATGTTTTAGACAGCTAAATAAAATGGATGTGATTTTTAAGATGTGCACATGCACGGATGGGAGGGCATCAATGTATGTGTGTGTTGTGAGTTAGAAAACTCGTGTAACTTTAAGATAGATGTCACAGTTTAAATTAAAGCAGCCTGCTGTTGCTGCACAGGAGTGTGACTGTAAATATGTGAGTTCAGCTCTCTGCTGAGCGCAGTTAGACAGGTCAATGCTGCTAGCTGTGATTTGTCCTGAAATCTTCTGGCTTACGTCTTGAGGATTTACTGATAAATCCTTGGGCTAATGCAGACCAGCAAAGAGGTTCAAGCGAAGGCTCAGATGTCGTTTCTTTTTCTCAGGAAACAGGCTTTTGGTTTGTTCTGCACCATGTGCCAACGGGGCCCTCGGCGGGCATGTATTCCCCCGGCTACTCGGAGCACATGCCGATGGGGAGATTTTCCAACAACCGCGCACATTCCAACTACCGAGTGAGTCTGCACGCAACTGGAATGCTGCCGCCAAAAAAACATCGCTTTCTCGCTCCAGCTCTTCGGATCTGCAAGCTATTAATGCCTGTGCTTTCTGTTTCGCTCGAAGTTCATGCAAACTTGTTTGTGTCTGCAGATAGAGCAGCTTGCAGGCTGTTGTGGCAGCGCTCTGAGCCGGCCAGCATCCTCTTGGCTCCTGGGCACCAAAGTTCTTCCCTCTGCTTGGCTGCGCCAGGCTCATTCTTCACTTCTGCTTTCCTAAAATAGTGCCTACAGGAGCATCTATTGGCAGCTTGTCTAATTATAGACTTCAACTGCCAATGTTAGCAATTAGCCAAATGGCTTCTAAAAGAATAAATACAGCCACTGTGTCTGATCGCCTTCTCTCACTCTTTCCCTGTTTGCTCTCAGCACGCTGTGTGTGGTGCCGTGGTGAGGACTGCTGGTCCTGAGGCTGCAGCACTGTGTTTAGGTGTATGGGAGTGCATTTAGAAGAGAGCTGCAGTTTCAGGAAATGTTGAGCAGTTTGGGGTGACGCACGCAATTCCTGATGGTATTGACAATACTCTGTTTCATATATTATTAGCAGAAGCAGTTATTAGGATTGTGCCATATACTTTGGCTTGGGACAATTGGAGACAGAACTTGGAACTGGAAAGAACTGTAGAATATATAAATAAACCATAATATTACATTCCCATTTTCTTTCAGGCTGGAATGATCATCGATAACGGTGTTAAAACCACTCCTGCCTCAGCCAAGGACAAAAGGCCCATTCTGACACTGATTTCTGGGAGGTAAGGTGCTCTGCACTTGGTTTGGAAAAGACTTCTCTTTAGCACTGGTTTAGAACTATAACGCTGCTCCCAAGGAAGCTGATATAAATCATTGCAATGCTTTTGGGTGGAAGTTATTGAGGAAAGGATTTCACTTAAATTTCATAGAATCACTAAGGTTGGAAAAGACCACTAAGCTCACCCAGTCCAACCACCCAACCCATCACACCATGCCCACTGACCACATCCCTCAGTGCCAAATCTCATGGCTCTTGAACACCTCCAGGAATGGTGACTCCACGGTGATTTATCACTTTCTTCATCTCATCTTCATTTATCACTTTTCTTCATCTTCTTGTCATAAAGGACTCCCAGACCTCATCTTCCTGTTGCTGTCTTTGCTCTTTAGCTTGGAGCTGAGCAGGCATAGATATTACTTCTGCTGTATGGTATTCTACTGATTTCTTTGGTAGATGACAGAGATAAATTAAATGCTGTCTGGCTAACAGCTCTGCTGGTTAGAATTTGCTGCAAGTTTTCCACAAACAGGAAGTGAAAGTACTTCCAGGTAATGCTGTTGATCTTCTTCATTCCTTCAGGACCTGCTTGAGCAGGGAACACTTCAGCAGCAGAGCTTACATTTGATTTCCAATTTCTGCCTATTTCCAAATCGGACACTGCAGCGATAATTACGATTAAATGTGTGGTGTGACCCTCCATGCCTGGAGCTGTGTGTAGCATCTATATGACATAACGGAGTCGCTTAGAAATGATAAAAACCTCTTTACAGAGAGTATTGTGTATCAGCAGACTTAACTCAGTGGCAGCTGCTGGGAAGTCCCAATCTTTTCCCAAAGCAGACCCCCATGAGCAGGTTGATGTAAGCCAAGGGCTTCTTGCAGGAAATGCGTACCAGTGTATGGGCTGCACTTGCACCCTTTTATCTCATAAGAGGGTCAGTCTGGCTCTTAACATACTTACCAACCCCAGGAAGAGAAAAGGACTTAAATGCTTTCAACTTGCACAGTTTTCATTCCTGACTTCAGTGCCTCTGTAGCACTCAGATGGTGTTTTCCCATGGCTGAGTCTCTGGACAGAAGAAACCAACAGGGCAGAGAAACATCACTGCTCAGGAAGGGATTGTTCAGTTTTTCCTTTGTCTTTCCATCTCTAGGGTAAAGGTTGCCCACGCTGCTGGTTATGCACTAGGAAAGCACCGTGTGAGTGGGTTCAGCATCTTCTTCAGGGAACTCATCCTGTGCTCTGCATCAGCACAGTGCCCCACCCCACAGCTGATGCTGAAAGAATTTGAAAAATGAATATTATTGACCTTGTTTTAATGCCAAATTAATTGAAATAATTAGCTGAATAGTAAAAATTACTCCAAAGAAACAACAACAGCAACAACAAAAAAACCCACCATAAAAAAAAAACAAACAAATCTTCTCTGCAAATACCTCTAAATTCTCTTGAGAACCTGATGACCAGATAGCTGAACGTGTGCCTTGGGAAACTGCTGGTTGCCACAGGCACAGTAAGGGATTACAAAAGGCAATTTGTCCCTTGCCCTACAAGGCAGGAATGACCCCTGGAAGCCAAGAAATTCAATATGCAGTCATGTTTGTGCTTGGTGATTACCCAGCAGTACAGGCTGCGGCTCAGATTATTTGTACGGCTTTCCACTTTTCACTTGTTGAGACTGAAAGACTGATTAAGTGATTATAGCTACACTGGCCAGGGCAGTCTTGGACATAGGCTGGGCAGTTAAAAAGCTGGAGAGATTATTCTGCATTCAGTTACAGCATTAAGTATCTGGGCAAAAGTCTGTACCCTGTAGTGTTATTCCAGATATTCACATGGATGTGAATGAAACTGGAAATCTATCTCAAAATATCTGTATTTAACAATGTCTAGGGAATTCACAAGGGCTGATACTAAATCTCTCTCTGAAAGCAAATTTGTAGTGATGAAGCTGCCAAAGTAATATTCATTTACTGGAACCCTATCAGCCCGGTGCTCAGATTTAGATTGATATGATGGCTTATTAAGCAGAGCAAAGAGCTATTGAATATCTGTTAGCGATTTGACAGCTTGGTCTCACTACCCGTTGGTGAGGCATGAATTTTAATCTCTGGACCATCCGCTGCTGGCATTGAGTTGAATGCTCAGCTGTCAGGTTCTCTAAGCTGTGCTGAGCTGATGGGAGATGCTCCTTCAGCAGCAAAAGGGAGAGCTCCTGGGTGAATGGCAGCCAAGCTCAGCAGCGCCAAATCCTTGCTTGGATGCTCTTGCCTGAGTGGAGGCAGAAGGGCAGCAGAGGTCACATTTTGCTGCAGCTTCCACTTGTGTCTGCTTTTTCCCTGTGTCAGGCCAGTATTTCATCATCACTGAGAACTTCAGAGCTAGAAAATCTCTTATTTGTTCTGAGCAGTGTGTGGTGAGAATAGCAGAGGAGCTGCTCTCAGCCTCTCTCCAAGATACTTTAGTTCCTTTTCACAAGGAGGAAGAATTCTCACTGCCACAACACAGCCAAGGTTAGGAGGAAGGATGCTCAAAATGGGGGAAAAGGGTATTTAGCTAAACAGGAGTGTGCTAAGGGCAGAAGCACCTCTTCTATGAAGAAAGGTTGAGGGAGTTGGGCTTGTTCAGCTTGGAGAAGAGGAGGCTCTGAGGAGACCTCACTGGTAGGGAGGGGAGGGAGTGTATAAACAGGAGGAGGACCAGATTTTTACACGTTCTGATAGTGATAAGGGGAAATGGTTTCAAAAGTGGGAAAATTTAGGTTAGATGTTGGGAGGAACTTCTTTACTCAGAGAGCAGTGAGGCACTGGCACAGCTGCCCAGAGATGGGCAGTGGGTGCCCCATCCCTGGAGGTGTCCAAGGCCAAGTTGTGTGGGGCCCTGAGCAGCCTGAGCTGGTGGATGGCAACCAGCCCATGGCAGGGGGTTGGGGCTGGGTGGGCTGTAAGGTCCCCTCCAACCTAAGCCATCCTACGAACAGTAAAGGATTAAAAAATATCTCTGACTTTTGGGAGCAATAATAAACTTTCCATGCTTTCAGCAATATATCAGCTATACAATAATGGCAAGGTGAAAGGAAACTTGGAGCAGGTCTTTACAACAGCCTCGCCTGGACCAGCTGTCCCTTGGCAGAGGGCTCTGGCCACCTCTGCTTGCCTAGACGCGCTGCTTGGATGGACTGTTGTCCCAGAGCCGCTCTCAGCTAGCAGAAACCAGATGTTTAGCAGGGCTGTAGACCAAGCAAGGCTGGCTTCCCTTGCCAACGTTCCTTCTCTCTCCTTCTGGTTGCAGATACAGCCCACACAAAGACGCTGATCCTTTGAAGCCCAGGGAACCTGCAATAATTGAGCGCTTTATTGCCTACAAGAACCAGGATCACGGGGCCTGGCTGCGGGGCGGAGATGTGTGGCTGGACAACTGCCAGTGAGTTTTGCCTTATTTCAACTCTCAGAGTTCAGCCCGGTGTTTATGGCGAGCATAGCTGTGGTTCAGACTATTTATACCGCTTTGCACCTTTCATATGGCCAAGATTGAAATAAAGATGAAACGTTACGTAAACCCAGGCATTATTTTACACAAAGAAAACCTGTTTTTGTCTGAACTGAAGATCTCTGAGGTTGTTGGGGGTTTTTTTGTGTGTGTGATTCTGACCGGCATTCAAAATGATAATGTGCAAACACACATGCACCAATGCAAATAACAGCACCCTTTTTTTACATGAAAAATGAGGTGCTTCAGAAAAAGAGCAGCAAAATCCACCACCTCCCTTGGCCGAACCTGGTAACAGATCAGCTTTATGTGGTTGGCTGTTATGCTGAATAAGCTGGAGTGATGTGGCAGACATGAAACTATGCGTCACAGCAGCAAGGCAGAGAAACTGGGCACGTGTGTCTTGTGCTCTTTCAGGGCTGTTTCTTGCGTTGGTCAGAACAGATATTTCTTTTGCAGTGGAAAACAGATGATCATCTGCATTTTCTTCTGCTGAGCCAGGTTCTTGATATCAACCACAAAGAAGAAAGAGGAGAAAAAGGAAAAAGCTACTTTACAAGGCATATTGTGATAACCGTGCCACGGGTATCTGCCTCAGCAGATCTGGTATCCAATTGCTGGCAGGGCTGCCTTACCTCAGAATGAGCCAAACCTTGTGGGCTGGCTCTGGCAACCTGTCAGATTGGTGAGAACAAGATTGTGGCAGAACACTCTGAAATGTGATGCTGAGCCGTCCTGTTTGTGCTTCCTGGGAACTTATGAGCCAGGGATACCTGAGGCACAGCGTGACCAACAAGATGTATTTGCAGATCTCTTGCATGTCGTGTAAAGTTTGTGTTGTTGAGTGCCACAGACAGAGGATACCAATGTTCTGAGTGAATTACCTTGCTTTATGAGCTTCCAGTAGTGATCTTATGGGTGTATCAGAATTCAAGGAAGCGGCTTGTAAACTGTAATTGTCTTTATGGCCACAGTAATTTCCGTTTCTGTTGCTACAGTAAGACTTATGTATTGCATTAACAAAACAAATGTTAATGTGGCATGCAGCGTACGTTTTATGGCGCCGCAGATATGAGAGGGAAGGCGATGCTGTGTAATGGACTGCCACCTAGAGTCAGGAGCAGGACAAGGCAGAGCCGGGTTTTACTCGGCTCTGCACTGATGGCTTTAATGTATGGGAGAGTTGGGTGATGGAGGCATTTATGTACTGGTGTAAATACCATCAAGATATTAACTCAAAATATTGTATCACTCATAGCCTTTCTGTAAGCTGGAGGCCTGGATCAAAAGTTGTCATCTTATCTAAAAGCTTTAGAATGTCAGCAAAATTGGAGAACATTGCCATTTTTTGTTTTTAATAAGGAAGGTCTGATCTCTGTCTTCCTGTTAGTGAAAGAGAAGCCAAGCTGCTTTTATAAAATTTCCCCCTGTAGAGTTATGTCATGAAAGCAGCATGTGATGCACGAACACACAGGAGAATGTAAGGCAAAATATTATTAAATAATAAAAGCTATTTGGAGGGAGAGATGAACATTCTATTTTTTACCTAACAGTGAAAAGAGTGTGGTCATTAGATACAGGGAAAAAGCATTATCAGACAAGTAAATAATGGCCAGCAATCACAGCCATAACTCCCCCTTGGAGCAATCAGGTTCACATCTACTGCTTCATGTGACCAATGTGTACTACATGATGTGCCAAAAAAAATATCTTCCAAAAAGGAACAAGCATGAAAAATCTTGAGTTCTCCCATGACTACTGTTTGGTAACTAAGCCCATCTGCCCTCTACCTCAATGGTTGTGTATTGACATGATTAAACAAAGAAAACCCTTCTGACACACCTCTCTTCTCTTGGCAGATTTGCAGACAACGGCATTGGGCTGACCCTGGCAAGGTAGGTGCCACACAGCTGGTGCTCAGCCTGGGGCACAGGGGCGGTGTGAGCAGCCTTTCACCTCCAGCCCTTTCCTTCCTAGCGGTGGGACCTTCCCTCACGATGATGGGTCTAAGCAAGAAATCAAGAACAGCTTGTTTGTTGGTGAGAGTGGAAACCTGGGCACTGAGACGATGGACAATGAGATCTGGGGACCTGGCGGCCTGGATCACAGAGGCAGGACCCTGCCTATCGGCCCGTAAGTTCAGCTCAGTACATCATCACACTCACTATTTCCACTCTCAGTACCAGCTCCAGCACAGAGTGGTTTCTTCAGCACAGTTTGATTTTGAAACTTGCACACAAAGGATTTTGGTTCCATGCCTCTCAATCCCGAAGTCCTAGCCCAGATGTAGTTACAGAGCTCAGCACTGCTGTTACTATTACAGCAGTGCTACAGGAATTTGATTCCTTCATTAAATAGTTTCAAAACATCCAGAGAACTTTGTGTGTGGTCTCTTCTTTAGTCCTACGGATTGGTTTGCACATGAAGCAATGTTTTGCTGTTGTTCCTGAAAGCATAGTTATCCTAATGGTAGCTCTGTGGTGACCAAACAGCTCAGCTGATGTTTTTCTGCCACGTTATGTGTGTCTCAGCTTTGTTTTTTTTGGTAGTGATGCAGTAGGTTTTTATAGTGATAATGAAAAGCCTAGGACTCTCCTAAATGTCCTTTCCATTTAAGTAAATGGGCGTATTTCATTGTTAGTATTGAGTGCTGAAACTCATAGTGGCAAAACTGTGAACTTGCAACCACTGATACGAGCAAGGGATCAAACTGGCTTATTATAAGTGAAATATGAAATATCTTCTCCTCTTAAGGAGTTTAAACATCACATTAACTTAATGTTAAAACACTGTCATCTTTACCTTGCAGCTTCTATCAGGAAAGGCTCTATTTTGATAAAGTTTCACAAGTTTGTGTCCCCTCAATTGTTTTCAAACTGATTGGTGAGATCTTTCCTTGTTTTCAAATTCATTTTTACTGCATTTGAGTTACACTGTTTCTCCTCCAGTTGGAGAAAGACGTGCTGGTACATTCCCAAGGAGTCTGTGCTGACCTGAAGAGTTTCAGGTTTCGCTGCTGCAGAACTCATTTGTGATGGCCAGCATGAATTTATTCATTTCTAGGTCAGTGCCTTAGCATTGCTGTAAGTTCCTTCCCTTGAGGAGTGCAGACTAAATAAAGGCGATCAGTCTCAAACATGAGAGAACTTGAGATGAACTTACAAGGTTAAGAAGACTTCACAGACCTAAGAAGCAGGGAAATCCCTTCTCTTCCAAAACACTAACTCAGGAGCTGCTAAAAAAAAGCAGCAGAGAATCAAGCGCTGCAGGACTGTCCACATCCAAGATGCATTATCAACCTCATGCCTATGTCATGACTGTCTGTCTCTGTCTCTTTCCAATGTGTTTTAGGAATTTTCCCATTCGAGGCATTCAGTTCTACGATGGCCCAATCAATGTCCAGAACTGCACCTTCCGCAAATTTGCTGCCCTGGATGGTAGGCACACGAGTGCCTTGGCCTTCAGGCTCAACAATGCCTGGCAGAGCTGCCCAAACAACAACGTCACTGACATTCATTTTGAAGATGTCCCTGTGAGTTATCCTTCCCAGCAAGGCCTGTCAGTTGGCTTGGAAGTGGGTTTATGGGCAAAAAGGGTGTAACAGCCTTTTGGAGAAAACAGGAGTTCCGCAAGAGCTGCCCGTTGTCTTTGCCAGAAGCAAAGAGAGTGGCAGCTGAGGAAGTAGGATGGATGAAATAATAAGCAAATCTGGTTTGCAGCAAACCAGAAGTATAAAAAAAAAATAGTGGTGTCAAGTGAAAATCACTTCCATTCTTGTGTGTGTCAGAAACTGTTAAAACAGAGAGAAGAATCTGCACGTGGGCTCCAGTTCTGCAGACATAAATGAGAGCAGAACCCAGCCAAAAAGAGGCTGACAAATGCTGAGTTACAGTATGAACTTCTGGGTGCTGCTCTGAACCTCATCTGGGGGTCTGTGCTTTTAGAGTTATTTCTGTGTTTGCTTGCACAAATATGAGCGAACTCATTGCTAATGTTCACCTCTAGCAGCTGTTAAATCCAACTGCCAAACATGACAAACAAATAAATAAAGTGGTTGGAAGTGAAATTATTTGGGTTGCTTAACTTTCAGAAAGTTAGCAGACTTGCTCAGATGTCAGGAAAAGTGCTGACTGGTTGGTTGTCCTTGTGCCAAATACGATGGGAAAGGCAAAATTCCCCTAAAACTGTTGATCTGTCACTCTCTCACATCACACCAAGTAGGCTGGTAGGCTGGTGACATGACATTTATTTATGCTGCATAAAAATATCAGTCAGAAGTTGCCTGAGCAGTCATTTCCCAAAGGAGGTCGCTGACTTTTCCCAGCATTGGTATGACTTTATGTGGCTTTGGAACCTTAAAAATATATTATCAGACAATGAGTGAAGTGGCCTTAGTGAAATTGCTCTGTCTCCTGAACCTTCCTCCAGAATTTTAAAACAAACCTTCTCATTGCTACAGCTGCAATTCTAGTTGTTTTAGCCTTTCCACCGAGGTCAACAGGAAAATCTGTGTCTGCTCTCTCTGACAAATCAGACACACCTTTAAGAAGCATGACCCAGCTCTACATTAACTTCAGACTTAACGAAGAGGCAGTGTGCAGGTAAAGGAGAGGAAACCCTAACACTCCTGCACCAAATGGCACTGATGTTTCTGCCAACTAACAAGACCAACTCAATCGAAACTGATTTTGATGCTTTCATCTGTGGGTGCTCTGTTTCAGAAGTTAGTAGTTCTGTTAGCATGTACATGTTATCTCGGAATACCTGCCACTCCAAACTTCATCTGGGGGCATGGAGCTTCAGTGCCATTGAACATCATCAGGCCTGCATTGTGTCATGCTGAGCAGCCAAAAATCCGTGGCTGTTTGAAGAATGACAATATTAGTGCATACACTGATTTCTTCATATATTAGTTTGCCCCCAAAGCCAACAACCTTTCTGGTCTGTTGAGCCATTTCAGTGACCACAGCTTCCTTTGCTTTGTACTGTAAGTAATTAATTCCTTTCTAGTGACATGAATGTGTCTCACTATTTTGTTTAGATTACCTCAAGGGTCTTCTTTGGAGAACCTGGACCCTGGTTCAATGATCTGGATATGGATGGTGATAAAACATCTGTTTTTCATGACGTAGATGGTTCTGTGTCTGAATATCCAGGCTCTTACCTGATAAAAGAAGATAATTGGTTAATCAAACACCCAGACTGCATTGATGTGCCTGACTGGAGAGGTTCTATCTGCAGTGGACACTATGCACAGGTAAAGCTGCTTAATTTGATGCATCATTATCACTTTAATTATCTTGGCATTGTAAAGCATGACTTCTAGAAACGTGCTTTCTGCAGAGTGCTTGGGGTTTAACTGCATGTGTGCGCAGGAGGGTTTGAATACGAAGATCTTGTGCTTTGATTTGGACACTTTGGGCTGAAACAGCTTTTACCCCACGAGCACTAGCAGATTAATATTCATAAATCTACCAGCTACTGGGTAAGGAAGGGTTATTTCCTCTCACTTCAAGGAGGGAAGTGCTGCCCACAGGACTATGGTAAGCGTGCTGAGGAGTCAAAATTAGACTTCAGCTCTCATGGTCTTTCATCATCCTGTTGAGTAACCACCAAACCATTCTTCCCACCATGTGAGCTTTCACCCTACTGTCTGGAGAGAGTCCTTGTTTTTCTCTGTTTTTGGTTTTGTTTTTTTTTTTTTGTCTTAGGTGTTGAGAGTGTTGCTTTTTCAGCACAGTGCCACTGAAGTCAAGCTGTAACCACTGGGCTGGTTTTCCTTCTCAAATCCAGACAGAAGGGTCCTTGTTTAACACAAGTCAGATGTTCCACAGCCCCACAGTCCCACAGTATTAATGTTTTCCATTAATACTTCTGCTCTACTGTAGGCCTATCCGGGGCCTTAACTGACATACTTTAAATAAGGAAATGATCTTTACATTTCCCCATTTTTAATTTTTTATTAAAAAATAAAACAAAAAAACACCCGAACAGCCTATTTTTTTAAAAAGAAAGAAGCCGAAGAAACTGAATGTACATGTTTTAAGTATATGGTGTACAGGTCACTGTTGAAGTGACTGACCTCACACAAGTTCACAGCTGTAGAGTAGCTGAACCTTTAATGTTTTACTGTATTAAACACTTGATGATCTTTTTTCATCCAGATATACATCCAAGCCTACAAGCCAGCCAACCTCAAAATGAAAATAATAAAAAATGACTACCACAATCACCCACTCTACTTGGAAGGGGCTTTGAGCAAAAGCACTCATTACCAGCAATATCAGCCAGTTATAACTCTGAGGAAAGGCTACACCATTCACTGGGACAAGACAGCCCCTGAAGAGCTGACCATATGGCTCATCAACTTCAACAAGTGAGTGATCCAACTGAATTCCAACATTCCAGCTTAATAATGTAACTGCACATTTTTAGTGGGTGAGGTCATTGCTGTGTGAACTCTTCCAGAATTAACATAATTGTTCCAGGAACTCCTTTGAGTTCACCATCTTTTCATTTGACATCTCAGATTCCTGTTGGCTCCCTGGGGAAGCCCTGGAAGATAACACAGTCCTTTTTAGAAGCCTAGATAATGCATTCCTGGTGCATAGAAGTCAGAGGTGTAGAAGTCAGGAGCAGATCTGACCCCTGTTGCTTAACCAACCCGTAGAGGTTATGTCTAATTTACATTGCATTGATTGATCCCCAGCCATTACAATTTTAACTGGCCAGGAAAAGAATAAGTTACATTTTGGAGTGAAGTATTTAATTTGGCTTTTAACATGTGCAGGAAAATAGTAGTAATGCATCGACTTGTTACAACCTGAGTCTTTGCTATTTCAGGAACGACTGGATCCAAGTAGGGTTTTGTTATCCTAAAGGGTCGACATTTTCCATTCTCTCAGACATCCACAATCGTCTCTTGAAGAAAACAATCAAAACTGGAACCTTTTATAGGGTATCTCAAATGGAGAAACTGGAGTACAGATATCCTAGCAAAGGATACTACTACTGGGATGAGGACACTGGGTAAGGAAATGGCCCTTGATGATTTGGACACCTTTTTGAGAAAGCTGCTGGAATTCTGAGCTGTTTGGCGAATGCCACCAGTTGGGATCACAGCAAAACCAGAAATTCTTTCTGGGAATGTGACCAGCATTTAATTTTCTTGGGACTCCCATAGTTGCCAGTCATTTGCAGGCCATGCTGTGCTTCCTGCCAGTTCCTCTGGGAAATGCTTTGCTAAGTGAATACAAATTAGGAAGAAAAAAAAAAAATGCAGACCATAGTACTGAACCAGAGACACACCCAACCTTTTTTGTTTTGAACAACAGCCGTTTAGAAAATCTAAGACAGGGAGGCACAATAACCAAGAGTGCAAAGTCTGTTGTTTTCTTTTACAGAACTAAGAAAATGTGAGAGACCTAAAGAAAAAGTTCTAAAATACAAACTATGTATTTCTGTGTAAATGGACATTATGAAATAGAGCTCTAGGGCAGTTTAGATGTCAGCTGACCTTTCTTAAGTTTCCTGACTTTCCCAAAGCATTTTTGAGATGCAGGCATCCTTTTAAATGTATGTAACATGTTTATTGTTATAAACTCCTTAAACCAGCACAGAGGGTTTTCCACACATATTATTGCAAAGTATTAGGAAGGAGTCCACTGAACCTTAGTCACTTTTTGCATTGAACTCAAGGATGCTCTTCACTTTTCTCCCTTATGTACAGACTGCTGTTTCTGAAACTTAAAGCTCAAAATGAGAAGGAGAAATTTGCTTTCTGCTCTGTCAAAGGCTGTGAACGAATAAGGATCAAAGCTATGATTCCAAAGACTGCTGGTGTCAGTGACTGTCAAGCCATGGCTTACCCCAAGTACATTGAGACGCCTGTAGTAGAAGTGCCAATGCCTAAGAAGCTGTCTACTGTACAGCTGGTAAAGTAGTTGATTTCCTATCACAAAATTGTTTGTTATTCTAGCCCATATTGTTCCTCTACTCATGAAAAGACATTGTAATGGATTCAGTATATTTCATGCCTGTTTTTATGAAGTGGATGAGACATGAGAAATTGTATGAAACAGATTCTTGCAAGTGCCGAGTATGAAAGTGTTCAAAGGACAGAGCAGTTCAAGTTAAATACCCAGTCTTTTGAGTCTCTGTTGGGAAGTGCCGTGCTTAAAAACAGGATAAACAGTGGTGAGCTGGAAGAGGGCTTGGTCCAGGGAATGTGATGCTGGAGAGATGCAAGCTGTCTTTCCAAGCTGTAAGGACAACAGCAGCAGACAGGGGACTGCGCAGCTGAGTGTCTCCTTTGTATATAGGATTCTGCACAACGCTGTGTGTCCTGTATTCTATCCAGTCTGATTCTGAGAGGAAGGAGGATATTTATCTCATCACCCTTGAAGCAGGAAATCATAGCAAACCCAGCCTCAGAGAATTGTGTATAAGCACCATGAAGTGAGAATCACAGTCGGCCATTTGGTGAAACAGTTTAGATGTAGACAGGATGAGCAGAGAGGCTGCCATTGTGCCCAGTCTCATTAGCAATGCAATTTGGCAAGTCACAGCTCATTCTGTAGCTGTCTTCTTGACTGAATTTTGTGGTTTAAAATGTTTACTGAAGGTGCAGCACTCATGTAATGGACACCCTTATTAAAAACTCTTTTTTCTTTCTTTTTTTTTTCTGAACAGAAAATGAAGGACCACCTACTAGAAGTGAAAATAGAAACTTATAAGAAACAATACTTCCACCTGAAGGATGACTATGCATACATTGAGGTAAATGGGTCTTCTCAGTAAACTTTATGGGACAAAAGATTTGAGTCACTTTTCCTTTGAATTTTACAAAAAATAATAAAAAAAAAAAGCAGGTCAGCTTGACCTCAGAGATCTGGAAATCTGCCCTTTGATGTAATAAGCAGTCCCCTAATTCAAGGCTATTAGTGCTTCTTAGAGTTGATTATTTTGCATTTGTGTTTCTTCAATAAACTGATAATGTTCCTTCCCCCCTCCCACAGGTTGATGGTGTAAGGTATTTCCTCACCGAAGAGGGTATTCAGCTGATAGTGATCGATGGACATCATGGGAAAGTAGTCGATCGAGTAACATTCAGAAACTCAATTCTACAAGGAATCCCAGCGCAGATAGAAAACTACGTCAACAACATCAGAAATCAGTGAGTAATTTGGTGCTGGTAAGGCATAGCATACGAGAATGCTGTATAACACATTTTTTTGTGGTTTTGGTCACCTAACATGGACCAGACTGAGCTAACAGTTTGTGCTTTTGTACCTGCTGACTTTGAGTCCAAATGTGAGCAGGACATGCAGGCAGCTGAGGGTGCAGAGTGAGATTTAGGAACTGATCGAGCCTCCAGTAAGCTACATTTGATTAATAAACTGCAGATCCACACTGATGCTGTGGGTTAGAGACAACAGAAGGCTTAAGTTCAGAAATAAACTTGAGCACATATTGGTACAGATGTACAGCTTACATTTTCCTACTGCCTGCACACTTTCTCAAATAGCAGAAAGTCCTGCTAATAAAATACATTCCTCTTTGCATCTGTCCCCTACCCATACCTAAGGTCTCTATGCTTCATTTTTTAAGCACCTAGAAATGCAGTTTTTCAGGTGGGTGCTAATTACCCACCAGATGTTCTTGCATATAGGAGAACAGTGGGTTTATTTGCTGGAATAGTGAAGGAAACAGCATCAGAAGTCTTTTATCCAAAGGGATTGTTCCTACGATGGTTTGTGGAATGCTATGGGAAGTGAATACCTTTCCTTGCTATGAAATCTGTTTTGATTTGAAAACCAGTACATAACATTTAATACAAATGTGATTGCTTTGCTGATGAGCCACCTGGTGGGCAGATTGACAGGGTGCTGTTCTAGGATTTATTCTACAGACTTGGAGGAAGTTTTGTCATGGTACCAAGCTTGTCAACACAAAAAACATTTTAAATAATTCTAAAGGTTGCAAAAAACATGTCAAGTGGTTACTACAGAAAAGCGTGCTAGTTACTCACTTTTCTTTCATTAAACAATCAAAGAAAAAAAGGACCCATCATTCTTTGCTAAAAAGTACAATCTTAAACCTGTCTAAAGCCTGCTGCTTGGGTTCTTTCTTACTGGAAGAGGATGAGTTGTTAATTAGGCTTTAGGTGCATTTAAGTCAAGCTGAGCCTCACTGTTTCATCTTGATGAGTGTTAGAACTGGATTAGGATTGCAATTAGGATTAGTTTACAATTAGGACTGGATCTGTATGCAAAACAGCCAGCACCTAGGGTATCACTCAGCTGTGTGTCCTTGTGAGGGCTGAAAACTCAAAACATTCCTTTCCTTTAACCAAAAGCTTTCCCAGCTCTCCCCCTGCTGGCCTTTCCAATCCCATCAGGCAAAGACTTCAGCTATGACCACGAAACTCCTTTAATCCATTGCTGCACGAGGTGCCATCCAGCTGCAGGTGGGCACCCTGCAGTTGGAGGGACAGGACAGCTCTCTGCCCTCTTCAGCACAGATTCCAGAATGTCTTGCCAGCCTCTCATCAAGATACTGCTCAAAAGACTTTTAAATAGATTTACAGCTTTGTGGATGTGAGAGGAAGTACTTCTAGCAATAAGTCTTTCAGTTCCTCTAAGCAACTCTCTTCCATTTTTTAAGCCAAAAAATCAGTTTTTGATAAGTTCTCCAGGAGTAAGAAAACAAAACATTAAGTGAATTTATTTTAAAGAAGACACCTAATAGAAATTAAAGATTTTACTGAACTCAAAGTAGAAAAAAGAGCATTCACAAAGCAGCCAAAAGCAGCTCAGCAGTGCAACCCATGGATTATTTAACACATCAGGTTTACTATAGGAAGAGACCCAATGGTTCATAATTCTTTTACTTCCCTTTTGCCACCACCCAGTGCTGTTTTCCCCTGAACAGTTCCATATCCAGTGCAGCTGTTCGGGTGTAACTGCAGCACTCAGCAGCTCAGGGTTGGAGCTCTGCAGGCACTGCTGCCAAATTAATTTTAGCAACTTGTGTCCACTGTGATGCAGGAAAGCAGACCCAACAAGGCTCTCGTTTTGCAGCACTGCAAATGCCAGTTGAGTCAGAGAAGCTTCAGTTGTGGAAACCTGCAAGGTGGAATGAAATTATTTAATCTAGGCAGGTGTTCAATTATTCTGCCTCGCAGATATGCAAGAATAGGGCATCCCAGCCCTACTAAATGTCATAGCAAAACTTCCACTAGTAACTAAAAAAAAAAAAAAAAAAAAAAAAAAGGAATTCTGTCTGCTTCCTAATAGGTTTTGTTGGCATTATTGGAAAAGTGACCATATGACTAAGCTGTCAGCATTGACAAAAGCCATTAAAGCAGAAAGCATTGCAGCTCGTAGGTGACTTGGGGTTGCACAGACGGGTTAACAGAGCTCAAGCCAGAAAAGCAAGGAATGGTTCCTAACTCCTCACCTGTTTATAAATGACTTTTTGTTTCCTTCAGCTCTATAGTGCTGGTGACATCTAAAGGAAGATTCATTTCAAGAGGACCATGGACTAAAGTACTGGAGAAACTTGGAGCTGAAAAAGGTTTTAGTTTAAAAGGTAACCACTTCTAAAAAGCACAGTTCTAAAAACCCTTTGATTATTCCCCTGTGTGATTCTCATAGAGGCACCTTTTCTGGGCTTCTAAACTTCACCTTGCCTGTCCTATCAGCATGTGCTCAGACATCCTGGGAGAAGGCATTTGCTTACTGGGAAAGGTTGTATCTATTGCAGCATCAAGTGCAGTAGCTTTACTGCAGAAATCAAGTGTCTCGATTACAAAGCATCCCATGCTGCACTAGTATATAATTCTTCCATGCATGTAGTTCTGATCAGCTCTAACTGCAAACCTTTTTTTTTTTTCCTGAGCATATGCAAACGCTCCAACAACAATACCTTCAATAGTCAGCTCTGAAGGGGGGTTCCTGATCTCTTTCTTCTCTGCTCTATATCACACAGTGGCTACTGTTAATTAATGGAAGCACAGAAGTTATGTATACAATTTTAATTAAACCTGATATGGAAAATATTTCTTTAATTCCTCAGTAGTGCATTATCAGCAACATTTGTATGCACTTTTGTGCTCCTGACCACCTGCATCGGTCCAGCAGTCTGGGTTAGCCACCCATGTTTGTGTCTACAGCCCTGATATGCTTCTAATCTATTTGCTCTGATTTGCAGAAAAAATGGCTTTTGTTGGATTCAAAGGCAGCTTCCATCCTGTCTGGGTGAAGCTGGTCACTAATGAGGACTCAGCTAAAATCTACCAAGCACTGCCAATTCCTGTGGTGAAGAAAATGAAGTTATGAGGACGCAAAGCTTTGCCTTCTTCTGGCTGCCAGCACTGCCCCACTGGGATGGACTACTGACTGTTCATGACAGGCACATTACAGTGTGCTCCAGAAGCGTAGCGTTTTGTTGTTGTCGTTGTTCAAAAAAAGAAATCTTACTGTAAGTAGCTAAAGTGGCCGCATGTGATGGAAACGCATTCCTCTGTGATCAGCGCGTGTTCTGTGATCGTCGGCACTTCGCCAGTTGACTTCCATTGATGTTGACGCTCATGTCACTAAGCAAGGTTTGACCTGATCTGCAAGCTGCTGGTTTTATCAGCACGCCTATGGCGTGTTGTCTCTGGAAAGGTGAGATCTAGGGCTAAAGGCCACTGAGGATTGTTGTTTGTACCAACCTCTAACTCATCCAAACACTTTTCTTTCCCCCGGAGTAACCAGCCAACTCAAAGCCTTGAAAATCTAAGGTAGAAGGTGTGGATTTGAATGACTACTTAGATGCTAGGAAGTGTAACTGGACAGCAAGACTGTACCTTAAATTTTCTGTGACAACTTATCAAGCTCTTCGGGATCTGTGTTGTACATACATGGCACATAGTTGGGGAAGAGAAGGGAGAGGAGTTAAGCAAGTATACAAGAAGAGACTGATGCAACCACATCTTTCTGCTTGTTCAGAAAACCATGGTTCTCCTGTACCTTCAGGTCTTTTAATAGTGGTTTCTCAAATGGGAGGTTTTCCTTCAACAGCAGCCATAGTCTAGAAGGAAAGACCTGTCAGTCAGCACCAACAATTCCATCCCTTTCTCTTCAGTCTGACCATATATATATTCAGGACCAATCTAGAAGGTGTATGGTAGACAGTCAAAAAGGACATCCTGTTCAAGATTTCCAGTTCTCAGCTGGGAATACTGAGACTTGTGTTTCTCAGCTACAAATGGGTTGAGCAGCACTTAGCTTTCCAGATTGGGTCAGTCTCTTGGGTGTTGCTTTCCAGCTAAGTCTTTGGCCTTTGGACCACGAGTATCTTGACCTCCTGGAAGAGTTATGTGAGTGGAAGGTGGCAGAGGTAGAAGTCTTTGAGGTCTTACCAGTTAGCTGAAGAATTAGACTGGGAATCCCCATATGCTAGTTGGATGTTGTGTACCTGCTTCCCCCTTCCTTCAAAGCATTAGGCTGGTAATAAAGGCAGATCAGTGAGAGTCAGGACTCCTGCACAGACATTTCCTGAAGGTGGGAAATTAAGCATTGTCTTGTAAAATACTTTAAGCACTTCTGATGTTCACTGATGTTTCTGTTTGTTGCTCAGAAATGCCATGAAAGCGTATGCAGAGGCAGTGGCTGTTATAAAGGGTTTTAAGAGAGAAGTTTTAAAAGTAAATATGAAAGTCAATTTTCCCAATATCCGGGTTTGTTTCCCTTCTTTGTCTCTCCCTGTCCATATTACTACAGAAATTATTCTGACTGCTGATAATTACTTCATTTTGCTCTGTTTTAATTAGAACTCCAGTAACTAAATTGCTTCCCCTCCCCCCCCCCACACACACACTTTCCAAAATACTGTCCTTTAGCTAGAATGAAAGAGCAATGATGCTGCAGGTCATCCCACAACAGGGCTGATGCTGAACTCTGTCAGCCCTGTCCCTCCTTTTTAGATCAATATCTCTGAAAGGAAAAACAATTGTGAGAAAAAGCCAGGTAGCACTGTAGGCTATATTTCCTTCCAGCCTCTCCTGGGTTTTGAAACTGGAAATGTTCTTTTCAAGCTTATATCCAAGCTTTCCCTTTTTCTTCCCTTGCTTCTCAACAAGAGCCTGTTAATGAAGGAGCAGCACAGTTGTTTTCGGGTTTGGGGCATTTGCACTGTTTCTGGAATGGATGGACAAGTTAGGTGGTGGTGGTGGGTTTTTTTTCTTACGATGGTTTGGGGAATTTCACCCTCAAAGCACAAAAACTCTTCCTTGGAAAGGTTCCTTTTTAGTTCAGCCAAACATCACTTACCTGACATTCTCTGATAGGTGAAACAGAATCAGATCCCTGAAATTGAGAAATACACTGAAAAAAAAGTCCCTGAGTGTGTCAGGCTGGTTTATCTACACATCTTCGTTCCTATAATTGCACCTGTACCAGTGGAGTACACGTGCTTCCATGAGATGGACCAAAGTGTGAGCATTTCTTTCATGAGCACTTGACATGGGCAGGAAAGCGAGGTTCAGAATGTACCTGGTTTGGGATCTGGTTTTCCACACCCCACTCTGTGAAGCACTTCTTCCCTGGTCGCTGGAGGCTCCCTATAACTATACATGTGCAGATGCCCAAAGGACCGTGCCCTAGGCTGGCTTCCTCTGCATTTGTGCTAGAGTTGTAGCTTCTGATTTTACAATTTTTGGAATTCTCAGGGTGAAATCACAAGACTTGGCTCTAGGAAAACTTCTTCCTTAAGAAAATCTTGTCTTATTAAGAGAAAAACACTTTAAGTAGCTCATTCTGTCATGTAAAGCTTGTCACCTGGGGCCTGTTTGGAGCTAGGGCTGGGTCTCATGCTGTGAATACTTAGGACAGGATCACTGCAGTCTGTAAGCCTGAGGGATAATGGAGCATCATAGCAGTGTACGGGGCAGACACTCCTGTGAAATGCAAAGGACTCCCACTGACGTGAATTGGATGAAGTCAGTGGGTTACTCTGAAGTCACAGCTTAGCCTGATGCCATCACCAGTCAGCAATAGTTTTGTGCCATATGATTCCTTTTTCATCTTTAACTGTTGTAGAAATTGCACGTGCACATTTTGACTAGTGAATTAACTGGCTGCTTGTACTTTGTATGTCCATTTAACAATCCCTGCACCAGCTGCAATGATCCTCTTTATAAGGTTTTATTACTGCAAACGTTCCCATCTCTGCCTACCCAGTTGCTGTTGTCAGAGTGATTTTTTGATTGTTTTTTTTTGTTCAGATGCTTGTTTGGTTGGATGTTTGGGTTTTTTTTTTGTTTTGTTTTTGCATTCTGTTCCAATGCTTGTTTTACCTGTCGCCGAAATAGCTGGTCCTTTTTCGGGTTAGATGTATAGTGTTTTGTACATTTTCTTAGAGACTTTCCAATGAAAAAGATATATTTTCTATTTATTTATTACAATGGCACTAAGACAACTAAATTGCAGACATACGAAGCATCTTTACTGGAGTTTAGCATTGGCTAGGTTGTTAAGGAGGTCGGCAATATGGCTTTTCTGATAATCTGCTTTGCACTTGAAAGCTCTCTATGTCCGCAGAATGTGGTAATGAATTGACTGTCTGTTTTGTGGTGACAAGAGCTGTCGGGACATTCGTTCCAAAAGATCGTGGCTTACAACTGAAATAACATGTAGTTGTTTGGAGTACACAACGTTTATCAAAATAAATATTCAATGCAAGTTTCTCATTTTACTTTTGTGTCTTGCCTCTTCAGTGTACATCTCTAATGATCAGCTGGCGTTTGCTGGAGTAGCTCCTTCTGCAGCCAACAGTGTTCAGACCATTGCACCCAGTGCCTCAGCTTTGCTCTTAGCAGCTTGCTTTCCTAAGGAGATACAGGTGATGCAGTGCTGCTAGGTCTGAAGTGGAGACCAGCCCAGGACTTGTTACATCATCTGAGAGACATACACTGCTCCTTGGTTACATTCAAAGACAAAACCTTTGAAAACCTCTTCCATGTGAGGACGTGGGGAGGTCCTGGTGTCCTCTCAGCCCCATGTCTCTCACCCTATAAGCACACTCCTTGTTGCTGGAGGCAGGGGATGCTGTGGGGTGTGAAGGGCACTGAGACGAACCCTGCTGCTGTGATCTGTCACACCACAACACAATGAGGAGGCTGTCGGTAGAAACTCCAGCAACGCTGGAGTTGTTCCATGCCCGTGCTTCTCTAAGCTTCTCTAGCAACTCCTTCACGTTATAACCACGGATATCTGAAATTCACACCACTATTAACAAGATTACCAGCACCTGAAAGACAAGAGCTGAAAGCAAGAACAGAAAAGCAGCAGGCCCTCTCTGTGCATACAACAGGGAGGATGATTAATATCCATAAAGCAATGTGAAATATGTACTAGTTTGGATATTCGTGAGATCTCACATGAGATGGCACATGGAGCCACACTGCCAGCCTCTGCCAGCAGCACTGCAAGGGCTGCAGTGCCTTCAAGTGCCTCAATCCATATCTATGTCCAACACCAAAAATAATCCATTTAAAAATATATATTTATTAGAATTATTACTATTAATTTAAGTGATGGTAACAGACCTGCTTTTGCTATAAGAAACATCTATAGCTACAGTGACACTTATAACATCAAAAACAAGGACGCTGCTTTATTAAGTAGCATTATACTGTTCCACTGTTCTGTTACCCTTACTGTGAAGAAGTTTCTTCTCATATTTATGTGGAACCTCCTACATTGCAGCTTGCACCCATTGCCCCTTGTCCTATCATTAGATGTCGCTGAAAAGAGCCTGGCTCCATTCTCCTGACACTTCTGACCCTTTACATATTTATAAATGTCAAGAGGTCACCCCTCAGCCTCTCCAAGCTAAAGAGACCCAGCTCCCTCGGCCTTTCCTCCACTCCCTTAATCATCTTTGTGGCTCTGCACTGGACACACTCACACAGTTCTTTGTCCTTGAAATACCAGGCCCAGAACTGACACAGTACTCCAGATACAGCCTCACCAGGGCAGAGTAGAGGGGAAGGACAGCAGGGTAGAGGAAACAGCACAGTGCTGGCTCATGGTCATCCTGCTGTTCACCAGGGCCCCCAGGTCCTTTTCCCTTATGCTGCTCTCCTACAGGTCTGTCCCCAGCCTGTACTGGTACCCAGGGTTGTTCTTGTCCAGATGCAAGACTACACTTGCCCTTGTTATATTTCATTAAATTTCTCCCTATCCAATTCTCCAACCTGTCTAGGTCTTGCTGGAGGGCAGCACAGCCTTCTGGTGCGTCAGCCACACCTGCCAGTTTTGTGTCATCAGCAAACTTGCTGACAGTGCATATATAAAATACGTATCTTTATATAAAAGTATAAATATAGCACTGGTCCCAGTACTGACCTTTGAGGGATTCCACTGGATACAGGCCTCCTACTAGACTCTGTCCATTGACCACAATTCTCTGGCTTCTTTCCTTCAGCAAGCTCACAGTCCACCTCACTACTCGATCATCCAGACCCCACTCTCAGTTCAGCTGCAAGGATGCTGTGCGAGATGGTGTCAGATGCTTTACTAAAATCCACCACATCCATATCCACCACTTCACCATCATCTAGCCAGCTGGTTAAATCTCCAAAAAAAAAAAAAGGCTACTAGGTTGGTCAAGTATGACTTCCCCTTAGTGAAGCCATGTTGACTGCCTCTAATGACACTCTTATCCTTGATACGCCTGGAGACAGCACCGAGGATAAATTATTCCATCTCCTTTGCAGGGTTGGAGGTGAGGCTGAACTGGTCTATGGTTACCTGGGTTCTCCTTCTTGCCCTTTTTAAAGACTGGAGTGACATTAGCTTTCCTCTAGTCCTCAGGCATCCCTCCCATCCCCCACAACTTACTTAAGATAGTGGAGAGTGGCCTAGCAATAACTTCTGCCAGCTCCCTCAGCACCCGTGGGTGCATCCCATCAGGACCCATGGATTCATGGATGTCCAGATTGCTTAACTGGTCTCTAACCTCATCAATCGAAGCAAATTACTCCTTTATCCTGACTTCCTCTGGGGCCTCAAGGTACATGCCTCTGCAGGGCAGCCTCCAGCTGTGTAGACAGAGACAAATAAGGCATTTATATCTGCAACATATTTGAAGAAGCCCTTTCTGTTGTCTTTGACCCCTCTCTAAAGATTTAATTCTAAGCAGGCCTTAGTTTTCCTAGTTGTCTCACTACATCCTCTGACAACAGTCTTATACTCCCCACAAGTGGCCAGTCCTTCCTTCTTTGATCTGTAGGCTCCCTTCTTCCACTTGAGTTTGCCCAGCAGTTCTCTGTTTGACCTTGCAGATCTCCTGGCTGCCTTCCTTGACTTCCTACCTGTTGGGATGCTCTGATCTTGACCTTGAAAGAAGCAGTCCTTGAATGCTAGCCAACTATCATGGGCCCCTTTACCAAGTACCCTGTCCCATCGGATTTCTGCTAGCAATTGCTTGAAAAGGCCAAAGTTGGCCTTTCTGAAGTCCAGGGTTGTGATTCTGCTTGGTATTCTGTTTCTGCCACATGAAATACTGAACTCCACCATCTCATGGTCACTGCAACCAAGGCTGCCTTCAACCTTCACCACTTCAACCCATTACTCTCTCTGTTAGTGAGAACAAGATCCAGCAGCTGTCCTCTCCTAGTTGGTTCATCCACCATTTCCATCCAGAAAAGTTATCATTAATGCACTGGAGGAACATCCTGGACTGCGGCTGGCTCGCTGAGTGGGCCTTCCAGCAAATATCAGGGTAGCTAAAATCCCCCATGAATACCAGGACCTATAATTGTGAGGCTGATATCAGCTGCCTATAGAAGGGCTCGCCAACTTCCTTGTCCTGATCCAGTGGCCTGTAATAGACAACCACAACATTATCAACCAGGCCAGCCTGCCCCTTCTCACCCACAAACTCTCAACTTGCTCCTCATCTACTCCTGGACAGTACTCAATGAATTCTAGTTGTTCTCTCCCATAGAGAACAACCTTGCCTTGCTGGTCTGTCTTTCCTGTAAAGAACATGGCCATCCATGACATTAGTCATGTGGCCTGTCCCACCATGTCTCTGTAATTGCCACCAGATCATAATCTCCTGCCCTAACATCGATTTCTCACTCCTGCTTATTCCCTATGCTACATGCATTGGTGTACAGGCTCTTCAGGGAGCAAGCTGAGCACACTGATTTCAACCGTAAGAAGAGGGGAAGCACCCCAGTCTTTATCAGTACTAGAGTGCTGCCCCACCAGTGCCAATCTAGCTACACCTCCATCCCACTTTGAATCTAGTTCAAAGCTCTCTGAATGAACCCTGCTAATTCCTGTCCCAGAACCCAACCAGCAAAATTATTAAGAATTAGAAACATCACAGCCCCAGTAAAATGGATCTGTAAAAGCAGAGGCAGCTTCATGGCTCTCTGCATTGCTATAAACATGCCATGCAATCAAGGAAAATTCTGAAAAAGGTAAATGCTCCCTGAATAAAAAAAAAAAAAAAAAGGAAACGAGCCACAGAAAGAGAAGAAATATTTCCTGAGCCTTATTACAAAGCCCAAGATAACAGCGGCCAAATATCAAAGAGAAGTAGGCTGCCCTGTATCTTAATGGAATGTTATTTTATGATTTCCTTTTTGAAAAAGAATTTTAAAAATTTAGTAACAGTGACAGAGACCTTTTTGAAACCAAAGCTGACCCGGCTTCTCCAAGAGAAATGCTTTGACAGCACAAGTGAAAACCAGAAATCCTGTTGGCTACAGAGCTGCTCAGTGTGTCATAATAGATAACAATGGAATTTTAAAAATGTGTCCTTCACTTAGAATGAGAGAGCAGTGCTGGAGACAAACCAAAAGAGATTTTTTCCTGCTGGAAAAGATGCAGAAGATGACCATGTAGCAGATAAGACAGAGATAAAAGCCTGCTAACAGCTATGGTTTCACAGTAATCCTATGACACTGAAATTTATTACATGTACCTCTTAGTGATGTAGTAATGACCACAAATCGAATTCTCATCTTTCCAGAAAGAAGCATTTACAATGCTTGAATGTCCTAAATAATAACATTTAGTCACTGCTGAGGGTGTTTTGTTCCATATTTAAGCACTAGCATTCACTTGTTATACAGGCTAGCTAGGTCTTCCATGTAGCGTAAACATCAGCTTTGCTTACTCACTTTGCTCCATAAAGTTAGGTCTCCAAGAATAGGGAATGCACTTGTTCTCTTATAGCTAGAAATATAAATTAGAAAAATAAATACATTCAGTAGAACAGATGAGGCATATGGTATACATTAGACTTAGTTTGAAAATGAAATCAGATGCTTATTCCAATATTTTAATCAATAAAATCAAATGAAAAGTTTTCACAAAGTACGACATTTTCTGTAGTAACATTGCCAAACTATCTTCTGAGAATGGCAGCTGGGTTAAAATACAAAGATAACCCAGCAAATTTAGTTGTGGCATTAGAACAGAGAAATAATTAAAGTGGAGTAGAGAAAGGCAGAAATTTAGTTGTCATGACAGCAGGCTTTTTTCCACATACCTGTGTGTAGAGCTTAGATAAGGAGGCAAGAAGTTATCATCTCCAACTAAACAAAATCACCTTCAAGAGGCTCAGCTTCAATATGTATATATATGCAACATATATATACACACATGCATATATATTGTGTTTGGGTCTCTTCAATCAGTACAACATAACATTGCTTATATAAAGCTGCACCAGTCCCAGCGACATGATCCCAAAGACTTCTAGAGGGAAAAATCAAATGAGCCATTATTTTTAATTTAAAAAAGTGGCATAAAACATGACTTCATTTGGCACACGCTAATTACTCAGAAACAAACAACTGGTCAACAGGTGTGCTGAATTTCAGCAAAGCTCCCTCCACCCTATTAACCACAAAAGGAAGAGACCCAGCCTCCTGTAAACACAGCCTTTCGACTGACTACAAGCACTGATTCTCAGAAGTTGGACTACAGTTACAGGGTAGTGATCAACCCTCCTCCTTTGCTTTGATTTTCTATTATTTGTTGCATTACTTAAATACTTAGCTCATTAAAACCCAGTTTGAAAAAAACAAAAAAACACAACCAAAACTCAAGCCAGAAAGAACAGAGCATTTCCACTCGTGTGATGACAAACTGAATTGTCATCTTGGTACCATAGAGTTGTTGTAAAAAGAAAAAAAAAGGCAATAACTTTTCACATATGCTTATCTTCTCAGAAGAAAAATTCTTAGACAAAACAGAAGGTACCTGAAAGTGTTACAACATGTTAAGTTAGTTATGAACAAGAAACAGACTGCACATCTCTCTGCAGTCCAATATCCAAGTTTCTAGAGACCTACCTCAACTCCTGAATGCCTTTGGATTAACAATGGAATACAAAACCAATATGTGACTTTCATTTATCCACTCAGACAACTGTTTAGTGAAGTGTGGCAGGAAAGATTTCTTGAATTCATACGCTATCACTGGAAGTAAGGAAAAATGATTGTCTGGAATTTTTATCAATATCAGTTAGTCCTAATGAGTAACTAAAGAAACCAAAGACAGGTTAGTTTTCCTCCCTGAACTTCTAACTAAATGCATCATTATTTAAAATGTTTGACTACTCAGTGAAGCAATAAGTTTAGTGACATCCTTTTATTTTGGAACAAGCACTCAGTAAGTCAGCTTCCCTCTTTTGATAATGAAATATTCCACAAGAGCAACCATTATGGTTCAGTTAGGACCTTTCACCCAAAACACTTGGATTTTAGCACCTTATAAAAAGAGTGAAAGTAATATTATCTTGGTACTATCGAATTGAGACAGTCAATACTGTGCTCATCCTCTGAAAAATTATGTGGACCACAAATACTGGGTGCATTTAGTCCTAAATACATAGAAGAGGAAAAGGAAAGCACTGCTAACCCATGAGTTTGCCTGAAAACTGATGGCATTATAATAAAACCTTCCTGACCACATAAAGGCTTTCAAGGAGAAATGAGACTTGCTCTCATACATCAAGGTTCACGTTATTTAAACCACTGATCATTTACAATCAACCACGGCACGCTCAGGAATTTAAGGAAAAAAATTAATCTGGTTATTAAACATCAGTAAGAGATATGTCAACCTCGAAGTTTAACTCCGCACTGTGACTAATGTTTTTACAAGGATTCAAGCAAACCATTAGCACAACAAATTAATTCCAGAGTTAAAGCCGTATCTTCTAACTCACTGCCTAGATAATGGGGTACTGTTCTTTGGCAGCAGCAGCAACTTGAATGCCATGAATGTGACTTTTCACTCTAACACTGTCCACGTTGGCTTTGTAGCTTCCTTACACTCAACTGCATCACATCTGATGGGTACAGAATCTCTGTACTGATTTGGAGTGCATTAGCTGAGTGTCTGACTAGCTTCTATTATGTATCAAAGCACTTCTGTGGATTTTCACTGACAAACAGAAGAGTTTTTGTTTACAGAAAAGCAGTCTAACCAAACCCATCTTAAACCTGGCCATTTCAGACATCTTTGGCCACCATAACATTGTTCTTGGCAACTTAAGTCGTTTTGCAAACTGAGAGTGGCGAACTGGCTTCCTAAAGTATCTTTTAGCAAGAAGCCCTGCAACAAGGAACCAACGACCAACTTGCAACCCCAAGACGAACAGGAGCTACTACAGATTAACACTGGTGTATTCTGAGACTCTATTCCTTCCTCTCCACCTATGTTCATAACCTCAGACATAGACCTGTATGTTAACTTTGAACAACAACAAAAGCATAAAGAATTACAAACTAAAGTAGTCAACTGCTGGTATTAAACATTACCGTTTCTGTAACTAAACAAACAGCCAACATTAATAAGTAAACATGTGTATTTCAACACAGAAGTCTTTAAACCTCAGTAACATCTGCTTCCTTCCTTCTCCTCTATAAAGCCAGAAATTGTAAAGAAAGTTAAGTTTCCCTTCAAGGAACAGAGTACTATTCAGTCTGGTTCATGCATCTGTCATAGGTCTTCTCTCTGTTTGGTTGCACGGTTGTCCTCTTGGCTGCTTTTAGATTTCTTCTCTGCATCTTTTTTCTTCTTTGCTTTCTCAGGTTTGGTTTTGTTGCTTCCTTTCTCACTTCCATCTGCTCCTTTGCCCGGATAAACCTGGCCTTCCAGAGTAACATCTGCACACCTTTCTTGACTTATCAGGAAGTCTTTGATCTCCCAGGCATAACCGCCATCACGGAGCATAAAGATTGCACGATTTGAGCCAACAATAAACCTAGAGGAAAGATGCATAATTTTTCTGTTAGTTCTGTGCTTTTCCAGTGCTAAAACGTTTTATTTCATTCAGAGCCCCTCCGAGACAGATATCCATCTAAAAGCAAGTAATTGGTCTTGCTGTTTGGAGATGTGGACGAGAACAGTTTGCTAGCATGGAAGAATAAAAAGTGTTAAGTTTAGAAATAACCAAGTAGGAGAAAGTATGAAGAAAACGCTAGAACTAATTTGATGCTATACAAAATCCACTGATGGGCATTAAATCTGATTTGTTCTCTCACTGCAAACGTTCCCAGTTTGCAGTGAGAGACTCAAGACTGCAACATTCCTGTTTCAAAACCATCCACCCTCTCTTGGACAGAAATCTTATTTTTAGCCAGAGGAACAAAAACCCTTTGTGGTTACACATCTTACGAGTAGGATGTCTTCCATCAACATGAAGGCAAACTACTGCAGCTAAAACTGAAAAAAAGCTGAACCATGAGGTAAAAAGAAGCTAGGCTATATGTAAACCACAAATAAGTGTTAAAAATATTTATGCACAAAACCAAAATTTTTCTAAAGTGACTTAGAAGAAAAACAATTGTTATATGAACTGACATAGCAGCAAAGAAATAGTAGGAGTTGATAGAGCTAGAGAAGAGTACAGGATCAACAGTGGAAAAGACTTCCAGGAAGGAAAAAAAACAAGATTTCTGAGCAAAACTTTACCCTTGCATACAACGGCGTACCTCTGTACATCATAGTTGGCGTTGAAGAGACTTCCCTGCCACAGACTAGTAATTTCTTCTGTCTCTTTTTCCGTGGGATTTCCTGACACTGTGACAAACATCATCAAAGTCTTCCCTTTTTTCGTCAGTTTCAGGATGCTTTCAGGCTTGCCTGGATCAATTTTTGAGAAATCTATTGGTGCTGGAGGCCTCTTGTGTTCAGGAAGATCCCCCTCCTCAATGTCATCGTCTTTCTATATTGAAAAGAAGGATGTGTTAAAATTAAACTGTTGAAGAAAATGTTCTTTTCAAAAACTCACCACTGTTTAGGGAATAACTCTGCTTTGATAAGAAAGCACTGAGTAGTTTGAAGATGGAGACCCCCGCATGAAAAGAAACCGTGAACTTTGCCTCAGGATAAGTCACTTATAAACCCTCTCCTCAGAGCAATGCACATTCTCACTCCAGCAGGTAAAATCTCATTTTATCATATACTGAGAAATATTCCATCCTCGTGGCTGATCCAATACAAACCCACTAGGTGCTTCATAAAATAACACCTTTTCTTTCAGTTTCATGGAATTTTATTAAGTACACAATGTACCTTTAAATATAGAATCTCACACAATTGAATCATAAATGTTCTGAACATGAATGAACGAATTATGAACCGTACTTTCTACCAGTCTGGATAGCAGGAATAGCACAAAACCAACATATTCCACAGCTCTGAAACAGAAAGGCAGAAACAATGTTTACAAATATTCCCTATACAACACAGAAATTGACTACAACCTCAACATAATGATACATATTACCTATTTCACCCTTAACTATTCAACCAAACATCTATAAAGAAGTATTACTAAAGCTTCAATTGAAATAAGTGGTCAAAAGATCCGCTAAATGTCACTTCCCTTGATGATCCTGCACAAACTATCACATTTTTATTAATCGAGTTAATTACAAAGTAAAGGATAGAAAGAAAAGTGTAACCCTTTGCTTTGCAACATCAAGCAGACTAATTCATTTAAATGCTAATGTGCGGCTTCAACAGGAAAGCATTACATACAGCAGCAACCTGCTCCTTCTCTCTCAACCTCATCTCCTAAACTTCTCTCACCAACATCTTGGATTTTTATTTTTAAAAGGATCTGCAACATATGCCATCCACATCCATAGTCCATTAAATAACCATAGCTCAGATTCAAGCCTGAGTAATAATCTGTTTTAAAGGATATGTTGTTTTAATAACAGAGCTGAGAACCTGGTCCAGGGGTTGCTCTGTTTCCACCTCCTCTGGACTCAAGGCTGCTGGAGAGGCCCTTACCACGAAGGAAATCTCTACATGGCAGAAACCAAGTGCACTTTTCCTATCCTTTCACCTCTAACAAAAGCAGTGACTGAATACAGCAAGTGCTGTAAGTTGTGTAAGCTGAAGCTCACTTACTGATGCGTCTTGGATCAACAAGACTTCAATATTAAAACCCTTTAACACTGGCAAGCCCGCACTGTTCCAGCCTGCTGAAAGGGCGCTCAGAAACCTGGAGAGATTTTCATAATAAGTTCGTTTGCTCCCACTTTGGTGCTATCTAAACAAGCTTTCAAAACACTGAAGATTGCAACGAAGTCTCTAACAAAAATTGTTCATAAGGAAATGTAGTTTCTGTCCTTATGGCCACAAAAATAGAAAATATTAGGAGTCTTAATCTACTGAAACCAAGGAAACTTGGCTCTGCACAGATCCCTGCCCTATGCCCCCTCACTCCCGAGCATAATTCCTGCTCTTATCCAAATCCATAACAGCTCCTTTGTTTCTCTTATCCCACCCCTTCAAGCCAATTAAGCCCTTTCTTCTTTATGCTCCATCCACCCCACCCTCAAGTCTTTCCAGTCCCCTGTAGGCATCCCAACAGCTACTAGAGAAATGCCACACAGCCGACCATCAGAATTGTTGAGCTCCCACTACCATTAACTTGTTGCTCACATGGCTGTGCATGCACGTCCTCGGCTGCAATGCCAAGCCGAGCTGCCCAGCCACAGCTGCACACAGTATGTCTGCGAGCAATCGTGCAGCACTCTGTGAAGTGAAACAGAGACCTCCAGCTACAGGGAAAAGAGCAGAGCTGCTGGCCACACAGCTGGCACAGAACATGAAGCAGGAGAGCCCCAGAGGCACCAACCCTTCTGTCCAAGCAACGAACTCACCACCTCAGACAACCTTTCCTTCATGATTTGCCGTACTATGCCAAATTAAGCTGAATTTGCCCACTACAATCATTTTATTTATTTATTTATTTTTTTTAGCAGCCAGGACTATCTGCTTCTTGCCTGATTAATAAAACTTTAGCTTTTTAGCCGTTTCCTTTAAACGCTGTCTCCATTTTCCAAGAAAACACCTTTCTACAGGGAGAAACCCGCACCACTCTACGTTACGGCACAGCTCACCGCCGGCTTCGCGCAGCCCCCCCCTCCTCCCCACCGCTCCCGCGCACGGAGCTGCTCCTTTCCGGCAACCCCAGCCGCGACCTGCTGTCACAGGGTCGCCTGCAGCCCCGGGCAGCCCTACTGCCCCGCCAGGCCGCGGCCATGCCTGGGAAGAGCCGCCCGCTCCTCCGGCCGAACGTGGAGACCCCAGCGCGGGCCCCCAGCCCCGCCCCGCACCTCCCACTGCTCCAGCAGCCGGGCCATGTCCGCGTCGTTGTAGTCCCGAATGTCTTTCTTCTTGGCCGGCCCCGCCCGCCGCTTCCCCTCCGGCTCCTCGGCGCGGGCCGCCGCGCACAGCCATAGCGCCAGACCCAACGCGGCCCAACGCGCGGCCGCCGCCATCTTGTCCGGTAGCAGGCGGGAGGGGAAGGAGGGCGGCGCGGCCGCGTGAAGGGGCGGGGGCGCGGGGAGGAGGGGCTGCAGACACGGGCGGCGAGGGCGGGGGGAGCGGGGAGCGGGTGGTCGGAGGGCTGCGCGGCTCCGGCTGCGGAATGGCTCGGTGCTGTGCCACGAACCAGCTCCCGAATAGAGAGCAGGGCATTTGTTCTTACTAGTTAAGGGGATGGCGAGGAGCTGTGTGCGTCGATGGCTGTGACGGGAACCGGCCCCGCGGCGCTGTCTTCTAATACTATCTCAGCAACATCCGTTTTTTATTGGAAGATCTAAAAATAAAGCTGCTTTCAGTAAAGTATAACTCCAGAGCACCTGAGCACCACACGCACACGACTTTTTCTTTGTAGATACTATTTTTCCACTTTTCCATTATCCAAACGGATCACACAGATTAACATTTCTATAGGCCTATTCAAGCCTTCGTTCTTTCCTCAATACAAGTCACTTAATTATAAATATCGCAAGCTTTTGCCTTTGGGACATGGATTCCAGTAAGCTCGAACACTGGAACAGAAGGAAGCATGAGAGTAACCGCAGAGTTGGTACAGAGCGGGGCAGCAGGATGGACTCCACCCAGCGAACATCCAGCGCAGTGCTGTCACTGCATCCAGGCCTGAGGCAAAGCAGGAGCCCACTGCGCTGCTGGCACAGAACAGCAGCAGTAATTAGGCAGGGGTGTGGGTTTGGGATGCTTTCTGCATCCAGGACTTCTGAAAGGATTAAGGCCCTGATGGGAGATGGCTGCCAAGGGCTCGTGCAGTAGATAAAAACGGAGTCTCCAAGCCTCAGCAAACAGTGGAGGGGATGGGATGCAAGACTGCAGTACCTCGATAAGCAACCACCCTCCTCTGCAACCTCCATCCTGCAGATTATTGTTTTATTATGTTTCAGAAACACCACCAGTATGGTTGAGAAACAGGAAGCTGTTAGGCCATAGCTATTCATGGAGCTTGTTAAATATACAATAACTGGAACAGGGTTTTAGTCAAGTGCCTCTCACAAAGCTGTCCAGTAAGTCACTAACGAGCACATTTGCTCAGTGCCTTCTCATTGGGTATAACAAATATCATATATATATACACACTACATCCCACAGCCCTATGAGGTTTTAGTGAAGTATGTTCCTGCTAACTTTGTTATTATTGGATCATGCTTAACTTCACTAAAATAAAAAATATATCAATTTTAGGAACGTTGGACTAAGCAGTATAAAAATACACTTTTATTGAATTTCTACTGGGAAATATTTTCAACTGTTTTCTGTTATTAGAGCAAACCAGGCCAACTTGACATTCATTAATGTCTGGTGCGACATTCACTTGCGGATCTAAGGAGTAATCCAATTTCCTTTGTTAAGTGAACAAGTAGTACAGTTTTCCAGCATTGCACCAAACAATCCTATGTATCTGTCATGCATATAAAAGCTTTAACTTGAAAGAAGGGTTTTTCATGCTTACTTCTAAATTTGCAACTACCAAGCAGCGTTCTGTGCTCAGGAAGAACTTGTTTAAAGTACATATGCTCTCCACAGAGTCAGCTGCAGTTCAAACACTTATTCAGCCTCTCTTTATACTCCATTGTTCTTTCCTGTACAAGAACAAAAATCCACACAGCTAGAAATACATATCACTCACACTGAAATAAAATTGAATTATTTTTTTCATTGAAACATGATGTATTTCATTCAAAGCATCTATAGATGCGCATAAATATGTTTTTTTTTTTTTCCTTAAGCATTCTTATATTCCTTATAAGTTTTCATAGTCTTAGCAGCTAACACTATTATGGTTACAGTACAGAACATACCTGATAACAAATGGCTACTGTCATTGTAAATTGCAAATACAAAGTGTTCACTGCTTTATTTTGAAAGCCCCATTTGTCACGTCAGGAGATGTTTCAAGCCGTAGGTGTCATTTCATCTTCTAAAACATACGATTTTTATCTTAGTATTTTCAAAGATAACATTACAATTCAATAAGAAGTGCAAATCTACCTCCCCCTCTTGATGTAAAATGTTTTCACATGGTTGGGTCAGGTTGCAATTTGAGAAGATTCAAGCTGTCCTAAATTTCTGCTAATGAAGTTTGGGATTCTCTGTCCCGTTGCCTTTTTTTAAATTTTAAATGTAGGTGTTAATTTTTCAAACTGTATTTCTGCAAAATTTACTTCCTGTCCCTTTATTTATCACGAGTTAGGAGAACATGCGTATTTTTTTAGCTGCCAAAAGCTCTTTCAGGTCCTTGGGGGTGGTAGGTTTTCATATCCAATTTTCTATTTTAGTGTGGATGCTCATTCATCATAGCTTACTTTTCTTTGCAAATAACTACAGTAGGGGAAATATGCATGATCTTAAAGCTTGTCCCTTGACAGTTAACCTTGGAAAGAACAAACAACTTGAAATCATCAAGGAAAGGAAAGGGCAGAGCTGTCTTGGGAGGACATACAGACAATTTAGAGATTAAAAGGAACTAACAAGATCAGAAGATTAGCCCTAAGCATGCAGAAGGGAGGAAGAACACAAGGGCTACCTGCTATCATCATATTCCACGTCTGGAAGAAGTAATTCATTTTAAAAACTCTTCTCATACAAGAGAATGTTTAACAGTGGCTCAAATGAATGAGGTGTTGCAGAAGGCAGACTGTAAGCAGTTACTTAGAATAACTGAAATGATTAAGGTCTGGTGTGCAGCTGTACTCTGATTGCAGTCAGATAGTTGTTAGAACTGCTTTTGCACCTACCTGCTTAGCAAACGACCATGGCAATACAATGTTAAATAATACAGAAGACTTGGTCAGTAACAGATGCCAGAAAATTTGAAGCAAATTTGAGATGATCGAACATTCAGAGCGCTCTTACTGCTTAAAACATTGTCAAATATTTTACAGGGTGTCAGGGTATTCCAAGTTACTTAAAGTATAACATTCAAAATTAGTGTTTTAATAGGTGAAATTAAGGTTAAGTACTCAAAATTCTCCCTGCAAATGTAATCTAATGCATGAGCTCTCGTGCAAAGACAGTGCATATGTTAAATCAGACTTGTACAAACAGCCTGCTCAGGCAATAACCTGAAGAAAGAGACCTATACATGTTCCCTTTAAAAACAACAAAATATTTCTACATCTCAAGAAGAAAATATGCTTTTTAGTATTGAATATGCTGTCATCCAGAGCAAAAATAAACATCTGAATGATTCAGAATAATTTCAGTCTAAATTAAGGCATAAAACAAACACTCACTTGCCATTCAGTAACACAATAAGCATTTTTGTTCTGGAGCTAATCAGACCTTTAATTGCTGGATCCAAGTTAACATTCTCCCCAGTCACAGTAAATTAGTGTGATTTGGATATAATTCGTATATTATAAATTACAATTTTGGACTGAATGGAGATGCTTGGCAATGACACACGGGCTTTATAACTTGACCTATCTGATCAGGTGGGGGGGGCAGAGGGGGAGGGAGGGGTATGACATCTGACCTTCTTGTCAGCATCCACAGAGCTACACACTGATCTTTAAATTCAGAAATACCACTGAATGTTCCTGTTAATACTTGTCTTACTGCACAATTTGCTAGAGATATGTGGTTAAAACTATGTATTGTTATACAATTTAAAGTTACCCTCTTAAGGAAAGAATTACGTTAAATCAATGTCAAGGTTTACACAGCTCCCAGAGGAATTCTATTTCTAGTCTAATCTCCACAATCTAAGTGAAATTAATTTTGTAGTCCCAATTTAGTATTAGGTTTACAGGTCACTTCTGGCACCTACATCCACTGTAAGTAATACATCACACAAACTTCTGATGAGTTAAAGCTGCTGGCTCCTCTCACAGACTATGTGGAAAGAAGTGTAGGATCAGAGACTGTAAAGTAATCTTACAAAAACATCTATTAAAATTCTCTTGTGACAGATATTAAAAAGGAGTGGAGTTTATTTAAAAAAAAAAAAGAAAGAAAGAAAGAAAAAACCCTTCTGCGGAGTATTACAGCGGCAGGACTGAACACATTATCAGAAGTGCAATTCAGGAAGGGTGGGCCCTTGCACATTTTGTTTGAAGTACCATATTCTCCTTTGATCTCAAACACATACAAAGAAAACAACCGCCAGACAAACACCTCAGACCAAAGACACTGAAGGGAAGGTCTGGGATTCCTGTTTATGCCAGACCACTCTTACCAATGGCATCTACCTTTCTTCCATTAAGTGCTTACAAACCTGTGCCTGCTGCTGCTCACCCACTCCTGGAGGGGGAATGGACACAAGCAGCTATGTTGCACCTCCTGCTCCTAGCACTCACCTTATAAAACACCCGACATAGGGTGGATAACTGTATGCGTGGATGGTAGACAAGAATATGAAGCACAAAGCCATTAATAGCTGTTTTATTGGCATAAAACATGGCACAACCTTCCATCCTGTGAAAAGACAAGTTTTTTAGCTGTATTTTCCTTACCACAAAAATGTCTTTTTTCAATTTCAATGTACTAAATATCCATATTAACAGCAGGAGACAACCAATTGATTATATATGGTAAGTGGTAAGAACAGCTGTACAATAAACAGTGAATAAAAGAGAACAAAATAAAACCTACTTTTGCTGTATTATCGTTCAGTTGCAGCAGCTAGCCCGTATTTTAGGCATAGCTGATATTTACCATTATTTATGCAATATTTTTTTCTTCAGATACTGTGTTTTTAACTATGCCATAAAAAAGAAAAACAAAACATCCAAACACCAAGCTTGAGTCTGTCTGAAAGCATGCCCACTGTTCTATAAACTACTTAAGCACAAAATCATTCTCAAAGATGAAAAAGCAGAACTCATGCATTTGCGTTTTGTTCTCACAAGAGATCAGCTAACTGTTCCCCCAGATCTCACACTGTCTTCTTTAGCTACAGGCAGAGCAGTTCTCAGGTTGCTTCCCCGGTGTATGAGCCTTGATTACCTCTGCAGATTCAAGACAGACCCAGGCCTTGCAGTTTTAGTCTCTCGTGAAGTAAAGACAGTAAGCACCAATCACAAAACACTTAGCACCAACCATTTAAGACAAAATAAATCTTAAAAACAATAAACCAGTCAACACACACACCTTTCCTTCTTTATGTCATATCTACTGCTCCAGTGCTGGCAAAAGGAAGGCCCAGCTTCTTCCAGCCTCTCTTGCTAAGTCTTGCTCTGTGTCAAATAATTTCCTTTGTCAGCCTCTGCCAACATCATCCTTCCCTCATTTCTAGTTTCCAGCCTGACAAGCCAGCTGCATCCCCTGGAACGGGAGCTATCATCCTGTAATTACCACCTCATGGGTTTAGTCATACAGCTGACATAGGGAACCATTGAAATGCCTTTTATTCCTTCATCAGTTAGCTCCCTATTACGTTAGATCGATACATCCATACAGGAAAGTAATATAAAGTAGTGTAGCTCATTCTATCATAGCCTTCCTCTCATCAACATGGCCACATACAGTGATCATAAAATTATTACAACTCCGTATTGTTCAGCTATGACTCAACATCGGCTATAGTGGCAAAAAAAAAAAAAAAAAAAAAAAAAAAAAATCAATTTCTTAAAAAAAAAAAAAAAAAAAAGATTTTTGTAAGTAATAGAAGGCACACATTGTGTGAAACGATTCATGAAAGACTCCAGTTTTTGTTGTATAAAGCACAATGCGAAATAAAGATCAATGTGACAAAAGAAGACCTATCACAAGTAAGCCAATCTTCTGTACACTACTAAGCCACGCTAAAAAGCCTTTTAATCCTTTCTATCTGACAGTGCCTGCTGTTTCCAGTCCCACAGTGTTATTTCATTCAGACTGACAGCAAAAATCTTTCTACAGCCAATCCTCATCACCTCATTTTCATGTCTCCTTAGTCTGTACACTAATTCATGGCTGCCCAAGTCCTGCACGGCATTTTTGAACTCAGCAGCCATGAAATCAAGCAGGTATACACAAATCCTCCCAGAGACATGCAAAGAACTTAAGAAATACCCGCCCCGAAAATCACTGAGTAAAATTTTCATCCTGAACAATGCAGATACATCTGCTGGGCCTTTAAGGCATATTGTAGCTGTTCCTCAGTGCTACTCAAATTACTAGACACAAGCAAATCTGTCTTCAAGGCTCCCATTTACAGTAAGGTTATGTGTTTATGATCAAATAATGGCCTGCAAATTGTATAAAAATAACAGAAGGAAATAGTTTTTCACTAGAGTGTCACTACATGGGGGCGGAAGAGAACCGGTTAGTTATGGATATACTGAAGACAAGTATAAGTGGTTCCTACCCCTCCTCCCTCCTATCATCCCTTACAGCACAGATTTTTTTTTTTCTTTTTCTTAAACAATGTGCAGCTTGTTCTCACAATGCATTTCATAATCGTGCTACCTACTCAGGTTCACCAAAAATAGCCAAGGGCTTATTCCTGCCACTTAGTGATAATACTGAAAAAGACTATCTATAACAGTGAGTCAAGTCAAGTGGATGGAGCCAGGCTCTTAGTGGTGCCAAGCAGCAGGACAAAGGGCGATGGGCACAAACAGGAACATAGGCAGTTTCGTACAAACTTCATTACTGTTTGGGTGACAGAGCACTGGGGCAGGCTGCCCAGAGAGGTGGTAGAGTCCCCTTCTCTGCAGATACACAAAATCAGATGCTTTCCTACGCAACCAACCTATTCCAGGAAATCTGCTTTAGCAGAGAGATGGACCTCCAGGGGTCCCTTTCAACCTCTATGATTCTGTCTATTTTCTATTTGTTTAAATTCCAAAATGCAAGCCAAATGAGATGGCTGGGTCACTCTTCATCATATATTTACATATATACAGAAGAACAGAACACTTGAGGCTACTGCTGGAGCAAAATGACGTCTGGTAAGATGAATCTGGAGTCAAGCAACTGACCAAATTACAGTAATGACCACTTTTGCCCCTTGCTAATACCAAGGCTGGTAAGCAGTAAAACAATCCTTTGAACAGATTGAAGAAGCTTGAGGAATATTTGCTTTATATTTAAGTGGTTACTTCTTCCTAACCGCTAGCTCTGGTGGCCCTTTCTGCTGCTAGAATTGCCAAGGGTTAGGGCCTCGCTTTGTTTCTGATGTGAGCAGCTGGGATGGAGGCTTTGGAAGAACAGCAGCAGAAACTCTGTCCAAATCCTGGATGTCTCTTTTGTCCTGGGGCAATGACACAAACCATATGGAGACTCCTGCGGCAGCATCTAAAAATGGAGAAGATTATTAGGTCATTTAACACCTCTTCTAGCCAGGCACGAGACCAAAGGTTTCTAAAATGAAATACTCAAACTCTCATTAAATGTAGTCACTACTCGTTAAAAGAAACTAGGTTAATATTCTTATGAAAGGCATTCCTCATGCTACATAATTTCTCACTGCCTCACTGAAGGACATATCTGGAAATATTTTGCAATGCAATTCAGCTGGCTTCTGCTGCCCACTGATTTTTATTTGTCAGAGTATTCTGAAATCACTCCTATTTATAGTTTTGAAAATGAGCTGTTGGCAGCAAACCAAAATTGTTTAGGCCCAAATTGTGACCTTCCATTAAACTGCTATAATCTGATTTAGGTAAACAGAATCTCCCTCATGCTGTTACTGCGAGGAGAGATGGGTGGAGAACTGCCCATTTTCAACACACCCACAGCTGCCTATCTGCCCTTCCATCCATCCTGGCTCTACAATAAGGGCTCCCCTCCACCCCACAAACCATGCATCCTGTTAACCCTACCTCTCCCAGAACTGTGTTCCTCCCGCTCAGTGCGAGCAGAGAAGGCCAAGACTCCTCTAGGCAGTGGGTGAGGAAATGTACTTATTTGTACTTGTTTGGAGATCTTAAAAAGTATGCCATTAGGTGGGCTCTCCTTGTGCCAGGGTGACACTGGCTTTGGCCTGCAAGGTCCTGCAGGTCTAACTTCCATTCACAGCAGTGTCACTCCTACCCCTGCAACAGTATGAACATAGCAGGACTTTGTGTAAACATAAGCTGGGACAAATATACTCCGGATGCATGCTGCCTGCTATATGCATGTAACCAACTGCCAGAATTGGAAAGCCTGAATGAAAGGAGAGAAAGAGCATTGATATTTGGCCGCAGAAGGATGCGTAACAAATGCAAAATATGGATTCAACATGGACTCATTCTTTTGGGTTATTTTGATGGGGATGTGGCACGACAGCAGAGAGCCTCATGTGTGTGACATCAATATTCTCAACACCACCGTTTACCAAATGATACATTCATTCCCCATAGACACTTCCAGGGAATGTTAAGCCCATCTTCCTAAAACTCATTCCAGCATACTTAGTAGTTTTCACTTAATTATTTAATGGCATTTACTTGTCTGCCTCGGACTCCCTGAGCCCAGCACCCTCCCATTAACATCAATGCAACTCCCAGTGCGCTCCAGGGCAGAAACAGGCAAAGAAAGTGCTTTTTTCAGGGCTTCCCATGCACAAAGTAAACGTCAGGAAGACTACATTCTCCCTGCTCCATTCTAACCAATGGCAGCCGACCTTCGAACAGGGACACCAAATTCATTTCCCATGGTTAAAAAAAAAACAACGTGTTTAAGTCTCGTTTCATGCTACAAGCAGCTAAAGGCAATATTTATATGCAAATAAAAGAGTAACGATGTTTATACCACCGATTACGGCTAGCAAAACATAAGACTTTTAAAGTAAACGGAAGAAAAGGAAGCCAGAGCCCGGCTGCCCTCCCGCTCTCTCTCCCTCCCCCCCCCCCCCCTCCAGGCCGCGCACCTGAGCCGCACACGGCCAACTCACCTCACAACGCGGCTGCTACTGGAAGATGCCCGGCCCTCCGCTCCCATCCCCACCTCCTCCCACCCGACGGCTGCTCTCCGCCACGCGCGGTATTTATTTACTTCGGCCCTCCGCTCTCGCCGCGCGCCGCGAGGGGGCGCCATACGGAGCGGCGGCCCTCGAGGCCGTCGCGGTCGGCGCTGCCGTCGGCCGGTGCCTGGCGCGGGCGGCGCCGTCGCGGCACGGCGCTGCTGCCCCCTCCGCCGGGGAGGAGCGGGAGGCGACGGGCGGGGAGCGGGGCGGCGGGGGGGAGGGCAGCGTTTAAACGGAGGGCGGTGACACCGCACAAAAGATTGCGATAGGCTCCGGCGAGGTTACGGCGGAGGCAACGGGGAGGGGGAGAGCCTCCGTCAGAGCCGTGCAGCGTCTGGCTGGCAGCGCCGCCGCGGCCGCCTCTTCCCAATAGTTTGTCTGAGAGCCCGAGAAGGGAATTTAAAAGAACCTCTTTTCGTTTTATTTTTATTTTTCTTCCCCGGGACTTGGCGATCGGCGGCGGAACATGGCAGGAGGAGCGCGGGGCCGGGCGGGATGCAGCATCCGCGGTCGGAGCGCGGAGCCCCCGCCCTTGTTTGCGGGAAGAGCCTAAGTTGGAGCGGCGGCGGCGCGGCGGGGGCCGGCCGGGGCGGGGCGGCGGCGCCGAGCGGGCCCAGGGCGGCGGGCATGAAGCGGCGGCGGGCGGCGGGCGGCCGCGTGAATGACCGAGGCAGGAAGGAGTGAGGCAGCGGCAGAAGGAAGGGGAGCGGATCCCGCCCTCCCTCCCCAGCGCCCGGATCCGGTGGCTCTTTTAATTTTTTATTTTTATTTTGCCTTTTGCGTGGCTTTTTTTTTTTTTTTCCCCTCCCTCTTTTTTTTTTTTTTTTTTTTTTAACAAACCCCCTCCCACGGTCCCTTCTCTCTCTCTCTCTATCCCCGTTCTCCCCTCCCGGCCCGGGCGGGCCACACCCTCCGCAGCGCTTCCTGCGAGCCGGCGGCGCGGGGCCGCGGCGGGCGCGCCGGGGGCGGCACATGGTGCGCAGCCGCCGCCCCTCCGGCCCCTGCGAGCAGCGCCCGGGCGGCGGGAGGGCGGCCCCCAGGGCTGCGGCCCCGCGCTAGCTCCGCTTTAGCTCCGCTCCTCCGGGCTATTCCGTTTCCTAAAGGGAACTTTGCGCAGGATCCCGCAGCCGGAGGAAGGGAGGGAAGTGCAAAGACGAGGGGAGAAATATATATATATACGTATTGCTAAGCCGCACGATGCCGGAGCGCGGCCCGGGGGCTCCCGGTCAGCGCAGAGCCGCCGCTGGAGAGCCGTAGAGCGGAGCCTGGAGCCGGAGCGGTGCGGGAGCCCCGGCGGAGCTCGCCCCCCGCAGCACGGCAGCCCCGGCGCCCAGAGCCTTTTCTTGCCTCCCGGCGATTAATGGAATGATGTTGCGGAAAAGGCAGAGCGATCCTGCCGGGCTCAGTCGGGACTGCTCGGGCGGCGGCAGAGGCGGCGGCAGTGGGGTAGCGAGCGGCATGCGAGGCCCCCCCCGGCGCTATGGCTAGCGGCGGCTCTGGCAAGTCCAGCAGCGAGGTGTCCGGCGGCGGCATCCCCAGCGGCAGCTCCCTGCAGAGGAAGAAGCTCATCTCTATCTGCGACCACTGCAAGATCAAGATGCAACTGGTGGCCGATCTGCTTCTGCTGTCGAGCGAGACCAGGCCGGTGAACACTGAGAGCTTGTCTGTCTTCGGTGAGTCTTTCGAGAAGTGCAGGGACACGATTATCGCCAGGACCAAAGGACTTTCCATCTTGACCCACGACGTCCAGAGCCAGCTCAATATGGGACGCTTCGGGGAGGTGGGGGAAAGCCTGATGGAGATGGGGGAGCTGGTGGTCTCCCTGACTGAGTGCTCTGCCCACGCTGCCTATCTGGCTGCAGTGGAGACTCCAGGGGCCCAGCCTGCCATGCCCGGCTTGGTGGATCGCTACAAGGTGACGCGATGTCGGCACGAGGTGGAGCATGGCTGCGGGGTCTTGAAGACCACCCCTTTGGCAGATATGAGCCCTCAGCTCCTGCTGGAGGTTTCCCAGAACATGTCCAAGAACTTGAAATTCCTGACAGACGCCTGTGTGCTGGCCAGTGAGAAATCCAAGGATAAATTTGCTAAGGAGCAGTTCAAACTCAGTGTCAAATGTATGAGCACCAGCGCCTCCGCCCTCTTGGCGTGTGTCAAGGAGGTCAAGACTTCACCCAGCGAGCTGACCAGGAACCGCTGCGTCTTGTTCAGTGGACCTTTGGTGCAGTCTGTCTATGCTCTGGTGGGCTTTGCCACTGAGCCCCAGTTTTTGGGTAAAGCTGCCACCATCAATCCGGAGGGCAAAGCTGTGCAAACTGCTATCCTAGGAGGAGCCATGAGTGTGGTTTCTGCTTGTGTGCTCCTGACCCAATGCCTCAGGGATATAGCCCAACACCCCGAAAGTAGCACCAAAATGAGCGATTACAGGGAAAGGTTGAGGAACTCAGCTTGCGCCGTCTCAGATGGTTGCAACCTGTTATCTCAGGCACTAAGAGAAAGATCTTCACCCAGGACTTTACCGCCAGTGAACTCCAATTCTGTGAATTAACCCCCACACCTTCTGTTCAGATCTCAGTCATTGCTAAAGGAAAATAATATCCCACCTCCTCACCCCTGTTTTGTATACCAAAGAATTCGCTTGGATGGGCCCAATCCTTTGATTTCACGTGGTGAAGAAGCAGAACAGCATATTCAAATTATACGTACTAACAAAGGTAGCCAGTTTGGGCTTCTTTTTATTTTGAGCAAGTACCTGCAGATAAATGTTCCTTTATTCAACCAGATCTTCACACAGATGGTAATAGCAACTGTTTAAAGGTTTTATATTTGGGGAGGTGGGGATATCTGAACTAACAAAAAAAAAAAAGAAAAAAAAAAAAAAAAAGGAAAAGAAAATAGCTTTAATCGCGCTGGGTGCGGTTTTTAAAGTTTGTCTTGTCTTGTCTTCCGAAATTTCCCTTCTAAATTTTACTGTTTGGTTGTGCAGGAAAAAGGTTACCTCAGTTCTCATTCGTTTTAAAAATGAAAAGAAGAAAACACCACCATGTAGATGATGGATGTAGCTACTATTTTGTTTGTTTTTGTTTTGTATGACTTTTTTTAAATTTTGCATCAAGTGTTAGGTTAGAAGTGCATTTGGTGTGTAGGAGTGGAAGGACTGGAGGTTGTGATTACGTTTTCCATGTGTTGATTTCCAAACTGGGGGAAAAGCTACTGTGAGTGTTTAAACAAACAAACAAAAAAATTACACTATAACAGAAGTGATTTTTAATTTTTTTTTTTCCAATGTCAGTTTTTATCTTGCATGTACTGGAGTATTTATTTCATCTATTAAAATGTTATGTTTCTCAGATGTCTTTCTGTGAATCTCTTAATACTTGAATAATTGAACAACAAGGCCTGTTTGCATTCTGTGTCATTTTCCCCAGGGAATGGGTGGTACAAATGTAACTAGTGCTAGACAGCAGCATACAGGCTTCAATTCAGTTCTTTATTTTCTTAACTGCTGTCCGGCCTTCTCAGGACGGATGTCTGTGATAGAGATACTCTTTCATTGTATTTGTGGAGCTGTGTGCACTGGGATTACTCTATCTGCAGGGCTCTGGTGGTTGCTGCGCAGTGACATAGGCTGGCTTTGTCTTTATCAGCATTCCGTGTTATCTTGGAGACGCTCGTGTATTTTAACTTCTGCAGATGTCGCAGGCCACGTGTGTGAAAGTTGTGAGATTTCATTAAGGACTTCTTGGGATGAAAAAGCCTGCCTGCTTATGCATTGTAGGAGCGTGAAGGTTTGGACTGGGCACTGATGGCTCAGAGGTTGGTGTTGGAGCTGTTCAGTGCAGGTTTCTGTCAAAAGTACATGGAATTTGATGCTGCAGATATCGTGTAAAGTTAGCTAATGCTCAGGCCTGGTCCAACTCCAGTTGGATTCCTTGGGAACTGCGAGTGGATCTTAGAGAACACCACAGTAGTTAGTGTAACTGCAGTGACCTTTTCAGCCTGATATTTGTAGGCTTGTGCCATCTGTTGCCCTCTGTATGTTCCCTGAAAAGTAAATACGAAAAGCAGGTCTTTGGCTGAGTAGGCCTCGTCTGTCTGCCCAGCTTCACTGCATAACTGGATTTTTTTTACAGGTCTGCAAATTGAACAATGTTGAAATCTATTGGAAAATGTACCTTAAAACTGTTGTTACTGTGGTTTAAACCTTTACTGTGCAACTACTGTCCTGTTTGTTTCCTTAAAGAAGTAGGTCTTTGGCTATGGATATAGAACAGTCAGTGAAAGGTCTCTCCTTCATAGCATTTGTGTTTGTCTTGTCCTGCATGTGGTGCTTTTACTTAATTTCAAACATGAGTAAAATGTGTAGTGGACAAGAACCTCCTGTCAAAGGAGATACATCCTAAACTTATATATTCATATCTTCAGGGTCAGAAAAAACAATTTTCCTTCGGCATAGTGGACCCCAGTATTAGGTGCTGTTTATTTTGAAATGAAACTTCTTGACTTCAGTGAATTGCACTTGTCTTTGTGGAGAATGGGTGTGACTTTCATACTACGCTCTGTGCTGCAGTCTGACTCCATCACTGTGTGCTGCAGAGGCATGCATGCAGTGTAGTGAGAAAGTTCTCTCATGTACATACGTATCTGTCTGTCCATGTATACACACACATGCACGTACAGACTGACACATACTGTTCTAACCTTGACTTAGATAATCCCGTTTGCTGGAATATCCAGCTGAGGAGCCCTCCCCAGGTATTTCCTTAGAGACTCTCGCATGCATGCATGCACGTTTTCCCATCTGGATGGCAGGCACAGCTGTAGGACTCCCAGGGGACTCAGAGGAAGCCAAGGCCATCTACAGGGAGGTCCCGCGCCTCCTAAGTGTTTGCGGCTGTCTGCTCAGCTATCCTTTGTATCTCCCTCCCTTCCAGCATGTCTGCGTGGAAGCCGAGATAGTGTCCCAGCCTGCCCTTCCTTTTTTTCTGCAGTTACGCTGAGGGGAAGGAGGAAAAAGGGGCTGCAGCAAACATAATGCTTTCAGGATGTGCTATCTTGTGTGGCTGCTGAAGGGAGGTGAGGAACCGGCTCCACCCTTCCTTTGCATAGATCCTGGATGGGGCAGAAGTTCGTGTGGGACGTGTGGGGACGGTGCTAGAGGCCTGCAGGGCCCACGGCTGGGGCAGGGCCTGCTCCACACATGTAGCCTCCATCCTGGTCTAGCCTGGTGCTCTCACGTTACTGTGCCCCAATTTGGGGCTGCTTCCAGATACACCAGGGGATTCTGAAGGGCAGCTCTGCAACATGTCTGACTAGAAAGAACACACAAAACAAAACAAAAATGTCCTACTGTTTCTTAATTGTGTTTCTGCTTAACCATTTTTGGCACTGCTGAACTAATTAGATTCTTTTTGATTCATTGTTACATTATTAATGAGGTTGAGTGGATCACAGCACAGCTTCTTTATTACCTCTGCCTATGAAAGGCAATATATTATTAATGATGTTAGTGCCAGTTTGTGTTGTTGTGATATTTTAAGTGGTTTAGTACAATTTCTGTTTGTAAGAAGGGTACTGTAAATCCTACCCTGCCCCACCCCAACTTCTGAGTGTATTTTGAAGTACATATGTATATAAATATGTATATAACTTCCTCATTTCTTTCCAGAGTAGAACTCCCACTGATGACAGAGGTAGACATGCACTGCTCTGGCCTCAGCTCAAGGCAAAATCTGTGCTACATGTTTTTAACGCAGCAAAGTTCAACAAAGGGCTTTTGATACGAATGCAAACGTCTGTTTTGATGTATTCTGAGCGAATGGTTAACAGGAAAAAAACTTCATAAAGAATTGATGTATATTGGAATAATTGCTTTGGAATGTATTTCTATAGAATTCTGATATGAGACATCGTTTCAGTAGGGATATTTGTATTTTGTATTTTCTGGGACAGAAAAAAATACATGATGGACTTTTTGTCAGGGTGCAATTCCAGATCACATAGGCTCACTAATGATCACTTGGCCTCTTACTTGAGGTCCTCATTGCCCAGATGCTTACACTGTTTAGCTAGGCAGGTAGTGTCGCTATTTCAACACAGGATTAGACAAGCATTGGATTCTGACTTAGAACCTTGGTGATTCTATGAAAAGAAAAATATTTCAGGCTGCTTATATCACATATATCATAGATCTCCTCTAACAGTGTATTTAATAAAAGGGTTAATGTATTTCTAAACACATTATGCAATGCATGTTGGTAGCCAAAAATAACACTATCCCCACCAAAAGAGAATTAAGCTCATTTTTTAAATGTGAGAATTTTTTAACAGGGTAGAAGTTGCTGCTTTTGTGTTGCTTGTGAATTTGATACTACCTTTTGGTTGCTTCTTCATCGTAATTAAGTTTTGTGTTGGTTCAATGCAGTAGCTGAATTGTAGAATTTGACATCATAGGGATGTGTTTTCTGATTCTAAAGTTAAAAGCTCTGTGAGACAACCAGTAAGCTGGGAGCAAAGTGCTATTGAAAAGCAAGTACGCTATTTAAGGGAACTTGCAAATGTAAATCCTTGTTATTTTTCAAAACTAAGAGGGGGAAAAAAAAAATGACCATGGGTCAGATAATTCCCTTCACTTTTTACCACAGGAAATGATCAAAGTAGCAGAAAATCTGCTCTTTTTGGCCAAACTTCTGTCAGAGACAGAAGGGGTCGAGCCAACACATGGTGTATGCAGCCTTGCAGCAAGAGGGGATGTGGCTGATGGGAAAGGAGGTGGAACCAGAGAAAATCTGTAGGGTAATACCTCCTGTTAAACCCACAGGAATTTTCCTGTTCTAGATACAACAGAGGTTGATCCAATAAAGCTGATCTCAAACAACGGATCTTTTTTTTTTTCCAGGCTGTTGGATGCTTGTGAACGAAGACATTGGGCTAGCAGTGTTTGAGATGCTGTGTCAAACAGCTGTACTGCTGTAGGGAACAGTGGGTCTCTAGGGATGACGTGAGAAGTACAGGCAAAAGCGTGTACCTGCCAGAACAGTTGGATGGTAAACTAAGGTGCTTTCTTGTTCTGTTTTTAACTCTCTCCCTCCTTACCGCCCTCCCCATCAGGCTCTTTGTGTAGACTTTACAGGGGAAGCAGATGGTAGGGAGCAGAACATTTCACTCCAATTCTTTATTCTTGCTGCCCATGTAAGGTGCCAGATGGGCATTGACAAACATAGAAATTCTCTTCCTGGAGCCCAGAAGAGCTACAGGAAGAGCAGAGCTCCAAGCCTGCCCTATCTTCACAGGATCAGTACAACACATTTTTCTGGGGCCTGCTGCTGTCACTCGTGGGCTCTGTGCCAAGGCACTTAAAAGAAAATCCGAGTGGCAGCTTGGAAGTGGCATCCAGGCCAATGAAGTATTTTGTGCAATGCACCAAAATGCCACCAGGCTTGGCTTGTTCACAAACGGGGCAAAAAATTTACAGGCTAGCTATGAAATGGAAGGCCAGTTCCTTCTTAGGAATAACTCAGAAAATTAAATGTGGAGAGGTGTTTATTTGCATGGCAATTATGAATTATCAAAATTTTATATAGAGTGATTCAAAGGTATATTTAATTGACATAACTAATGGTATTATGAACCATTTTCTTAATGAAGAAGGATGTCTATGGACATGAAGAGTCTCCACGACTCAGTGAAGTCTGTGTAATTACTTAATATTTTCCACTATGCTAAAACAATAGGGGTCCGCCTGTACTGCAAAGTGAGGAATAATGTATTGATTTTAATAAATCTGAATCTTTTCCTAGAACTGGTTTTATTATACTGCAGTTGTTTGAACTGAAAGGCTCTGTTTGTTTGTTCTGTTTGTTCTTTTAAACCGCACAGTATACGGCACTATATGCAGACAAAGTCAAAAGCTGCACTTCAGGAATAATGCAGAGATTCCTGGGGTCCTTTGTCAGCTTGCCAGACTCTTGTTCCTGTTCTGACTTAATTTTTTTATATATATATAATTTCCTTTTATGTTAATAAAGGCTTCTTGTGGCTGTAAAAGTTGAAATTGTCTTACTCTATAGACAGCCTGGTTCTTATGTAGATACTATTTAGATTATTTAGAAATCCTGCTGGCTGCCAGATGGAGCTCCTTTGGATTTTATGTTAAATAGTTAGAAAGCTAAATAGCTTGATTTTTCTCTTCTCCCTCCCTTTCTCCTTCTCTTCCTCCCCCAACAACAACAAAAAAATACTTTAAAAGTAATAACTGGCAACTTGCTTACTGTTACTTTTAAAATCAAATTAGTTCAGGATGAAGTGACTGCAAATATGGGATATGTCCAAGGAGTTAGTTTTTGGAGGGTTTGACTTACTTAGCAGTATTTTAAACCAGCAGTTTTTCTTTGAGTTTGTTTGAGCTGCAGGACTCCACTGAAGCCTAAGGACAACGAATCCTGAAAAGCGCAGAACACTGCCTTGAATGCTGCAAGTAGCATTTCTTACAGGTTCTGAACTTCAGATGGAAACCCCAAGACAGTCTTAGACTACAGTCATGTTAGGATTTCTGGAAATAAGTTGAAGGGTGTGGTTCAGTGGTATGCTGGGCTGCTGTAAGCAGCTCGGATCCCTGAGTTTGTTCAGTCAGCCTTTGGATGAGCGTGAGCGGCTGTGGTAGCTCCCGTGTCTCTCACCTCCCTGACCTTCTGAAGTCTGGACTTCAGAAGCTGTGTCACTTCCTTTGGTTGAAACTCAGGTGCACCACTAGGAGTTTCCTGACAAATCGGTGCCTGTTGTGCACTGTGACTGCAGCACCGATGCATGGAGGGACCTTATTTCACACCGTCTATACAAGGTGCTCCTCCAGCTCTCGCAGAAAGTGCCTAGAAACGCTGGGGATCAACACTCTGCTGCTTATACTTCTGCTGTCATTAACTGCTGAACAGGGTCAAAAGAGTAATTTTAGCCTCCAGAGTTACATTTTTTAAAGTACAGAGTGAAAAACAATGTGATTTTCTAATCGCTTTTTCAGTATGCGTTGGTTCTGTCTGATTCACATTAAATATAGGAAGTCTCTTGAGTTGGTAGGCATGCTGCTCAGGTTTGCTTTGGCCCCTGTTTGCATTCTAAATGGGTGCCCTATAGAATAAAGAAAAGCCAGGGAGGTCTGTATGTGCAGTGTGACAAATTATAGGCCCCCTGGCACTTCTGAATTGCCACATAGTTAATACGATGGTCTTATTTAAATGCTTCAAATTTAATCTGTGTTTAAAAATTTACTCTCCGTTTAAAAATTTAGCATGGAATCAGTCTGTTCTGGCAATGTTAGATCCATAATTCAAAAACTTTTCCCCCTTTTATTACTTTAAGGTAGCCGTTAGTCTGAAACTTTTCAATTTCTGAGTCTGGCTTAAAAAATAAAAAGGAAATTGAACCTTATATTTTGGTTTAGATTTTTTGAAAGCTTTAAAGCTAATGGGCTGACCTATTTTTGAATTACAGAACATGGAAAAATAGTGGGTGTATTCTTTCTCATGTTGAAGAAAGCTATTGTTTCTCGTCACATGATGAAAAGCTTGCTTTTTAAAAAGCTGAGATTGATGTGAGAATCTATGAGCAAATCTAGCTGCTTAAAATGTTCTTAGCACTGAGCTTAAACAGTAATTCATTCAGAATCTGTAATCTTGTCTTGTCCTGTGTCTGTCATATTAGAGAAGTTTGTGTCAACAGCCTGTAAGTGGAGTTGGTAGTGTTGGAGCAGGCTGATGAGCAGCTGAAGTGAGTGGTACAAGCTGCAGAAAGACATCAGTACTATCTTTGAAACTTAGAGATAGTGCTGCTGGGTAAGGCACTGCAGGCTGTAGTGCTCATAAAGAGTTGCAGTGAAATGCAAGTCTAAAAAATGTCATGAGAGAAAGAGAGTTGTCTCAAAGTGAGGCCTGTACCATGTGCTTAAAAAAAGGGGGGAAAGTCCAACTTAAAATGTGTGGTCAGAACTGTAAGGGCATTTGAAGGCTGAACTCCCAGTGAAGGTAATGGGACCTGTGGGTCTGGATGTTTGGTGGACCTGGTCGTTTGTGATGAAGCGTGACTGCATACCTTTTTAAAATTAATCATAGAGTGTTTTGGTAGAGTTGTACTTATGCTCTCTAAAGTTGGAAGTTCTCAGTTCAAGGGGGACAGTGTGCTGTAATTCTGTTCCTACCATCCTGACCTCCCAGTGGGGGTTACCAGCTCTTGTGATCCCTGCATACGCCCTAGCTGGCAGGCAGCCAGGGCCCTGGCTCTACCTCATTTGCTCTTATGATTGCCAGATGCCAGCATCTTGCATCTTCCCATCAGAATCACAGATTTCACCTCCCTCCCTCCGCCCTCTGCTCCTGGTACAACACCCAGATGTGGAACAGAGATCCCTTTGTACTGTGTGCATGCTATCCTCATACAAGCCGCGTACTTACAGATAGTTCATGCCAATTGAGGTTCAGCTCACATTACAAATATACCTGCTCTTGCTGTTTCTATATGCAACTTCCAGCTACCTCAATACCACATCCATCCTTTCAAAATACATCTTGAAGAGCTGTCTGTAATCCATATTCCTGGGAACTGTGTTTCTCACACAGTTTGTCAGAGAGCTTTAACTCTATTCAGAAGAAAGGGAATTCTGACCTCAGGTATTTATGGGGTGTTCTTCAGTAGGGATGGTGCTGAGTTAGCTGGATACTGCGAGACGTAGGTTAGTGGCTAGCAAAGTTCTTGCAGCTCAACAGAATAGCACCTAGGCTTCATGTGGCGTTTCCTGGCTCTCTTTGAATTAATTCTGCTGTTCTGCTAATGATGTGCATTCAGTTAATCAGCAACGTGAGTACAGTGAGAGACAGCATCTGGATTTGCACTGCACTGTAAAGTCTATTTATTGCTGAATCTTTTAAGAGTGGGCCTTGAGCCTCCTTTTAGAATTTTGCACGTTAATGGTGGACTTTATCTCATGCTTAGCTTGTACTACCACAGATTTTTAATTTTCATTTTGATTCTAATTTGCCTTAATTTTTTTCTCCAACTGAAAAACAAACAAACAAAACCTTGCTTCGTGGATTTGTCCGATTCTCTTCCTATCCGCCTTGCATGGACAGTTTCAATATAACATAATAAAGTGAAAATCACTTCCTTAGAAAAACAATTTTCATACTAAATTTCAAAAGCACATTCTGAAACGTGTGAGCTTTTCGTTTGGTCCGTGGCTAAAAACAGACTTGTCCATTTGGGTAGACCAGAGGAAAAGCCATTCTAGACTAAAGCTTTTTTGTCTTGGTGTATAAGGCAAAATGGCAAATGCTTTTTGGTTCTCTTGCATGATGGCTTGTACTGTACTACCTAAAAAATCCCTGTTTCCTTCAATATTGCTATTTTGGACTTGAGCATTCCTTTGATTACAGGCTCAGCACTTTGCAGTCTCTTGCCTTTAAAAAATCATTGAATGATTTTGTTTGCATTACATCCTATAAGTTTAGCTTTGTTAAAGACAAGAAAGCTCTAATCAGAATTGCGTGCCAATTCTTTATGAGGTCCCTCTCATTTGGCAAAGGAACTGCTTTAATTACACCTTGTTTTCTGTACTGTGTCACTGTAAAAGGAGAGAATACGCTGCACATGTAAGGGGGTGAAATAATTCACTCACCTCTTTGAAGCTTTTGCTATGTTGTTTTCCCTTTTCCTTTGGAAATACTGGTGGGCTGGAGAAGACTCTTCTTGGGATGAGAAATGCACTTTGCAGATGTGGAATGGTGCTCAGAAGTTGAAGTAAAGCAGACTTTAAAGGTTATTAATTCTATCTGATAGAAACATGATAAAAAATCATAGTGACTATTTCATAGCTTTTCCCAGCACAATTGCATTAGCCACAATTCTACCTGTTTGGTTTTTGTTACATTAATTTGATATTACTGTTAGAATCATCTATATGAGAAAAAATATCTATCAGATGGAGTAGTTTCACATACAGACTATGCAGTTGCTGGTTTGGGATCCTTCTTAGGGCTGTGATGCAAATGTTTCCCTGTGAAGCTGCACTTTGCTGAAGTGAATCCCTGATATCCAGGGAATATCAGTCCTGGCCAGGGAATAAAGCATAAATAAAGTTTAGAACACCTCTACACGAAAATTCTTTTAGTTGGACAACTCTCAATAGCTGTCTGAGCTAGTTCCCCCTCTCTCCCCTGTTTTGTTTTCAGAAGTGGACTGGAAAACAATCAATATCCCTTTTGTCCATTAGATGTTGTGTAGTTCATTTATTACACTTTGAAATACCTTTTTTTGCACTGACAGTCGATTTGCATTGACATCCTACAGTTTTATTTTAGCAAAACCCCTCAGCTTGTGCTTCAGTTGTATCGACTGCATGTGAATTCTGCCTAACTGAATGTGAATTCTGCCTCAGAACTAAAGAATCCCAGCTAATGACTGAGTGAAATGATACTGAGTTCATTTCTAAGCAGAAAAGCCAAAGCTTTGTGAAAGTTGGTTTGATGACAGATTCAACCTAGTAATTTTAAAGGCTCAGTGTATTTGCAGTAGCGTGTCTGAGGATTTTTGAAAGCCCCAAGCACAATGTTTTTAAACTGTTTATCGCTGCTCTAGAGATCATGGAGTTGTCTCCTCCAGACCAGGTTATTAGGAATTGAAGCTTAGAGCGTACTTAGGAGGAAAGATGCTGATCAGATCTAGTTTGCAGGCGAGTTCTACTTCTGCCTGCAGATAGGAAACAGGTTTAGCATGTTGCACTCAAGGTTTATTGTAATGTTACTTCAGAACTGCTGTACTTCTGATTGTGATATCTGAGATTTTTCAAAGAAATCCACATTATATTTTTATAAGTTACCATTTAAATTTATTTTTGTGGGTGATCTCACCTCTCCGTTTCTCCTCAGATGCTTCTAGTACTTTCTTTTTTTTTTTTTTTTTTTGACGTTTTCTAAGTGCAAGTATCTTGTATGACTTACCCACTGATCATGGTAGCAAATCAGCACGGATTGATTTTGTACCATGATTCTCTTCACTGGATAAATAATTCATCTCCAACTCCCTATGTGTTACTGTTAGTCTTAAGTCTGAAAACAAAGAACTTTGCTATGATCCCAATGTACGGTGCAGCCAATAGGGATTTTGGGCAGATAAGGACATACCAGTTGTGGTAAATGCAGAGGATTAGGTATGCAAGTATAAATATATGCAAAGGAGACTCTTTTTGAAGACTGTGGCTTGACTTCTCTACAAAACAGTATTTCTTGCCTTCAAAGAGTAGCAGGTGCTGTTGGGAAGACAGTTAATCACAAAGCAGGGGCACTGAGTAGGCAGCAGGTCTACCAAATTACATAGCAAAATACTAAAATACTTAAATAGTAACTACTTATTAAATTACAGCCAAGAATTAGCAGCCAATTGAAAGCTGCTTAGAGGCAGGAATGTACATGGGTATATTTGAGGGTAAGATTAACCCTTTTCATCACGCCTTGTCAGGTATTCTGAGTCTCTGCATGTTAGGACTAGGGAATCCTGAGAAAGTTGCTCAAAAAGTAGATGTTTCTTCTCAGTAATGGAGAAGGCCCTTCTAGACTTGGCTTTAGCTGACGCATAGGGAGATGCAGCTCTCAGGCCATAAGGGGATTTGCAGAGCACTGTACTGTGAGTCTCAGTACCTGTTAAGGGCACTCAGGCCATGCCTAGCTCATACAGCGAACCTATTTTCTTCAGCAGAATGAAAGCTTTCTTTTTTTACCTGTAGGCTCTTAAATATCATTACCTTTCCATACGCAAAGGGCTGTAGCTGTTCTAAAAGCAGAGATAAAAACAATGCACTTCTTTCCCATGCTGCCTTGGTTCTGAGCACGGTGCTGTGTAGCGCTGTCTACTTTGCTTTTATCTTGCATCATCAGATAAGGAGCCATTCCTCACCTCTGTTATTTCTATTTCTCCTATAATGCTTCCAAGAATCTCTCGTACTGACTTACAAGACCAGCTGGAACTGCAGCATCACTCCATTTTAAGCTCTGAATTGTGTTAGCCATTACATTGGTTCCACATGCTGCTTGGGTGGAGACATCAGCTGAAATTCCCAGCACAGTCAGTCAGGCCAGGAATTGCTGTGCTGTGTAAGCGGTGGTGACTTTCTAATTCTTGATTACATTATGCTAGAAAAGAGGATTGTTCCCAGAGCAATTTACCAAGAGGGGAAAAATGGAAATAGAGTTCAAGGATGACCTTCCACCTCAGTGATCTATTTGGCTGGCGTCTGCTATTGCTCAGCTCCTCTGTCATGGGTTTCGCAGTAGTCCAGTGCTTTGTCATCGCTACTAAGTGGAAAACTCCTGAGCTCACTAAACAGTTTGTGTGAGGGGCTTGGGTAATGGGGTGGATTTGGGAATGCAGCTGTAGAACGGAGTATTCTTGAAGGTTACCTGAAAGGAACCTTGAGCAGACATTGAGTGTGTTGAGTCTAAAACCTCGTTCAACGTAAAGCGCTATTTCTAAGCTTGAGATCCTGAGATAGATGGAGAAGAGGAGGGAGGAAAAAGGGAATTACTTTGCAGCAATCCGGCATGGGAGCAGGAAAAGTGTTATTGAGATCGTCTCCAAGAGAGGCAGTGCTGTAATCCTGTTTCGTTTTCGTGCACAGAACTTGAAAAGATTTTTCCTAGAAATGTGTAATGGGACTGTCAGAAAACAGACCACTCCCCTTCCCAGTAGTTTCCTGCTGAAGTCATTTAAGGCCTCTCACAGCTTTCATCTGTGTAGGCACTGAGAACTTGTGAGCCAAGTTTTTTTGTTTTTTTTTTTTTTTCTTCTTAATGGAATACAAGCAAAAATGAAGAAGTGTTTAAAAAAGAAAAACAAAAAAAAACATTAGGGAAGAAAACTGTAAGTTTTTCGGCAAGTAAAGCTGGCTCACCACTTAATCAGTTTCTCATTTCCGTTCTGTTTCTGTCAGTCCCAGTGAAGTGGATCTAGGTGTTTTTCTTGTTTTAGGTATTGCTGAAAGCACATATGTGAGCTGCCCAAAGGGGCGGGGAGAGAAGTTGTTCCTTACTTCACTTCTGGGACTGTCTGTTCAGGGCTTTACTCAGGAGGTGACTTGGAAAGGCTCACGAATTCCAGTTACTGTGCACTCAGACCTGATGATCACAGTAGACTGAACATATAAAATCTGCTCTGCAGGCAACAGCCCTAGCTCAGTAGCTGTTTTAAAAAGAAAAATTCCCTTTGTAGAGCTGGCAGATAGCCTGCATTCACAGATACAGGAATTTTTGTTGGTATATATGCCATGTTTAACACAAATGATGAAGGCGATGTGCTTCTAAAAGAAGCCATTACTGTCCTGAATAAATGGATGCTACTCAGCATGCATTTTGCCGTTGGATGGAATTCAAGCCTCCCATTCTGAAATGGATAGCTTTTTTGGATTGCATTCACTTGTCTCTCAGACAAATCTGTGGAGTAGATTTGTTCCTCAGATGAATGATGCACAACTCATCTGGTTTCTTTCAAACCAAAACTGCCTGGCAAAGGAATGATAAATGTTGGGTTTTTTTTGCTCTTTCTCCTTCTGTCTGCAAGGCCATGCTGCACTTTAAAAGACAAACTTAATTCTCAAGGCAGATGAACTACTACATTCAGAGGTGTTACATGTTTGTAACGATAGAGCAGAGCTGTAGGCACCTCATCAGACTGACATACGCTGTGGTGATACTGAGCCTTAGTCACGTTCCACAGATCAGCCCTTCTGTAGGGCTTGAATTGGAAGTTGTCCTTGAAGCCTTAGAGAAATCCTCTCAATAGGGAATGAATTTTCCTATTTTCTTTTCCCATTATTCTTTGGGGATTGTGATGTATATCACATACAAATCTTTCAGCCTTGAAGCATGAAGAGCTTCATGAAGTTAGCAGGTGATTATGAATTACGTAAGCATTTCAGAAACGCAAATGCTGGTCTTTAAGTAGACCTTCAGCATGCTTGAATGCAATCCACTGTATTAACATCACATTTAAAGTACGTATTTGCATTTGCTATGAAATTGTGCATGCCTGTGTGTCATTTTGTGCAGTTTCTTTGATCCAGTGGATAGGGAAGCTTGGTGAGATGAGTACATCCTACAGAAAAAACTTCACGACTGCTTTGAATTAAATTTCCTATCAGACCCCTGGAGCAAACTTCAGGCTGATGAGCAAACTGATGTACTCAGAGAATATTCAACTTTGCCCCGAGCATCTAATCCTTACGCTGCAGTGCCAGCAGGCTCTGGGCATTACCTGGCTCCATCACCTCCCTGTGTTTCAGCTGCCCTTGTGCTGAGGCCATATGTTTGAGGCTAGGCAGCTGAGGTGTCCTGCAGCCTTTCAGACAGAGCCTGATGTGGTGTGATGGAAGGGGACATGGCACTAATTGACAGTGTGTCTGCATTGGCAGCCTGGGCAGGAGAAGTTGGGTCCTGTCACAGAACCTGCTTCTGGGAGTGGCCATCTCAGGTATAGTTTAACCGTGCATCCAGTACTACAGCTATGTGCCTGTTTGTGTTGAAGGATTAGCCAGCCTTTAAGGCTTTAGGATCCAGAACCCTGCCTGTTTGCTAAGGTATTTTCATTGTCTGGTTATTGGCATGCATCTTGTTGCTGGACTGCAGTGTGGACAAAAGTTCTTGTCATACTGAAAACAGGATTTGATCTGCATCCAAAGAGCGTGGAGTCAGTGCAGCTGTGTGATGGGGAGTAGCTGGAACATGCTTTCAAAGACTTGAAACTATTAAGCACATATTCAAGGAAATGACATCTGAAATGCTTTTATTTCTGGTAGTAACTGATGATTTTCTCCAAGTACCGCTTTGATTACTAATATAACCTCTTGTATCAAGATTCTAAGACTAGCAGACCCTAATTTCATGAGTTGCAGATGGTAATTAGAGATGCTCCATCTGCTTTATTGTGATATACACCAGTATATGTTAATAATAGGCAGCTTCTCATTCTGAATGCATTCTGCTAAAATCTTTGTGCTGTTTGTCCCGTTATGTAAAGGATGGCACGAGTGACTGGCAGTGACGTAATGACCTGTCACCACACAGCCTTAACGCAGAAGCATTTTGATACAGAATCCCTTTCTATGTACGTCAGTCCCTCAGCAGTGCCCAGCAGCTGGTTGAGTATCCAAGGCATGCAACGTACAGAGGTGGCAAAAACTTATGGAAGCAGCAGAAGCCTTCCTTCCGAACAACAAAAGAGGGTTGCTGGCAGAAGGTGATAACAGTGCTAGTGGCTGTTTAAATTAGGGAAGGATTGGATGTGTTCAGCGAGGGGGATATTGTTTGTTTAGGTTTTCCCTCCTGGGAGTAGTTTAGTATTTCAAGCACGTTTGGGAACTTTTTTTTTTTTTTTCCCCAGTGGGCTAAGATGTGAGCTGGACAGCCTGTATGGACTTAACAGAATAAGCCTTAACAATGCTTCAGAGCAAGGAATTTCATATCCTATAATGCCAGTTTTGTTTCTGGATGCCTGTATAGACTCACTGTGTGTTCACTGACTTTTCTTTCAGCTTAAAATACACAAGAAGATGCCTGTTTCAGCCTGTTGGGGCTGACAAAATACTAAAAATAGACAAAACCATAGAATAAAATGCAGCTGAAGCCAGTTCTGTGTGGGGAGTCCCTCTGTATGCTATATCCAAGGGAACAGCTGGAATCTGCTACTGACAACACTTCTATAAGTCTGAGTTTTTTTTCTGTCTGACTGTATGCTTAGTGCCCTGTCCAGCAAAATGGAGAGCTGAGGCTTTTCTCTTTTTCATTCTCTGTCTGCAGAAAGGTTATTTACAGCAGCACTGTCTGAGTCATTTTGTCACTAGCTAGTTCAAAAGGTTCTGTGTAAAACGTGCTCCAAGCACAGCACCCGCAAAGGGACTTACTTATATAAATCAGCATTCAGAGATCGTGAAACATAAAAACACATTGCTCCGAAAGAAAAGACTAAGATCCTCAAAATAACTGGCAAGGGCAATGGAAATTATTGAAAGAATGAATGGGAGCAGCTACAATTGTTGCCAAAATCATTATGGTCATCAAGCTGAAGAATGAGCCTGGCAGCAGCAGCAGTACAACCAGATGGCCAAACAACACAACTTATCAGTAATCCATCCATTTGTCTGATTGGAATCTCACCCACCCACCAGCTCAGGTGGGGACTAGAGAGGGGTTCCTGAAATGAGAGTCACTAAGCTCCTGCAGGTCTCAAAAAGAACCAGCCACGGATGAGGTGCAGGTTTGATAGAGCCCTGTGCACAAATGTTGCATCGTGATGTTAAAACGGATTGGTCTTGAATACTGCAGATCCCTTACTCCATATGGCTGGGCTGAGATGCTGTCAGTATGGCCATGTGTGTGTCAGCAATTAAGGAACCTCTGAGAATTCAAATACAGACTCATGTTGCTCACCTTGCAACATAACTTTTCCCAGCAGAATATGAATGCTGTAATACTGAAAGGAGCCTTGCTCTACACTTGCTAAGTGCTCTTATCTCTCAAGTGGTCTGAAAAACAGAACTAGAATAAACTAAGTGGAATAGGGCATATCCTTGTCTCTAGCTTGGATTTTGCCATAATATTCTTATCCTCTTCATAACACATCAATCTTCAAGAGGCAACTTTCTCCATAGAACGTCAGCTTAGTTTCTTAGACCAACCTATTTAACATCTAGCTCATCTAGCAAGGTAGAACCAATAAACACTGACATTTACAGCAAACCCCACCATCTTTATTTGTAGCCTTCTCTTTAATGCTAGTATCTCAGTATTATCTCTCTTTCTCACTGACGAACATCCTGATAACCAACGGCAAAGACTTGGTGTAGTAAAAATAAACACTGGAATAGCTGAAACTGTCCTGGATGTCCTTTAGTGAGACATCAGCTCTATGAAGTGAGGTATGCGTCAGCAGTATTAGCAAAATAAATGTGCCAGGGACTGGTTCTCCTTTCCTCTTATGTTTAAGTAAACCTTTAAAAGACAAACAAAGCTCCCCTTCAGAATGGAACTGAAATGCAATATGGAATGATTCACGCCAAATAAATAAATGCTTTTCAGTTGCAATCATTCCCTATTGAGTTGAAGTGGTATAATGCTGTTTCAATCTCATCACTTCCAAAAAGCATGCACAAACAAAAGAGGTGATTTTAACACTAGGAGGGGGAATGGCAGCTCACATGGAGCATCCAGCCAAAGGATCAGGAATAATTTTATGATAACAGAACTGAAATCTATGCCAGTTTACAATTTCCTCTACAATTAATTTCATTTCTTTACTTCATTACCCCAAAAATTGACCCTGAAAATCATAATTCCCAGGCATTTCATCTATCTGTAGTTTCCATGGGATTTGCCACCGAATAACTCAGAACACTGGTAAGGTTAGTCCAGTTTAATCTGATTTCCATCGGGGCTCCCACCCACCTTCATGGGAGCATTCAACTCTTACTCCCATCTGCAACATCAATCCACCTTAAAGAGTATCTGTGAACACATACAACAAAATTCTTAACGGTCATTTTGAGCACTAATGCATGCATAGGAATGCCCCCCAACTAATGCTGAAACACAACTGCTGTCTGACAGCTCTGTAGCAACACTAAACAGTCATTCATCTACTTAGCCGAGAGCAAGAACTGAAGCAGTGGGAACGTACAACATTTGAATCAGCATTTGTTACCAAAATGTTTCCCTTGTGATGTACAGAAATCCTACTGACTGCAAATATTCTTGACTTTGATCATACTTAAAGCTGCTAAGTTCAGCCAAAAGTGATTCACAAGTGACTGGGCTGGGGATTTTGTTAGCAGTGGCAGTGAGCTGTCCCTGTGTGAACGACCACTCCTGCTGGCAGTACCTGTGCAGTTCCGTGGGATTCTCCTCTCATAACCACCAGGCTTCTTCTCTGAAAGCTTGTCATGTGTACAACAGGCAGCTCCAGTCCTGCAAAACAAATACGTTCCGATGAGATTGCAGTCTGAGATGCTGTGAGTCATGACACTCATTTTTCACATACAGTTTCTATTCTGCCTGAATGAATCTCATTCCCTTTAGACTCAGCCCCCAGTGAAAACACTTTGCTTGGGGTCTGCATTTGTTCTTTCCTTTAATTCTTTCATATTCTTTGAGATGTGAGGGCTGATACTCCAGTGGAATAGAATCTAATTTCTCAGGGTTCCTATTGATTACGGCAGGGTCATTTGACATAAGATGCAGCACGTGTGTATGTTACAGTTGGCATTTCAGCAGTTTGCCCACGTTGGCAAACAATTCTGCTCCAGAATTTGAATATTAAAACAGCAGGCCTAGGTGAGACCAGAGTGCATTTAAGTTTTTGGGTATGCTTAAACAATCAAAACAATGTATAGGAGATTTTTGTGAATTATCATTAATAACACAAAGGTGTATTTTTAATAGTATTTGAAGTTCAGTTTTTAGTTAGGTTTGGGCTCTATGTTATGCCTTTCCTTAGTAAAAAGAAAGAACAGCCTCTATATTTCCCAGTGGTGCTCATTTCTGGTGCAGACTTGATGTCAATCTGACACCACGCTGCAGAAATACATACAAACAAAAAGCCTTCATGTACCAGAAAATTAACAATTTAACAAGCAGAATGTATAATTCATACAGCCTAAAAAGACAGCAGGCTCCAAAAACTAAAAATACCTTGCCAGCTTGAGGGTTTTTATTTAAATTTTAAGACATTTAAGAACATCATATTGAAATATAATACTTACATATTGCCAGATTGTCTGAAGTCAATCTGACCATCTTAACTGCTTTCTGGTTGGAAAAAAAAAAAAAAAAAGAAAAAAAAAGAAGATGTGAAGCCATTTTAATGATCTATTTTCTTTTTATGAAAATCTACACAGAATTAGTTGCCATTATAAAATGATATATCAGACTGCTTAAAATTTAGTTCTATATGTATATATACAGCAGTTATCAGTGTTGAAAAGTCTAAAGTTCTGAACAGCTGAGTTTTCATAGTACCCAGTTTTTTGGTTGCACACTAACCATGCTGCACCTCTCTACTAGGAAGAAGCAGATGAATTCTTTCAGTTCTCTTTGTAATTCAGATCCTCCTGAAGCCACTGGAAAGATTTCTATTAAGACAGCTTACTGGGACTTCACTGTAGACTTCTTGTCTCACCGAGGTGAGTTCTTCATGTTGTTATTTCAGGACTTCCAATCTCAGCACTACAATCTGTAAAGGCCTTTCTCCTCTTGAAACTGAGGTTGTATATTAAGAAGAGAGCTATTGGACAGCAACAGATGCTTGTTACTGGTCCATGGCAATATTTCAAACTGTGTACATTCTAAGCATATACTTTCAGTAAGTGTTGAGGTAAGAAATCATACCCAGGGTAAAAAATGTCCTCAGGTGACATCAAGAATGAAGGAAATTTGCTTTTGACAGGCAAAAGGCTAACTGTCGTTCTTGCTCTTGCAGGTGTGCTCTCACAAGGCTGGGAAAGTCTTTATTTTTGGGGGTTTCCATGGTAACCTTGGCAGTCCTAAATGGAAACAAAAATATTTAAAAGGATATGTTAAAAGAAAGTGGGATTCAAACATGACTGAGGTTTGTGTTTTGGTAAGGGTAGAAAGCAGAAATACTGTTGTACATGGATTTTAAAATTCTATCTAAATTAAATCCGAAGAGAAATTCAGGCACATTTTTACAAACTGTTGTGGGTTTGGCATCATAAAAAACACTTTACCAAAGGCCTTCCAAGGGTCGGCAAGGCACAGACTGACTCTTTTCATGCTTTGTTTTCTGAATTAAGTGGCTGTTTTCTGCAACTTGAATTTCCACACAATCCAAATGATCATTGCAGTAAAAACAGCTGCTACCAAAAATACAGAACACAAAATTCTATGCAGGTTTCATGTGTTATAGCAGTAGCCTTTAAATGTTTGGAAGGCTTAAAAATGAAACTTATGCCAACATCTTGAAAAGAAGCCTGCAATGCTGAAGAGAGAATTCTTTCTTGATTTTTTTTTTTTTTTTTTTTTTTAACTTTTGTCCTGAAAATCAGATCTTGTAAGAAACTGTAGCTGTGTCGCTTCAGGATGGAGAGCCCCAGTGTGTCCTCCATTGCTTCAGAAAAGGAGGGCACTGGCCCTGCAATGCAGTGTCTGCATCACAAGTGTCAAGAATCATATCATTATAGAACAGCTTGGTTTGGAAGAGACCTTAAAGATCACCCAGCTCCAGCCCCCTCCCACAGGCTGGTTGCCCCCACTAATCAGGCTGCCCAGGGCCCCATCCAACCTGGCCATGAGCACCTCCAGGGATGGAGAACCCACAGCTCCCTGGGCAGCTGTGCCACCAGGCTTGGACACAGATGGGGCCTCACAAGAGCAGATCAGATGGGGACAATCCTCTCCCTGCCCCACTGCTACTTCCCTTTTAAGAGAAAGATTTCTGGAAGCCTCTGAGGCTGTAACCAAGTACCAGGCACCAGCCAGTTTTGTTTTGTGCCCTTAAGAGCAAGAGAGTGCCAAAATGACTCAGACAACGATGCAAACGTGAGGGAAGCCCTGACACTACATCACCACACTGGTAATAGTGGGACAGATCCCAGTGACCTCAGGAAATAACAGAGGGAAGCCACCTCTTTTCTATTGCTGCAGCAGGCTGAGAAGAAGGCTTGAGAGAGAAAAACGTCACCTGTGCCCTTTCCTTTTGCTTGCTTTTGCTTCCAATGGAAGACAGCAGACAGATGGCTCAATGCTGAGGTGGATTGGGGACCTGGTGGCAGTGCTATTTATACTCTGGGGTTGGAAAACAGCACTTGAACGTGCCTCTGTCATAAGGTCCTGCTTGAAAACAATCCCGGATCTGTGAAAACTTCCCAAAATCACTTTCCTCAGTATAGAAGCCGGATATATATTCATTGAATCAGGCTCTTAATTAGGTTGGATACAAAGGGCATTTCCCCCCACAATACTTCCTGGTCAGCAGCAGGGCCCCCTGCTTTCCGCTAACCCTGATGTGCCATTCTGTGGGTATTATTTACTTTCACAAACACACCATAGCAATCAATAATCGATCCCCTTTCTTCCCCCTCCCCCTTTTAATTTATTAATTATATTTTTCAGGCCACACTTCTTCCCACTTACTTGGGCTGTTCTTTTCATTAAAACAAGTTCTCCAGCTGCCCCCAAATGTTTGCCCTTCCTGTCCATTCTTGGGCATGCCAAAACTGTTAGTGCACAACAGGAAACCAATAGCTTGTGCTATCGGGAGACATTTCCTTCACAGCACAAAACGTCTGAATAATAATTTCAAGCAAGGCTTCACCCATTTCCTGTAAAAGGAGGGAAGTTTGCCTATCCTAGTCCCTCAGAGCTCTTTGTTTCCATCCCTTCATGACGTAATGCTTTCTGCACAGGGAAGATGGATCGTTTTCCCTTAGCAGGACTGAATTCAATATCCTGTGTAAAGATTTGATACCAGTATTCAGCAATGAAACATGCAACGCATACAAATAATAAAAAAGATGTGCTATAGTTTATACTTGTAATGTCTCTTTTAAAAAATAAATCAACTTTTTGGTGTCTGGAAAATAGCTGAAATGAGAACATGAGTGCTAAAGACAGCGTGTTTTATTAAAAGTTTGAATGCAGTATTAGCAATGCAGGTGTCAACTACTGCACATCCTGCAGCAGATCTAACAGCCCACCTGCATCAGCTCTCACTGAGCACCAAAATGCCCCAGTCTGAATTGTCCACTATAAGGCTCTGGATTTTACAGGAGCATTGTGAATAAACTGTCTCAAGCACTGAGTCAGTACATCAATTAAGCACATGCTTAACTTCATCGCTGGAGTTGGAAGGGACACTTAAAGGCCGTGTAGTCCAACTGCCCTGCACTGAACAGGGACACCTACAGCTGGTCAGGTGCTCAGAGCCCCGTCCAGCCTGACCTGCAGTGTCCGGTGCCTATATGGCAAATAAAATAAAATTAAAAAAATCACTTAAAGAAATGCTGAAGAGTGACTAAGTTTGTTAAGTGTTATGCTACATCAAAGCCTTAATATAATGGCACTGCTTTTGGAATTGTTAAAAAAGAAACTGCCAAGCAATGTGCGTGCTAATACTCCAGAGCTGGAACATTTAGAGATGTTTAGGATGCATAATTTTAGGAAAACTGTCTTAAAGTGCCCTTTATCCAAACAAAATAGACATAGAAATTTCTACATATGAAATGCTGTTTCTACTGAATCCTACTAAGATGCTACCTAATCTATTTTTGTTCAACGATGCAACTTGGAATCAAGTTATGCAGATTATTTAATTTTCAACAGATTTTTTTTTTTTTTTAAACTTAATAAACCTTTTTTTTAACCTTAATAAACCTTGTGGATATGACTTTTTTATCACCTGCTGCAACAATCCAGAAAGCTTAAAAGGAAAATTTGTCAGAGTTTAAGTACCTTAAAAACTGCTAATGTCACAATTGTTATTGTAATGCAGTCTTAATTACCTTATTTGTCCTCACGCAAGCATAATAAACGTCTCCCTCCATTATTCTGAAGACAATAAAACTTTCACTACATTTGTAATGTTTTCTGTGTGTTTGTCATCTGAAATGTTCAACCCAAATACAAAGTACTACATCTCTCTCACTCTAATTCCCTTGCTTCAATCAAGAGGCTGAGAATTTATCATTTTCTTCCCTCCTCCTTCAACATGTATCACATGCCCTCCCCAGTGTTTGCCTCCACAGCTGGGAAGCCACAGGTAGAAGGCACCTTCCTTCACACAGGCTCCAAACACATCTGTGTGAGCTAAATAAACCATTTCAGCAGCTTTCTGCTAGGAATCGTGTGTAAGAGCAGCAGTTTGCGTTTCAATTTCTCTTGCTTGAAAGGCAGGAAGGTGTTTCCTTGCTACAGGCGAGCAGGACATTTGCATTTCATTGCTTCCAAAGCAATTTGTCACTTTGGGACCAAAGCAACAGGGAGTCCGTGTGCTGGGAAGTTTTCATCCACTCCTACAGACTTCAGTCATCACTTTCCCCCTGAATGGCTGTAAGATGTGGGACATCACCACTCTCTCTATTTGTTTCACAGGCCCTGTATGGGTTTTGATCCACTTCAATTGGGGCTGAGGGCAATGTTTCCCCCTCTGTGTCTTTGACAGATCATAAAACTGCTTTCTAAAGTAAACAAACAAACAAACAACAAAACAAAACAAACGGGCAAAATAGAATTCCTTTTTCTAATTTTATGACCTTAAATTGGTCCATCTTGTTGAAAACCTTCTTTGAAGGTGACACTCCAAAGCTATTATTGCCATTTGGGTGTGACTAGGTTACATTTAATTAACAAGATCCCAGTGTCAGTAGTTCATTCAGTGGTTGGTAAGTGAATCAGTTCCGACCATCTATCCACAAAGCAGAATACCAGGTGAGCTGGGGTGCACTGAGGAAGCAGTGCAAGCATTTGATGCCCAAAGAAACCAGGTAGGAGGAGGGTGGACATGCTGAATACATCTACTTGTGCCTACTGGTAGGAAAAGCTAACAGTAGAATTAGCCTTTTGGCTGTTTCCAGAGTGGAAACCAGCATTCACAAAGTGCTCTGGAAAGGTCTGTTTGTAACACTATGGACTGACAAGAATTGACATCCAAGTCCTCTTCTTCCCATTATTAACCTCTAATATTGTATATACTTCAGCAGACTTCACTGAAAATCCCATGACAATAAGATTTTGTGCTGTGGAATGGATTACAGAACTCTCCATCTGTCAAAACACACAAATAAGTGACTCTTAGGCCTAACTCTCTTCTTGTTCAGCAGAGGTTCAGAAAAATTAGGAGACTCGATGTAGGTCAGACTGGAATCGGTGAGAGACATAGCAGTCTAATAGCCATTACAGAGGCTGTAACTGTGTGCTAGCTCCTGTGATAGAACACACAGTGCCAGAGTGCAGATGGCATATGCTTTCTGTGCATAGTAGTATGCATATCCAGATTGGCAGAGAAGGTCGAGTGTCCTCTGCAGCAGCACTGATGACATGGCTGGTGGGGAAGGGGAGGATGTGATTCACAGACTGCCCTAACAGAACAATGTCAGTAGTCAGGAATGATCAGATGTCCCCACTAAGCTCACAGAGACACAAAAGGAGCTAACAGCTGACATTTTTAACACTGAAATTTTCAGGCAAGTCAGATCATTATTTTTTATCAGAATCATGATACAAACAGCATATCATATGTAACTCCTGCCTTAGAGTCCTGCTAGGCCTCAGAAACAAGAAACCTGTTTAATCTATGTTCCTTAAGTAGGTTAAATCCCTCTAACACCTTTCATGCCAGCATTTATTCTGCATGGTGCTCAGGCTCTCATTATATTTGACATTTTATCTTCGTTATTGAATTGTCTTTTCCTTGTTTTGCTCATTCACAGTGTATACTGGCCAGCCTACAAAAACGTAATTTGAGTGTTTTAAATGAGACTGATATATTTTGACTGTGTCCTTGCTGACATAAAGGACTGTAAAGCAGCCAGATGTTCATTGTTACTATATTAAATAAAGCAAAATTCCCTTGTGATATACTATATACTAACAAATGATGTAATGAAGCTCTGGCCATGTGAAAACTCTATCACGATACCACCCAGCATCCCCACGAGCAGCCAAGAGGCCAAATCACTTGTCTGAGAAGCCCCGTTAACACATCGCCCTCACAACCCAGAGCTGTAATTGCTTTAACCTGACACGCTGCTCATTTTCTGTCCTGTGTGCTCCAGTACGCGTACACATTTCTTTCCTCTCTGCTGGAGAAAAAGCTTACAAAACAAAGCCAGTTTAACACATTTCTCTGCCTTCTTTCTACGTGCACCAGGGTGGCAAAAGGTACAGTGCAATGGATGGGGAGAACTGGGAGCAGTGTATGGCCTATGAGACCCCACTACATCTGGGAAGCAAGAAAGGATGTAAGAGCAGGCACTGCTTTTACTAAGGGAATTTTCAGGCAAGAGAAACCAAATCAAAAATAGCAAACCAGGTTTAAACCTTCAGAATGCACTGATAGTGCCCAGTCCTTCAAGGGAAAACTCAGATGTGTGGGGTGCCTTCCAGCCAGTCACATGCTGCACGGAGACACGGTGATGGAATCACGTCACCTATGTAAGCTACTGGCTATGGAAATCGTGCACTGCAATACAGCTCTAGCTGAATTGGTGGAAGGTTTACACAAAAATTAGCCTTTTGTGAGTTTACACTTACATCAAATTTGAAACATTTATCTATGGCCCTTTTCAGAGCCCATACAAGGTAGTAGTTAGCAGTAGGTTCATTCTGTCTGGATATGGCGGAGAACAGGACTGAGGGCACTGCAGTGACACAGCTGTCTGTACTATGTGCTAACTTGCTTGGAGCCAGAACAGGTATCTCCACTAAGCAGTGCAGACATACCCTACCGCAAGCACTGAGATGAGCAGAAACTGTGATTTCACGAACACCAGTCCCATACATGAGTTGTGTGATTAAAGGTTTCAGACAAGGAACAAACTCCCATCTGAACTCCAGCCCTGCTCTGCGGCAGTTTTGTCTAGGTGCTACGTGTTCTCTCCTAGAGGGTTCATTGCAAAAACATCAGTGGCCTTTCACTAGAAAGGAAGGGGAGGAGGAAGAGCACCATATGGCATATCCCCAGTGGGTGCATACCACAAGCCTTTCCCATGTTTACAGTTCTTGGCCATGGTCTGAGCCCAGCGTCAGGCTAACCTTGAACCTTGCAAACTAACAATCCTGAGAGTGCAGCTGGAGCAGGTGGGAGAGCCAGATAAAGAGCTCAGATTCCAGAAACAAAAGAGAAAGTATTCCCCCCAAATCCATGCTGTTAGAGCTATCCTTGCTGCTCTGACATTTCATTCTGGAAATGGCAATGGAGTATTTTCACCACCACATATTGTGAAGCTGAATGCAAATGTTCTACAATTTTGCTGCCCAGATTGCATGGTAGGATTCCCACACCTTAAGGACACAGACTGCTGACTCACCTGTCCTCGCTTCCAGCCATAGGGAACTGTGCTGCAGAAAAGCCATTATACAGAACTGCTCCTGCTCCATAGTCTGCCTGGAGATGATAAATACACGTTCCCTACCTGTGCCCTGGGTGGTGTCTGCTGCCAGCTGTGCTGAAGCTGCCCAGCTTCCACATGAGACCTATGGTGGAGCTGCTGACCCAATTGCAGCACCTGGGGAACACTGTGTTAAAATTCCTATGGGCAGGTGTGACTGTGATCCAGAATCTGAGCCTTCATGGAGCGCTTTTATTTATGCAAGATAATTAGTGGTGTAAATGAATTGGCAAGAACCATTTTTGCATGAAAGTCCAATAGAAAAAAACATCCTTAATTGTTCTCATGGCCTCTGAGGCTGTCTAATCATGAAATACATGTTCTGTGTAACCTCTGTTTTTTAATTCCCTTAATTTTTGAGCAAACAGAACTCCCCTCCCCATTCCCTCTGGAAGACAGATAATATGTTATGAAGTATTTTGGCAGAAGACACCGCTTATTGTATTTATTGGCGACATAATAATACATTAAAGTAAAAGGGGAAAAATTAAAGCTGTTAGAAAGAGGTCAAATTCCAGCCATTTCTCAGGAGTAAGGTTCAGTTTTGAAGTCATTTTTCAAAAGAGGTTTTGCATTTACAAAATCTAATGAGGTTAATTTGAGACTGAATGAGCTAATCATCAGTTTGGTATTCTGGACACCGCAGATTTATCACTTCCCTCAGTGTGATAATATCATTTGTCATCTTTCTTCTGGTACCCCATCAACAGAATCATTTCTACTTCAGACCAATGCTCTGACTTCCATGCTCCTGAAAGCTTTTGCTGTTCCATTGTCTTAACTCTGGAGAAAGCATTTCTGGGAGGATCACTGCCTTGATGTGAGCAGTTCTGGGTCTCAGCTGTTAGTGCAGGAGCACTGAGTGACCTGCTGCTGCCCATGGCCATGGGACTTTATTGTTCTGTTCTCTGATATCACTTATAGAATAATTCCCAGCTGGGTTTGAGTATTTCCAAAATTTGCAGGTTTCACAGCGTGGCTTTGGATATAAATTCTACACGGTAGGAAAGGGGAAAACAATGGCTTGCCTTCCACCTCTTAGTCACAGAGCTGAATCACATTGCCGTTTAAGAGCTGCTTACTGCCATATTTGCAGGAGGCTCATGGTTTTCTCTCATTTCCTGCTGTGCACCTCCCAAGCTTCTCTCCTGCCCTGCACAGCCAAAGCCCATCATCAGAGCTTCCACGGAGTGAGAGCTGAGAGGGGCCGCATCCCCTTCACAGATGTTTATTATTTGATTAATTAACTCTAGCTTGGCGTTAATCACTTGCGCATTCAGACAGTGGAATCATACAGGAAGAGAATAATACAAAGGAAAATACCCAGAGTGATGATTTCCATTTCAATGGGAGGAAAAAAAAAAGAGGGAAAATTTCAATCTGAAACCAGTGTGCCTTGTCCATGACTCAAACCTGCCAATATTGCTGGTTTCCATCTTGCCACTGAAAGCCCACACGTACACAGTCATTAATCATGGTGAAGACCCAGCGTGAGCAGTCCTCCTGCCCTCGGTGTATGTTCCTTATCATGAGGCTCCACCATGACACAGTTTTCCCCTTTCCCTATTCCTGTTTCTGCTGACTTCACAGAGCACTCGTGAACCAGCCAGCATCCACTTCTTCCCACCTCTCTTCAGATGCACCTACAGAAAGATTTGCTTTGTTGGATATTTTGTTGTCTGGACCACAGTGTGTTGAGCTGCTGCTCCTTAAAACTGTGAGAAAATAGCTAATGTAGTACAATGGCTATCTCCACCCTACACCCTGTGGTTTTCCAAAACCACAAAACATGACGACACGGCAACCAACTTCCCTATTCTTATACATATAAACGTATATCTGCGTTTGCATTACAGTACGTTCATAATTAAATGGACAGTGAACAAATCTACTAATTACAAGTTTTACACAGAAGATGTTGGTATGCAGCCTTTGGATGCAGCCTGCAGAACTCCAAGAACTTTGAGAGGAAAACCACCAGAAAAGATCTCTGTTACGTGGTTAACTGCACTTATGAAACTCCCTGACCAAGTAACTCTGCACATTGGCTTGAAACTACAGCTGTGAGCTGTACAAAGGAAATGACGACAGGATATAAAGGACTAGGGAATATTCAGTATTTACTAAACAAAGATCTTCATTTGAGCGTGTGTCCAGTCATACCACAAGTATTTGACAGAAACAGCTCCCTGAGCTTGGATAGGTCACAGAGTCATTGCTGTTATTTTGCTGTGCACATAGAAAAAATCACTTTGCATTACTATACTTTCAATAGCAGATTCTTTCTTCCCCCTTTTTAAAATTGCCATTTTAAGCTAGAAAGGCAAGCCAAAAGGTACTGGCAAATATGGGAATAAGACCTGAAAACCTGAAAACTTCATGATCATTCTGAGACACACATTTCACACCTTAATTTTTCAAAGGAACTCTCTTCAGAAGAAACTCTTTCAAGCTCAGGCCAAAACTCAGGTTAGAATCACACCAACTTGCTGAAAGGGATTTTACAGCTTCATCTGACTTCTGGGGGAACCAGAGAGTAGTTTGGGTAATCTTTAATATTACCAGATGAGAGCTGTTCCTATAACACAATATGTTATGTCTTTTTCTTGGGATCTGAAGAAAAGGGCTGTTGTAAAACAATATGATTTATGGACTGTGTTGCAGTGTTTGCCAGACAGTAATGTACAGGCGGTACATCTCCAACCAGGCAGCACGGAGCCTGGGGCTGCAAGGACAGGCTGCCACCTCTGAGGAGCCTTCAGCCTAAAGAATCAACAGAGGCAAAAGGCCAGAGATGGGTAAAAGTGATTTGATGACTTACCCAGCTTCAGAGCTAAAGTAGACTCCACTGGAAAGGGGAGTGGTGGCTCCACACTGACGATGGACTTGTTTCTGTTAGCAGTTTTTCCTGCTCTCATTTTACAAGGGACCTCTGTCTTCGTTGCATTCTCTGAACTTTTCATCCTTGATTTTTTGCTCAGATGTGTCTCCGCTTCTCTCCTCAGCTGCTGTTTGGAACAAACTGACAAACAAACATTTGCTGCTGGGTCAGCGTAAAAAGTATTTGCTTGATTCTTACCCACAATGGATTGAAGAGACAAAAGAAAATGGCAGTGAGTCATGTTTTATGTACTTTTTTAATACCTTTTAAATGCAGCTGGTTCTACATTCACCTTCATAGTTCAACTAATATGGAACTCCACAAGAGATTTATTCTCATGCAGTAAAGCTCAGTCCCTCTCTAAGACTCCAATGTGCTCCATTTTCTTTTACCTGTGTGCTTAACATTCAGCCCAGAGCAGCTGCGAGCTACAAGGACACAGATCAGGAAGTTGTGTTATTTGTGCCTTTCAGGATTGCTAATTTTCTCGAGTTGACAGCCCAAGATTAGGTGAAAATTTGTTGTAGGGTAGTTTTTTTTTCTTCTTTTTTTAAGTAGTGCCCAAGCACAGATAGCAAAAGAAATAGCTGCACAGCATCCAGCTAACTGTACAGGGACCCCAATCATTATTTGGATGTTAGCTTTGTATTTTATGATCTCATTTTTCCTTGTAAGTGTGGAAATATCAGAGTTTCACTCAGCCCTACCAGTTTGTTCCAAAGTCAGGGGAAATGAAATACAGTATTGAACAACACAACAACATGTCAGGAAAAAATAAATGGAACGGCTTTGTGGTGTCAGCTTGTGAAGAAATGAGATGAAATATTTTTTCCATGTGCTGAATGAGCCCAGACAAAATCTGTCTCGATGCTAGGCTCACTGCAACCTGCTTGTATCATTTTTGGAGACATGAGAAATCTGCTTTACGGCAGGTACTCAACCATGCTGTACACTCTGAAAAACACTCCCTTTTCTCAGAATGAAATTTTTCACAGTTAGATAAGATAGAGTGGAAGATATTTGCTGGAGTCTTCTGGTACAGCCAAGCACGTTGGTTGTGACTACAGTCACTAGAACTCTTCCTTAGGCTCTGACTCCTCTTGAATCAGAACTAAATGAATAAACCCCAATAAAAGGAGAATTCAGAAAACGGAGTGCAAGTTCCAGGTGACATCATATGTTGGAGAATGAGTTCTGGGTGATTGTGGGTTACTGGAAGTCTATGCTGGGTGGATCTAAATGTGATTTTTTATTTTTCTTTCAGGCTGAGGATACCACTAGCTTCCACTAAGTTGATTTCAGGTAAATACATATTACTTAAGGCTTAACATTTTGGCTCACAGAAACTTCAGGCCATTACTTTTAATTAAACAAACAAGACCCTCTGAAAACTTCATGTATCCCAAGGAGAACTCTCATCCATGAGTAAAAGGTACTTTTTCCCATCTCTGACCTACCCGTATTCCTGTGGGTTTCATTCACTATCATACCACTCTCAAACTGGAAAGGGCATTTTCTGCAAACACTATTCACATTAACAGCCCTAAAAATGCTTATTCCATGGTTACGTTCCAAGCACTGGCAGGACACTTTATTCACTGCAGTAACTGAGAGCACTGCTTGTTCTCACTGTATCTCCCAGGCCACAGTCACGGGTGTCAGATGTGTTTTTGCTAACAAGACTGTGGAACTGGTGAGCAGAGAGATTTCCCACCCTTCCCTTCTCCCAAGCATCCGTCAAACCGCAGTTTCGGAGTGGCCACACCCTGCTTGTTATTGTTCGAGTAAACTATTAAAGGTGGGTTCTTTTTATATTTTCCTTAGCCTTTCACCTTTATTTAAAGTAGAGTGCATTCAAGGGACATCTGTGTTACTGGCAGTAAGATCACGGGAGGGAGCTTTCTATAAATACCACCACTATTAAATAAACTGCTGGAGCACGGCATTCACTAGCACGATGAGTTCAGTGCTGTAGTATGTATTCCTGCCAGAGCTGACTCTTAGTGAAGCATCCTTTTATTTTCATTTTGGAACAGTACTTCTAATGTGCAGATGAAACTGAAAGGTGAGATTCCAAAGATGCGCTGCCAAATGTGCCAAATTTCCTAGGCGACACTGGCAGGATGGCCAACATCCAGCAGTGGTCAGTAACACCCCACTAGTTCACAGAAGTGTTATGATGGTTAAAACATTCGTGTGAATGAAGTACATTAAGTTTCTCTGACTGAATGAGTCATTACAATACAGAGATTATTTCAATTTAAGATGTTTGGCATGTGAAGGAGTAAGGTAAATACTAGATCATGTTCTTCTGTTTTCACAACTGAAGAAATGTGAACGCCATAAAACGGAGTCCAGACTTGCAAAGACCTACAGAAAACCCATCCAAGTATACACTTACAGCAGCTTTCTTACAATAACGTAGACATACCCCAAATCAGTTCTAAATTGTCTTGGTCAGAGTTGGCCTAGGTCTAGTCAAAACTGTGATTTACTGAGGAAATTTAGGAAATTATCTTTCCCAGCTCCTCACTCTAAACTTTTATTCTTAAATAATATCTCTACATAAACCCAACTTGAATGCTCTAAAGAAATGACTGCAGTGAAGACAATATAATTTAACCAAACAAAATAATAAAATTGAGGTTTGTCTGGGAGAAACAGACACAAGAAAAAAGAGTGTAAGACGATGTAGGAAGTGATAATAGACATGATTTCACCAAGAAGGCCAAGAAGTAGCAAAGAGATTATGGAAGAAAACCTACAGAGTTGATTAGAATAATAGATTGTTTTCCTATTCCCAAATATCCTGTGGAATTTAATAGACACGTTGAAAGAAATAAAGTGGTACTTTGTTTTGCTCATGACATGAGGGAGTTTAAAGAGTGCTACATAAGCCACAGGTTGGCCAGTATTAAGCACAAAGGTTTCTCAAGCATAATGCCTACAGTCCAAATGATGTAATTTTAGAAGTTCCTATTGTATACGACGTTCCTTTAAGGGAGAAGCAGATTCAGCTGAGAAGCATGAGTGTTTTGATAAGAGATTTGTACAGACGTTGGAAGCATGTATCACTCAGAGATGTCTGTTCAAAACCTGGTCCCATGATTCTAATTATACACCATGGAAGGAAAGCTGCGTGACTTCTGAAGAACACATGGAATAAGGATATCTGTGTCTTATTGTGCTGACCCATTCAAATTAGGTCCAAAATACTCACTGCTTTTCTCACTTAATTGTTTGGAAAACCCATAACACATCTCTTAGAATGAATATACTTTAAAAAGCATAAGAAAGAGGAATCAGGACTGAATAGAGAACAAAACAGGAAATCTTCTTGCCACCATATAAATCCACTACTAACCCACACCCTACGTGATGTGTGCAGTTCCCATGCCCTCATCATAAGATCGGGCAATTGTTCTGAGAAAGGTAGCAGAGATGATTAAAGTTCAGAAGAGCTTTCATACAAACAAATTATTAGGTGGGCTCAGAATCTTCATGCTGGATAAAGAGGGGAAGGCTGCAAAATTCTTAAAGACATAAAGGGCTTACAGACTGCTGCTTCTTTCAGCACAAGAACCAGACACAAACAGGTGAAGATACAGACAGCCAGGTTCAAAGAAGTGTAGATTTTCTGCATGCCACAGGTAATAGTAAAACTGAAAAATGGATACAATAGATGCAAGAAATTTATGCATGTTTGTGACAAATCTGAATAAGGACATGGAAAAGTGATCCTTAGTGGCTGCTATACAGACAAATATCAAGAAATTCACGAAATTCCATAAACTAAAAATAGCTGGAACACAGGAGTCTACATGACAGAAATATCATATATTCCTACTCTTCTTACTGTTCCCTGACACTTCTGTTTTATTCCAACAGGTTGGGCACTGGACACATTGATGTTCAGTGTTAGATCTCTCGAAACAGTAACATTCTTGATGCTCCTGGATTTTCTCTAGACACTTCAGTTCTTCCTGCAATTTATCATTGACTCCACTGACCATCATCTATAGTTTCTGCCATTTTTGACATCTTTCTACATGATGAGGTACGAACGAAGAATCCTGAACCGATGGGAGTTCAGCCTTTTGGTGAAAACGTGCTCCTCCTCACCTTCTGTCAGCATCCCTTCCTTTAGGTAAAGTCAGTCTTTGGTCCTCAGTACCACATCTGTCTTAATGCTGGCCCAGAACACTGGGTGGCAAACACGTGTACAATGACAAAAATGCAGTATTAGCACAAGTTCATTTGTCAATAGATTCAAAATCAAGAATGGAGATCACAGTTGTAGCAGTCTGCTAATGACTGATATTTGGTACATTTCTCATATATCTACTGTAGAGGCATGAAATTGGTTCTTCATGGCTAAAATGAAGATTTTCCTCTAGGTCATTCCCTGGAAATTATGCTTCATGTCATGACAGGGACATTTATATATATATATACACACATATATATATATATTTAAATTTTTTTAATTTTTTTGCAGGACTGATTGACTGTGCTCTTATATCTTCTGTTGAGATGCAGCATTAAAAATACTGAGTGCTGAAAAACAATAATGTTGGAGGAATACAATTGCCAAGTAAAATAAAATAGAATTAAACGTAAACTTCCACCATAGAGCTCCCATATGTTGGTATACGAGCCTTAGGAGGGCAGGGTAGGCCTAACAGAGATTTGTTTTCTTTGGCCAGTAAACACCCAATCATTTCTTAACTTGGCTCTTGTTTGAGATATCACATTCTATATTGACTACCCCTTTGTTCCCCCTGTTTTCAGTCTTTTAAGTTTCTTTAATATATGACAAGGTCTTTTAATTCGTTATCAGGGTTCGCTTTTTTTTTAATTCAGAAGAAGGTAATGCACTGTGCAGTATATTAAAGGGAAGCTAAATATTTCTGGTGACAACTCAACACCTACAGAGTCCAAACCCACTCCCTGCTAACGTTGGTTATCCTATCCCCTCTCCCTTAAGCCACACGGATTTTTGATTACAGTATAACCGCAGACTTGCATAATAAATCAGTCACTGCAGTAACACGGCAGTAATGACACATTCAGAAGTGTAACTTGTGGCACTCAGCCACCAACCAGGGGTCTGTGGGGAGCTGTGGTACCCTGGGGAGGGAGGGCTGGAGCAGGCTCCACGTCTTCAGGGCAGTCTCACGGCACTGAGGACAGTGGAGCTTGTACTCTGTGTTTTAAGTTAAGCTGTCAGCTTGTGAACTGACGTGATTGCAAAAGCTGATTTAGACACACTCAACAGAATGACTGTTCAGAAGCAAACTTTTATGATTTACCTCAGAATGAGCACAAGCTCTGGCTGGGGCAGACTCTTGAAGGTGCTGGGCTGCGGGGGAGCTGGTCTCCTTGCCCTCTCAGAGGTTCATTTTAGAATCATAAAATCATTGAGGCTTGAAAAGACCACAAAGATTATTTAGTCCAACCATCAGCCCACCTCCACCATGCCCATTAACCATGCCCCTCAGTGCCACATCCCCACGGTTCTTGAATACCTCCAGGGACCACCATCTGGGCAGCTAGTGCCAATGCCTTACCAACATGCTGGACTTCTGAGAGGCTTCACTGAGATAAGTCTTCATGGCCATCTATGAAAAGAAGGTACTGATCATTTGACAATTTGTCTTCGCATGGCAATTACCCCTTGATTCATTTGAGCCCCTGCCCTAAGTCCCTCAGCACGGAAGCTTCCTTAGCTCCAGCACGAGTCTTATGAGGAGTGGCTGAGGGAGCTGGGATTGTTCAGTCTGCAGAAGAGGAGGCTCAGGGGAGACCTCACTGCACTGTACAACTGCATGAAGGGAGGTTGTGGTGCAAAAGGGTCTGGCCTCTTCTCCCAGGCAAATAGTAGGACCCGAGGAAACGGCCAGAAATTATACCAGAGGAGGTTTAGGTTGGACATTAGGAGAAACTTTTTCTCTGAAGGGGTGGTCAGGCACTGGAATGGCTGCCCAGGGAGGTGGGGGAGTCACCGTCCCTGGCAGTGTTCAAGAGGCGCCTGGATGAGGAGCTACAAGAGATGGTTTAGTAGCTTGTGGTACTAATAGGAATGGGAGGGTGGTTGGACTAGATGATCTTGCAGGTTGTTTCCAACCTTGTGATTCTGTGATTCTGTGATTCTTAGCTGGAAGATCCTTAATTCAGAGCCACTCTGTCATTTTTCCAAATTTCTAAATAAAAATCAATACATCCGTACAAAAGCACTCATTTGTGCAATATCATTGCCAGGCTCCATATGGTATTCCAATGACTGGTCTGGATTCATAGGCTCCTACCTTATAGCTTCACACCTACCACACCTATAAAAAAGCAGTTACAACATCACTGTATCCAAGCATATCGTATAAGCACACTGATTAACTCAAAGCACTGGGGATGTCTAAAACACAACCAAACCATTGTGTTTCATCTAAAGCTGCATGTCTGTTATAATGGCAGACGCTGAAATGCCCCAGATGTGTCATTGCTGAATAGGATGATGCTACTGGACTGTGGCATCAAAAGATGCCTCGTTTCTTGAGACATCATTAAGAGGTAGGGCTTTCCATATCGTATGGAAAGGAATATGAGAGTGCAGAACACCTCAAAAGGAATAAGAAACAACAACAAAACCCAGCATTGCAGCTTTAGGACCAATCCACCGCGTTACACATTTTACATTTGGAGAACTGTCTGGAATTCACAAACATACAGCAGACACCAAGATCTGCAAGAGTTAAAAGAGCAATTCAAACCTCTTGAACTATATTTAGTGTTCGTAAAACTTGCTATGGTTCATGGACCTGTTTCTTCCATCAGTTAAGTTCGTATTTCTTTCAAAGAGCAACTCCCTTCTCGTACTTTTAACAACGCTGGTTTTCTACTAACTGAACTTTCATTGAAACAGAGCAGCCTCTAAAAACTAGACTGGCATAGACACTCACTTGGATTAAAATATGCATTTTCCCACTTCGCTTCTTTACACACAGGCTTCTCTTGATTCATTTTTTATCCCTCTCTTACTTGGCTTTGTCTGCAATTTCATTGATTTTTTTTCCTTTTTTTTTTTTTTTGCCATCTCTGGAACGTAATGAAAACATGCAGCGTTAACGCAGACTTGGAAATAGCATAACAGGATTGCTCATCCCAAATATAAACACATTCCTTTTTCTGCACTTATCTGACACCTTCCTTAACAAAAACACATGTACACTTGGAAACAGAGAATGGCTGTCACTGTGGTCCAGTAGTTTTATTGTAAGTTGTAATGTCTGGTAACTTTACTGCAGAATTAACATTCTATGCCTATACAGAATGTTTACTTATGCATTTATTAATGTGCACAAAAATACAAATATTTCTATATTAGGGGCTACCTGTTAACTGAATATAGTTTCTGCTGCAATAACATGCTAACAAAAATTGTTGCTAAAAAAAGCTGACACTTCATAGCATGGGCATCTTTAACACAAAATACAGGTGCCTGTAACAAGCTCTTCAGATCAACTGTATTCCAGGGATAGGAATTAACATCTTAAAATCACTGTTCAGGAAACTGACTGCACAACTTGCATTCACAGAGCACCATATCAGGAAGAGCATTTTAACAGCATTTTGAGTGTTTATTACTTAAAGTGAAAAGAAGAGCAAGAGCAGAATATTAAGTTCTAAACATAATGGGTAAAAATAATAATGAAAAAGTTTATTAAAATTTCACTATAATTTTTTTATGGTAGTCACGTATCTGAATTCAAGCGAGGTTGCTCCATCTCTTCCTCACAAAACTGATTCCATACAGGAAAGACAGGCGCCGTAAAAGGCATCAAGTGAGTGCTGTTGACAGGGCAGTAGGCTGGAATACCAGACAGGAGAACTTTGGCTTCAACAGCCATTTCAGATCACCAGAGCTGCAAACACACAGACTATAAAAAGGAAAAGTACACCAATGACAATATTATGTTCTGGGCAAGTTTCTTTAACCTATTTACACCAGGTTTGGATTTGACGATCAGAATTCCAATAGAGAGCATTTCATTAACCATGTGTATCTAAAACTGCTATTGGAGATTCTCAGATGGCACCTATCAACAGCATATATAGCACATTTGCTTTATGTCTCACTACAATTTAAAAAACAGCAGACTGTCTTTGCTGATGTTATACAGCTATTTCTGTGCTCTTAAGTTTTGGACAAAACCCAAAAGTTTCAGACTGAATCCCAACATACTTACATTCAAATACTATCTCATCTTGGAACTACTGAAAAACATTCTTTCAAATAAAGGCACACAGAGCTCAGCTATCTATTGAAAATGATCCAGCCATCTTCTGAAGAATAACAAAATATGAACAATAGCTTGTGAGCCAAAAAATGATTACTGAGCACCAGCAACGTGTGTTCTTGCTACACCTACCATGAGAAAAGGCAAAACCACAATCCGATACCTACAGTGACTATTTTTTCTCTCATCTAAACTCAATTCTTGCAGAAGAAGAGTGGGGTTTTTGAACCATGTCAGAGATGAGTAGGGAGGAAATGAAATAGCCTCTTTGGCTCATTCACTGAACTTGCTATGGGGATGGACAAGAGCTACCTTTTCTTAAACAAGGTGATCCCTCACTGATTCTGGCATGAAGCGGCTCATCTGTAAGCAGCCAAGTTAAACACCTGTATGCCAGACAAAACCAGCTGTCTGTGTGGCTCTGCCAACTCATCTGCTCAATATACCTCCTACTAGTGGGCTGTGATCTTTCAGTAAATACACAGTTCAAATGCAAGTGGTTTGTTTTTCTTTTTTTTTTTCCTGTTCTCTTATCTTAATTAGCACCTCAATTTTCTAAGAAGCCATTGATGAACTACAATGATACTGCTGCCTGTATTGCCACCAACAACTGGGCATCAGCTCAGTTTAACTGGCTAACGTAAAGATAAGAAACATGCACATGAAATGAGTGTGCATTATAGTGGTGTTGTCTTCTCAGAGTTATTCTTAAGTCCATTTTCAAATATGAACTTCTTCCAACTAAGAAGAAGAAATACGTGTTTTCATCGCTCACCTCAGTGAAAAACCCCAGCAAAGTCCCCAAGAAACAAAACTTGAGGAAGGCCTCCATTACTCAGCCTGACCCACCATGATGTGCTGTTTGTTTTAAACATGTAGTAACATTTCTGCTCCCTCATTGCCTAAGGACCTGCCTTCTCCTTAACTCCCAGGTCATTTTACCCATCTGTTTGGGGAAATATGTGAATATTTATCTGGATGAAGGAGAAAAAAATTAAAGCTCTCTGTAAGAATTTTCATCTCTCTTCTCTCTCTTTCTTTTCCTGAGCATGGCAGTTTTGAGGAGGAGAGGTTAAATTTCTACCAAAAGACCATGGATCAATCTGTGTGCACTCACCTTTGAAATGTTCCTATCAGCTTTGCTCCATGTTTGCTGGGTGCAGGGAAGCTTCTCCCCGCAGTGAACCCTTTGTTCCCTCTTTGTTCAAACAGATATCTCTATTTTCAAACTGGTAAAGCTTAACTAGAGCTACGCAGGATGGATCTGACCAGGGAAGCTAACACAAACCAGCAGGACACTTTTGGGGTTGTATACATTCCCTTTATATGATGTCACGCTTACTTCTGACTGGGGGGAAGTGCATTTATACGATTTACTTTTCTAAAATACACAACCAAAGTACAGAAATGATTTGAAAGTTGTTAAATTCAGTATATTTCAACATCATTTATGGTGCAAAATAAATTAAAAGAGGTGAGGTAGATTTAGATCCTCAGTCCTTTCACAGCTAGGAAATGTTTTCTGTAATGTTTATGGCTATCCATAAACTGCAATATAAATACAAAACTCTACCTTTAATGTTTAAAAAGCTGTTGTCAGAAAGATTTTGTAAGTGCATCGGTGTATTATTTAGTTCTGCTGTACCACTGTAAGCACGCACATTTCATTGGTTTGAGTGTAAGCTCTGGAAGACAGTGCTTTTCTTTGGATGGCATATGGTCTGGAATAGTAAGCACATTATCAAGCACATTTATTGCAGTCAGCTCTCCTAATGATAGGGATTCACATCTTTCATTTTTCCTGAACCTCTTTGTATAAAGAAATGACAGGGTATACAAAGGAATACTCACGTTATTCTGAAGGAAGAATTTATCCATTATTTTGAAGTTTTATATGTATTTCATCATTACATCTCAGCAGTGGATGGGATGCACGTCCCGTGGCTGTGTGCTGTGATTCAGAATGATTACGAGGAACTGGATCTTTCCAGAGAAAGAGCAGGAAGGACATGACTGCTGGTACAGCTTGTCTTCAGGAATAACGCCCAGCAAAGTGAGCAGGGCTTCCCTGAGCAGAAAAGCATCGGTAAGAGTTTGGAGAACTGAGGCTCTAAGTTGGAGTTTTAGCTTTCTTGTTTGTTTTGATCGTTATCATCTTCCTCTTAAAGCATGAACCTGTGAAATCTGCAGGCTTATTTTGGGATAGGTTCCCTGTTTCTTCTTCTGGCCTCTCCTCTCTCCAGGTTTCCCCTGCTGCTCAGGTCCTGGCAGAAAGGATGCTGAACGGCTATTTACAACCAACTATGCTCAGACCAAATAGCGCCAAACTCATGTTCAATCTGGCTGTAAATGCTGATGTTTCAGCAGCTGCTGCATAAGTGGATAAATGGCACATCAGTGAGGAAGGGCAGCAGCCATCCCAGTGTGAGCTGGGCCCCCCCCTTACTAAGGCATATGCTGCCTTATATATTCCTTTTATTGATATAGCCCTGGATGCAGAACTCTTTTTTTTCCTTTTTCTTTTTTCTTTTTTTTTTTTCGTAATTACAAGCATTTGGAATTAAAATATATGAATGCATTTTACAGGAAACTACAGGAAACTACATTTTTGCCAGTACTGGAATATTTGCTTAAGTATAGATTGGTCCCATTCCACTTAAATAGGCAGAATTCTTAAGAGAACATTGGGGAAGTTCTGTTTCCTGTAGCTACAAACAAAACAGAAGGGCAAGAAAAGAAAACATTAAAAAAAATCAATTTGAACTCAGCACTTAAAAGCAAAACCATACCCTTGATTTCAAACCTGTTCCATAATCAAAATTATGGGATGGAATATTTTTGAATAGAAGGCATGTTTCTGTATTAAAGCAATGTTCGATTGCTGCTGTCAGAGTGGCAGGATCTCCAGCAGTGTATCTGCACCAGAATCAGAGTTCACCCCATTTTAACTACTGATCTGTGTGAGGGAACATGAAGAATTTAATCCAGCCTGCAAATTATTCTGTTTCCCTTCATTCTTTTCTCTGTGTCGGATATAGTTCTTTGGTGGGTGTTTGTTTTTGCAGCCATAGTGATGAGATATATTTGTTGGCTGCAGTCAAAATAGTTCCCAACAGTTATCTACTGGCATCAACTTATTATTCAGCAAATCCAGACACTTTGCCTGCTTTACACCCAAAGGGGGAGAATTTGGAGGCTATGGTCCCAGAATAGCTCATGTTATTCTTCTAAATCAGACCCATAATTCACCATTTTGAATACCACAAAGAAAGTCAAGATGGGTATTCACAATAACTAGAATTGGATCCATTCAAAACTTTCTTATTATTCCATTACTGAGGGGAAAAAAAAAACAACACATGATCTCATTTAAATCATAAATATTCTTCAGAGCAACATCCTTTATAACAATAAATCACACATTTTTCTCACAGCACTGCTTTGCTCCTGCTCTGCTTGGGGTGAAAAACCATCAGTGTTTGATTTGACAAACTGCTGACAAAACCCACTTGATTTTATAATATAGGAATCAGACACATACTGGGAATTGATACATATCTGACTCCAGTGCATTGAAAAGCATGTGGATGTGTGTATAAATACATTTTGGCTAGTCGACGTTGCTGACCTTGGCCTTAAGCAGTGATTTTGACAGATCTGCATGGCTTATGGCTTTGTGGAGCAGTTTAACTCCAGTGACCAGCTTGGAGACTCCGGCTGCGATTTTTTGGGGGCTTCTGAACGATAGAAGGACAGTAACACTGGAAGCTGCTGAAGTTAAAATCCATCAAAGCCCTCAGCCACTGCAGCTCACGGGAAACTGAACTCTCTAGCAGCTCAATCTGTTACAGCAAGCTGTGGCTCTTTGGGACGGAGCACCGCCCAGCCAGGCACCCCTCCCACCATCCAGATAGCATCTAGCAGGCTGAGAGCTGGAAGCAGGAACCTCTTCAGGCATGCCAGTATGAATTGGCAGAGCTTGGGATTCAGGGCACGTACCCACACGAGCTGTCCTTATTCCCAGGGCTGGAATAGTCCCATTGATTCAGTGCATCCAAAGTAATTGGATTATGAAACAAAAGCAAGTTCTTTGCTTGTGCTTTCTCTGTGCCACTTCCTATGGATACGGGATACTTTTAGTTCTACTTTCAAAAAGAGGCTCTACTGGAACAGAATTTGCTACATTCTAAGCAGTTAACATGAGTGTGAGGGTATAAAATTCTGGATCTGGGGAACCAGTGGTGGTTAATGTCGTTTCAAGTAACTCCGGGTAAATTCCCAGCCACTCTGACCTCCAGCACTGACACAGAGCAAGCGGTGGTTTGCTAACACTTGCTTGCCACCCTCAAGAGCCGCTCTAAGCCCCTGTGGGAAGTAGCAGAGCGCTATGGACTGGATTTTTTCATTCAAATCACAAAATGAGGTTTGCTGTTGAAAGGGAATTAAGGTATAATCTTGCTGACATAAAGCAGAATCAGCGAAACACTTTTTGTCTCAGGCACAGATTGAATCCAGTCTGAGGACAGGGATGCTTTCAGGGGCTTCACTCTGTTCCCGGGTTGAGCACTTTCCAACACGTTCACGTTCCATCCTGCAGGACGCATTGTCACAGTGGCTGTAAGGAGCCCTTTGTGCGGGGCAGAGCTTCACAATGCTGCACTGTAGGGGCAATTTGTTTCCCTTTCACTAATGAAGATGTATAGGACATGAAGTGCTGCCTTTTCCCCATTCTGCTGGAAGAGAGAGCACTGCTGCTCCCAGTGCAAGCAGGAACGGGGCTGGCTGTCAGAGCAGCCCACGTCCTGCAGGATGGGTGTTGCTAGTGAGTATCATTGTTTGAAAGTAAAAATAGTTTCTAAACAGAATCTTGTGGGAGGATAGAAGCCGAGTTAAAAGTTGGGCAGTGGCCAGCCTGGCTTTCATGGAGTAATTGCTAATTGTGTAAGCTCTGCCCAACACTCTGTTTACCAAGGATGTTTTGCCCATTTTAGCTGAGGTGGGGCTCGTTTCCTTAACAGACACAGAACAGCGCTGCAGTCTGCTCTGTATCCTGCTTCCACAGAGCATGCTCAGATCCTGAGGCATTCACAAAAAGTAAAAGTAACCCACCCCCCCATCTCCCTACTCTACATAGATAAAAGGATCAGGATGCCCTTCATGTTGAGCGTTTACCTTCCCTTATAGTATACTTCAGAAACATTCAAGGCCAAGGTCAGTGCTTGCCCCAGTTAATCCTTCCTGTTGGACTCTGCTTCAGTGCAGCACTGCCCGTGTTCCAGTCTGATCAGCAGTGCATGTGAGCAGTATATGGAACCTGAACGTGTGTTCCCTGTGACTGTTGTTGGGTTGCTCCCACTCGTGATTACTAATAGCAGTGGTCACACGTGGTGTGTTGGTATTAGCAAACCTCTGTCCTGCCTGCAGGAAGATGAAAACTGACATTTATTTACTGGAAAAAAAAAAAAAAAAAAAAAAAAAAAAAAAAAAGGCACTGTGGGCTGCAAGCTGTGCAGTGTGTATTAGTACACTCATGTAAGTGATTTAAATCTCATAACAGCACTAGCTGGGAAACCACAGATTTTTCCTTTGTTTGTTAATTAGCATTTCTCTCCTTCATTAATAAAATCAACCCAAGACTGGATCAAATCAAGAAGTTTTTCAGATAACCTAAAGCTTAGAGCATGTGGTAACTGAAGGAAAGAGCAGTTTAAACTCCACAGAACACTATGCCAAGAATTCAGAACTAACAGCCAGAGTACTTCTGCAAATCACTGCCAGATCAGAGGATTAGAATTTTACTACAATTATTCCTGTGCCACATTACACAGCATTAGATTAGCTCCCAGTTAGTTAGCTCCCAATTCTGAGTTGCTATCATGTAATAGCTACATTCTTAGAAGTTTTTTTAGATGGTTTGAGGTATTTGTGCAGTCCCACACTAAATCAGAATGCTTGAACTGGTGTTTTAACTCAGCACACGTAACCGGATAGGCAGTGGATGGCCCATATGGAATGCTGTAGCTATATTACACATAGTGGCACTGGAGTTAATTACATCTGCACCAGCAGTCTTAACTCTGCATTCCTCAGCCTTTGCCAAGTTACATCTAGAACATGGAAAACCTTGTATGACTGTGTTTGCTTAATGGGAGTGTGATCTACATACCTCGCCCTTAAAAACAAGGAGAAAAGGAACGAGGACATCTGTCTTCCAGTTTTAACAGTGACACTGCACTTGAGGAGGCCGTCACTACCAAATAAAGCACTTGCTTGCACCCTGTCCCACATCTGAGTTATAGCCCAAGGGACCTCAAGGCCTCTCAATTATACTTTCTTGGCTTCTTGTCTTCAGCTTGTTAGCACACCCATCTGACTGAAGCAGACTGCCGCTGATTATGTACCACATCCCACAAAGAGAGAGAGAGTAGTCCTGGGTGGAAGGATGTGTGATGTGCCACAGAACAGGAATTCTGTGCAGAAAAAACCCTTAAGCAGTGATGTCCCTCAGGGTTTGTACTCAGCAAACTGCATACCAGTCCCTGAGAATGCACTGAATTTTGAAAGATTTTATGGACAGTGAAGATGACATATTTATTATCAAATTCTTAGGCCCAGTGCTTCTGGATCATGTTGAAATACCAAGAATATCCATATTAGCTCCACAATATGCTTCTGTGATGAATTCCCCCAAAAATCTCACTGCAAATGTACTGTGCCTTTGTTGCTAACACATAATGTGAACATATCTGGAAACTCCAGGCTGTGCAGTATCTCTGCTTAATCTGCTGGCCATCCATCAATCCTGGATGGTTGTAGACAAGACTCAAATTCCTCCTGCAAACAAATTTCCAGATGAAAAAAGATGACTCAGTGAGGGAAATCAGCCCAGCCAGACCCTGGCTCAGAGATTGCTTGCAATCCCTGTGTACTCCCTTGTCAGGAAGGATGTGGGCACACTCTTTCCCCATTTCCTATGCCAGTCTTCTGGTCCTGTGATATGGAAAATGGTGATAGGAAAGCCAGACCTGCCAGACCTGCTTACCTCGTGTCTTGTAGAACTGCATGCTGAGTAGACATTTGACTCCAAGCTCTTGTAGCCAGACAGATAGACCACTAAACCCTTGCAGCATCTCTATGAGGATGGCGGGAAAGAAAATGAGTGGCAACAGGACTGGGTGATGGTATTGATGCAGCAAACTTACTAGTGATTCAGAACTCTCTTCTCAGCCCCCGATGAATGCTGGCTTGATAGCACCTCATGTCCCAGTCTCAAGACATGGCTGCCTTTACATCCCAAACATCATAATGGCAGCTGGCTAAAAGGAGGAGGAGAAAAAGAGGAAACAAAATGAGAAAATAATCTCACCTACTGCTCTCTGCTTTTTCTGTTCAACTTTAACTCCTCAGAATCATAAGTAGTAACAGTAAAGTGAATTTAAGTAAATTCCAAAGGGATTACTTCTGAGTTTTGCTTTTCAATAGCAAGACCAAAAGACAAAACAGCCCTATAAAGTAAAATAGGGACAGTTTAGAGCAGTATATCACTGAGCAAATACTCCCGGTTCTCCTCCCACTTTTGCTCAGCTGCCCCTCCCCAAATACTGCTAACATCTGAAATACACAGAGGTGGCCAAGAGGAGCTGTTGCTATTTCATCATTTCTGGTAGTGAATGACAGCTGAAATAAATAATAATAATAGTAATAATGAAATAGATGTCCTAAAATCTCAGCAAATTAGTGCCTGCCCTAGAGCACATAACTGCCATCCCATGCAGCCTGTGCTCTTTCCCATCTGTCTCTACCCAAGGCATGCATAAGGCATCCAACAAACAGTATTTCCAGTGAGCCATTTTCAGATAAGTCTTATTAATGCATGGTATATAATGTTACATAAGGACTTATGTACAAGCAGACTGTGCCTTTTAAAAGAATTAAAGGAGCACAGCCTCCCAGAAAAGAGATTAATGCCTTTTGCATGCGAACAATTTTTTTATTGGCTTTTTTTTTTTTTTTTCCTTCCCTTTTGGACACAGCCTCACCTTTATCTCAGGAAATCCTTTCAGATGCCTGAAATTCATTTATTTTAGTCAAGTAGAAAGAAAAACTGACTCCTAGAACCTTACTGAAATCAAAACATATATAAAGAGAAGATTGCCTTTCAGCAGAATTTTGGGGGAAATTCTGTTCTTGGCCATAACCACAGAATATATCAGCACAAAATAAGAGTATATTATGAGATGCTGGAGCACGTCTTTACTTTCCTAATTTTACTTTTGCTACCCGTGGTTTATACAGAATAAGCCCAGTACACATTGCTATCCATCTTATTCCTAAAGCTTATGTTGTCTAAAATTATGTTCCATAATTAAACAAAAGAATACTATAATATAAGAGCATTAGTTTTAATGAAAGCCAGTTCTGTATCAGTCTTCGGCTCAATTTGCTCTTCACAGACCCCAGCAATAAAAGGATTAACTATTGCAAATCCTCCTGGTACTTTACATTTAATCACAAGCAATTTATGGTAATATATTCCACATGTCTGATACCACTGAGAAAAAAGTTGCAAATAAAGCTTGCTGATGCCTCCAGGAAGAAAGCTGCTCATTCTGTTCTAATATTAGAAGCAGACTACAGCAACACAATGTATAGCATTTGCTCCATACCCCCAAATGCTGGGTTTCAACATGAGCATGTTTCATGCTCATACAGAACCACTGTGAACGCTGGGCACCAAATGAGCTGAGAATATCTGTCACATGGATCCTGGATGACTTACAAATATCAACAACTGAGAAAGAAACTTTGCTGATGTTTCAGTGCAACCATAGAAGAGTATCAGTATTAATGTGCCTTGTTTTTCATAATTGAAGGATGTTTCAGAGCGAGAAAGTATTTTTGAATACAGCATACATTCTTCCTTCTTGATATTACACCCACACAGTGTTGGTTTTTTAATCAGCCAGATTTTAGAAAAGCTTCTTTTTAAACCAAGCTACTGGAATAGAAGTTTGACTCCGGAACACTGTCACCAAAGATGGGCTGATAGCTGCTCTGTAGGAATTTGATGGCACTGAGATATTCACTGATTAGCTCTTGCTTGACCCTGGATGAAGCCAGCGCACCTGGCTCTCCCTCAATTTACAGTTCAGAATTAACCAGGAAACCTGGCACACTCAACTTTCAATTTGGGAAAGGGAAACACTGTTTGGCAAGCTTGCAAGGCTGCTGACCCTGCTCTGCTGGAACCACACAAACCATTCTGCTCTGCACTGCAACCTGAGCTACTCAGTCTTTCCTTACACGAGTCCTTTGAATCTGATCTGTGCAAACAGGAACCTACAGAGCAGAGCCACAGGTTCTTCCCATCATTCCGTGCCCAGCTGTAGGTGTAGGAGTTGGGCAGCAGAGTGATATGATTTTATCAGTTTTTTTGCTCACCTGTGGAAGTGTATCAGGGAAGTGAGGGTGGCATTTTGGTAGCTTTCAAGTTCTGTTAAGCAAACAAGAGCTCACTAAAAAGTAGTGCACAACCATGAGAATGCTTGCCTAGCAGCTGCCTCAACGGCTTCTAGTTTGTGTCAGCAGGCAAAAACAGGAAAGTGAGTTTTTAGACTGCAGATAGAGGACAGGTTGGCATATATATTTAGATATTAATTAGGCTGATAAATTAATGGTTATTTTTCCTATGCCCACAATTTTCAGAGTTTCAAGGTTGCCTTTTTTTCCCCGTCCTCCTTCTCAATTTTCTTACCACAGCTCTTCCCTGAAGGCTGCAAACCTAATTATGAGAGGAGTAAAAGAACTACTTATTTTCCCAGTAACATCATATCATCACTCACCATGTGTATATCATTAAGTAATGGTTAGGTGTCTTCAATTTCTGTCTTTTTACACATGGCTCAATGGGTCCAGCAGCATCAAGCAGCGACTGGGTATAGGCACAAAGCACACTGTTGACCTTGAAATTGAAATTATTCATTCACTTCCATTATCTGCATGTTACAAGAGCTGCACTATGTGAGATGTTAGGGACCAAACTGGCAAAACTCAAACAAATTATTATTTATAAATATATTTGATTGATCAATCCATAAGTTTCTTATTGAAACTAACTCAAGACCTCAGTGAGGAGGGTTTTAAAGGAGAGAAGTGCTCGGTGCCACTGAGTAACAGAATATGAATTCTGAAAGATTAAAAAGGTAAGTTTAGTTTTATGGGTTTTGGTGTTTTTTGTTGTTGGTGGTGGTGGTTTTTTTTTTTTGTTAAACAGAAAAACTGTTTTGGGGACCATTTCTTTTCCACAGCAACCCTCATCAACACAGGTTTCTTACAATACAATTTTTCTAAAGAGATCTCCCAAGTAAAATCCAACTTCACCTGAGTTTCAGAGCTTTGGCTGTCCAGGTGTCACTTCAGGTGATCTATCGATTCGCCCATTTCAGGGCATTCACTTCAGACATTTTTTTTGCTTCAGGTTACTGTTCGTCACCCAGAAAGATCTGGCCAGAGATAAAAGACAGAATGTTAATAAATATAAAGCATTGCTAGGGAATAGCTGTCAACTGTGAATTCAAGGCTATACCAGAAGACAACTGTAAGATTTCAGGTGGATGGTTTTAATGAAAATAGATCAGATATCCTAAAGTATTTCAATTTGTAGCCACAGAGAGAAGGAAATAAGATGTAAGATAGAACTGCTCACACCAGCACTGTTCTGAGACAAACAGATCACATACCCATCTCTTTGTGATTTATTTGGCCTTGGAAAGCAGAGGCGTTGTTATTTCTCTGACTGGGGAATGCTGCAGTTAATGGAGATGAATGAAGTGGGTAGAATTAGAAGCTGCCCGTGCAATCAGATTAAGTGTCATTTTATCTGATTTTTAAAAATAAAATTCCAGTTATTTTTGTTGCTGGGGAAAGTTCTCAGATATGCAAATCAGTAAAACTGCCTCGTGTTTCAGTAGAATGTATGCCATGCTAACAAGCAAATATAAAATAAGGGAATTCTTCCCAGACACAGAACTCTGCCTATTGCTTTTGCTAGATTTAAGCTCCAGTTCTGGTTACATACCAGAGTCTTAGATGTTCAAATGATAGAGTGGCGATCATTTCGGTAATTTTAACAGTAACAGCAGCTCCTGTTTTCTCTGAACTCTGAAACATCTGAGAGAAATCGCATGTGCACACGCACCATTCTGTGATATGAACAATGATCTTTGAACACATTTCAGGAAAATGCTATTCCAAACACAGCTTTAAAAACAGATTCTGTGCAGAAAGCTTGATTTCTGCCTACTGGTATTTTGTTCTCCTGTCCTTTGCATTATAGAATGTGAGGGAAAATGGAAGGATGAGCAGGAGAATGAATTATATGTATTGGAAACCTGAGGATGACACAGTGTTCTCATGGTGTTAATCTTTCCAAAGACAAAATTTCAAAACACTGAAGTCCGGGAATTCAGGGCAGGTTTGGCATGTCCTTTCCCAAATGCATGGTTGGGTGGGAAACTCAAATCTTTCTGCAGAGACTTCCTGCTAAAGAGAAAGCGCACGGCTAATCCGGTTTGCAGAAACAGATGTAGCTGTTGCCTTACTACCAGAAAACATTAAAGCAGAGGTTTGCAGTAATTCTCAGAATAAAAAGATAAAAATAGAATTGAAAAACTGCCAGTTTGCCAGCATATGTGATATCCACATTAGCAAGTAATAAAGGCACAATAGAAACAGACCAGAAGAGCAAAACAATTTATTCTCAGCCTTTATGCTTACACAATCTACTTTTCTAGGGTTTCACTTCAGATTACATTTAGTCTGGTCCCCAGATTAAATATCACCCACACATGTGGTTTTACATCAGCCAAAGGACCAGCCACTGGTAGAGACTAAGTATCCCTATCACAGTGTGTAGCAAATGAGGTACAAACCTAGAACAAATCTTCTTGTTTAGTTTTCTCTAAGAACTGTCTAGCTCACTTCTGCCAAATCAATCCATTACACTGGGATTCTCTTCAAAATCATGTTATTTCTTCAAGCCAAAGTGCTAATGCAGATAACTGTCTTTTCAGACACTATATGGTCCCCTAATAGCAATTTCTAGACATTTGATTCTCATTCCAAAACCTGCACTAATTCATTTCTTCCTCTCCCACAAGGATCACTCACACAGCTGGCACCTCCAACCTCTCCTGTATCCCTTTTCCTGGGCAGTAGGAAGCCCAAAGAATGGAGGGCCTTGCTCGACAGCTCTGTTGTTATAACTTGATAGACCTTGCCAACCCTTTTAAAAGGCTCCCATCAAGGGTTCCAGGTCAAGGAATGAGTAGTTGCTGGTACTTTTTCAACGGGAGCTATAATTCATTTGATTTTTTCTTTATTGTGGCTGTTCAGCTTTTTAAAATCTGCATACTTAAAATATGATGAAAGATTTAAGGTAAGCAGTTATTTCTTCAAACTGCTGTGTTCAGTCTGTGCTGTGTCTCTGCTTTCACATTTCCAAATGAATTAACAGCTAAATTAACAGCTATTGTAAGCTCATGACACAATAACCTTAGAAACCAAGTCTTTTTGTAACACAAGCAGAAAAGGCATCAAAGTTTCTTCCATAATATTCCTCCATAACATGCCAAGTCCTGACAATGGATTGTATCTCCCAATCCATTCTCTCCCTATTTATTGAGATTATCATCAAGAACGCAGAAACGAATAGCAGTTGTTGCGATGAATAAATGTTTCTCTTTTGAAAGTAGACTGTTCCTAGCAACTCATTTTACAAAGTCCACAAATTAACACACGTTAATGTGAATTCAGTGTGAATTCTACCTTAAGGCTGGACCCAAATTTGAAGATAACCCCAAGACTATGAAACAATCACAAGGAACTGGATGTAATTGCCGTTTAAGCCATGCAGTCTGATGCCAATGTCATAATTCAAATCATCCAGTTTGCTGGCCTATCACTTTCACCTTTGCATCAGCTGGATTTTGTATAATTTCAGAATCACAGAATCATATGGTTGGAAAGGACCTCTGGAGATCATCTAATCTACCCCTCTGTAAAAGCAGTTCCCTGGATTAAGCTGCAAACATCAGTAGGATAATAAGCCAACTGTCTAGATCATCAATTAATTAGTCTGTGGTGATTTTATTCCAGAATCTGGAAGAAAAATGAAGAAGGTAGATGTAAGAGTGGAAATGTTTGAGAGATACTACACAGCTAGTGGATGAACTGTACTTCACTCCCTTACATGAGAAAAGCAATGGACAAAATATCTACATTGATGCACCTCCCTTCCTCTGCAAAGTTGAGAATACGTGACTGACATTACAAGTGAAGATTCAAACAGAAGAACAGAAAGGTGTAATACAACCCAGTGTCTGAATGTCTCCTGTTTTTGTTCTTACATTTTGGAATGCTGAGGCCAAGTCAAGTTGCAAAATGGCTCCTTAACAGTGAAATCGTTTTTCACAAGAAGAAAAAGTAGAAGACGTATTCAGAAGTACAGAAACCAACATAAAAATCAATTTAACATAACATATGAATTCAGTGTAAGCAGATACATGGATAAATGACTGAACTATAAGAACACACAGAAATTGTGTGAACTATCTCAGCTTTGCTTTTTGAAGGCTTGAAAAAATGTTTGTTCTATAAACTTGTAACAAAAAAAGCTCGAAAGTTACTTATGTTTGCTTCTTATTTGGCTAGGATAACGTCATTGCATGAAGTCAGTACAATCTAAGACTCTAGATGCTTTCACAAACCACAGTGTCACATTTAAATCAATACACTCAAAAGAGAATGTGTAATGCATTGATGCATGTTGCCACAATTTCTAAGAATCATTGACTGCAATGAATGAGTTTTCATCTTTGAGGGAGAAAAAGTTGGAGGGGTGTAGGATTAATAAACAGACTCACTTTTTTATTCTAAAGATGTTACCACTTCAGACCACTATGAAATATGAAACAAAAATTTTCCACATACCGCAGATCTTTTTCATTACCCATCTCCACAAAGCCAAATTTTGTGCAAACCAATATAAGAATGCAAATGCACGTGCTTCACCAGCTTACAGGGCCTCTCAAAGACAGAGTGAGCATATTCAGAGCTAGAGAAGGTTTACCTACAGTGGAGCTCCTACCATGAACTGCCTTTGTATTAACCATGATGGAAAACGTTTGCCCACAACCGTTGCCACACATAACTTCCAGCTGAAGACAACGGCACACTGAATATATGCACTGCTCACTGCTTAGCAGAACTTGCTTTACTCTTGGTTATACAACAAACAACTAAAAACACTGCAGATGGCTTTCTCTTCTTTTTTTTTTTTCTTCTGTTTTCCTTAGAGTTTATTATATAGCCCATTCTCTTTGTCACAATATTGAAGGAGAAGTTATTGTTAATATAATTTAATCACTCTCCTCAGTAAAAATGAACCCAATTAGGGTGAAATGGTGTTTTATTCACTGAGAAAGCAGGCATCTATTCTAAATCCTTTTCAGAGAGTAAAGCATGATGACACATTTGGCATTAATTACTTAAGTACTACAACACTTATCTGCAGAACTTACTGGCACTAAAAAGTAATGTCCCTTTTCCTGCCCTGCACACATCTAGCAACAATCAGCATTACCTGCAGCACAAATTAATTTCCAAGAGCCAGGCTGCTTTGGAATATATACTGTTATAAAAAAATCATTTTCTCTTCACACTGAAAAAACTCATTCCATCTCACTGCCTCCTCTTCCTTCCTGAAATTGCCTTGTTCTCCAGTGTATCTACGGGGCTGCTGGAATTATCATTTGCTTTGCTTGTAACTCATCATATTTCATCTCCTCTTTGAATCTCACTTGCAAGCTTCATCTTCCCTTCTCAAATTTCCCTTCATGTACATGAAACCTCCAGTGTCCATTTCATCTCTAGACCTTGGTGCTGTTCAGGCAGTTGAGGTAAACGATGTACCTCAGCACTTCTTACAGAAAATATACAGAAATATTATTCAGGATACTACCATGTCAAAGCCTGAAGATCAGGACAACACAGGAAGACATGAGAATAACATTTGGAATAGTAAGACCACTGCAAGATCCCATCTGTTACCAGCAAGCTGATTCTATCCACAAGCAAGAGAACACTATGATTAACAGCTGACAACAAACATGACTCTAACACTGAGGGTTTTTTAATTCCTGTGCTTTTAGTTGCCTGTTTTCCATTTTTTGCACCACTGACAGCATATAGCTGTAGAAATACTGGTTATAAAAGAAAAACTCTGCACAGTTCCAGGTGCCACCTAGCAATCCCATGCTGAAATGCGTATCTTAAACCACTGAGTGATTACAAACTATACTGAAAGAAAACTGCCCTTGAAATAACTGCTCTCACAAGCTTACTTCCTTTTCCCAGCCTGCAAGTAATTAAAAGACTGAAAGGTGGTACCACATAGACATTGTTAACTTCAAGTATTACGCTTGATCAAAAAAAAAAAGCAAAATTTATCAAAATGCCTCAACAATCACTGTAATAATTGTCAAGAAAATCAGCAAGGCTCATGCTTTCATGTGCGTCTTCAGGGCTAATGTGTATTACCCCGTGCACCCAAATCCCTCAGTGAATCCTCATGGATTCAGCACAGACACTGCTTTTGCAACACATTGCTTCTCTTTTTTTTTCTGTGTTGGTCTCAGATGCGAGGAAGGCTGAAGATTCAGCTAGAAGTTTTCCAGCTGTGGGAGTGGAGCTGGTGCTACAAAGGCAGTAACCCAGAGCTGGTCCTCTGTTCTGCCCAACCTGTTTGAAAACAGAAAATGGATGAACACAAAGGGAACATCCATTGGAGATTCATAGCTTCATCTGTGATCCCCAAAGTTCTGGGGTTTCAATATGTGCAACACTTCCTCTCTACTTTCCAATTTGTTATTTTTGGGTAATTGAATCTGTTTCCCCATTCTGAAATGTTACAAATCTCATAGAAATTCAACATTCATGATCAAAATAGATACGGTAGCTGCTAACTCTGTCTCAATTTCTCCACTTTTAAAGCACAAGGAGCTGCTGACTGACAGTCCTCTTGATAAACATATTTTGAATTAAGCACAGCAATGCTTAATTAATTCATAGCAATTTCTATAAGCAAATTATTATTAGATTTGCTGTCACTTAAGTTAAAAAGATATCCAAATGTAGTTGTTCTGTACTATTTTAAGAAGACAAACCTGGCTGTTTTTGGTCTTTTTTTAATGAACTATTAAAAAAAAAAAAAAAAGTTTAATAGCCTTTGCTAGGATTACGAGTTCATGAGCTGGATACAGAGCAACAGATGAATAAATGAAACAAGTGAACTGGTCCCTATGCCAGGATATGTGAAACAATGAGAACAGTGAATCTTAGTAGTAAATCAAACATGCTAAGCTGGCTTGCAAATATAAACCTTTTACAGGAGCCACATAAATTATTAAAGCAACAAAGGCATTCCTCATCTTTCCAAGTTTAACTACAAGTGTGCAGGATTCCTAACAGCACAACATGACTTGCAAAAAAATTTAAAAACTTACAGATGCTGCCAGGCTTCCATAATATTTTCCTGCTGGTGGGAAGAGAATCATCCCTCCTGATTTTTACAGACTGAGGCTCATTACTTTGATCAGTTCATGCCAGAGGTTTACAATCACCAGGGCTAATCCTAACAATTTCTTTTGCAGGACCAAGTTTGGTGCTTTCTAACTATACACAGAAACAAAAATCAGATACATTCTCTGTTGCAATCTTTCAATCTTTTTTTTTTTTTTTTTTTTTTTTTTTTTTTTTTTTCTTGGCAAGACACCAGAAATATTTTTGAGGAAGAAAATCAGGCTTTAAAAATACAACTGTAAGTCAGACTAGGCTGTATATTAAAAATAGTTTGAAAAAATAACTGCATCAAACCATGAATTTGCTTGAACCTAGAACTTGCAAAATATTGTACCTAAATTGCACAACTCATTGTTTCTGGTCACTTTTAGACTTCACAATAGGTGAGATGCAGCCAGGAGATGACACATATATAGAAATAATGCTATACACACCAAAATGGGATGCACTCATAAAATGTATGTGAAGAACCATTGGTTTTCCAGTGTACCTTCCAGTATAGATTAAGGCACTCCCTAAAAATTATTTGGTCTAAACTTTAGACAGAGTACAATGAGTACAAGAAGAGAAGAAAGTAGCAGCTGTTACAAAACATAATGGATAAAATAACACAGAGCATGTATCACTCTCAGTAAGCACCTGAAGGAACTCCTATCAGCAAAAATACACATACATGGTAGAGTCTCATCTGAGGTGCCTATCAAGTCTCTAGGAACTAAGCACTCTTGATAGGTTTTATGTAATACAGAATTAAGAAAAAGAAAGTAAATGAATGAAGAAAACACTTCAGAGGCAGTAAAAATAATAATAAAAAAAAGGCATTTCAGAGTAGCAGAACAATGGAAGAAAAGGGAAAGGGAGGGGAAAAAAAGGAATGATTATTCTAAAGCTTCCTTCTCTGTCATGGTAACTCTATTGCATTCCTTATCAACCAGAACCACATGGTCAGATTTGATTCCTTCTTCATGCACCAGGACTAAAGAATCAGAAGAATGCCACTTATTCCTCTCTGCTCACCACCACTGCTCGGATCCAGCTGGCCTCCCAAGGCCAAATCACCTTTCTCCTCCTGGAATTTATTTGCTGTTTCCCAAAGCTGTATCATACACAAGAGGCCAAGATCACCACTTAGAATATCTTTGCTGACATTAACAGTTCTTTGATGTTTCTTGTTTTGTCTGTTCACTAATATTTTGACAGAAAAGCCTGCATTTGTCCTAATTGCATATGTGTACACTTAAGCCCTGGAATTTGCATTCCTGTGTGACCATTTCTATTCAGAAATTCCTTATCTCAGTAATTTGCACCAAGATGAAAGAACAAATTTTCTCAGGAGTCACTCTGAAGTGAACCTTAGTCAAGAGTTCCCTATATCCAACAGAACAGAAGAGCAAGCCAGTGGTGTTTTCAGGGCTCCCTTTATTAACGAGGGCCCTTCTTCCACTCTCCTCGTGGAAGCTGTCCAGTTTTCTATGAGAATACACACACCATATGTCATAGCACAAAGTCCTTTTCCTGCTGACAGATACCTTGCCTCCCTCCCAGAGAGCCCCAACTCTTGCTGATATGCTATCTCCTTTTCTTTCCAGGTGTAAAACTTGGAGAAAAATGGCTGATTCTGTGTAATTGTGTTCCACTGAAAAACCAGAGGACACTTATTAACACTTAGAAGTTATTTCAGTGAGAAAACTGTTTCTCCTCAGAAGAGGCATTCAAAAAATGAGTGATCTAGCTTTCATTTTGGAGTAGCAAATGCATTACACGTTGTGATGACCACTTTAGCAACTGTGTGTAGCTCATCTATTACATTATTTATGTTTTATCTTCATTCTTATACTGACGTACCATCTCTCCTATAACGCAAAAGAAACCCTACCAAGAAGCACTAATTTACTGACCAATAGCAACTGAGCAATACCAAAATGTTCAGTCTCTCACATGAGAACACTTGCCAGAGTCTTCAGACATATGAAATACTTTCTGTAGGCTGTGATGTCTGACATAAATACAATGTCAGAGCAAGGTCATCCAAATCAAAACCAGAAATAGAGGAATGGTGGCAAAAAAAAAAATGTTAAAAACAATTACAATACACATGTTCTTTTCCCCTTAGGACAAAAGGATTCTCATTGTGTTCCTTTTTGTTATGCCAGAAATATTTAACTGATTCATGATTCATGGTGTAAATACATTGGTCAGTTTCTGTTCCTGTTTTTTAATAGCTCATTTTATGTAACATACAGACTCATTTGAACCAAAACAGAAGTATTCTGATCACCAGCATTTCTTCATCTCTAAACCTGGACTACAATAAACTCATGTGAGAGTGGCAGGACGCATTCTCCAGAAAATATGTTTAGGAAAGTTTCAGGATGGACCGACATGAACCTCTAGTGTCGTTTGTAAACGTCACTGCTTTGCTTCAGGAGACTGAAGCAGATATTTCCATTAAAGAAAATTAAGGGAACAGACTGTTTTCTGTCTTAATGTCATCACCAGAGGGAAGTGATCTCTGAAAGGAGACAAGTGAAATCGAGGCAATGATTGAGGCACAGAGGCGATTCACCATAGAAGATAAAGATCATTCTGCTGGCAGGGCTAAACGGGGAAGCAGAGGCAACCCTCAGTGCTATCTATAGCCAGCCCTAAAGTGGGAAGAGACAGAAACAGCTGGGTTCACAAGAGGTCACACAAAAATGTCGCTTCTCAGTTTCAAGTGCAGTAGTTTCACAGTGGCAGGACTGCATACTTGAACAACCCTAAAGTCAAAGTCAGCTGAAGTTACGGAGTTTGGAGTTCATTTTTTTTTCTACAGACAAGCATGCTATTGCTTTTTATATGGGGGAAAAAAAAAAGAAAAAAGAAAAAAGAAAGAAAAGAACCCTAACAAACTAACAAAAAGCAAATTTTAAAATCTCAAGCATGGGTACTCATGGAAACCAAAGTTTAAACAGATCAGTAAACAAGAGAGACAATGACCTGATTTCCAGCCTTTATAAATACGGCCACACCTCACCACAATGATTTTGTGTCAGTAACTGGCGGTGATGACAGAACTTTGTAGTTCAGTAAGTGCAATGCACTCAATACATTGGAAGTAGGGTGGAACATCACTTACCAAAACTCTCTTCAAGGAGATCCGTAGTAAACAGTACTTAAAAGCAGCCAGCTGGGAGCTTATCATGCATATTAAGGCTGCAAATTAAATACAAACCTTCCACAGAATCACAAGGGTTGGAAAGGATCTCAAGAAACCGCTGAGTCCAAATCCCAGCCTGGCCAATAGCGTGGCCACTCTCATTGCTCTGGTCACGAACCTTGGGCAAATAATTCATGTAGATAATTCAATAATTCAACTAGAAAAATGACAATTATTAAATTGCCTGAGGCAGACATACCTAATGCACAGCTGTGTGGATAAACACAGGAAGGAATATAGCTTTGTTAGGGGTGTTTTTGCAGGGGCTGATAAACAGTAGTCATCAGCTAAGCTATTTCTAGCTGATGGAAGTATTCTAGCTCCTTCAGAATTAATATGGAATTCTTTGCAAAATAATTATTGCTCCTGGAGGGCCGACTTTAATATTTCTGTATTCTTATAATAATTTACTGCTCCTGAGATCACAACATTTTTTCATTCTGATGAAACAGCTCAATTGGAAGAGAAAACATTCATTTTTACAACAATTTCTCAACAGGACATGTTCTGAAAAGGTCTAAATTGCAGATATAAAAGAATGAATCTACCACAGAGATGTGGACAACAATCCAAACTTTAACTGGCAAGTGTTTGACTGTGTTGGGCACATTTCTCTCTCTCCTGGAGCATCTTTTGGTTATAAAGCACCAGGAGAGAAATCATAGCAATTACGGACATCTTCAGCCAGCTCTGATATTGGGAAAGTTTCCAAATCAGCACACTTTTTGCCAGTACAACACATAAGCATCCTGTACCCCTTTTTTTGTTGGAAGTAGACCAAGAGGTCTGCTTAATGCACAACTGCATTTCAGAAATTACTGCTCCTCAGCAACAAATACAACAGGAAAACTTTGTGTGGAAATTCACAGCCAGAATGGGAGACAGCAGAACACACATCTGGCAGAACAACAGTCCTTAAATCTTTGCACATAAAATACTTAATGCTTTTTGTGCTGTGAATGGATGAGTGCTTGGGGAATAGATGAGAATAAGGAACTGGAGTTATATTAATAACAAGCTGATTAATCATCTTAACAGCCAAAAAGCTCATAACAGTAAGTAGAAATGATAGCTACACTCTGATTTTTAGCATGTGCCAGAATAATGCTGGTGTGAAGTAACAAAGTGAAAGGAGACACTGTCCTGACGAACATGTTTTACTCCTGTGTAGTGCTATTTATTCTGTATCATTAATCAAATCAGGCTCCTTCTTAACATTGAAAGGAAAAACTAAAGACAACAAAACAAGACAAAACATAGATATTCTCCCAAGGCCAAAAAGGACGGGATTAAAAATATTCTCATCCAACCTACACATGATTAAACATTCCTCGAATGTTTGTCAGTATGAACAGAATTTCAGAAATTGCCCAACAGCTGTAATGCAAACAAAAATCATGTTTTCATCCTGAAAACACGTGTTGCAAGAGCTCACAGACCTACTTAATGTTCTGTTGATTCCTCTAAATATAGATGGCCTGCCCTGTTCTCAGACTTATCTAATGTTCACGTCTTGTTCTTTCTGCCAGATTTGACTAACCTATTTTAATTTGTATTATTGACATATACTAATGCATGCATATGTCAAATTATTTATAACATGCTCTGTCCCACATTACTGACAATTTTGAGGCAATTAAAAGTTGAAACTGTTCATACTTTTATGTAAACTTATGGTCTAGATAGATATTTTAGGTCTTCTCAACCATTTATTTCTCTTCCATGAAGAGAAAGGGAAGAGAGGAGACTCCATTACACTAAAATTATTATCAAAGAAAAAAAAAAAAGAAAAAAAGAAAAAATGTTTTCAGTAATTAAAACATACTTTTAAGTCTGGTCGGTTGGTACACTAGCATAAGTTAGCAAACAAAACATGAAACAATTCCACTTAATAAAGCTAATAATTGTTAAGAGCAAATGTAGATTCAATGTGATGAAAAAGAAATTGACCAAAGCTAAATAGACCTATAAACTTCCCAGCAGGAAAGATATTCAACTTACTTACATACATGTGTAAGGAAACCTTTTGTTTCTTTTCATGGAATACTAGGCAATGGGAAATGAAACCATTTTTGGTAACAAGGATAGTGACTGCATCATCCTACTACACACGCATGAATAAATTTCTGTGAACAATTCTATTTTGAATACATACACTTCTGTAACACTTGCATACAGATCTAAGTAAATAAGTACAGACTGATTCTCAAGATAAGGCTCCAAATCTATTGAAGCAGGCAGTGCAGCCTATATATTAACCACATTTCCAGAATCACAGAATCACACAGAATCACAGAATGGCCAGGGTTGGAAGGGACCTCAAGGATCATGAATCTCCAACCCCCCTGCCACACTGCAGGGACACCAACCTCCACGTTTAATGCTAAACCAGGCTGCCCAGGGCCCCAGAGCACATGTTCTTAGTAACATGGCTCGGTATAGCATGTAGCTCTTAGGTTATGATTTATTATTGAATATCGACTTAAAAGAGGATTAGCTTTGAAACAAATGAACAAACAAAAAATATAAACACAAAGAAGATAAACTCTTTAGACACTGAGATAAGCAAGGTAAAGCGTTTAATTTAAAATATTTTGGGGACAACCTGAACTAGAGAATGATATCCTTGCCTGTGTCAGTAGGTTTGAACTAGATCACCATTAAAAGTCCCTTCCCATCCAAACCATTCTCTGATTCTAGGATTTTGCTGCTTTGAACTAAATTTCGATAGGCCCACATTAACATTTGCATGCCAGGATACCAAACCCCAATCAAAACTGTCTGTCTGTGAAAAGCATGACAGTAAGTTTGAGCACTAAGCAGAAACTACTGGTAACATAGGAAATTAATTACACTTTTCTCCAAAAACTTGTTGGATTTCCATATTTGGCCAGGATGAACAAAGTTCCCTATTCCATCCGAGCAGTTTTAGCACTGCTTCCAAATCGGGCGCAGGAAAACCTCACTTACCAGAGCTGACCACGGAGTGGTGCTATGGGAGCGAATATGGATTTATTTAGTCCTCTCAACGGCTCTGGGATACGCTGAAAAGCTTTTGTGGTGAGAAGAAAACAAACAGAAGGGAAAAAAAAAGAAAAAAAGAAAAAAAGAAAGATTAAAAAAAAAAGAGAAAAGAAAAGAAGAAAAGTCAGCCTGCTTTCATGCAAATTGATGGCAGAACTAGCATCGTGGCTTCTTATGAAAAACATGTTTTCTCTTAAGCTTTTTAAGTCGGCCGGCTTTGAAAACAGTAAGATGCAAGAGCAGCCATTAGAGGACGAAGTGTCCTCAGCAAGGATCTGCACCATCACTGAAAATCATTGGGTTAAGCTGTCTGGAGAGTAACCCCATACTATATTCACATAGAAGAACAGAATCATAGAATATCCCAGGTTGGAAGGGTCACATTAAGGATCATCGAGTCCAACTCCTGGTTCCACACAGGACCACCCAAAAATCAGACCATATGTAACCAAAGTTCACTCAGTGCATTCACCACATTCACCTGAGCTACAGTGTTGGCTCCGTGCTTGTGTTAGCCTAATGCACCTGCTTGACCAATACAGGCTGCAGAAGTTCATGTGGTTATAAATAAAGCCTGCTGTGAGACTGCGTGCCAGCTTCATCACTCATTAGTCATTAAAACATAAAGGAATCAAAGTATGTACACATATGAGCATGCAGTAATGCTTCCTGTCTTGTAGTGTTGGCCTATAACATCAGAGGCAGATGTCAGAGGGCTGGCAGTAGAGGCTGAACCTTCTCACCAATATCCCATTCCATGCTGTTGCTGTGGGACAGATGGCAACAGAGGGTCCGTGTGACAAAATGGCGTCTGACAAGGAAGTGCGGATGGAGCAGAGGGGTAGCACTGAATTCCTCCTCCATGCAGAAATAATTGCAGCCACTGACATTCACTGATGCCTGCTGAATGTTTGTAGAGACCAACCAGTGGATGTGAGCACAGCAAGGAAGTGGTGTTGCATTTCAGCAGTGCTGTCAGTAAGAGTGGGACACGTCTGCTGGAGCAGATTTGTTATAGGCTCGGCACGCAGGCTCTGGTTCATTGCTGGTGAAAATACATAGCTAATGGTGGTGCCTATGTGACAAAGCAGCGCTTTGTAGCTGAGAATTTGCTCTACCGAATAACGTTATTGTGCTCTTTGTGTCTGTTGCAGTTTCCAGGGAAATAAGTAGGAGACATTGCTTTCGTTGCAACCCACGAGCATCACTTTCAGCAATTCTTAGAGGTACCAAACCTAAGGGCCGCGCTGCCCAAGGCGGCGCTGGGATCTCCAGGCTCGCTTCAGCACCAATTGCAGCTCTTGGGCCCCGCCCCCTTCTTACGTTTTCTCCGCTGATTGGCTGTCTCTGCCCCTCCAGCGCGCAATTGGCGGCCGGACTGGTCGCCATGGTGAGAGAGGACGCCGTGCGGCCCCGCAGCGCCCGCCATCATGGCTGCCTACCGGCCCGGGGTGCTCGTGGGCAACTGGAAGGAGGAGGCGTGCCTGGAGGAGGTGGGCGAGCAGCGGGGCCTCCGCTCCAACCTCCGGGAGCCTCGCCTGCCTCTTCTCCTCGCGGTGCTTCCCCTAGTTCTGTTGAAAGCCGACGTTGCAGCGCCGGGTAACGCCGTGTTTCCTCTTCTCAAACAGGAGCGCCTGAGGGACTTCATGCAGAAGAGAGAACGGGGAGAACTTCTAATGCAGAAAATCAACAGACTGAAGGATAACCTTTTAAAGAAGGTCATTTTTAAAGGTTTTGTCAGTCCTTCGCGACCCTGCAGGGAACGGCAGAAGCTGTTTGTCGGCATTCCCAATGCTAGCATTTGATATCTAAAGCACCCCTGATGCCAAATTCGGATAACTCAGTACAAAATGCGGTGTGTTTTGGCTTAGGTGCAGCTGTCGGTGTCTAAGGATGGATTCGTTTGCTTTGGAGACACGGTGATGCTCCTGAGCCCGGGCAAGGAGCCCTCAGTGCAGCGTGATGTTGAGGCACACGGTGAGCTGACGCTGGCAGTTAACCTGGAGGAGGTGTCCATCTATTCGGCTGTGGCTCTGCATGCACCCTGCGCACTGAGCGCCATCACCACCACCAGCCCTGTGGGAAGGAACACGTTCTGTGTTTTAAGGTATGGTAACTTCGTTCTTCATTATGAGAGCTGTGAGGTGCTGGAACAGGCTGCCCAAGGAGGTTGTGGTCCAAGGCCAGGTTGGATGGGGCCCTGTGCAGCCTGGTCTGGTTTTAGATATGGAGGTTGGCAGCCCTGCCTGCGGCGGGGAGGTTGAAGCTTGATGATCCTTGAGGTCCCTTCCAACCCAAGCCGTTCTATGATTCTTTTCCATAGTTTCATAGGTTTTCAGTGATGTTAGCTTTTGGTATCTTATTCTGAGAGATGTGCAATGAATTTTGCTAAAATACAAAAGAGTTTGAGTAAGATTAAATTATTTAAGAAAGACTCTAAGTCTTATGTAGTAATGTAGTATTAAGTACTACTAAGTATTACTTAGTATTATGTAGTAATATGCTATGCATATTACTGTGAATAATTTCAAGGAAGTTTAAATCAGCACAGAACTGGTGTGAAAGCAGAATATCAGTAATACTATTTGTTCTTGTGCAATTAATGTCTCTGAAGCAGAAATTTGAGTCACAGTGGACAGTGCTTCAGTTGTCCCAAAAAAGACCTCTCCATCAAACAGAGTGTTGTCTCTCAAGGACACATTTAACTCCAGCTCCTTGTGGGAGAAGTAACAGAACAAGTCCCTGCTCAACAGTGGAAGGCTCTTCCTTAGTGCATGTATTTAAGTATAACAACAGTGCACAAGTGTACAAACTAATCCTGACTGATCAAAATGCTTTGGGTTAGACACAGTAAACAATTTTGAAGCCAATTTAGGTCTTCTAGAAATGCAACCAAAGTATTTTTGCTCAGCTTCTGTCTGATCATTGAATCACTGACACCGAACACTTCTAGGGCTCTCATTAACCGACCACAGGTTTTATCAGCTATGTAAGTTACTCTGAATGTACTTAGAACAGCCTGGCATTTAATTCAGTGATCCTTTAATTTAAAATACAAAAGTAGTTCTGAAAATACAGATATATCAGCATGTACATTGATGTGATAAACCTGATTACTAAATATCAACATGTGATCAACACTGTCTGATGTTAAGCAACAGGCAGTTCTGCTTCCAGTCCCTGATTTTTCAGGTGCTTATAATTAAGTGTATTCACAAAAGTAATTTGTGAAATATCATTTCAGTAAACAAGAACTTAAAATTCTAGAAAATCTGATATATTTGAATTTCTTGTTGTTCTCTTTACATTTTTAACAGCATTGATGGAGAATCAGTGGGTGAACCTGTTAAATTTGGGCAAAAGTTTGGTCTTGGAACAACAGGAGGGTTTTCTGATCCAATGGTAAGGGAACAAAGTTGCAAATGGCAATTGATGGCATGTACTGATAGTGTGCATTTAGGTACTATATATTTCAGATTGCACAGTGGTGCAGTGTCTTAGCTTTACAGAACAGATTCAGAATCATCTGCAAATCCAAATATATAATATATATTTGGAAAGTTTATGGGACTTGTCTGAGATCAGTTGTGCAGTCCAAGGGGACAGTGACCCAGAATGATGGGTAATGGCAGATTTTAAACAAGGAAAAAGAAAAAAAATCCAAGAAGAAAATTTCGTTTCTTGTGAAGAAAAAATACAGTCTGTGTATGAAGTAACAAATCAGGGGGAGATTTCTATTAAATGTGAATGTTGTTTCCCTTTGCAAGTCAGAAGGAAAGCATCAGAAATTTATTTTGATGCTCAAAATAAATCACATCAACTATGATAACATTTTCCCTCTCAACTGTCACTTGGATCTGAAGGAGTCTTTGGAACATAAAATCAATTTTCAGTTAATATTCACTGGTCTACTTCATGAATTTATTGACATTTTAGAACCTATTGTAGTGTTTTGAAATGCGTAGCTGTAGCTTGGCAGACTGTTCAGAAGCAAAGGGAATTTTTTGTGCTGGTTTTTCTTTTTTAAATTACATGTCTTTTTCCTTCTATATTTATGCATCCTTCATGTATATTTCAATCTACAGTTATATCTAGCAAGTGACCATAAGTCATTTATGAGGTTTGCCAAAAAATCTTACCTTCAGCAAGTATTTTTGACAGATGAGCTTTCCTATTTGACGTGCTGGCAAGCAACCTTCTTGGATCCACAACTGCGTCTTGAATATGAAGGATTTCCCATTCCTGTAAGTCATTAAAATGGAAATAAAAAGTATTGAGTATTTAATTGTCAAAGTAGGCTGAAACAGAAGAACCATGTATCAAGCTTTATCTTTTACATTTGAAGACTATGGTGTTCACATTCCTTCCCCTATCATTTATTTCCACTGTAAACATCATAACTGTGCTGCAAACACTGGTTAAATTCATTATTTTTTTCCATTAGACATCTTTTACATCCATCTACCTGCAGTATTTTTGCTGAGAGAAGCAGGTGGGAATATGCTGCTTAATGTATCAGTATCTGGGAATAACTTGGTTTCACACAGAGGGAACTGATCCTCTAACCTACTTGTAACCTACTGCAGGGAACCTGCTTTATCAGGAGTGTTAAACTAGATGATTTCCAGAGGTCCTTTCCAACCCTTATGATTCTGTGAATCAAGGCATTGGAAAAAAATGGGTGCTTTTGCAAATATGTTTCTTTAAGTTGAAGCAGCTGCAGTATTTTCCTATTCCACATAACAAGCAGGCTTCCTGAAGTGCTGGGCAAATAACAAAATATCATGGATATAACCATTCTGAGAACTGACAGTACAAAATATCTCACTATCAATCTGCAGCACTCTGAGACTGATATACAGCCATGCGTACTTCTATTCAGTACTAATTAAAGCATTCACCTTAAATAAGTGTTGTTAGTTTAAAATATCAATTGTATTTTTGTGTGTGTGTGTGTATTTTGTTTCGTTTGTGTTTCCTTTTCTTTTTCCCAGGCAAACTCTAAACTGATTATTACTCATTGCCATACTAATAGAAGTTTAGCTGTTCCAAGGAACTTTTGGACAAGGTGAGAATAATTTATAACTGGCAGTGATATGCTTAATGAGATTCAGCTCAGGGCATCCAGAATCACTGATAAAAAGTAAAATAATTGCTTCAGGAGCACACTGAGGAAATGGCAAAGAATGCAGGATGCACATTCTTCTTTTCCCTCTTTAAATTCTTGTGTTCTGTTGTGATGCTGCAAGCAAACATCTCTGTCTTACTTTTTTCTTTCCTTTTTTTTCCCTTTATATTATCACATCATGCTCCCAGGCTTCTGTAGTCTTGGTAGTTCTCCCTTTGAATATCCTGAACAATTATATGTGTGTATATATATATATATATATATGTGTGTGTGTGTGTGTGTGTATATATATATATTTTAAGGAAAAATTGGTATGTGAAGAACTCAATAGAGATGCACCACACAAAACTATATTTCTTATATCCATATGAATCCCATAACAAGTTAATGTTAATTCAACAATTTGACTTAACATGCATGTCCTGAAATAATGTCGATTAAGTATCATTAAGGAGTACACCAATTGTTTCTCATTACATTTCAGGTTAAAGTAATACTGTGAACTTTGTATCAGTTTTTTGAGGATGAAAAAGTTCTCTAAGGCTGAAAGGTTGCCATGGTTTTAAGTAGCCAGAGTCATCTTCATAAGCAAACCTTCAACATCTTACAGCTAATGCAGACTTGCTGAATGCACACAAACTCATTCTACACCCTGCCTCCCCGCCCTTTTCTTTGACTTTGCAGGTCTTATTTTGGAAGGGAATATGAAGTAATTTGTCACACTTACCTGGACTCCCATCGAGTTGAAGAAGACAAGAATTACTGGGTAATAGTTACAGGAAATCCTGGTGACGAGGGTGGTACAATGCTCCATAGACCTGAACCTCAGCCAGGAGGAAAAGGAAAGAACGAGTTTCATGAAGAGACAAAGAACGTAAAAATCCCAGATTACAACTGACACAGATTGCTTAGATTCTGATTCTTATTTTTCTGATTTCCAGATTTTAGCACTTGAAATGTTTATTTTAAAAAGAGATACGGAAACCTACCATAAAAAAATTAATATAATCTCATTAATTCATCATATGTGGATGGCAAAAGGATTACTAATACACACTCATGCACAACATCAAAAAGCTGATGAATCAAGAAAAGCTCATTTTCCTACTTGCACATTCCCTGGTGGCAAAAGAAGTTAGAACATATTGAATTGAATTGCACTCAATTACTGGCCTTCTGGGTGTTTTTAACCAATGCTTCCTAACCCAAATCAGGATCACCGTTTTGAAAAGAGTGAGCATGCATTTTCCAAAACAGTAAAGACCAAACTTATGCAAGCTATCATGTGATGCTTTGACATCTAAAGATTGGTGGAAAGAAATTAGGTGGTTGAACTTGTTCCACACTCTATCATGAGAAAGGGGAAAGGACTGCCTGCACTGCTGGAAAATGAACAGGATTGAATCAACAATTCCTGATGCTCTAATACAATTTTAATCTAATACAATTTTAAAACCACAGATTTTTCAGATTTATATCACTTTTCTTTTTTCTTTTGCAACTTTTTTTTTTTTTTTTTAACACTTCTTAATATAGTCCACACGATGGCACCACATTCTTTTAAACACTGTGATTATTTCCAGCAGGATTATTCCTACATGTGTTAAAACAACCTGAATCATTTACATTCCATTGAGTCCCTGATACAATGCCACTAAAGAACCAGAATGAATCAAGCTCAGATTCTGGGCTCTGAGGTGTGAGTGATGTTCTGTTGTCTTTTTAGAAAATAAAATCAGTTTAAGCAACAAATGTATACAGAATAATGTACAACATTGTGCATTGTGTGCTATCAATTTCTTAAACAAAACTGATTGGAATATTAATTTGTAACCAAAACATACTGAAGTATCTTTAGGAACTTTTCAGTTTCTCTGTAAAGACAGGAAACTTGATGTGCAGTAAATGATGGATATTTTTATAGTGACACTGTTACTACTTATCCCAGCTTACAGAGGTTAAGATTCCACACATTTTGATAACAGACTGACATAATTCTACGTTGATTTTGTAGGCAGTAAACTAGAAAAACGCAGGCTGCATGAATACAGCATTTCCAATTTGACAGTTGTGGGACATTTATATTAAAACCTGTGATTAGCCATAAAAGACTGAATATTAACACAGAATTTAAACATTCCATTGACTGCCACTTAGAGACACAGTGGGGTCTAATTGATAGGGTGATGGAGATCTGAACCATGTCACTGTACAAACTAAGGGTGCGTGTTATATTTCGATTGTCCCGGTTTTGCAACCCAAGAACTACGGACAGTGATGCTCGCCTCCTTTGTAAAGCACTCTGACATATACCAACAAAAAGCATAATCATGCATTAGGGAAGCTTTAATGCTTCTTCCAAATTAGACCCAATGAGGATAGATCTACAGCGTACATTGTGGGCAGATAAAACTCACTTTCAGGCAGCTCAAAAGCTGTTAGCATGAAGTTGATCCTGAGCCATTAGTTCCTGTTGAGAGGCAGAGTGCATTATTTCAGATTTAGTGCTGTGCTAATATAGCATTGTGGAGGTGCAGGGAGAATTCACATCTGTATGTTTTGCTGTATGGATGCATGCTAGCATCCATAATATTGAAACAAAGAAGAGGTAGAGAACTGAGAGAGTCAACAAAGACAGTTAACTGATACAGGGATAACACTGAAAAATAAAAATCCACTATCCATCTGCCTTTTCACTTCCCCTGCTCTTTTGCACTCCACTCACATTTCTCATCACATCACTTCTCCTCTGCCATGTCATATTGTTCAACCTTACTGATTTGCAATGGCTATGATGTCCTCTCGTAGCACCCAGACCAAGACCCCACTCTCTCACTCTACACCCATCAGTACCTTCAGAGGCTGCTTTTCTATTTAGTGAGGTACTGTTTTGGCTCAGCTGGCTCGTCAGAGGAGGAAGCCACGTGCAGGCTTTGTAACTGGATAAAACATCTGAAGGGAAAAAAAAAAAAGGCTATTAAAATTAGAAATTCCACACAGCAGTGGAAGAAAATATCCAAGCACTGGAAACTTGGGTGGAGTTGACAGGTGAGAGGGTGATTTTGATAACATCTGTGCCCACTCACCCTGAATTAATATTGCACAACCACTGCAATTTGGAGTGGGGGAAACATCCTTCTAAAATCTTCTTTAAAAACACTTAGATGTACGAAAACTCAGCTAGAAAGGCACAAAAGAAAAGACATCAAATACAGGTGGAACTTAAGAAATCTTTGTGTCATTTTGTCAGCTCTATTCTCAAAAGTTATAGGCTTTGGCCCTGGTGTTCCCCTCCTCCTCGACTTCTGTTTTTTCATCAGCCTTATGTATGGAGGGTCTGTCATGAGTTCACACCCTTTTCTTCTTTTTTTTTTACTTCTTTTGGTTGGTAGGCTGGCACAATGCAGCACCTTTAGTACAAGAGAACAAAACATCAGTGCTGTGCTAGAAAGCATTGCCAGATAGATATCTGATCAGATTAGGTAGCTCTCAAGATGCTTCCATGCTTTTGTCCAGGAGAACTCAAAGTGCAGCAGAATAGGCACAAACATTAGAAAATGCCTGATGACATTAATACCCACATTTGCTGATGAAATTAATTCATACCCTTACATCTCTGCTGTATGTTTATATGAAAAACTCAGAGAGCTCATTTCCCAACATCTGCTAAGCGCTGCCTTGTGTGGTACGTCAAAACAAAATGAAACAGACCATCCAGTTATAGGCCAGCTAGTATATATGTTTCTATAATGCTAGTCTTGTTTTAATTATGGGTTCCTTGGGGCAGGGACCGTATCTTCATCCTTTTTCCAAATACGAACAACTAAGGCAGAGACATTCACTATGCAATAGCCTAAAGCTGTTATTAAAAGTGATAGAACGATGACAGGAAATTGAAGTAGACCTGGTGCAAATAACCAGAGATACAGGCGCATGAAATCTACGCATAAAACAGCGCCAAGTAGTAAACTCTCGGTGTGGGGTACAAAGATGCAGCTGCCCAAGTGAGTCTGACGTTAATAGGAGTTGCTAGGAGAAGAGCCCACAAACCACAGCGCTGTCCCTGTGGGTCTGACAAACCCACGTTGGGAAATAAGAATTATATGTGCCAGTATTTATTTTTCTATATATATTTAGTTATTTAATTATATGGCGTACCAAATAAAAATAACTAACCAGCTTTTAGCTTAAGTCCAGAAGTGGCACCAGTCCTGAGAAACTGAAGTGCTGTTTCTGTGTCTTGTTTGTGTTAAAACTGTTAGCACTTAGGTGATGTATGCCTGTGAAGATCTCCATCTGACTATGAAAAACCCCTTTCAATAATGGCACATAGCTGTTTCTGAGAATATTTCAAATAGAACGTATAAAACCATTCCATCCCAAGCAGAATGAAGGTGAGAAACTGGGAAATAAGCAAAGCTCTGAAAAAAAGCTGGAGTTATCTTTTTTTATTAGCAATATTTTAATAAAGCTTAAAATTTCTAAAATGCTATCTAGCATGGAATATTATTATTGTTTATAAAAAATGAAACACAGCAGTTTGTGAAATCCATATTGGATAGCAGTTTCTATCCTTCCTCCCTGGTTTTCAACCATTCCTCTCTTGCCTGGGCTTTCTGTCTCTTCTGTATCCTGAAGAAACAACTGAGCAGTTGTTTGGGGAAAAGTTTAAGGTTCATCAGACTTTCCGGTCTTTTTGCTGACAATTTTGGCAGCACCAGTTCAGCCAGAACACCCAAGATGTATTATAGTCTTGCAAGCAGCCAGTGAATTTAACTGAACGTGAAAATAATCATATTTTGCATATAAATGTATATACATACATGCATATGTATACATGGATTTATAAAAATAGAAATGAATTAGCATTATATACAAAAACCCATACTGAATACTTTAAAGCTGACACAGCAATAGCACGTAGCTCAGTGCGTGAAAGAGACCTATCTCTCTTCAGCTAAAAATATTAACTGGTTTCTTTTGAAACTACCTGAAATAATTGGTTCTTTCAGTACAATTTTGAGTGGTCGTGGATATATTAATATTCAAGCCTGCTTATAAATGACTTCACATCATCTATTAATCCAGAATAACGTTCTTGCTACACTTTATGCTTCTACCTTGTCCCCTTTTTTCCCATCCCTTTCCCCTTCGTGCTTGCTGCACAAATCCAGCTGACCTCAGGTTCTACTTGTGGCTGAGAAGCTGCCCAGAGACAGGCCAGTGTATGAGGTTGAGCTCTTTGTTCCTCCTTAACCAGTCTCTTCAGAACATGTTGACACGTTGAGTAGACAGTCTGTGTGCTCAATAATTCATAATTACAACAAAAGTGACCTTTAATCTTAGTGGCTTAAGTTCCATGATAAAGCCTTAATATATTTGTTGTGTTTTCTGAATTTGCTGCCAATAGGGCAGACAAAATTTGTTCTTCAAAACTTTGTTACTGAAATGCCAACTTTGGATCAAACATGGAATTCTAGCAAGACTGACCATATTGAAAAGCAACAGTTATAGCCAGTAGAATATTTTGGACTTGAAATAAAAAATCAGGACCTTATTTCCTTTTTTTTCCCACCTCTTCTGGCATTGGTAGAGTGGTTTTTCTGGAGCACCAAGCAAGTACAGTAGAATCCATCAGCACTCAAATTCTTTCACAGAATGGACAATTTGAAAAAGAACTAAAGACCATGTCTCAACCTGTTGTCTGGAGAGGGGAAGCCAAGCAGGATAAAATGGGAGATTGGGGAATAAAACTGCAAACAACAGTTAACCTGAGCCTAGCAAGTTCTTGAAGAAAGTGGCCAGCTGTAACATCTTCAGTGAGCCCAGAGATGAGCAACAGAGGATGAGACAGTCACCCAGAGAATGGAGCTGCATGGTTTAACAAGTTCATTCTTATACCTGGTGAACCTTAAACTTTTCCCCAAACAACTACTTGGTTGTTACTTCAGGATATAGAAGAGACAGAAATAAAATAATAAACCATAATAAAATAATAAACCTTAAATCTTACAAAAAACAGGGATGGACTAGTATTCCACATGCATGGTAAATTGACAGATCTCAGGCAATGCACTGTAAGTGCCTTCTGCTTTTGTGGCACCATCTTGGATTGTCGATCACAGTAGATGAAGAATAAAGAGACTGTCAAAGGCCAAGAATCCTCTACATTTTATCACTGAATCTACAGTCACTCTTTGAAGCAAATTGAAACCCCCTTCCATTTCTGCAACTAATTATGTAACAGTATTCTATTCCACACTTGGTCATATCTATGTCATGCACATTTTCACCTCTCATTTACCATATCTTTGCATCAGTGTTCCTGTCTGATAAGTGGGCATAATTCTTCCCTAAAGAAGATACTGGAAACAGCTTTGTGGATGTTTTGTAGGTGCTTATAAGAACACCACAGAAATACTGCCAAGAAAACGTTCATAAATGTCCTGGAATTCTAAAATGTACTGTAAAAGATTTCTGCATATATATGCTGTCAGATCACAACAAATTTTGCATGCTTAATTAACAACAAAATTGCTAACTTCCATCATGACAAAAGTTCTCTCAATCGGTTTTCTTTTCCCCACATTCTTTTTTTCATACACAAATAACTACTTGTTTAAAAGCAATTCAGAGCGCTATTTCAATAATTGCAGTACATGACCTCCTGCAGAGCATAGCTTATTGTTCTCACTGCTCATTGAGAATTTTGATGCTTTCAGAAGTTCTTGGATTTCAATGTTTTCCTCTGTCCCATGCTAATTAATATCTAACTGTACATATCAACTGGTAGTGCCGTGTTAGGCGGTTATGGAATTTTGTCCTGAAGTGCTTTAAACAGTATCACACTTTGGGACTTGTGAATGGTTTCTACTGAACACCAGACTTAACACAGAATTCAGAAACACCAACACAAATTCCTGCTTCCTATGAAATTAGCTTAACAAGGATTTGGGGAATAACCATTTCATCTAAGCGACCACGTCTGAAAACAGAACATTCATTCATCACAAAAAGAAAAAAGGCAATGTTGATTTCTAGCAGCCACTGGCCCTGTTACACAGCACAGCTGTTAGCTGTTTGGTTTCAGAAGTGTTACGTACAAGTGGTGAAGGTTTTTTGGTCAGCCCACGTAGCATATAGCAATTATGGGTTTTCTATAATAATGCAAGTTTCGCGTTGTAAAGAAAGATGTTGTCAGAATTGGTATAAATGCAGAATAATGATTTATGTTTCAAGTTATTCTACAACGCAGAACATCTAAATGTGCTGAGGTAGGGCAATTTTTCTAAAGGAACACTGTAATTACTGAGGACAATTCTCCTGCGTAAATGCCATGAAAGGAGCATTCATCAGGCGCAGTTTTCATGCCTGCAATGAACAGCACTATTGGCCACGACATGCTTCCTGAGGGTGGGAAAGTGAAGGTGAAACTGAACTGGTAGTGAAAGAGTTCTTAAAGAATATAGAAAACTTATCCATGAAACCAAAACTACACAGAACAAGAACAAACAAAAGCTGTTTGGGATGGTTTTTAAATTTGTAGGGCTATCTGGGGAGAATCTAAGATAACATTAAGCTTTTGCACGTGAACAGATATTATTTTCTCCACAGAAATAAACAATAAAGAGTCATATTTCCAAGTTAATGGTCAAATAAAGCTATCGTTATATAATAGTTATATTCTTCAGTGACTATCTGTGAAGTTTTGTGTTGATAATTTTCTCCCTTGTTGATCAAAGTTAAAAATGTTCACTTGAAAGAATGCTTTCAAGTAAATAAATCTTTGAAACAGTTAAATATAGTTTGAACGCATAGTTCCCATTACTGCAAACAGATCTTGATAAGGTAAAGCCATTGGTCATGGAATACAAAGTGTTGGGTTTAAAGGCTGTGAATTTGTTGTCTATGTCACGTTTGCACTTTGAGAGCAATCAGGGCATCACCTTGGGAGCTATCATCAATAGCTTCACTTGGGGGAAAGAAAACAAACCATTAAGTTGGTAAATCTATTTTATCCAATTTTACCAATTGTTACATTGCATTCTTCCAATCCAGAAAGACATTAATGTAACATATGAATGAATGGGCATGCTTTTGAGAAAAAAACAACTGAATAGAAACATAGCTTCTCAAACTGGTTACAAGAGTATTATCTGCTGAAATAAAGCCAGCTGCCATGCCCCAAACAGTTCATTGCTGCTGTGGTAAATTGCACAGAGCAGAATAAACATTCCAGAATGCTCTAATTAGCTTAACTATGAACAGCTTTTTGAAAACTGTACTTCTGATTCAACTGGACACAGAGCAGCTCTTCTAAAGCTTTATTCAGCAGCTCAGCTGTTCACTCTTGGTGCTTTTTAGCACAACACATCCATTTCCCAGATTGCATCCACAGCAAGGGTGGATGGCCTGGTGCACACTAAGGACTGCATCCTCCAGGTTCTCTCCTATTCTCATTTCCATTTGCTAGAGCAGTCTGAGACCTACACAAGCTCTTTCCTCAGTGTCAAAGCAGCAAGAAAAAGCAATACTTAAAAAATAAAAAAAAAATTAGGGCCTGGGAAACAAGATGGCAGCAGAAATTTTGTGTAGGTAAGTGTGAAGTAATGTGCAATGAAAGGAACAACTTGAACTATTCATATACACTAATGGTTTGCAAAATCACTCAAGAAAAGATCTAGGCGTTACAGTGGACAGCTTAATGGAAACTTCTGCTCAGTGCACAGCAGTGGTCAAAAAAAGCAAACAAGATGTCAGGCTGTATTAAGGATGAATTGAAGAATAATGCTGGAAATAATAACAATACCATCAAATACATCAATAACATATTCTCCATTTTATGAGTAGCTTATTTTGCTTTTGTTCTATGAAAATAAATACCTAACACAGGAAAAAGGGAATTAAAAGGGATTTAAAGGCAGAGATAAACATCTACAAAATGAAAGATTTTTAACAGTGTCAGAATTGTGACATCACTCAGCTCATCCTTCTCTAAACAACTTACCTGCTTCTCAGTTCACCAATTTGTTAATAAGGACAGACGAAAGCACTTACCATTGTCATATCTATAGAGATGAATGGATGAACAGCGATGCACAGAATGGCCTCTTTTGGGCACAGAGATATCATTTGCCTCTTATTCCCAACACAAAAGGGTCAGTTCCTTTCTGCTCTCCCATGAACTCAATACAAGGCCCAACCCAACAGTGCTTCTCATCTCATTCACACTCAGCTGCTGCTGTACCCATCACCTTCTATTCAAACTTAACCTACATCCCCAAGTCCAGCCCAGCACCTTAACCAAAATCCTTCCCCTTTTCACCCCTTACCTCTCTCCTTGCCTCACACCCAAACCTACCACACCTGGCCCACCCTCTGCTGCTCCTACCATCTCTCACCAATTACCCCACTGCTCCCGACATGGCTTTATGACACATTTTCCCTCTCTGCAGGCACAGCTCATCACCGTAGCTCCCTCAGCTCTGCTGTCAGTATGATCAGCACTGCTGGCCATCCATCAACAACCTCCCTTGCAGTACCTACGCAGCAGGCAGCTGCTCCATGCTCTGCAGACCGCTGACAGACGGGCACGATGTGCTTAACATTGTTGCTTACTACTGACAGTAAACTAGAAAAAATAAAACCAGAGGTTAACTTACAGCAGAAGAACCCTTCCACACACACACCATCCATTCTCAATGCATACATTGTTTAGGTATGAAAACAGAAGTATCTCTCCTAATGGCCTGATGTGACAGGTTGAATGCTGTCCTGTGAATTATGGACATGATACACCTCAACCTCTGTGGTTCCTAGGGTAGAGTGCTTGCTGAACATAGATGTCAGATTTGGTAAATTTAACATTGTTTAGTCTGAGTATAAGTGAGGAAAATGGGAAACTCATCTGCCCAGCAGCAGGAGGGTGTGGAGTGAGCCAGTGTTGTTTTCTGCAGAGTATTTTTATGACTGGGCTCTTGAGAGCCTGAGATGTCACTAGGTCCCTGGGCTGTGAAACCAGCAAGGGAAAATATGAACTGATGCAGTTTTATATAACTTACAAATGCATTTAGCATTTTCTGTGACAGAGAGACGGCAGTCAGAAAATTTAACTGTTTCCTTTGTGAACTTTATTTTGTTTATCTGGAAGCTTGCTCTGTGTCAGCAGAATTGGCAGCCGTCTCATCCAGAGCAGCAGCAGGGCATTTTCCCACATATTAAAATAAATTCTAATTTCAAGAAAAAGGGAAGAGAAAAAAAAAAAAAAAAAAAAAAAAAGAAAGTTATGCCGTGAAATGGCATTATTACCTCTAACAAAAAGCATATGGAATAGTAGCTTGCACATAGGTCTGGGAGCCAGGAATAAATCAGTGCTAGTCTAGACATGCTGATTCCAGCTGTGGTCCTGAAACAAGCTGTTAGTGCTAGAATTTGATTAAGTCTAATGCCCATCTGGATGATGAATGAAGGCAGAATAACACTGTCCCATCAGAGCTGTGCTAGAGGTACTCGTATTGTGGCTGGGACACAAGGAAACAAGGGCTACCCATTGCATTTTGATTTCTCCCAGCAACTGACTGAGTCCACAGCCAATATTAGAAATCAGCTTGGTATGTCCTATGGAACAGTGGCTTATCATATGGATCTCCCCAGTATAGGCAATGTAGCAGAGGAGATGTCTTTATTTAGTCTTGGTCCCCACTTCTAATTTAGTACGGCCCCCAGTCACGGTCCCTCTTGTGCTTTCTCCACAGTGGCTATAACATTTAATTAACTCATATTTATATGCACTCAGAAGATGGAAAACTCTATATACTATGTATTTAAGGTAATTACCTCACAAAAAGACATAAATTAACACTGACCAGTGATGTAATTTCAGAACACAGATCACTGCCAGGGACTTAAGAACCCCCACAAACACACCTCCATCCTGCCCTTCTCCCTCTGCCTCCTCCCCTGCCCCAAGAAAGCGAACCCCTCCCCAAAGCACTCCGATACAAAAACCATTTGCACCTCCTTTCCTATTATCCTCTTTTCAAGAGGCAAAAGTGTCCCACTTTATCTTTTTTTTAGCTTAATTTCTGTCATCCTGGGACAAAACCATTTGCTCCACTACACAGACTTTATTCACCCAAGACCAAGTTCCCCAAGCCCTTGCAGAGCTTATGAAAGGCGTTTTCACTCACTTGGGTTAAATGAACACTGTGTATTTTCTTTCTTCTTCCCCCCTCTGCCCCCCTTTCTTTTTGGGCTAAGAGTAATAAATGAATCATTTCAACTTTGGGCAAGGAGTTTAGGTGTTGTATTTGTACCATGCAACTACATAAACACAGAACGAGCCAGTTAACCAATGAATGGCAGGAATTAGAGGTATTGAGATGATCTAAAACATTTTAACACATTTTTCCATATATTAGCCTTTGGAGTAGTTGTGTTTTGCTTTCTTACAACAGACACAAGTCAGTGAAGTCCAAAAGGAAAGTCTGAGGTTTTACATTTCTGTTTGTGGTACAGGAAAAGGGTTACGATCTCAGTGGTTGATTCAGTGAAATAACATCTCTTTTATACACATCTGCCTCGCAAGTAGGGCGGTAGTTGGAAATACCCAATCTAAAGCATTAAAGATTTGCTGGCAAATAGCAAGGCATTTTCTGCTAAGGAAAAATTGTTATATTGAGTAGTCACTTTGAGTGTTCAGGAGCTACAGTCAAATATCCAAACAGTTGCAGTGCATTTATTATTTTGTCAAGTGTTCAACACGCCGGGAGCTGACTCTGCTGTGTATTCCATGCCTAAGAGGGGATGATAATAACGAACCTAAGTGAGAAGATACTTGGCAATGGTAAGTGATATTTTCTTATCAAATTCTTTGGGCATCATACAGTCAACTGTTTTTACATGTCAGTATGTATCATTTTCAACTGCTTTTATTCAGGAATTTAAATGAGGAGAGTAATCAGATAAGATATAAAAGCAGGGGTGTTTCACAAACTGTATTTTTGCCTTTCTATGTGTTGTCATGGGTGTTTTGTTTTTAAGTTATGTGAGAAATTTGAAGGAAGTTGTTGAATGATCAGCCTTACTACTTAAAAGAGAGATGCTGTGCATGGAAGTATCTTAGTTCAGGACACATTCACTTTGCTGTATAATATTTCTCCTATTTCTCCTGACACACATAAAATCAGCAGACTGTACAAGGGAATTTTGTGAGCTTGCAGCTTCCTGCAGTTCTGAAGGCCTCTCTAAACTTGCTGTATTTGAGGCAGACAAAAAACAAAAGCATAAATCAAGCGATTCATTACTCAAATGCATTTAAATCTTCAATTCTCTCTCAATAGCAATTAATCTCCATTAAAAAAAAAAAAAAGAAAAAGGAATTCATTTTGAAGCAGGATGTAAAGAAGAGGATATGTAATTTTTTTTTTGGCTTTTGCTAAAGCTCATCATTTTTCAGAACTGTTTCTAACCTTTCTGCTCATTTCAAGAGCTCTGTAGCTGCAGGCAGTACTCTTCAAATCTTCTATTTTTCTTAAAGAAGCAATGCAGAAAAACACATTTCCACAAGAACTGGACAGGGGCACAACGTAATCCTCTGAAAACACACACACATTTCCAATCCGTTTTAGAATTCAATATTAATATGATTAGTGTTTCAAAACATACTTCCAAACAAGACATCCAAATGCACTATTTACTCAAATCTCCGTATGAACCAGCCTGCGCAGGAAATCAGTAAATTAGCCCAGAGTCTCAGCCTCAAAGGAGATGCATATTTGTTTAGTCATATGCTATAAATAACGCCTGTAGTCTCGGGACTTTGCCAACATTATTAATGCAGTGTTCACTTAATGGTCTCCTTTATTATGGACCTCATTAGTAGCTGATTCATGCAGCATGAGCCTACAGAAAAAACATGCAGGCTGGTGTAACACACCGACACTGGTGATGCATGTCTGTGAAACCTCATTTCTGTGCAGCTGGCATGCTCAGAACCAAGCACACACCTCCTGGCCTGCAGCCCCTGGGGAGATGCAGTCAGCTGTTATGTTTCCAGAATTATCATATAGAATGAATTTTGTATGCAATATATTCTGCATAATGAGATGGATTGGTACAGGACATCCTTACTTGACAGAAACAAATACTTGTTTTCTAAGAGTTGTTTTATTGTCTAATTAAAAGAGTACAATTTAATTATCTTATAGTACTTTTTATCCCTTCCCATTCAAGAAAGAAGGTGATTGCCACAACTCGTTTCAACAGACAGGGATCGAGAAGAGGAGGGGAAGTAAACTTATCCAGTGTCCGATATTCAGGTCACTATCAGAGCTAGAAGATCTCCACTATAGTGCTCTGTCAAAAACTGGGCTGTGGCAGAGTGGACAACTTTACGGAGTGAGTGGAGCATGTTAGACATGGTTGATGAGGTTCACTTATACATACTTTAAGCAACTGACAAAGATTAATGGGGAGCTCAAACTGATATTGACAAAACCTTAACATCTTTCTGTCCATTTTACACATAAAGGTCCTTCATTTTGGCCATAAACAGGGGTCCTCTCCTTCCCCCTCTTCAAAAAAAAAAAAAAATCCTCAAACCAACAACCAAAAACATGCAAACAAAAAAAAAACAACAAACCCAAACCTTTGAAACTCCTCTTTTTTATAAGTAATCCCCCAAAATCTGGGTATTCTTATCCCTCTAATTCTTATTTGAGTTGTATCTTTGAAGGTCCACTTCCCAAACTGAGTGACAATATTTATCACCAGATTAGAAGATGTTGAAGAAAAAGGAAAGGGAACCAAAGTAGAAATCTTGAGTTCCAGGTTGCGTGGTTGACTTGGAACATGATGTTGGGCAATTATTTGGGACTGAAATTCCAGAAAAGACTATTCCTTTTGGGAAATTCAAGCTGAGACAAAGGATTTTGTATTATTTCTTGTAGAGAGAATATTAGATATTCTCTGGATTCCTACTAAAAAGTGAGCACACATGAAGAAAGGACACCAGAAAATGTCATCTACATCAGCTGCAAAACAAACATAGTAGCAGTGATGCGAGTTATAATGGCTTCTTATGGAGTAAGGAAGCTCTTCCTAATGTAATGGAGATTACTTACCCACTATCTGGTAGCCCTGGACTACAGACACTGTGATACCAACAGTTGTTTTTCAGTTTTAAAACAGAATGTCACAAAAGTAGAAAAATAATCAAATGTTAAGAAACGCAGTAAAGTTTCATGACACCTGAATTCCCTCCTCCTCACTAATTTTAAAAAAATAAAGTAAAATAAAAATGCTGGGGAAGTGATGAAGGTCTTTAACGTGCCAAACATTAATTTTCAAGCTCTAATGTACAAATGTCAAAATAAGAGTCAATGAGTACGTGGATACAGAGACATTTAAAAGAAACAGCAACTAACAGCCTATCTGTGCATACAGCAAGTTCTCAAGACTAGTGAGATAATGTCTTTGCATCCAGATTTGATGCTATCCTAAAATACATGCTCTACCTGAAGCAGAAATCATTATAATCAACACAGGAATTACAGCTTAAACTTCTCTTTGTCAGATTGATGAACTCAATGTAACAACATCTTCTGAGCATTAAATCTGTGATTCTGTAGGAAGAAAAAAAAAAAAGTAAAACCAATGTCAGGAATCCTCAGGAGATCTCTTGGCTGCTGTTATTCAACACCAGGCACTGCTCTAAATTTGTAGGCTTATCTCAAAGCATGAGAGAAAAGCCGTCTCCCCAAAACATGAGATTCCTCAGTGCTTAGGATGCTAAATCTGGCTCTTGCATCATCTGTCACACCTACTGGCAGGGTGTCATCAGATCTTGTGAAGCACTAGAGTCATTCTGCTTTGTGTCTTACCAGGGAGCTATTTTTTGCGACAGATTATACAGTTTCAAGCACAAGAAACCTGTGAGATAATTTAGTCTCATCTTGCTGTCAACAATAATGCTTGTGAGTAATGGATGTGACTCGTATCACTGTTAGAAGCTACAGCACAGAAGTGAAGAGCAAGACAGCTGCCACTGGAACTTTATGCTGGTATCCTCAATGCCACAAATAAAAACCATCAGCTCAGTCTCATTCTAATTGTCACAGACTTAGTGATAAAGCAGCAGAAACATGAAGGGTCTTGAAGACTTTGTGCAGAGAAGTGGCAGTGTTAAGTAGCTTTACCTCTGCCAGGCATCAGGAATGATAATTATAAAGCCTTGCTACAGAAGTGACAATCTATAAAAGCAGTAAAGTCATCTTATTTAGGCAGAAATATCTAAGAAGAAGAGATTACATAATTCCTCATCAACCACTGAAAAAGCCAAATTGAAACAAAAATCCCCACCAAGATTCATCAAAGCCAGCAACCAAGAAGGACCACGCATACTACATATGGCATGCTAAGGGATGGCGAAGTACAGGCCTTCAGTGAGACTGAGATTGGGCTTTGAAAGTGGCAAAGAAGAAAATTCTGCCAATATCCTCAGAGAGATGAAATGTATTCATCTTTTCAATACTTCCCTTCATTCATATCTGGCTTCTCAAGGCATAAAACAAAATGCAGTAGCAACAAATATGACACAACCCAATGAAGACTCACAATAAAATGGAAGACCAGACAGATCTAAATACACCTTCTAATACTGAACTTATGAAACATTCAGAGAAATTTTTCATGTGATTTTTGTATGTAGACAAAGTTCAGTTTTCTTCTGCCCTTTACTTTTTTGCTCAATGAATCATAGTTTTGGCAATTAATAATTCCCCTTTCATTCAAACTAAAGGGCCCCTTATTTCAACTTACAGTTCAGGGGACTATAAATCAGAAGGAATGCAAAATCAGATGAAAAAGGAACACTATGCGATTGGAAATGCAGAATGAGGAAGTAAAGTCATAACCTTTAAAAATACTTGCTTTAAATTAGAATGACAACATACAGGCAATGTTTTTACTACTCTTGTGAACTCTGTATCAGTCAATGGCTTTACAAAAAAATAGATCTAGTCTTCAGTACCTGATATTTAGCAGTTTCATAGCTCAAACACAAATATACTGTAGTATTTCTCTAAGATGAACACAATCATTTATGCATAGTCTATAAGACCCAATACAAAAATATTAAATGAGCACAACTCAAAACACTTTGCTCCAAGGCTACGATTCTTGTTAGGCCTCATCTACCATATCATGGCTACAGTCAGTGTTCCTCACGCCGACTCCACTGTTACTGCTCAGTTAGATAATCTCTTAATGCAGTATTTCTTTGGATCACATGGGATAATTTTCTGTAAACAAAGCATTGTATGCACAGAACAACATACTGCATAGAGAATGTCAGAGAGAATGAGAGTGCATGTCATGCAACGCACATGTAGTTGGGAATACAAGGCCCAGAAACCTTGATTAACTCACAGGGAGGCATCTCACTTGGAAACAGAAGAGGCTGCAAAGCTGGATACCATTATGAAAGAGTCAGGTAACAAAGCTCGCAAAAGGAAGTGGACTTAAAAAAGGATCTGAAGAAAAAGGAGGAGATCCAAATGTATGAAAGCAGCACGACGCTGAGGGAAAGGAGGGGCAGCAAAGGAAAGACAGAAGTATGTGGAAGATAAAGGATGACATCAGTGAAGAGATCAATGAGAAGAGGATTCTACAAAGGCTTGAAGAGCAGGGCATTTTTCCTAGAATAATCCTAGACGCAGCAAATCTGAAGCAAGTACAAGGAAGTATATTTTTACATAACACATGAAACTCATTGCCTCTGGATAATCAAAACTTAATGGAAGACAGAAGTGGATAAATTACAGTTACTTAACACAAGATTCATTTCATCTACAGAAGAAAATTCTTTGTGCTTCCTGGCAAAAAGCAGGTACTAAGTGATGAAAGGAACTGGAAAGAGCTTTACCTAACTTGACAAACTGCAACTACTCATCCTTTATGGGCCTCATAAGCTTCTGCTAAAACAATGCTATCCAATCATAATGTAAAAAGCTCCAGCAATCCTGGAATACACACAAAACCGCAGGGTGTCAGCCTCTTCTTATCAACACGGCACTCAGAAGAAACACTTCCTGAACGCTGATTATTTTTTTCCAAGCTAATTCTATTGAAGCAATTGCCACTAGCCTTTGCTGGAAAGAGATACTGGATGAACTGTGCTGATAGGATGATTAAATATACCATTTCCTACGTTGCTATGTTTTGATGGATGGGAGGCAGAGTAAAAGCTTCACAACCCAAGACTGAAGTGACTAATCCAGTCCTGGCTTAGCAATGAGAAGATGGACTGTCTTGTGCAACATAACTGCTTTCTGGACTAGGCAATGTGTGAAAATTGTGTCTGTGATTAAGATAAAACTAATTCTTGTATAACCTACCGTAAAAACATGCTTAGTAGAGGGTTGGACTAGGTAATCTCCAGAGGTCCCTTCCAAACCCTACCATTCCATGATTCTGTAATTCATCAGTTTGCAGAGCAATATAAGGACAGGACAAAAGCTAGCATACCTCAAACTATTGGCTTCTTGGCTTCTTCACCTATTATCACAAGTATGGGGTTGGGTAGAAATCAGGTCTGAGGCTGTGTTCCATCATTACTTAGATTTGCCCAATGCAAAAGTTCCGCTTAAATTTATATGCTCCTTTTTGGAAAAGGTTATCACCAGTAGCAACAGGCAAAATATTTAGTACTGAATAGTCTGCAAATTTGTCCCCTAGAATCCAAATCTCTGGATTTGGAAAATAATTTGAGGGGAAGAGGGATCAGCTCCCGTATCTACTCTGGCTCCACATGCATCTGGATTCTAGGTGAGAGAGAAGAACTCATAAGCAATACGTTCAGTGGCTTCTCTATTTCTCCTCTCACTTCCATCAGAGACTAACACCAGATGTCAGAAAAGTGTCTCCTAACCCAGGACAGAAGCACTGCTCTACCTGGGAATGGTACCATTGGTCATTTACTCTGCAGCAAGAGCTGTTGCTCCTTTTGCATGCTCTCTTCCTTGAACTGCAGATATTTTCATTTATTCATCTCTTGGGGTGAAATCTCTGTCCTGCTGAAATCAAAGGCAAAACAGCTAACTTCAAAGGACTCATTTCTGCTAGCTTCTTGTTCCACATATTAACTGTGCTTTAGATTTCAAGTATTTCCTTTATTTATTTGAACTCTTCACTTTATTGCATTTTTCCTTTCTTGTCCCTTACATGAGAAGACAGTAAAGAAACCCAGCTGACTTTCCTTATAACAACTATTATTTCATAAACCTTTAACAATTCAGCTCCTTTCAGTGGAAAGAGTCCACATCATTTCAATCCTTTCATAAAAAATTCGAGCATCTGATCAGTGTTTATTGCCCCTTTCCTGGTATGATTCCTTTTAGCTATGTAATGAAGATTGACCACAGGATCCAGTATTAAAGCATACCATTAGCACAGCACAGCAGGCGCAGGAGGGGCTCTGTCTCTTTTTCCTTACGGCTTCTAAAAATGTGCTTTTCAGTTCACCGCTGGGCGCTGAACAATTACTGTACAGAGAAGATGGAAAAAAACTGCAAAAGGTTACAGTGAAACATCATGAAAATACAGCCCCTCCTTGTGATATTTCTGCTTCTGCTGCTGGCTCTGGCAGAAATCCAGATTCAGAATGAACGAAACTTCCAGTGGCTTAAGGACTACAGAATTCAGCCCATAGTCAGGAAATGCAATAGCATATGACAATGGGAATAATAATAATAAAAAAAAAGCTTTCCAATCTTTCTGAGCTTCCAGCTCAATCAGCTTGGATCAAAACATGGGGACTGTTAAGAATTTACGTGAATGAGTGCCCTATTGCTAAACAACAACGTGTATGTTGCAGTGCAAGGCAGTTCAATGGTAAACAGTACGTAGCTCTGCTTCCTGATAGATATTTCGATTCTGTGGTACTGACAGTATAAAATTTCATTTTATACACAAGGCCAATATTCTAATTTAAGCTTAGTGAGGAACTGTTTGCTAAAGCATAAAATCATATCCCTATTCTTCCGTCTTTCCAGGAAAGCTTCTTGATATCCCTTGTTTGCTACTCAGCATCAAAATCATGGCTCTTCTATAGGATTAGCATTCAAAAAGCAGCACTAACATTACATATTTATGGTCACCCAAGTTAAAACTCATACCATGAAAACCTATCTGTTGGAAAAATAATGCCAAATTCTTTTCATTGTGTAAGCGCTTTAAATATAAATTAGTCACAATTGTATTATCAGGGGCAGAGAGTTTCAGGGCTACAGCAGGTGCTGCACAAAGCAGAGATTGCAGCTGCACTTTTTGCCCTGGTATGTCATTCTCACAGACCAGATGCTCGTATTCACTGCCCACATTTTATCTAGAACTCACAGGAGACCACTAAACATGAGACAGTGTAAGGAAAATTTTACAACCCATTTTAAACTCTCTCCTTTGTGAATTTAGTGATAGACCAATAAAACCAAAATCTTCAGGCTACATAATACAAAGCGTACCAGGTGTCTATATACTTTCATTGCCCATTTCCATGAGCAGGCAGGGCCACATGTAAAATTCAGGTTTTTCTTCACATTTTCCTGGAAATTACAGAGTCATTAAGGATATTACAGAATCATTAAGGATAGAAAGGACTACTAAGATCATTCAGTCCAACCACCAGCACAGCCCCACTATGCCCACTGACCACGTCCCTCAGTGCCACATCCACATGTTTCTTGAGCACCTCCAGGGATGGTGACTCCACCACCTCCCTGGGCAGCTGTGCCACTGCATCACCACTCTGAGAAGGAATCTTTGTGAGTATCCAACCTAACAGTCAACATCTGTGGCTGCTTTCAATGGAAGATAGGAACAAGTCACAGCAGGGAGTTTGTACATTTTCAAAAACTTCTGAGACAGCTAACACTAATTGATTGAAACAGGAACACCTCCTCGGAACGTTCTCTATGTAAACTATCAATTCTACTCAACTCCCTGAAAAGAGATTGTAGCAAAGTGGGTCTTGGCCTGTTCTCCCAGGTAACAATGGTAAGACAGCAGGTAACGGCCTTAAGTTGCACCAGCAAAGGCTCAGGTTGGATATTAGGATTCTACGACTGAAAGTATGTTTCAGTTGTTACTGTGTGAGAAGAGCTGGGAATTGACAGGTGGAGAAGAGCAGACTCTAATTGATGAGTTTTCAGTTTTCTGAGTCCTTGATAAGATTGGATCACAAAATTGCAGTTCAGCACATCAACGGGAGAACATCTAAGAACTGGCTAGTTAAAGAGACCGTGCCACTTCATGGTGAGAAATACAAAGGATTGGCATTCAGAAGTAGCTCCTGGAACAGAAACTGCTTATGAAATTCTTACTGGCATCATGTTTAAAATATCTGCTAAAAATTACAAGAAACATGCTTGCCTTCTCAGCATCCAGCAGGAAATCCTGCACTTGATTAGCACAGATTCCCCCCCACTCCCCAGTAGGTTCAGCATGCTGGGACCCCATCAATCCTAGGACCAGAAAGGGATGGGTAAAAACAAATTACACAAACTCCTTAAATAGTCTTGTCGTCTATGGGTAGCTGGGAGCTCGCTGGAAAGTTTCCCCAATACTGCATCCCATTGCTTTTGTTTATCTATCCTTGCTGACATTTTCTTCAATTAGGAAACAATAGCTCCGTTCCAATGTACTGAGCAGAATTACTGAAACCAAACCACGTGACACCATCAGAGTGTGTTTTCAATTATTCACTCTGTCTTTTTTTGCCAGGCCTATGAAGAGGAACAGCCTTCTGCAGGAGTCAGGTTTGTCTGCCTCGCTGTTGTAAGTTCCTCCTTTTGCATTTTTATTTAAGAATTAGAGGTTTTTTAAAACTGTAAATTCAGCTCTCAAGAGTTTCTTACTCTTTTATTAGAGTGTTTCCAAATCTCTAGCTCTTCCTACTGCCTGGAAATCGTTGGCTTCTGCAACAATTCAGTTCTAATAGTACTGCTCAGTAATGAATCTGATGGAGATCACAAGATCTAGATTAAAATGGGATGCAAGATATCACGCTGTTAGCACTTGGTAACATAAAACTTGTCTTGCTAGTAAAGAAAAAGTTCTAACTTTCCTACTGCATGGTTAACAGCAATGCATTCCCATTCAGCCTGGGAGCTACTTCAAATTATTTACATCTTGTAAATGCTTGGTATAATATCCAACCAAAAATTTGAACCAAATGGGCACTGCTCAAATCATTTACTTTGTTTGCAGAAGACAGACTGAGTTAAGGCTTTTTAGACTTAAAGCTGGAAAAATAAAGCTTGGGTTAAAAAAAAAAAAAGAGAGAGAAAGAACATTTGGTTTGCATTACAAACCACAGACAACTTCCATCAGGCATGCTGAAGGTATAAGAATGGCAAGAGAAAATGACAAGCAGTGAGTGCACAGGAGGAAGAGATGAATGGTTTGGAGAACTGACTTTGAAGTAATTGTCTGTGCCCATTGAATTAAATTTGTGGAATATGGCAATGAATCATAAAGCTTCTCTAGCACTTATGATATTGTTTTCTGTGTGAAATAATATTTTTGGATATTTTTATTGAAAAATGTATAGAATATGTTTTTGGTACCTCCCCTATTTCTGTCACTTATGGACCAGCAGCCCTGGAAAGGATGCTGTTTTAGTTAGGAGCAAAAGCAAGTATTTAACTGGAAATCTCCAGGTCTGTTGGGTTTATTTTCACTGCAGCTGCTGGCTTTCCTTGAGATACCTGGTAAATCAGGGTTAAATTTGGTCTTTGAGCTAGAGTTCTGATGGGGGTGAGGGAAAGGGTAGGGGAAATGACTGATGCAACATGGCAAAAAAAGATGTTCTCTCTGCCGAGGGTAATATTTTGCAGGAGCATTGCTGGGGGGTGGGAAGGAAGAGTGCACTTACAGCAATGTTTCCTTCCCTGTTTCAACAGGTGCTTCTACATGCCCTGCATCCCAGATGCTTAGAAATAGTCAGATACACCTTCTGAAGCACTTACTACTGATGGCAGTGCTTGGTACTGATGCTCTTAAGCTCAGCAGCCTCAGACAGAGTGAGGAAGGGCACCCGCATCTCTCCCCATCCTTCATTCTAGCATACCAGTCTCCAGAGAGCAGTATTTTGACCATTAAGCTATTAAGTCCTCTGCTTACCCATTGCTTAATGGCTCTTTAAAAATTCTCTCTCTTCAGGGAAGCAAGAGTGCAGTTAATGTTTGTACAACACAGAAATCCGTGAATGAAAAATACTATTTCTTCTAATTTTTCCCCGAAGGCAAGATTGTTTAGGTCTGAATGCACAATTCAGGCTCATTTCTGACACTTATTGCTCGTATCTAATAGTGATTGCCAGAACCACAGAAGGATCAACAGTCACTTTTGCAGACTTTCAAGTACTGCATGTTCCATGGCCAGTTAGCTCTGTTGCTTTCTACCTAGATGCTGAGGAGAGTTACTTGCAGAAGTTACCCCAGTATGACAGCAAGCTGTGAAGCTCCTCTCATCCTGACAAGGTTTTTTTCAAGTCCACACTCTGGTTCAATGGGCCAGATTTCATTTTCTTCTAAGATGCCTTCAGACATGCAGGAAATGCAACACCAACTTCACAAGAAGAGCAGGTTTTGTAACTCACGTATTGAAAATACATACAAGTTATGGTATACTGAAATTTTGAGCTAGCCAAAATGCTAAAAACACAGTCAATAAAAATCTGTAAACCTTGAAGGTCTTCACATATTAGTGGCAATAAATGTCAGTCAGCTTGTAACTAATGTAATCAATGAAAAAACATACAAAAATTGCAAGCTTGTGATACTGAATTATGTCAACAACTTCCTATTTCAGTTTTCAAAATTATTGTTCTAATGTAATTCATTGCACTTTTCATCTCTGCATTTCAAACTAAGTTTCACCATAGAGGCTCTAAAAACAAACTTCTCTCAATACTGCAGAAAAGGAGATTAATCCTAGAGAAATAGTATTGCAAGTCAACCAAAAAGACCATGTGTTAAAGCTGAGCTCTATGTCAACCTTTTCCCCATTCCCTCTGCGTCCTCACAGAGCTCGTGCTGAATAGGACATCTGAGCCTACAGCCCACAAAGGGCAGTCCTCCAACCACACTAGTGGCTGCAGTTGGCCAGGGTTGCAAATTATGTTGTTCATAAGAAGAGAAGGTATTCTCTAAAAACCAGTAGAAGATTCTATGCACTGAATAAAATACGCTGTGCCAAAGTGGGAAGGCTGGGAGCCGAGTGACTTCAGTTGCAATGTTCCTACCCAGTGGGATCAGACTCTTCCAGATCAGCAGTGAGGTTCCCAAAGACACACAGGAGAAAGGCAGAAAACACAATGATTTTCTTCAACTTGACATGTTCTCTAGAAATGTTCAAACTTGAAATTTGCTATGGGACAACGTCTTGCTGGGAATCCTGAGAAGTTTCTGAAATGTTAGCATGAGTTTTTGAAACCGTAGGGATTTTGTTCGGGAAGAGACATCAGGGAATAGAGCAATATTAGGACTTTTGTGACAGTAACTTATACTTGAAAGCTATGGGAGCATCATCTATCAAATACACCAGAAAGGACTGTAGGCCTTGGTGCAAAAAGGGGCCTCCCTCCTCCTGAAAAAACCTACATGCGATTTTTTACTTTTATAAATCCAAACAAACTCTGATTCACACTGAACTGTATATTTCTCCAGCAATGCCATATAGCTCCTTGAGATGGGTACTCAACTGCATAGTGTTTATCATCTATGTATATATTTTTCTTTGTTGTTATTTCTATGAGAACACAAAAAGTGAAAAATATAATCCTTATGATTTATTATATAGGTCTGGCTTGGTCAGAACTTGCAGGCCTATGTTTCTTGTCATGGCTGTACAGAGCCTTTAGAAAGTCTGCCTTCTGTTTCTGTATCACCAGTGACATTTTGGGTACAAAGTGCAGATGCTCCTACTTAATTCTACACAGACCCAAAACCAAGCAGCCAACCGCTTTGTAAAGCATTGTGCAAACTTTTCTCAGTGGTATACTTGAGAATGCCTTTTTAAATTGCAACCATTTTCAATTTTCAGTATAACACAGCATTCTTTCATTTACACAAATCCTTCAGTTTCAACATGTATCAATCAGATACTGAGAATAGAAAAGCTCTTGCAACAAACAAACCAAAATCAAGTAAGTCAAAGTGATTGGTTTAGACTTGCTTGTGTTGAAATTTTCTTCTACTGCTGCCATATACCTAACAAAATATTTCTGCAAAACTTTTGAGAGAAAAAGGAAGCCCTTTTAACAAAGCTCCCCTTTGTTATCTTAACATGCTCATTACTTTTTTTATTCTACAAAAGCTCCAACCTCTGCCAAATCTTGACTGTATAGCATTTCTTCCACTTTCTCTTAATTTGCTCTGCTGCATCACACACTGAAACAAACCATTCCTGTAATGGAACTTTTTTTGATTGATGTATTGGAGCCATATACCCTTACGGAGTTCAATCCGTAATCAGCTATTCACATCTAAAGTGCTTCACTGGATCTCTGCATTACTGGTAAATGTGAGTCTTAAGTGAGTTCTGGTCTGCAAAGGTAGGAGCTTTACAGCTCCTGACATTCCTTACCTTCTCATGGCTAAAATCTACTTCTGCTAAGCCGCTTACAAATCAGATGTGCCAGGCAGAGAACTTAACGTTGACAATTTGATTAATCTTCTTTGAATTATAGTGGTTTCATGAATTAAACTTCAAAAGGAGCTTCCTCTGTTCAGATAATGTTAGCTGGATAGAATAATGCTTTTAAAGTATCTTCTTTTTCAATCTGGGATTTCAACATGCAAATTCAGCAGAAGCCAAAGGGAAGCAGCACAATGGAAGCATCAAAAACATTTATTAAAAGCACTCCATTGTGCTTGGGGAGCATGTGAAGAGAATGAAAAGGTGAAGGCAAATTTAGTAGAGCACTGCACAGAAACAGAATTAGCAAGTCATGAGCTATCACGTGGCTGTTAGCAGACTGAAAGGCTCTGTTGATTCGATTTATTCATTAGGGCTTTTCAGTAGTGTAGGTTATTAAGTGGGGATATATTACAACTTACATTTTATATTTCCTTTCCTGAAGGATATTTAGCAACAGAGAAGCAGATAAAGTTATTGAAAATATCATGCCACATAAATGGGAGAACGATAGGAAAAAGAGCAGCACCACCAGCTCTCTGAAGATGGATCGAAAGAGCAATGCTGGCAACAGGAAGTCAAGAAAGTTTCGCTCTATTTCAAGATCACTTATTCTGTGCAGTGCCAGAAACAGTGATGATGGATCAAGTCCCGACGAGAAATGTCCCGATCCCTTTGAGATCTCCACCAGCTGGGGTCAAGAGGAATTTGACTGCTGCCCTAGAGCACAACTGCCAAGCACATCAGAGACAGAAGACAGCCCACCTGATCCTCCATGTGTCATCACCAGCACAGCCCAGTCCAAGGCAGCCGCAAATGAGAACTGCAACAACATGAGAAGAAAGTTACTCATCAAGGTAGGCACTGAGGTGTACTATATCGTAAGGTTTTCCACTGCAGTAGTTATAAGATGTGTTAATTCATACTTCTCAGGAACATAGGATCCCACTCGGCATTTTCAGAGCTTATGGGCTTGCAATGTTTCTGCTGTGTATAAACTGCATGAAAATGTATTGGCTTCCTGACCACCCTGTAGCACCCTGTTGATTAGCACTGCACTGAAATCAGTGGCTGCTAGGCCATTCACTGTTGAAACTAGCACAGCTGGTGCTTTCTACTTGCAATATGTATTGTGCTCAACATACAGAACTGTCACTATAGAAAAATGTACATGTAAAGCATGATACAATGAGACCTCACAAGCTATGCAAGTATAACTCATATTAATACCATGAAAGACACAGGAGATTTCACAGGCAGATGTTCCTTCTCTCTGATACAGGAAGGAGGGAGTGATGGCTTTAAACCAGAGATGTCACTTGCTCTAGAGATGTAAATATTACATTTTCCTTTAATCTAGAAGCAACTATTTTAACCCCAGGTCTCTGGCCATTTCTCAGTCTAGGCAATATGTTTTAGAAGCCTTTGGAAATGCTTCCTTCTCTCTGATGTATCCTAATTGCTCATTTTTTCTCTTCCTGTTGGTATGTCACTGCAACTGTGACATGACTTTTAATAGCCTGTATCTTCATGGCATCTAGAACCATTCTAATACCCTGTATCACTTGCTTTTTACATGTACAAACAGTGGCTTATATTTCTTATATTATACAATAGTGCTTATATTTCTTTAACCTACACCTACATATTCTATTCTATTTTACTTACTTTCAGTAGAAACTGATGAAACCAGACCTCTACATCAAAAGACAGATTGCACTGGAAATCTGAATCTCCCCTAATTTTTTGAGTTTCTTATTAATGATCACAGCATGTAGTCCCATACTGCAAGGTCTGCAGCACGACAGAAACTGGGTGATGATGCATGTCAGCCCCTAGGCAAAACCACAGAACAAAGACAAAAAACAAGCCAAGTTTCTGCTGCATTCTGACAGAAAACCTAAATAGGTGGAAATGACTGAAATACAAAAATACACCTGCAAAACCATAGCACCTCCTCTCATTTGGAAACAGCCTGTATACATTCTGCTGATATTCATCTGGGAGTAACGAAGGAGCTGGCCTCTGTCACTCTCCCCTTTTCTCTTTTTAGCACAGCTGAAGTGTTTTCTTGGATATGTGTCAGTTATTGCAGCCTGCTTTCTTGCATACCTCCAAAACATCCAGGCTTCAATAACCATTGTGATCCACAGCCTTGTGAAACTACTCAACATATTACTGCAGACTGTAAGTTATTTGGTCTTCTAGCTGACAAACAGCTCAAACAGGGATCTGGGGAACAGAGTAATTCTCATACCTAATGCTGCTGTACGGATAAGTACCACTGGTGAGGGAATCAACCCCCTCTGGTTGGTGTGTTAGTATCACTGAACAGGGAGGGTCAGGAACCTGGATGGACAGTGACATAAATCAGTCAGAATTAGGCCTTTACCAGCGCAGTTGGGGTGCTCACCGACACTATAGGTAATGGGCACACTGAATTCCCTTTTCAGAGCTCTCATAACCATACAAACTTTTTCAGATGCCACTTGCTAATATTCCTGCCTTTCAGAGTCACGGATCAGTGGCTGTGAGAAGCCTTATCTCAGCATGCCAAGTGGGATGAACTTCAGTAACAGCTATACTGACCTTATCTGTACCGCTGACGCTGAGGCTTCGCCCTATATTATGAAAACAGTGATTTCTATTTTCCATATGGCACAAGCCTGTCATCATCTTTCTATACCACGTGTCTTGAAAATTCTCTGTTTAAGAAAGGAGTCAGGAAGTGTTTTTCAAGTCTTAAAGTACGACACTCTCTTCATCTCCACGCGACTCTTCAGAAATTCACAATGTGTGATTCAGAGCTGAAGGATCCTTGCCTTTGTTCAAGAAAATTGATTCCATTCTTTCTGTGGTGTTGTTGAGGTTATCCCACTGCTCTTCTGCTTTCCATTCCCTACAGTCTTAAGTATGTCTCTGAAGGTGACAGCAACTCTCATGCAACTGAACAACTTCATTTTTTTCCTGTTAAACATGGAATGAGAGAAGAATGTTTAAAAGTGCAGCGTGATTTAATGTTCCCTGTGTCTCTCTTCTTCAGGACTAGGGGAGAATCAGAAACATCAGTCTTCCAAACATTAGTTTCATTCTTCTGTTCAAAAACTAAAGTATCTCATAGAATCACAGAATGGCTTGGATTGGAAGAGACCTTAAAAATCGTCTAGTTCCACCCTCTCTGCCTTGGCCAGGGCTGCCACCCACTCAATTGCATGAGATTCACTGTTACACAAGCCATAAGCAAAATGTTTTGGGACTTCTGCATATGGGTCAGAGGCACATATTTTTCCTCTTCTGCCTCCCTACTGCTCTTTTTACCACACCAGAAAGCTATCATTTCATGCACTTCCCAACCATTTCTTTCTTCCTGTCTGGTTGATTGTACAAAAAGCAAAAGTAGTAAATAACACATCACCATGCACAGCCAGGCAAAGAAAAGCTGGATCAAAACCTTATAGTATGCAATGTATGAACTATAAGATGTTACCTGGGAAATAATTTCTCAGTCTGATCCATTAATCTCTCACACCAAAGACTTCAATGTATGTCCTCTACTTTCATTATATATTCTAAATAGCTGGGATTTTTTTCTCCTCTAAATGGACTGCTACAGTAATGAGAAGGGTTTTATAATTCATTTGGTTTCCATGTTCCAAGATTCACTCATATCAACTATAGCTCATTGTGCTGCCAGCACGTGACATTACTTGGGCATCATCCATCCAACCAGCTCATGGACCACTTACCTTCTAAGATGTGGCACGCTTACTCTAGCACTGACACAGCTGGGAAACCAGCTTCTCAATTTATAAATAAGAAGATCTCCTTTGTAGTTTGCTTCTCACAAAATTAGCAGGCTTTTGGTGGGCTGTAATGAAAGAAAAAAATGTCAAGCAGCATCTGATACCTGATGCATTTAACAAAGTTTAAACTGTCAAAGACAGCCTTGCCTGCTCATGTCATTACAAAATCTGAGGCTTTGCAATTTGTCAGATGGACAAGAAGAGAGAATATTGACTCATTCTCTGGAAAGCAGCAGTCTCACGGGGTTGGAGAGATTCTTCCAGAAGCATTCCTTTTCACTCAAGGGCTCTCCTCCCTGCACCAAGGACAGCCTAGGAAGCACCAACAGTTACCAGTGAGTGTGGCAAAAGTGGGTGAAAAACCATCTAGAATAAACTGTAAAAGGGATGGACGAGTTCTTTATGTAAACGCTCGATTCAAGCTGATCTGCACTGCCACATTCAGTCCCAGAACATTCTCTGTTCTTGCTTCCCTTGGTTTCTGATCCTCTGCTTGAAGGAAAAAAAACACAAAAGGTCATTTTCTCCCTTGGTTGTCACAGAATTATTTTTATTAACTTGCTTTTGTGCAGAAGCCAGTTAGCTGGCTCCTTGGTACCAGGACAAGTGTTATGGCAACAGACTGTAATGTCTTGAACATGAGCCTATGGCAAGGATGGAAAAACAAAGCAAGTAGAGGAGACTACATTCATTTGGACGTTTCTGCTTCCTCCTCCCTTTTTCTGTTTTCTCTGTCCATCCTCCCAGCCTTCTCGCTTTTGTGACATCAGGGCCATGCTATCCCCAGAGCAAGTTGGGAAAGAGGCAGTAATGCTAAGACGGTGCATGCAGCAAAATATGGGCCAGGGCACAGGCTGCCCAAAAAAACAAATCAAAGCCCAGATGATGGGTGGAAAGGTCTGTCTGAAATATATGATATGCTGATTGTGTATCTAGGGCAGAACCTGAATCCCATGCCCCAATTCTTGCATCATCCCAAGGCTTCCTGGCTTCTACCATTTTATTAATTGCAAAGGGAATATGCTGCTGGGAAAACGAATTACATCTACTATAAATATTTTGGAAGGACCAAAGCTTTGGCTGAGGGATGTCAGAATTAGTGGAGTCATGTCAGTTTATGCCAGAAGAGACTCTCTGTTAGAAATGATGCAGGAAAACAGGTTTCTTGAAGAAAATCCCAAAAGGCTGTGTTCTCTTCATCTTCCACTTGGAAATCCCAGTCATTTCACAGCTGGGAAGGCAGAGAAGCCAAATATTTAAATTCACTATTGTACTGTTGTTGGATTTTTTGCTTTTTTGTGTGTCTTTGGCCTTTTTTTAACCAGCAGTCAATCAGCTCATTGTCATATGCTTAGTTAACAGAGTCAGAGACCTTACGTGAACCAGCCTTGTATAACGCTTCATTTCAGACAATCTAACTACTGTGTCTTACGTTGAGAGTGCACAAAAGTTTTTTAGTTTTTCACAGATGCCATGGTTACCCTTACTTCAAAACAACATCTGGAACGAGATGTTTTGAGAGGGACTCTGGGCTAGAAATGCCTAATAAGAACACGAAGGGAAAAGAAATCTCTTAAATGGCAGATAGAAAAACATCCTCCAAAATTTTTTATTTAGCACAACAAAAGAAGGAGGGCAGGAGGAGAAGATTCGCCTGGACTTGCAAATTACTTTTCCAGAGCAAAGCACGTGAAATATTAATTTACTCTCACCTGCAACATAAATGCATTTAAGAAGACTCTTGAACTCTCTCTTTGATTTTAACGTGTCAGCCAAACAGATTCAGCTTAAAGACTAATTTTGTTTATAATGCACTCCTGCAGACCATCTTCATTTTGGTTTCACAGCAATGGGCAATGCAAACACAAGTTTCCCCTGCACCCTGAAGTGCTGGGTTGCAAAGTCCCTTATAAGCAGATAGATTTTATTCACTGGCAGCAAATATGCACTTAAAAATACGCACTAATAACGAGTAGGCAAAGTTGACCTAGAATCCACCTGCCTATTCCCTCCCTCCTCAACCTCTCAGCCTCACTTTAGCAAATTTTCAGCATTTGCTACAGAGCTATTAATCACCATGCAAAAACAGCAGGGCACAGTAAAAGGGAGGAGAATGAAAACAAATGCTGCCTTTACTCTTGGAACCATCAGCAATATTTCTATGCATATAATAATAAGTGAGACAGGAAATAAAGGACATTAAAGAACAAAACCCAAAGCAAATTGACTGCTGGCACGTGAAGTGGTCAAATGTTTACTTTTCTAGAGAACAGCTTTTATTAATTTTCTGTCATGTTGCAATAACTTGGATGTGAATACAGGGATCTACATCCAGGGCCCAAAAGAAGTGCAAATGCTGACAACATACAGATATTGCCACGTGTCCCTCCTGTCCAATAAACTTTATTTTTTTTAAGTAGTTCACATAAATGCATTTAAAAACTGTTGACACACAGAGTCTATTTGAAATGTTGCCCTACTTGGTAAGACGACCACAGAGTTAAAAAAAAAAAAAAAAAAAAAATTATTCTCAAGACTTCTCTACAACGCACAATGAATTTAACTTCTTTCTTTCTAAATGCATACAACTGATTGCTCTTGGAAAGAATATTCTGTGAAGTTCTCATTGGTGTTATTTCACATGCGTTTCCCAATACAAGCCAGAATTTCCAACCTTGCACTTGTCCCATTGCACAAAACACCTTCCCCACAGGGCTGACACGGCGCGCAATAAACAATCTCAGAGCCAAACACACTGCACCTCTGTGATGTCCAGGGAAACTGATGATAGCCAAATGCCTTTCTGACAAATAACTACAAAGAGTATTATAAATACTATGTGTGCAGCAGCTGTGTACTAAGAACAAGTTCTTGGAAGGGAATGAGCATGAGAGAGGCTGGGGGGTGCCTGAAGAGGCCCACCATTAAGTGGAAGTTAAGACTGCAATGCACAAGGACAGCTACATGAAGCTCTCAGTGTGCATGCCTGACCTGCAGCAGTGAGGGAACATCTGTATATTTCAAGGGAGCAGAACACAGTCATAATGGCTCCTACATTTAGTATCTTACATCTCTACTGTTTTAGAATTAGCACACTGCTCTTTCGAGAACCCTTTTGATTTAATGGATGCTTCACATATGCAGAATCTGGTCTGTAAGTTTTCACTGATGTATAAAATGAATATTTTTTCTACTCAAGATCTGACATTTCAAGACATCCGAATTTATTTTGTTACCATGCTGAAGACTTTAGAGCACTGCCATGAGATGGAAAATAACCTAACACAGTCCTGATTTCATGCATATATTTCCCCAGAATATTTTACCTTGGGTGAAAAGTAAATGCAGAAGTTCCAAAACCAATACTAGAGCTCAGACAAACTGGTTTAAAACAGAATCCTGTCCATACTCATACACTTACCTATTGCTAACTGGAAGCACTCTTCAAAAAACAAAAGAGCTTCGTAAAATTCAGATGCTCCTCATTAATGGCAGACAATCTGGAATGCAAGCAAACCCACAGAGTTAACAAGTCAGTCAATACAAGCACAGCCCATATCTGTTACCTACTGAATTCAGTCTGTAGTGACTGCAGGGCTCAAACTCAAATACTTCATTCATTCACAGCCTTGGATTTACTCTGGCAGGTTTCAGAATGGGAACCAAGCTCCAACAGCCAGCTGGGATGATAATGACCTGTATTGAAATTGCTGTAAATTCGAAGTTTGCCTTTGCTGACAGTCAGGTATAATGTGATCCCTATTGATTTGTGGTGAAAGGGCACAATAACCCTTAGGGCTGGATGAACTCTGCTTAGGGGAGGAAGCAGCTCCAGAGATACTAAAGAAGGTGGTTATATAGCTTCCCTTGTGCTGTCAGAGAACTACGAATCACTGAAAATAGTCCATGACACTCTGAGAAGTGGGCCCTGGAGCAATACAGACAGCTGACCTCTGCTGTGCCTGTGAACAAGACAGTGCTGCTGACAACAGCCTGTCCTGATGTATGGAGTGTGCATCCCTGTCTGAAATCTCAGTCGTACAGCTCTGCTGGGAACAAGCGTGGATCCAAAACACGCTGAAGACCTTGTTCACTTTGTGTTGTCTGGGGAGGCTGGTGTGGGCAGGGAGAGTGGATTTAGCTCAGCGAGAATGAGTACTTGAATTAGGAGGTGTACTGAGAAAATGGAGAAAGAATTCTGCACTAACTTGCCAGCTTTCTTTGTCTCTTCAGACTGTTTAAATGTTTAAGTATCTGTGCTGCAGGACTGCGTTTCCTAGACAAAAGTGTTTCCTTTGTATGCTTAGTCAATCCATTCTTTGCTTTATTTACTCACATGACTTAAGACTATTTCTCTTTCTGTATGCCCATATGCTAATGATTCATAACTGTGTTACAAATGTGCTTACAATTAGCCCTCCAGATGCAGCACACAGACTACAGCAACCTCAACCAGACTGGAGATGACAAAACCTTTCAGTGTGCAGTCATCTTTGCTCCCCTGCCCACTACTTAACAAGTCAGCAGCCAGGGTGGAGCTCCTCATGTTTTGTATACACTTACTTTTCATTCACAGCTATTGTATTTTTTTGGAGTATTTCCTTTTTTGATGTGTGTTTACTCTTCCTCCCCGTCTTTTCTTAAAATTGTCAGCATGAGCAAAATTTAGCCAGTTACTTTTACAAACGTATTATCAGTTCTCTTCCCCTATATGCAGCATTCTTCCTCTTCCTTCTTTTAGCCAGAAACTAAGGAAAACAATTTTTTTTTAAACACTGACTTTATAATAAAATTATTCTTTCACAACTGTACACCATTAAAGGCCAATTCTCATTCCTCTTGGAGGCAATCTGGTTCTAAGATAATTTTCAGCATTTCTTCACGAGATGCAATATAAATTTATGTAACTTTTAGCAACCATGGAACATTTTCTTTAATGCAGTCTTTCATCTTTCTGAATCAGGACAACTGCATCTGCAGACTGTGTGCAACCAGAGGAAACAGCAGCTCAGGAATCAAGCTTTCCAGGAGTCCAAACTGTGCCTCCGTCTGGAAAGGGTTCTCAAGCTGCCAGGTACCTGCTGGAAGCACAACAAACAGGTACAGCACATGTGGAGTTAGCAAGATTCTAAGGGAACTGTTTGCACAGTTGTTGCACAACCAGCATTCAGCAACAAGTTTGGGCTATTCTGTGCTGTCATAATCGCCTGGACACAAGCCCTTACTCCTTGAGCATCTACCTACATATAAGCTGGCCAGTATGGGAGCTTCCAACCAGGGAAACACAAACTGGGAGGGAATGTCTCACACATGAGCTCAGTCTCCATCGATAGCACATATATCTGTGGCTTGAAGCCTCTGGCTCTGAAGACTTAAGGCAAAACAAGAGCCTCAAAAGCAAAGGGTAGTCACAGACTAGGAATGGGGTATATTCCCTGAGGTGAAGTATATAATATATCAAAACATGTCAGAAAGTGCTCTCTCCAAGGCAGAGGGAAGATTGCAGTTGACTCCTGAAGTGAGGCACATAGCACAATAGTGTCATATTTTTCTTTGGATGTAAAACGGTATGCATTCACTTTCCTCTATTCTTTATTTCTTTTTAAGGGATGGATGTCTGAGTCCAAGGAATGAAGTATTAACACTAAATGGGCAATCACTTAAAGATCTGCCCAGCAAGGAGGCTGAATCTCTCATTCAATCAACAACACAGCTGGTGAGCATGGTGATGGCTAGCAAAGTAAGCATGAAAGTTGTGTTTCCCCCCACAACTGTGGGGTGATTGGACTAAGAGAGAGGAAGGGAATTTGTGCATCAGACATTTGAAGGACATGGTTTTGCTTTTTCTGACTAAACCCCAAACCTCTTGTGGTCAGACTAGTAGCTTTCAGCAGAGATTTTTTTTCCCAGATAAACAGAGGTTATGGAGAAGCCCTGGGAAATTCTAGCAAAGTCTGTACAATCCATCTTTTTAGAAACACATAGGTTGCCAGTGCTCATTTTCCCTTTGGAAATTGAGAAAAAGAAGAGGTGGATTAAGGATCCGTGAGTCCAGAAGCCAGAAAGCAGCTCCTATACTGAAGTAGAGGTTGTTCTTGTTTGTTTTCTTTTCTTTTCTTTTTAAATCTAGGATCTGTAGCTAGGAAGTTCTTGTGATAAAAGTTAAGGGACTCTACAACAGAGGGAAATAGGAGGCACTTGCAGGTCAGCAGCCCTGGGTTATCATTAAATCTTTCACGGAGAAACCCTTTAGATCTATTTCTTTGGATTAGACCCTTTTCACCACCCCAAACTAGATGGCACTAAAAGCTTTTCACTTGCAAATGTTGGAGGTTGGTCCCCTAATCACACGTTTGCCGCTTTGAAGACAACAGAGTTTAGCCAAAGGTTTGTTGCAGGCTTAAGGTCTTGCTTGAAGTTCAAGGAAAAAAATTACCATCTGGTTGTTGTTTTTTCTTCTTTTTGTTTAATTATTATTATCTACGGTAAGATCACATAGAAAACTCTGGTATAATCCTAGACTGAGGAAGTATTCCTGACTGGGCCTGATATCAGGTAGAGTCAGAGAGACTGGGTGGAGAGTACTCCCTTCCACGACTGCAGTTATGAACTGTTTCACCCAGATGTCTACAGAGTTCTGCCAAGATTTTTGCTTTTTTCCCTCTTCCTTAAGCAGCTCAGTGGCCAGAAATATACCAAACTATTGTAGCACAGTACCAGGCAGGTGACCTGTGCTGTTAAAGACAAATTTGCATCAAAATACTTAAGGGTTAAGAGTAAAAAGTATTTTGATGCAAATTTGTCTTTAAATTCTTCTTGTAAATGAAACTCTGCAAAATCAGTTCCACAACGCCTCTTTGAGGACATTCTCTGCATTTTTTATTCTCAAGACCTCATAGGAGAAAGGGAGCAGAAAGCCCTGGTATGATTTAGCTACATGACTAATGCCTCCACCTGCTGTCAAAGAGGAAAATTACCATTTGTCAGTTCTGAATTAAAAAACAGCACTATTGAAAATTTGGCTCCTAAAATTTGGAAGAAAGTATTTGTCCCGGTTGGCTCCAGAATTCTTACTGCTTATTCTTCATTCTTCTTACTGCTTGCAGAATACTGCTGAGCAAAAGCCTTTTATACCTGGAGTTCTACTGAATCACTTTCCCTACACTGTCTGCACTCAATAATATTCTTCCTTTGACTGTGATTCCTTCATGATCAATGGCATTCTCTATGACGTGACAGAAACAGGACTATCAGGAAATATCTGTATCCAGACGTTATTCCTAACATCAAACTATTAATCAGATGTTATAATTTATCATCATTTATCATGTGTTTATTATTTAGTTTTTGAAAAACGCTCAACCCTTGTCCTCAACAATGCTAACACACACATTTGGGCATTATTTTAAGACAAGTGGGAATTAGACACCCATTCACTATTGTAAAGCTGAGCCCAAACGTTTTTGTTTTGAAAATAATGCTGTCCTAAGAAAAAAGTACCTAAAAGTGCCTGTCATCCTCAAAAATTAGAGCAGGATGGCTACACTTTATCCATACATCAAAATGTTAGACTGTCTGAATCGATTAGTGATGTCCATTAATTTTATGTCCGTTCTGACTAAAGACCAAAATCTATTTCTACCTTATCGCTCTGGCAAGTTATAATCATATTTCTTTGACAAAGCACTGAGCTATCTGCTATGTTATCATCTTCTATATTTTAAGTAATTAATTTTGCACAATGTTTTCACATTTGGCTACAAGCCAAATTAGGAGAAAATTTGTTTTTAAATGGAGATCACTTTCAAGAATTTATTGATAGCAATGTAATAGTCTTACTAGAAAAAGTCAACAAATGGAAGTATTTTTCCTTATATATTCTCAGTTCGTTTGTTCTTTTTTTTTCACCTCAAAGGAAACACCAACCTGTAAGGAAAGGCCTTTGGAAGTACAAAATGGTTGTTTTCTGCAAAGCAAAGCCTTGTGTCAACGGACACGCAGTAACTCAACCAGTAAGTTGCAAAGAAATCGTTTTCTCTCTTGTAGTATTCTGGGTGTTCACAGCACAGTACTCTGTTTGCAGTGTTGGAAGATAGCGCAGCTGTTCTCCAGACACTCTGAGATCCTCAGCTAAGAACTGCTGCCACATAAAGGCATCAGTATTTATATTCTCCAATCCTACAATCAGGGGTTTTGCATGTAAATGTTCTCTTTTATGTTTATCAAAGTGTACTCTAAATAAGCCGATGCTCTTGTGGTTGGGAATGTTTGTTTTTAATATAATTAACACTAATTGCTATTCCCACAAGTTAGAATTAAAAAGATGGCTCCCTTCAGAGAGATTTACAGCTGGAAAAAAAAAAATTTTCTAAGGGAAACGTACCTGATCAGATGAATATGCAGAGCTTTCCAAAGCTAGCAGAAGTAACTTGGCCCCTCTCCCCATGCCCTGCAGGTGTAAACCCGTACTGGATAGGAGACATGGACTGCACAGCACCCCGGAAAGCCGTGCCCTTCAGAGAGCGGCAGCCCCATGCCCTCCATACCAATCGGAAATCACTTTCCCAACAGCTGGACTGCTCTGGAGGGAGAACCCCAGTAAGTGCTATGGGAAATCACCTGAAAAACAGAAAAAATAAAACTGAAGATCTCTGATGGATGTTGGAAACCAGTCTGGCCATCAAAATATATCTTCCTCTCAGGCCCAAACAGGGAAAATGGCACCAGAGGCACCACCAGTCTCTGGCACACTTGTTTCCTCTCCCCCATGAGGAGTAGGAAAGGCACTATGCCAATGAAACCCATTTTTTCAGCACCTTCTCCCATCCTCTGCCCTGGCAGGCTTTACAGTGTGTGCAAATCCCCCCCAAGGTGGTTCGTGCCACCTTGCTAGCTCACTACCCAGAGCTCACTACTGAAGAGGACCCTACCCCGGCACCTCCCCACTGCTAGCCATGGAGGTGCTCTGTGCACATGGTCTGAGCTTCGGGCCCTGCTGCTGTGAGCATCCAGACTTCCCTTCGTTAGCCCACTTATGGCCACATGTGGGTATGGAGTCACCTCGTGGCTGGTAGTCACCGCTCATGCTGGCTTCATGAGGCTCTTTCTGGTCCACTGGGAGTCAGACATATTTCAGCAATCATGATAATGTACGCCCCTTTGCTGTCTAAGCAATCCACCACAACCCAGAGGAGCAGAGACAGTTAAGGGAAATGAGGGTATTTGAGGTCCCATGTGGTGGGTGCTGCCCATCGGCTCTTTGGTTGGCATCCCAGTTCTGGGTACTGCAACCCATCACACAAACAAACAGAAAGCAGAGCTCACACAGCCAGAAACTCAGGAAATTTGAAAACTTCCACTTTCAGACGCAGGAGGCCTGCAACAGGGGAATAAGCAATGACAGAGATGTGGCAGAGCTATACGTACCAGAGAGCACATTCTTGGTCTTGCACAGGCATCTTCCTCCTCCTCGGCATTTTTTCATGTTCTCAACATGATGTTGAATTAATAAGCTTGTTTCCATGTTAAGATCTTGACTTATATTATAGCATATGTGGAAGTTGAATTTTTGACTGATGTTCCATGCACTTTCACACCTGTTAGTTTCATTCTACTGCTGAAAAAAAAAGAACCCCCCCCCAAAAAAACAACATTGAAGTTGCTGGGATTTTTTGAGTTCTATTAACTCCAGCCCTGCTAAACTCTGTGCATGGTTAGCTTCAGGTAATGACTTCTGTTAATGCTTAAATTAGTTTGTAATACTCAACTCTATGTTAGGTTTCCATTAAACATTTAATTAAAGGTTCATTAAAATGGGTCAAATCTCAGGGGATGGAATAAAGAAATCCACTTGCTGTGGCATGGACAGGTGATGAGCACTGAGAAATTGCTTGCCTTGGTTATCACGCAAAAGAGTTGTGCTTCATCTGTTTCAGCGGTAGAGAGAATCCTGTGTGTTTGCTTAGTGGAAACAGTGCAGAGTAGTTTACAGACTGAAGAAATATCGTAAGCACTAATTCGTATTTTTGGGGAAATGCAGAAAGGAAGTTCTATGTGTCTCATTGTAAATTATTCAGTAGCAAGATGAGGGAAGGTGGTTAGAATTTCTTGTTTCTGAGTTCAGTTCTTAGAGGCAAATGCAGCAATACTTCTTTAGGATCCCTAAATGGGATTTTGGCATGGGGAATCAAGTGAGAGCACAAATGTATCTTTCTACACCACCGCATATAACTTCAAGGGCCATTCTGGCTTTGGACAATTTCAGTGAGCAGGAGCTCAGAGGTCAATTCACATGCATTGAAAGAAAGCATAACACAGATCACCAACAACTGAATGTATCACAGAGAAGATCTGTTTTCATATAAAAAGCCCCAAACTCCACAATGCAATCCATGCAAATTGTTTAGCTGAATAACAACCGGCTTCTCAAAATGAGAAGGATTTTTTAAGCCTTCAGTAACATCGGTTACTGTAAAGAAGAAAATTTAAAATAAACAAGTAACCCTAATCTGCATCAAAGAACAGCTGGTTCTGCATGAAAATTGTATTTTTTTGTGTTCTCAGGCAATTTCAAGGCCATCTAGATCACTAAGTACAGCACAGCTGGTGCATGCATCTTGTGGCTCACAAGCTTCGGTGATCTCTAACATTGTGTTGATGAAAGGACAAGGGAAGGTGAGACTGGCTCTGTTGACTACCATCTATGGTGTTTTGCTTCATTTCTCAACTGCAAACTGATAATGACTTCAGGTGCTCAGGTTTCTAGTTGTAGACTGCCAGTTCATACTAGAATACAGAGAGGATGTGGGTTATGAACTTAGACATATAGCTCTTGAACTAGTTGAACAGGGTTCTAAGTTATTAAAACTTATTTGTGTCATATGTTATTTGTAACTATTTAAGCTGTGAGATACCTCTCAGAAGTTGTTACATGAAGTATGATCAGCATCATTTACAAAATCATCACTTATGTCTGTATTTTGTGAGCACAGAAGGACATCATCAGCACTGTACTTTCATTTCTCATTTAAGGGATGTTAAATGGCCCCAGACATATGAATTAGTCTCACAGCATCCTTCTGAGGGTAGTAGATAGTTTGTCCTTTAATATAAGGAGGAAAGACAAAAAAATAATCAAAGACAAGCATCTACTTAAAAGAATCTACAGTCATTGCTTAAACTTACAACACACATTAACCTGTTTGGTAGAGGATAAGAGAAAGATTCTCTCCACAAGATCTGAGTGCCTAAGGTTAGTTGTAAGATCAAGATCTTCTGTGATTATTTTATCAATTTCATTTATGGGAAAGGAAATCAAGAAAACAGATGAATGGATCTCTCAAGGTCACATATTGGCCCAGGGGCAAAATGGAACGTAGAAGCTTTCTTATGTGTTTATAATAGGGAATTAATTGATTGCAAGTGAATCATGAGAGTATTCAGCTGAAATTTTCATTTGCTTTTACTACTGGCATGTGGTTGCCTATCTTTCACAGATTATACTGCTTTGTTTACTGGTATTGCCCACGTAGCTAATGCTGATGATTTTGCAAATGGGATATGAAGACTAAACATAGGCTCTCACATGCCATTTTTCTTCCATAAATCAGGGCTTGGGCTTCAGCATTGTTGGAGGGAAAGACAGCATTTATGGGCCAATAGGAATCTATGTCAAAACCATATTTCCTGGTGGAGCTGCTGCAGCTGACGGAAGGCTACAAGAAGGTGAGAAATCCATCTTTTCTCCTTTTTCCCACTCCAGATTCCCAAAGAAAATCTAAAGAAAGATTAAGTGAAGATGAAGGTCCACTGAAATGAGCCACAAGTGACTTTTACATCTGCATCCATTATTACGTTTGCAAGACTCCTTTTTTAGTACATGCATATATCATACAACTTATTCACAATACAGTAATATTAACATGTTTTTTTATTTTGAAAAACAGGTGATGAAATCCTAGAACTGAATGGAGAATCAATGCATGGATTAACACATTATGATGCCTTACAAAAATTCAAGGTTATGTACTCTCCTTTCAGAACAGTTTCAGCCTTTACATGCAACATGCATGTGAATTCAACCCATTCAATCGTGATCTCTTCTTTCCAACAGGCCAAAAAGGGTCTTCTGACTCTAACAGTCAGGACAAGCTTCAGCACACCTCATTCTGCTTCCAGCTATTTGTCACCCCACTTGTGTCAGTCACTCAGCTCCACTATATGCATAACCAAAGAAAACAGCTCTTTCAGTTCCGAAAGCCCAGTGTTCTTATTAAATGCTACAAAGCCCAATGATAGGGTCATAATGGAAGTTAGCCTAAACAAAGGTAAGTGCTAAAATTGATTTAGCACTGACAAACGAGGCACTGATTCACAAAACACCACTCATGCTATCTGCATGTCTTTCCTCACTAACATCATTATTTTCCTGAACTAAGTTTTTTAATATACTAAAGTAGACCATGATGCCTCCAGTGCTAACAGCAATCTATCAGCAGTGGCTTTTGAATACCATCTGTCCTCAAGAGTCAATTATACCATTTCTTCACTCAAGTGTTGTCACATTTATATCCTTCAGATGAAAAAGTAAATCTCTTAGCAACAACTAATTCCTATGCAGTTCTTATCCTTAATTATTCAAGTAGTTTGCTTCATTCTTGAGATGGCTAAAAAGAAGTAAAATACATACTTATGTCTTCCTGTATTTCTGCCATTCCTGCTCCAACTGTTACCTTCTCCTATTTACGAGCAATAACTGACTGAAATACGTTTTTAAACACAGGATCAACAAAACAGTGAATAAAGTCTCTATGAGGTGACTTACCAAATAGAACGGGATCTCACATCAGAGTATGCAGAGCAAAGAAGTATATTTGCAAAAATCTTGAGCTGTACTGTAGAAAACAAAAAGAGGATTGAGACTATATTTCAAAGAAACGACCACACAATTGCTTCTTAATTTTTGGTCTTTTTGTTTCATTCACTCTCTGTGCAGTCATTTGAATTCCGCTGTCACAAAAAATATTTTGCAAAATAAACTTACATTGCATCTTATGTGTAATATGTACAACTTGTGAGAACAAGAGTAGGCTCCTGGTTCGTAACAGAATAAGTTAAATAAACTGAAAACAGTGTTTTTTTAATTATTCTCTCCAATTGTTTGTTTTGACTGTTTATTACACTTTTCTTATTATTATTATCATCACTTTTTTTTTCAGAGCCAGGGGTTGGCCTTGGAATTGGGTTATGCAGCATCCCTTACTTCCAGTGTATTTCAGGGATTTTCATTCACACCCTCTCACCAGGTTCTGTGGCACATATGGATGGGAGACTCAGGTAGGATGAGAAAATCTGTCTTATGATAATTTTTTTCCATTGTTCTAAAATATTTTACAGCTTTATATTTGATCTCACAGGGCAGGAGGTCAGTGCCTTCTAGAGGCTTTGGGTTAACAGCACATGCTATTCTGAGGGTTTGAGAATGCAAATGTTTGTGATAGCCAGAATTTCCAGAAACATGACAGCCCTGTGGGATTGTTGTCACTCGTCTATACTTGGGTTGCTTTGGAGGGTTTAGACGAGCACAGAAATATGTTCCAGAATGAATTCTATAAGTGAAACAATGAGGACATATTTGGAAAAAAACAGAATACATGGTATTTTCTGACTTGCGTGGGTTTTAGATTTTCCCAATTAAAGCTCCTCAGATTCTCTCTTCTTCCCCAGTGGAAATGCAGTTTTACTGAAATGATCCCTAGTGGAAGCATAGAAATTCACCTCATAAGATTTATGCTCAAGTAGTCATGTTGGGCATACTTATAATTGAACAGAACACAGCTTTCTCAGTGACTTTCTTTAACTTAGGTTCTCTCTCTACATGCAGTACTTAGCTGAAAGAACAAAGTGGTTGCACACTATTGGGAAGTTTGATATGAATCAATGCCTTCAGAAGGCTTCTTAATATATATGAGAATTTGTAATGAAACAGGGAAGAGTGGACAGCTTGGAAAGATTCAGTTCAAGCATCACCAGGATTACAATTGTTTGTCACTAGAACTGTTGTGATAGCAAGTTACTCATACGTAGCAGAAATGTGAATATCCTTTCTCATCTGAAATAACACTAGCAGACCATAACAACGTGAGAAGTGTTAACTTGATAGGAAGGAAGGAAGCTGTAGGTGGAAACAGCAGCTGAGCTGCATACAGCAGAAAGATCAGACACAAAGAGTATGAGTAGCTAAGCATGAACTTCATAAGCTGCATGCAGCAATGAAGCAGATCAAAAAAACCTGACATTCAACTCATCCCCATTCCATTTTCTGTGAAGAGAACAATGAGACAATGCAATTTATATCTGTGATCAAACTACATGAATCTGCTTTTTGCATATCTCTGCATGGGTGAAACAAAGATGGGAGGAAAAATGTTTTATTCACACTTTCTTTTAAATATCTCTGCAGGTGTGGAGATGAAATTATTGAAATTAATGAAGCATCAGTGCAAAATATGACTCTGAATGAAGTTTATGCTGTACTAAGCCACTGTGATCCTGGTGCAGTGCAGATTATTATCAGCAGACACCCTGAACCACAGGTAGCACTCTGTATTCTCATTTTCAATAAAACACGTAATGATAAACTAAGATTAAGAAAGAGAGGAAGTGTTAATTTACAAACAGGTTAAAACAAAAATGTTGCTAATGAAGATGCTGATTTCATTATAAGCATCACTGCAAGTATATGAGACTGATTAAGGTATAAACCTAGGATATGTCCTTGCATATAATCACATAAGATTTAAAGATTGCTTCAACAGTTTATGTGCTGTGAATGAGGAAATTACAGAAATAATATTTAAGGTATAAACAAAATTATATAGATCAGAAAAATAAACTTTAAAGAAATGATTCTTAGTAAGAAGACATAAATATGAAAGAGGGATTATATTCCTCCTTTCCCTTCTGCAACCCCCTCCCCCCAAAAAAAGTTTATAGAACCATTTTCTATACTGTAATTAAAATTTAGGTCTTCCTCAGCTGTTTGCTATTCAAGTAAAAATTTTATAAAATCAGATATTTCTCCAGAATGCTTCCTAACACAAACTAGAGCATAAATGATTAACTTTAATTTGTTGCATTAAGTTATCATTAGAAAAAATCAACATTAAACTACCTTACACTGATAAATCCAGTATTAAAGTTCTAGAGAAATATGCAGAAGTACATTTATCCATGGAGCCTATTTTACCAAAACAACCAACATAAATAGCACACACACAGAAAAATTTCAGCTCTATTAGTATAGATTCCCCTATAACAGTGTGCAATTGTTTAACAACAGTACATGATGTAACTAGGTATATTCACTTCAATTAGAAGACTTAGAGGGGTTGGAAAGTTTTGTGAAAGGAATGAAAGTTTAAATGTTACTCGCCATGTCATAATCTTGTAAAAATATAATGGCATGGTATTTCCTAGGTGTCTGAGCAGCAGCTAAAAGAAGCTGTTGCACAAGCTGTGGAAAACAACAGATTTGGAAAGGAGAGACATCAATGGAATAGTGAAGGTAAGGGGAGTGCATTCATTGACATGCAGTAATTTTGATTTTTGAAGAAATAAGGACCAAAGAAATAAGCAATAAAACATACTGCTGATACTGATATAATATAAGGAAAACAATGCTATGTTGCTGTCCAAAAATCTAAGCCTTGACATTCTCTCACAAGCCTTTAACTCCTTGTATTGTGTGTGCCAGATGATGGTGGGAGATAGCTACAAATTTAGCCAGCTGGATCTTAGAAGTAAGCCCTTGTCACATACCTAACCAGACATTTTGATTGTGTTTCTTATACAGGCGTTAAAAGACTAGACACAAGCTGGCATGGAAGACACCCATGTGAAAAACATATTGAAAGAAACACTGCTTATTGCAACCGTAAAGCCCAGAAGCTGATGACCCGCTCCAGCAGTGACAGCAGCTACAACCCCAGGTCCTTGTGTAGTAATGGTGCTGCATATCAACTGAGTGACTTGAAAGAAAGGGTACACAGCATTGATGTACCAATTACCAGACAGCCTGGCCTGCTGTACTCATTGTCTGGAAACAATTTTGAGAGAAGTTCCCCTCTTACTTGTAGTGAAGGAAGTCAACCCTTGCAAAATGCTAAGAAATCAACAGAGATTCTTGTTAGAAAACCTAAATCATCAAAGCCCAAACCTCCTCCAAGGAAATATTTTAAGCAGGACTGCACAGGAAACGACCAGTATATTGCAGATAGAAAAGAAAAGCTTGTATCTGAAGAGACTGAATCACCTTCTGCAAATGTGCAGGTAAAGCAAAACGTGTGTGTGTGTTTGTGAGCCTGGCAGGGGAAGCAGTAGGGCAAAGAGAAGGGCTGTGTGTGATAACAGGAAGTAAGTCAGGGAAAAAAAGAGAAGTGTGTGTGTTTGTGGGGCCTGGGGGGAGTGTTTGAAGGCCTTCTTTTTTGAGAATATAGGAGTGAGCCAGTTGAGCGTAGATTTGTAGGTTACTCAGTTCCTTTTCTTACCTAAGATAGAATAGAAGATGTTTCACATTTGCATGAGTGTGAGGGACTGTGAGATCTGCATGTTGAAACAAAGTTGTGGCATGTTTAAAAATGGAACTGTTTCCCTGGGGTTTAGCAATATGCCAGTAAAAATGAACGGAACTGTACGCAATACATTTCCCCAACTGGTCCAAATAAACCCATGCAGCTTAGAGTGAACTTTGACTATAATGTTAACATCCTAGAAAGTTTCAGTTTTCATCAACAGCTACTAGAAAATTACCTACCAGAAGTTAAATTCGGAGCAGTTAAGTGGCTGTTGGACTTATCACTGCATACAACTCTTGAACCTTCACCCCTCAGTTATTCCAAATAAGGAAGAAAAAATCAATCTTAAGATCAATAAAGTCAAAAGCTTCTCTATTAATGAAGAAAACCTCCTCTGGAAAGAGGGTATATATGTCTCAGGGCAATATTTCTTTAAGCCCCAAGAAGAAAAGGTTTCTTGTTGGAATGCATTTTAGATAATGAAGAGAAGGTTTTACTGCTGCTGTAAGCACGGAAAAAGGTTTTCCTAGAATAATTTGCATAACAACCACCACCACATTACAGAAACCTTAAGGAATTCTTTAATTACTGACTTTTTTCAGGATGTACACAGTCCTGATTGGTTTTGCTTCCTATTAGCAATCCTGTAGTTTAACTGCATAGCAGACAGCACTTCCAGCACCGTAGTATGGCAGCTTAGTGTCATTGGTTACAATGGAATCAGGTAATTCAGGAACATCTGTTTATGGTGTTGAGTAATATTGATTGCAACCTCAGGGTAATCCTCTCACTCTATTTTTCCAGTGAAAAACGAAAAAGGGAGAGTTCCGAAGGTACAGTAATGATTTAGCTTTATCCAGCTTGTCTTTGGGGTAAAAGATCTTCATCAGAAGAAACTGGTTTATGGTGTTATTGCCACTGACTACATTTTTCAAATGTCAGCTGCATTTTTTCAATCTGTTTACAAAAGTAGCATAAAATACCATGCTGGCCCTCTTGAAATAGAGAAACAATTACTTGTATAAGCATTGCATCTTGCATCTCAAGCAGAAATAAAAACTTGATTCCTATTCAAATATCTTCTACCAGATTGCAAACAGGTGAAAATATAATTTTCTTCAGAGTCATGTAGTGTGGTTTGCATAATTACATTCTGACACACTTCTGTTTCCTGTTTGCTCAGCAGGAAGTTAGAGAACCAATGCTAGAGGGACAGCAAACAGACGTAACTCACAGTGTCTTCACCACTTCTCCTACAGCTTCTGAACGCACAACTGCTGTTCCAGGGGGCAGAGATCAAGAACGAAAACCAAACTTAGGTATGTTTAATATGATGCTTGCAGCTGAAAATAGCATCTTTAAACGCGCACTTCACTCATAGCTGTAATTCTTGGGTTGAAGGAAAGAAATTTCAATCCATCAGTCTTTGACAAAACAGAAACTACATTGAAAGAAGCATACTAGACTAGATGATTTATTGTAAAAAGGAAAAATGAACAATTATTACTGTATTTTTATACAGTATACTATTGTATACTATTACTGTATTTTTTCATTATAAATAAGCCTGTTCTTATTTATAATGAAAAAATGACGTTAAAGTTTTACTTCAGCATTTCTAGAATACATTGTTATGCTTAGCCTCAAGGAAAGTATTGTAATGGTACATATCACTGATAATAAATTACTATCTTCTTGTGTTTGATAGACTAAAAGAAGCAGTATTAGTGGAGACCAGAGTGCAGCTTCTCAGTATTTACAGGGGGGCTGTAAGAAAGAAGGAGACAGACTCTTTAGCAGGGTCTGTAGGGATAGGACAAGGGGAAATAGTTTCAAACTAAAAGAAGGGAGATTTAGATTGGATATAAGGAAGAATTTTTTTTTAATTATTTTTATTTTTTTACAATGAGGGTGGTGAGGCATTGGCATAGGTTGCCGAGAGGGATGGTGAGTTCCCCATATCTGCAGACACTGTAGGTCAGGCTGGACGGGGCTCTGAGCACCTGATCAGCTGTAGGTGACCCTGTTCAATGCAGGGGAGTTGGACCTGATGGCCTGCAAGGGTCATTTCCAACTCAAACAATTCCATGATTCTACATACTAACTGATCTCAAGGAGGTTCCTTCCAACTTAAACTGTTTTCTGCAAATCTGTGACTTCTGGTTCAGATCATTAAAACCAATAATGTTCACTTATACAACATATCTTTCTTTACACTGATGCAGACAAAAATAACTGCAACTGCACAAACAAAAATTTGTTTCCATTCATGTGTACTTCATCTAAGCTATTTGGAAGTTACAGGACCCTTTAGAAAAGGGATCATGTTCCTGAGCATGGAAGAGCCTTGTTTTTCTGATAATTTCAGCATCAGGAAACTGAACTTGTAGATCAAGAGTTGTGAATTTAAATAAGGCTTAAATGTTCTAGAAACATTTTAAATAAAATACTTATTACATACTTCTCAGAGACAAATGAAGTTCAAATTAATGAAGTACTAAAAACGCGTAAGTAAAAGATGGATGAGGAGAAGTAGGAGGCAGCTTAATAATAATGTTTCTTTAATACAGGAACTCCAGTTTCATCAATACGAAGGCCTGTCCTTAAGAGGCAAGCACGGGTAGATTATACTCTTGATACTACAACAGAAGATCCTTGGGTTAAGATTTCCGACTGCATAAAAAGCTTATTTAATCCTACCATGAGCGAAGACAACAGCCACTTAGATTTGCAACCTGGCATTGACACAAATGAAGAACACGAAAATCGAAGCAGCTCAGAGGTGGTTCTGCAGAAATCAGAATCAGAAACAGTCAGTTTGAAAGGGTCAAAATCAGATGAAAGTGATGCTCTGAAAAAGGGCCCTCCTGTAGCACCTAAGCCAGCCTGGTTTCGCCAAAGTCTGAAAGGACTGAGGAAAGCAAATTCAGACCTCAAACCACAGGCAGATCAAAGTCCTTCCAACCTTCAGAGTGTTTCCACCAAAGAACTGCAATCCAGTTTATCCCATCTGTCTTCCAGGGGATCATCGATCAAACAGAGAATAAGCTCATTTGAATCTTTGAGTGCTCCACATTCACCTGAAAAAGTACACCGAAGGCTCAGCCCAAAACCATCAGTCCAGAAGGAACACTCTCCCTCTGCAAAATGGTCAGAAGGGGCTCCAAACCATTTCAGCCAAACCCTTCTTCCGTGCTCTGAAAATAGCCAACAGTCAAAGTCATCTGTGGTTATAGGTACAAAGAGCCTAGATAGATCTTCCTGTCCCAAGGACATCCTTGCAGCCAGCTCAGAGAAAAGAAATGCCAACACCAAAAATCCTTCAGGCCTTCTCATTGCAGAAGCCATTACAACTTCCCATGTAGCACCAGTAGCAAAAGTACACAACCTGAGATCACGAACCTTTCCACTTACTGCCAACCAGTCTTGTGAGATGATGAAGACATTTGATGAAAACTATAGTAAAATCTATTCCATCAGTAACCAGGTGTCATCTGCTTTAATGAAGTCTTTGCTTTGCCTTCCCCAGTCCCCAGTCCCTTCTGGGAACAGTGCATGGGAAGCACTGGACATATTATCTCAGACCTCTGCAGAAGAGGATGGGACTTCTCTCCCACCTGCAAGTGAGAACAATCACCCAGACACCGGATTTTCTCTGAAGTAAGATACTGTATTTGAAATCAGATTTGCAGATCAGTATTGGTGAGTCTCTGTGCTGATTAGCTAATAATATTCTCAGGCAGGAGCACACAATAGTAAAGAACAGTGACTGGCAGGATGCCTCACGTAGCTGGTAAATTTAATTTGCTTTTTGTAAATATTGACATATTTCAAGCTCCCTCCTAGTTCAAGAGGAGTATTTCTAGTATCTGAGTGGTAGAAATAGAAAGTGAAACTGACATTGTTACTGCATGTACCAGTGAGGAAGCAGAGAAATTTTAGTATGTTACTTCCAGAAGAAGTGAAAACTTGATGGCTTCCCAAAATTAAACTAGCTGCAGCTAGTCACTGTGATGAGATGGTGCAAACATCCTGATGCTCCTAACATTTGCCTTTGGTTAAGCTGCATATCATTGAAATACTACTACTTCTAGCCTAAAAAGCAGGTCTGGCTCAAATACATGAAGGTGACGTAGACAGAGCGAGGCACAGGCATTCCCCAGGACAAAAGGCACCAACAATACCTAGCTTGCTTCCTATAATGTTTTATATGCATTTCCAGTTAGTCAGAGATTTAGGAAAACAACAAAAAATCAGAGGTATTTTTGGCAAAATATTTCAAAAGCACATATAAGCCTTCAAAAATTCTTTCAAAACTCTTACTGCACAGATTACAAAAAATAATAAAAATCTACTGTTTGCATTCTCAAGGAAGATCATTACAGTCGCATAAAAATGAGAAACTGAAAAACAAATGCAACAACAAAAATCACAGACGTGGTTTGGATCTATTCTATTCTAGAGCCAAGAGATTATTCTTCTATGTGACTGATCCTACTTCTGCTAGGTATTATGATATATGGAAGTATTCATAATACTTATGACGTGAACGACCTCCCCAGTGCTGGGGGATCGAAGGATGACTGCTCTAGAAGTGTCTGCTCTGCGCTTTTGTGTGTCCTTTCATAACTCAGTGTTTCTTTTCTATTCTTTTCACAATCGGACAGCCTCTCTGAGCTGAGAGAATACACTGTGAGCTTTGCAGATAGCGAGAAAGAAGAAGAGAAACAGGAACAAGGCTCACCTCAAGCATCCGGTGTGTCAGGGCAGTCTGTCATCTCTCTGCTTTCCCCTGAAGAGTTAGCAAAGCTCATAGAAGAAGTCAGATCACTAGATGAAGCCACGTTAAAGGTAAATCAGCCTTTGCTCGGTGTGATTTTTGATGTCATTTTCAGCATGTGGAGTGGCTGTGCCTGGTTCAGCTTTGCAACTTTTTGTTATCACAGATAAAACTTGGAAAAAATGTTTAAGCTGTGGTACTTATATCTGTGAGGTGCAAGCCACATTATTTTTTCCTGCTTTTTTGCACTTACATCATTAAGCACTTTCTGATTCTATCGTACTCTTAAATTTGATTAAAATTATCGTCAGATCTAATTGACTCATATTTGCAGAAACATAACAGTTTTGGACATAATAACATTTCACAATATAGGTAATTGATAAGGAAATTTGATCAAAACAAAACACTTGACATGTCTCAGCATTATGCTCAAATCCTTAATCCTCATTACAAAATGCTCAGTGGACAAACAGAAAATGCATGGATTTTCCTGTCAACTCAACTTATATATTAGGATGTTCTCGACACAATTTATTTCTCTGCCTAGGAATTAGATGATATTCACGTTACAATTCTGCATAAAGAAGAAAACACTGGGCTTGGATTCAGTCTGGCAGGTGGCATAGATCTAGAAAACAAAGTGATAACAGTAAGTAGCATCTTTCTCAAAAAATACTCTGGAAACAACTACTCTCTCTAAAAATACATATAACTTTCTGGTTTCCGACTACCAAGGTTGGCTTTTGGCATAATTAAAGTAAGCAGCTGTTTACATAAGGTCAGAAAAATCTTGGTTGTGAGTGAGAATGCACAGAGCTGTCATCTCTAGGTAATTATTAGCAGAAGTGTCCTGTTTCATTGGGTATTACCCTCCCACCCAACAGTTCTTAAAGCCAACAGCCCTCAACAGCAGGAAGCAACCACTTGGCAAAGAATGGAAAATACACACAGTGAAAACTGTTAACTGAATAATTTCTTTTTTTTTTCTTTTCTCTTTTCTTGCATGCCTGTGTGGTAATGGGGCTTTTCAATAGGTTCACAAGGTGTTTCCCAATGGACTAGCATTTCAGGAAGGAACTATTCAGAAAGGAGATGAAGTATTATCCATTAATGGAAAGTCTTTTAAAGGGGCAACTCACAATGATGCCTCAGTGATCATGCGACAAGCTCGACAACCCAGACAAGCTGTAGTTGTCACTAGAAAAGCAAAAGATGGAGAAAAAAGTCACAACGTTTCAATTGGCTCTAGCACATCTTCAGTTGCAAGCGATGTCTCACAAGAATCAGGTAAGTTCAGCAGCATTACCTCACAGCTGCTACCTGCTCAGTGTTTAATCAGTGTTTGATTTAATCAGTGTTTGACAGGACGAGAGTAATGGCCTTGAGTCAGAGGAGGTTCAGGTTGGATATTAGGAACAATTTCTTCTCACGAAGAATGGTATTGGAACAGGCTGCCCAGGGAGGTGGTGGAGTAATGATCCCTGGGGGTTTTCAGGAGTAGGGCAGAGATTGCACTGAGTGACGTGGTCTAGAGCAGACACAGGCACGGCTGATGGCTGGACTTGATGATCTTACTGGTCTTCCTAACCTTGGTGATTCTGTGATTCTAATATTGCCGCCTGAAACCATGGGTACTAATGGAGCTGCTCAGCATCGGCTGGGTGAATTGAGAATTGTGATCAAGGACAGCACAGTTTGTGAAACAGTCCTGAAAGAGGTATTTGGGATAGCTTTGGAAAGAATGCATTTCTGAAATAAATGAACCCTCTGAAAAAAATCAGACCAAACCAAACCAGGAAACCAACTGTGAGATCCTCAGTATGAATTTCTGAAAGCATGTAAATACTGTTATTCTAGTAACAGGCCTAACTGCAGTTAAAATGAAAATTCAGTTTCTGAATTCTGAAAATTCAGATTCTGAATTCTGATATTATGGTTTCTAATTTGAAGTTTTTACTATGCAAGACTATTTTTCTTTGTGAAAGAGTTACTGGTTTAAACAACATGCTAGTGATTGAGGTAGCAGGTGGCTATATCCACAACACATGGGCAGATTAAATTGCAGCTATTTGGTTAATAAGAATTTCAAATCTAATGTCAAATCAAGTATGCTTACTGCAAATTTTGTTCACTGAACAGATTTTTTTAGTTCTAGAAAATATCACTCTTTCATTTTTAAATTTCATTTCTGCTATGAGTTCAAACACAACATTCTCTCTCCAGCTTCCCAAAGGGCTGTACAATCACAAAATGAGAAATTAAAAGCTGCCATCTCAATTTGGCTGTTTGCCTTTGCAAACAGAACAGAAGCTCATTTCTTTTATCAGATCTTACAGTCTTCCAGGTATTTTTGTGCCCACCTGCTAACTTTCCATTTATTTCCAGCAACTGAAGATGCAGTCTGCACTATAACTCTAGAAAAATCAGCTGCTGGTTTGGGATTCAGTCTGGAAGGTGGGAAGGGCTCTATTCATGGAGATAAACCCATCATCATCAACAGGATATTTAAAGGTAAAAACACTTCAGTGTCTGGCTGGCAGGTTCTTTGTTGATAAAAAGTAGCGTAGTTCATAACTGACTGCTGATTTATACTTAATAAAAGAGATTTTTGGTAAATGCAGCATTATCCCATGCAATGCAAGTAGCTTTTGCCTCCTGGGAACAGCTGACTTATACCAAACACGGTAGCGAACCCTAATGAATGAAAGACTAACTAAAAACTCCCCCACAGAGAAAATTCTTACTATTTTTCTTCCTTCCCCTACAGGAACCTCACTGGAGCAAAGCAGCCCAGTTCAGCCTGGTGATGAGCTATTACAAGTGCACACCACAGCCTTGCAAGGACTCACTCGTTTTGAAGCGTGGAATATAATCAAGGCATTACCTGATGGGCCCATCACAGCTATCATCAAAAGAAAGAATCCAAGCTCTGTTACCAAGAAGGCATCAGAAACTTTATAAGAGGAGTAATTAGACTACTGCCAATATTACAAACAAAAAGAGATGGTGTGGTTTATCACTTACAGACATCTGGCTAGCATGGCGTGGTACTCTGTATATGGAACTTTACTGCCTGTTAGAGACAGCTGTTTGGGTTAAAATGAGAAGATGTGAAAACGTACATGATTACTATTTCAGAAAATTGTTTCAGTGTCAAATAATAACAAAAAATGACTTTATAAACAACATACTGGTTGTAATAAGATGTGGAAGTGATAGTACTTTTATTTTAAGCCATTCTCTTAAAGACTGAGAGCACATCCTGCAACAAAGTGTTCACTTCTGCTTTACTAGTTTTGCTTGCCGCTTTATCTTCCCAAGAGGAGGGAATGTGCACACCCCCAATGAAAGACAGTAACACAGCATCTGTGAAACGCAGAGGAAGTAGGATGCAACTTAGTACTTCAAAAATACAGCGTGCCCTGAAAAACTCCAACGTTTCTATTCAAACTGAAGAACAGCCTAAAACGGACAAGGATAGCTTTCTATTAGCAGCTGAAAGAGCTGTGTTGACTCAAGCACCCAAACAAGGACAAAAAAAAAAAATAAAGGGGGCATCTCATAGTATTGCTAGGATGAAAAGCAGGAAGCTGAGGGCAATAGAATGAAGATTCTTCTGACATTCCTTTGGTCAGAGATCTTATGGGACCAGAGTCGAGAACAGCAAGGCCATCTAGAAACAAGAGTGAACATTACTTTTAAATACCTTTGTATAATTTTTGTAAGGAAAAGTGTCAGTATTTAGAAATTCAGCCTTCTGAATTCAAACTTTTACTCTGAAAACACTAATTTGGACACAAAACTACGCAGCAAATGCTGCTGCATGTATTCTGGCACCACTTTCCATATGCTGTATAGAGTTCCACGAGAACAGAATGCCTCAGATTACCTCAGTGTCATTTGCCAAAGGTGTCCTCACCCAAAACAATTTAAAAACTGGCACAGAACCACCAAGGTCAGTTGGATCTTTTTTTTCTCCCTCTTCCAACAGTGCTTTTCTTACCTCACTTTCAGTGTTTTCTTTTGCCTCTGTTTCCTGTCATCTGTCAGGATCAAAAGAAGTGCAAACACTGTCAGAAGCAGCACATCTCACTGGAGGCACTCCAAGATCTTACAGGATGATCCTTGCTAAGACATTTGCATCTCTGATTTGGCATGGCAGAAGGATGAATGTTAAGTGCTCTTAATTGCTTCTGGATAGAACACACTGAGCACTCAGAAAAAGCAGCCTGAAGTTATTTTAATGAAGAGCCTCAACCACCACCTTTGTTGTTCAGAGTAGTATAAAAATATAACAAATATTTAAAAAGAACTAATTAAAAAATCCCACTATCTGCAAAAGGTTTAATTGCAGGAACAGCAAGTGGTGACTTGAGCTCCATTCACTGAACCTTCTGAAAATTAAATTAACCACAATCTTGCAAAGACTTGCCCAGTTACTTAACATGAGGCCTGATACTAAAACCTGCAATACATTTAGGGAAGTAAGTATGAGCCTCTGTAATGTCAGGGCCCATCTCTCTCCTCATTGAATTTGTTACCTTTCTTTAAGCACAGAAAGCAGCAAACTAAATAGGAAACAAGGACCAGCCATGGACAAAGAAGTCAAGAATGAGAGCCCTCACCAAAACATTATATCCCCACTTAGTGCGGAGTGCAAATTAAAGGGAAGGCTGTTTGCTGTCTCGCTGCACTGAATTCTGAGAAATGCTGGAGATCCAAGCGGTGCTTCAAGGTACCCTGTGAAGGGGTAGGAGGAACAATTTTAAAGAGAAACAGGAAGATATAGCAGGAAAGACAACAAGGTACAGCAGAAAAAAATATTTATTTCATCACCCTCATAGAAGTTTTTACATCTTTGTACATAAAAAGGACTGAATTAAAAACTGCTTCCTTAAAAAAATCTATTCCACAAGGTGAGAATTACAGTAGAACACTTTGTATGCAAACCTATGCCCCACACCAACATAAAACAAATACACGGATAAAAAGCAGAGCATATTAACTTTGTTAAATAACCAAGTTAAAGCATTAAAATCACAACCCACCAATTGCTAATATAGTAATTAATTTTCCTTTTGTAATTCTATGTAACCCATAGCAATGTCTGACATTCCCACGGTAACCAGCACCGTACATATTCTTAAAAGCTGCACATATCACAACACGCTTGATCAGGAGCTGATTTCCCAAGTCAGTGCTGTCAGGTAAGTATTAAAGAGATGTCCTTATGGCCTGCCAAGTCATGACTGAGCTACAGAAATGACTGTTTACCTGTTGAGACCACTCACTACAAGAAGCTGAAAAGTGTTTGAAATACCTGAGTATTTCAAGTGCAGTTAAAAAAAACAAGGCAAGTAAAGTGCTTAATCCTCTTTATTTATTGCCACTCTATCAGCGCAGTTTGGTTTGACGCTGTGGAAATGACTGTCATGGTACAGAGGGGAAGAAAGAAAAGTGTCTACAGGCCAACCCACAGACCTATTAATTGATTTGCATTGCTAGACTTTGATTTAGGAAAAGCAGCACTTAACTTGTATTTACCACAAATATCTACGTCTGTGGGAACAAACAAGTGGAATCCTACACACAATCCAATTCATTCTGACTTTTCTGAAACATCCTAGCAGCTCTGTGAGGGCTGGCATCAGAAGAGCCACCTATTTGTCTGTTAAGGAACACTGTTCCATGGGAGTCTGCACAGAGCTTCAGAGAAACTCTGTTTCGCTTGCACCTGACTAATGCTGGTAGAGTGGATTTTATGCTATAATCATAGACTCTGATGAAGAACAGATCTAGTGTATTTGTCTCCCACAGAAAGCTAGCAGTGCTGCCTGCAGGATTCTTCTTGCCTCTGGTGTGACATCTTCTAATTACAGAAATGAAGGATATCCTATTAGAAAAATATGCATTACTTTGAACAATTTCACGTTTACCGAGAATCTTTGTCAGCAGAAAAGTGTTACAGGCCAACTTCCTACTTCTCATGATCACTATCCTCAAATTTCCAGTTCATTTCCTACGCTCAGCTGGTGATGTCAGCATTTGGTCTTGTCATGCTTTTAATGCCTTAACAGCTTTGGTCAGATTGCTGTAAAATCCAGCTATGTTAGCTGGAAAGAAAGAATCCACGACAGTCTGGGGAAGATAGCCACCAAGATCGGTCTGAAAGAAACTGAGGAGCTGAGTCCTGTCTGGTTCCCTGAAAGACAATGCAAATGATTTTATAGCCAGAGGTTTGGAAACATTAAGGACTTTACAATGACTCTCATATATGAACTATGTGATGATAGATACTTCTAAGTTAGTTTTTTTAAACAAACAACAGACATTAATTTTAAATTTCTATAAATGTGTGTGTCAAATTACAATTAAGCTAGGCCCTAATTGAGTACGTGATTCTGCTTACAAATTATGGCAGTGTAACAAACAGCTAGATACACATTTAGCAAAATTAAGACCATAACCTATGCTCTGCTGAATCTCCATTTAAGAGGTCAGCAAGAATTGTGACAACAGTTCTTGTAACATTCAGAACTTCTCTCAAAGAAGAGAACTAACTCACAGCATAAAAGAGAACAGAATAGGCACTCAGTCATAACAATTACATGTCACAGGAAGATAGAAACATGTCATTGCCAAGGAACTACACATTGCAGATAGCCACATACACACAAACACGCTGCACAATGGGTAAGAAAGGGTTCAAAATATAGTGGTCAAATAGATCTCTTCTTACCCTGGAATTGGTATGCAGAAGCAGCCACAGGGATAATTATACCCTCTCACAAAATTTGCTTGAGGGGGACACAGTGGGTGTTCCACATTGGTAGCTATAAGAAAAAGCATTCAAGAATTATGTCATTTACACAGGAGATGGGAAAGAGTCCTTTGTACTCAAAGCAGCAGCTGAGAAGCATGTTCACTCTAAGAAAACATATTTGAAAAAAATAAGCAGCATAATGCTCCTATTATTGGGCTGCATCATACAAGCACAGAAATGACCATTAAAGTAGAAACTGCTCTGGCTGCTGACCTGAGAAATCAAAGAAGTGTTACATTCAGAAGTAACTGTTGCTGAGCTCTGAACCAAGCATCAGGATGCCCTGAGAGCGCGTTAATGAAACTGCACTGCCTAAGTGTGTTGCTGATCTCTGGGTTTCAACCAAGTTGCTTCCAACAAGTCCATAGCACAGAGGTATAGACCACTTGACTGCTAAGAAGCAGCACGCCAGCAGGTATTGAAATTTCTGGCTAACCATTCCTGAATAGCAGGGGAAAATTGGGCAGCTGAGCAAAGAAGCAATAAAAGCAGTGATTTGCAGCAGGCAAACAATTGCGTGAAGATGAAAAAAAAAAACAAACTACAAAAGAATATGACTTATGCCTAAGAACAATGCAAAGAGACCACAAATATTTTATCCTTTAATCAAGATTACAACACAAACATAAGCATCTTACCAGCAGATAGCATCGTCCCATCCTCATATTGCCTCATTAAGATCACATCCACAAATTCTCTTGGTGAAATAATCTTCATGAAAGCTGAAGGGGTTGTAGTTCTGCATACAGAGACAGCCTGGAAATTACAAAGGACTTTACATCAGTTGATGTTTCCAAAAGTACAGCATAAATATCCCTGTGCTTTCTTGTACTCTTTCAGTTACACTCGATGAACTTATGAAGGAGTTATATTACACGGTTCACTGAGAAAAAAAAAAAAAAGAAAAAGAAAAAGCAAATCAGCACAGGCAAAAGGCACCATGGTATGCTAATTAAATTATTTAATGAAGAAAAACACACCAATGTTGCATTGATCCCAGGTTGTTTAAGGAAAGATGCCACAAAAGATGCTGAAAAGCAGATCTGGCACACATGTGCTCAGTGGACAATTAAAACACTACTCTTTTTCAGGACTTTCATGAAGATATCTTCTCTGTAACACATCGCTTAAGAAAGCAACTTGATACCCAGATTCTGTGCTGCAGAAACCTTCATATTTCCAGTAACTAAAAGAAGGGAAATTTAGATCAGATGTTAGGATGAAATTCTTTACTCAGAGAGCAGCAATGGCCAGGCACAGCTGCCCAGAGCTGTGTGTGCCCCATCCCTGGAGGTGTTCCAGGCCAAGTTGGATGGGGCTGTGGGCAGCCTGAGCTGATGGGGGCACACAGCCCATGGCAGGGGGGTGGAGCTGGGTGGGCTGTAAGGTCACTTCTGACCGAAGCCACTCTGTGATTCTCTAAACATCTGTGAGGGAACAGGAAAGACTGCTAACAGAGATTCAGCTTGCCTCAATTTGCAGCGGTAACACTGTAGTGCAAGATCTTCAGCGATATAAGTTTACTTATCTTTAAAATACATCGTATTTAGCCCAAAACATAAAGCAGCTCCTTTCAGAAAGACAGCCCTTCAAGAGAACAGGTACAATCTACTCCCATAACGGTACGGAGAGGCACGGATCCCCCATCCCAGCACACCGCAGCCCTTTCCCCGCAAGCGACGTCGGCTGTTTCGTAAGCGGCACAAACAGGAACGCCGAGTCCCCAAACCCACGCTCAGCACTCACATCGCTGACGGCCTCCACCACCTCGAAGTCCTTCACGTTCTGGTCCCACTGGGTCCTGAGCCCTCCGGCCACCGGCTTGATGCACTCCCAGACCTGCTGCGGGCGGGCGGCCACGGTGCCCTCGGCGCGGTACCTGAGGCGAGGCGAAACGAAACCGAACGCGCTGCCGCTCCCGCCTCGCCCCGACCCCGCTTCCTTCCGCTAAGCTCACTTACACGTTGCCGGCGAACTCGGCGGACGGCCTCCAGGACACCGCGACCTCGTTCTGCGGGCAGGGAGAGCCGTCAGCCGCCTCGCCGGTCTAACCGCCCCACGGCCCCGACCGCCCCGCATCCCCCGGCGCTCACCGTGCGGCGGCAGCTCCGCCAGCCGTCCGCGTCCCGCCGGTACAGCCCCATCTTGTCGGCCGCCGACTCGGCGAGCCCCGCGTAGTCCATGGTCAGGGAGGGCGGGGCAGCCGCTCGCACACCGCCTATGAGGCGCCGCGCTGCACCGCCCCCGTGGGCCGATGGCGGCACCTCCCCCTCACCTGAGGGCGGCGACATCCCGGAGTGGCGCGGCGGAGGGTTAACTGCACGGACTTCCAGCCTCCATAGGCAACGAGTAGGAGACCTGGGATAGAAAGGATCGGAACACGGCTCTGTCGAAAAAGGCTTGGCGGTGCTTCTGGATGGCAGCTGGGCGTGAGGCAGCGACATGCCCTCGCAGTCCGGAATGCCAAGCGTGTCCTGGGCTGCATCCAAAGCAGCGCGCTGAGGGAGAGGATTTGCCCCTCCGTTCTGCAGTGTGAGATCTCACCTGGAGTACCGTGTTCAGATCTGGAGTCCTTAGTAGAGGAGAGACGTGAACCTGCCAGAGCACATCAAGAGGAGAGCCACAGAAATGACCCAAGGCATGGAACACAGACTGAGATCTGGGGCTGTGCAGCCCGGGTTGTGGGGAGACCTGAGAGCGGCCTCTCAGAACCTAAAGGGGCTGTAAGAAAGAGGGGACACTCTTTAGCAGGGTCTGTTGTGATAAAACAATGGGAAATGGTTTCTGACTAAAAGAGGGGAGATTTAGACTGGACATAAAGAAGTTTTTTTATAATAAGGGCAGTGAGGCACTGGCACAGGTTGCCCAGAGAGATGCTGGGTGCCCCATCCCTACAGACACTGCAGGTCAGGCTGGACGGGGCTCTGAGCACCTGATCAGCTGTAGGTGTCCCTGTTCAGTGCAGGGCAGTTGGACCAGATGGCCTTGAAGGGTCCCTTCCAACTCAATTCTTTGATTCCTTACTTCAGGGAGCAGTTCTGCGCTTGTAGGATGGTGGTTACCTGCTGCATGGATTCAGTGAGAGCATGTTTCTGCAATCACATTAGAGAGCCTTGTCTGATGTACTTCTATACAGGTTTAATTCAAGTGCTCCAAGTACACTGCTTTTGATTTTCCAATAGTTTTTTGTTTTTTTTTTAAAACAGCATAACATGTAATAAAGGCGAATGATGTCGAAGCGAGGTACAGTTAACAGTAAAACACAGGACTAACTATGCTTTTCCCACCTTGAATGGCTGACTGTGGTAGTTATTCTAATAGACCTCAAACAGCAAGTACAATGACTGCACAAACCTGTGCACAAACCTGTTCTAAACACAAAAAGTTGGGGCACTTTCTCAGACATTTGAGCATACCAGTTCATTAGGCTCAGACATGTTTAGTTCAGTATTGTTTTTTGATTTCTTTTTGGTGAGTTTTGTCCCAGGTTTCAGGTACTTTTCCTTGCTATGAATGACCTGGATGTATTGGTCATTGCTGCTGTTCTGCGGATCACTGCTCGATTCAATGGAAACGGAATCAGATTCTGTTAGAGACTGCTCCAGTATATGCTTCATTTTAGGTTTCACATGTGGCTCAAGATAGTGCTGATCAACATTTTTCAGGTGCACTTTTTTGTAGGCATATGGAGGTCTGTCCAGGTCTAGCTCAAAACCATCATCCCAGGATTTGTAATGCACTTTGGCTAGGTCTTTGCTCGTAAGAACATGGCCATCAGCACGCTCCCCAATATAAAATCGCGGTGCTGGGCGAAGGTCAGACAGTGACCGAGGGCGATGGGATCTTTTCATATAGCGTCTCCCAAGTTCCTCTTCATCCTCCTCATCTTCACTGGGATGAGGAGAATACATGCGTTGTGGTGTTTGAACCACGTATCTTCTGATATTGTGCGGATACAACTCAACAATATCTTCTGGCTCTTCTATTCGGAATTGCCTTTGGAGTCGGGAGGTAGAACGGGCTGATTTTTTGCGGGGTTCACTTTCATTAACAACATAGTATCTGGTAGCATGTGGTCTGCGTCCCACAAAAACAGGAGCCCCCGCTCCAAAAGCATCTGGATTTACCTGCCGAATGCTCTTCCTAAAGAGAGGCTCAGAGTGAACATCCTCAGTACGTTTTTTGAAAGCCACTGGCGTATAGGCCTTTGTTTTACAGAGCTCACTTGCACTCCCATGCACAACACTTGGGTACCTTTAGGAAAAAAATAAAAAAAAAAGGGAAGGAAATGTTAGGAGATATGCTTACCAGTATAATTAAAACGGAAGATATTCAGAGTGTTACCGGCATTCTGAATAGTATCTACAAATGATTCTGCTTTTAAAAAATTCCCCAAGCTGTTGTACAAAACCAGTCTTGCCTGCTAGTGGTATGGTCGTTTCTTGCTTTCTGTACACTTGATACTGAGGGCGTTAAAGAAGCTGAAGTTGTGGGGGTTGCATTCACAGGTCTTGCTGCATCAGTCGAGGGCACGGTGTGGGGCACAGTCTGGGAGATGGTTTGTATTCTGGTGCCTTTGCTCACAGGAGATTCAAAGTTCAAGACACTGCCATTCTTCCGTGGGGTTGAGGCCCGAACACAAGACTCCTGGCTAATAAGACCACCGTCTTGGTCTGGTCTTTTGTCACTCCCATCCAGATTCTGGAATCTGGCTAGAAAACAGAATTTATCACAGGAACTCTCCAAGCCTCTAAATTTAGAAGTTGTGTAAATGCACTGGCTCAAATTTACCCAAAGGTCAGAGAATTTAATGTAGTTTCTCATGTCTAAAATCTGAGAGGTAAAAGGTGTAGGCACAAATCCCCTCAGGCACAGTAGATGATTAAGTCTGAAATCTCTTCAATGCAGATGAGATGTTTAACTTAGAGAGGTCAAAGGAGCCATTCCCTTTTCCCCTCTTCTACTTACTACCCTCTGAATTTTGAGTAAAATCTGACATGATTTAATCATCAGGAATGTCTACTAGGTTCTGTCCTGTGGGTGGTAAAAGCAAGAAAATACCCAGCACAGAGATCTCGGCAGGCTTTAGGTGTAAACTACACACCTTGGCTTTCAGTGCTGCCCAAGATTAAGTCAAGCTGGGCTTAAAAACCATCTAAAAGCATGACTACACAGGAAAAATGTGTTTTGTTTTGTTTTTAATACAGTTGAACCTCCCTATGTGTATGAGAAATAAAAATATCTTCACGTCCAAATCCCTTATTAATAGTGGAATTTCCTAAGCTCAACAACTTACCTACTGCCATTTGCACCACCTTTTTCTTATCTTCAGTTCTTTCCTAAAACACATTCAGGAGAGTGAGAAGGTTATTTTGGATTAGAAAGTAAATCCAATACTGCATACAGATAACAAAAGCAGGATGGATTTACATTGTGAAATATTGAAAATGACATTAATTAGGCTAGCACTTCCCTGAAAACCCACCAATTTGTATGTGAAAGTACTTTGAGCTGTACTTACTGCTTGTATCTTCATTCTCAGCTGATTGTTGGTGAATTTCAATGATCTTGCAATACTTTGTAGGTAATAGATCAGCATGCTAGAAGTGAAAGAGGTGATTATGAGTCACATTAAACACTCTTGACTGTTTTCTCTTTAAAGGTTTATGAGTCATCAAAATGGCAAAGTCAGTCCTTGTGTTCCAGCATTTCCTTTATACTGTGATAATAGATCATACCTTTCTTTCAGGCAAGCATATATGAAAGTTTAACAAATAAGTGATACTGAAAGCAGATTTAACTACAGGTCGAATTGTGCTTGTGCTTTTTACAAGTCTTTTTATTATGCATGTAGCCCTGTGTGCATTTCTAGCTTACTCTGTTTCAGTTCCAGACACACTCAAAATGAAAATTGTGATAGATGCTTTCTCCCCCCACTTTTTTTTCTTTTTTTTTTTTTTTTTCAGCCCAAAGTTACTGAACTACAGCTAAACTATAAGCTCAATCCACTGTCATTTTGTTGGCTGGCTGGAATAACACCTTGTTACAATAACACTGACCCAACTGACATCAGATCTAGCCTGACAATGGCTTTCAAATGAAACAGACTTATGGCTGAACTAGATAACATAAACATTTATGTAGGTACTCAGTCATCAGTTTGAAGCAGTCAGTAAATTTGCGTGCATTTCTAAATATGACAGAGGAAAAAGATACAAATAGTAAATACTGCTTTAGGTCCTTTCAATTAATCTAAAAACCAAGCTGGTAAGACAAACTGCGCTCATCTGTTTATGGAGAAAAAATGATAGAAAGGCACCTGCAAAGCAAATGATACTTCACAGAAGCAAAGTGAATTTCCAACAGCTCAAAGTAAATATTAATTCCCAGCTGTGAACAATTATTTAGAGTCTGGCATAAGAAAGGACTTCCACTGGATAGTCTGCAGGAAGCTGTATTACATTAACACTTAAGAGCAGACCTTCATAACTGATTTATCTTGTCAGGGATCAGTGTGACTGGGTAGCTTCTTTCAATGATAGCCTGTGAACAGAGTTCAGTCTAAGTAGAACTAATCGCCCTGAGGAAATGGAAAATTATCTTCTGAGGTGCTCTTGAGTGGGAAGAAGGATCTTAAAACTTCCTGGAGCCAAGAGCATTGTAAGCTTTGACACAACAGAATGGACTTCCTTTAACACAGGGTCCAACTTCCTTTAGCACAGAAGCAGCTTTTTGAAAATAGGGTGACGGTATTTTTAACATACTCTCATTCCCATCCGATGCTTATACCATACATTCAGTAAGGTTGTTTTTTTCTTTGTATATGCTTAATAATGTTACAGTTCCTCAGTATCAACATGAGACTGTCTAGAGATGAAGTTAGTATTAACACAATCGAGTTAAATTTGCTATGAGAAACAAAGTACTTACAATAGAAGTAAGAGCGCAGGGAGGACCACCACAGGACTGCTGATGTAAGTAACCACTGAGTTGAACCACACAGGAAAATCATTTTTAATTGTTTCAGAAACAATATCATATATTTTGTCTTGTCCACTACAGGGAAAGAAAAAATAAAATTAAATCGTTAAAAATCCTTGGTGTGTCCACTTTTTAAGCAGCGTTGCACTGAATAATAATAAAAAAATTAATCTAAGACCACTTATATACAGTATACTGAAGGAAAAAAAAAAAAAAAGCAAAAACAAAAGCTAAAGGCCACTTGTTCATTACTTACATTTTAAACAAATTTGCAAGAGTGCAAAAGCACTGACCAGGCTTGAAGGGTACCAATATGTGATAAATTTCTTCATGGCACACTGCATCATTTAAATATGAACTAGTGGAACCATGTATATAAAGCAAAACACGTAACCTCATTTAGGATGATGAGGTATTCAACTAATTAATTCTTAAACTGGAAAACGTGGGCAGCATGAAAGCATTGCCCCATCCAAAAACTACTATTTATTGATAATTTGGGTATTGTTGAACCTGATTAACTAATTGAGGGTGAAATAAAATCATTGCCATTTTCATTAGTCCGTTAAACTTACCTGAAAGGACCACAGGTTAAAGATGGCTTGTATCGGGCAATAGCAAAAATTGTTGGTAACATGCACAAAAACAACATGAACAGCAACATGGCCAAGTAGAAATTATTGGATCTGCAAGAAGGCATAAATGTTTCAGATTACCCTAATCAGGGAGAAAAACAGAAGCAACATGAAAGATGCAAGTCTTCATCTACCTAACAAGTTCAAGATTACATTTCTGAAAGATCAAAATCATTCTGTTCTGATTAAAAAGTCTGTACAGAGCCACTTTAAATAGACCCTTAATGGTCACAATTTTATTTGTACTGCTTTCCAGATACTGCTGCTACAGTCAGAGAACTGTTTATAGCACTGTTCTATAAAAACTCACTTGACTGTCCAGATTTGTTGGGGAAAATATGAAAAAAGAAGCAGAATTTGATTCATCTTCAAAACATATTAGAAATAACTGATTCCTAAGATGTAAAGATGCCCTAAATTATTTCAGTTTGAAAAAATAATTCTTATATTCATCCTGATAGTATAAAAAGGGGAAGTTCTATTGTGTGATGAAGCAGATAAAATAGGATACTTAATGGTTTTCATAAAAAGAAACACCAAGATACAGAACTTGCAGCGATTTACACATGGAGCTTATTGCACTTAATCAGATTGGTATGGAAATAAATGATCTCTGTCAGGCCGCATTTCCTGGTCTGGGAATATTCTGTGACATATTATTTAGTTTGATTTCTGTTTATCCCCTAACTTTCACAATAAAAATACTTTTGATGGTACTGCTTGATTTCCTCTGTGAAACGCCAAGTTGGCTGACGAGTCCTTCTGCCCTGCATACTGCCATTGAAACTCATACCTTCCCTTTTCCAAGAGAATATCTAGATGTTTTCAGTACAATCACAAACCAGCTTTGGGCAATTCGATCCCACTTGAGTCTCTTTTGTGTGTATCTAAGTACCCTGCTGTAACTCCAAATTCTGCAGTTTCTTGGTAACTAATTTTTTTTCTTCACAGGCCTTTGATATCTGTCCATTTTGATTGTCAATTTTCAGAACTAAAAGCTCCTTTTGTTTTGTTTCTGCACACAGAAGACATTTCCATTGACTGCGTTGCATTTATTCTTTATCTTACATTCTTATTTGGACTAACCGAGAGGCTCTGAAAACCTGCTGATGTGGTACATTACACGTTAATACAGCCCAGCTCCTCAGGTACATGAGTCCAATCAACTTGAGGACATTGAATGCCGGTAAACAAGGTGAAAAGAAGGCTCCCATCCTGGAAGAACAATGTCATGTCAGTGCTCAGTGTTGCCACAGCAATTTTAACAGCAAAGCATTGCATGAAAAGAATAGGTAAGCAACAAGTCACTAGCAACAGACAAATTCTTAATACAATAAAGTGTAAGAGAATGCATTGGTAGTATCTTGCTGAAGTACATTTCATTGATAACTGTCATACTTGGCAATCAATCAGATCACTTGCGGATTACATACCAGATCATTCCTTGATTGTAGACCAAATGCAGTACATTCTCTGCAATTTTGAATTCACCATATTCTGGCTACAAGAAACAGAGTGTAGGATAAATATTTCACCTTACTCTTACTTTTTTTTCTGGATCGCTTATTAGAATCGTTTGGCTGACTCCATTTTCAGACAGCACATGGCCTGAAATGTCTGGATCAAATACCACCTTCTGGCAGACAGTGAGAACCCAGTAAAACCTACTCAGTATCAGGGGATTAGATAAACTAATTCATCTCTAGTTTACTTTGTTTACTTAAGGACAAGGAACAGACTTAGCCTTTCATGCCTACAGCTGCTTGCTAACCAAATACTACAGTAATTTCCTTCCTTCTTGGATCACTGTCTCTATTATGGACAGTTGTTACAGCTAAGAAAGGAAGATATGGGATGCAACATGTTCCCTCTGTTTTTCTAAAGGCCAACAAATTACTCATCATTTTCTATGGGATTGTTCCATAATCTCATTCTGGGAAAGACAAAAGTCTGTGCACCACAGCCATGGGAGTAGGCCTGAGAAAAATACTCCATCTCAGCATTTATCCTGTACTCTCCAAATAAAACTCAGTGCAAGTTGTGCCTTTATAGATTGTGCTATGTAGAAATTATTTACCTATCAAAAGGCTTTCAGAACATCCAGTACTATGGGAAGGAGCCCACCCATCACCAGCATCTTTGTTTCATAAAATAAAAGCCTGTACTTACAAACTTGCTTTCTAGGTCCCAGCACCAGCAATCACTTAAATATCGGACACACAGTCCACGGAAAAAATCAATTAGCAGGATGCTCGCAACTGTGAATATCATGTCGATGATTGACAGCTTTAGCATCTCCTGTAAAACATATCATTCCAACATATTGAGTCATTCTGGAAACAAACTGCCTTGCATACAGCTCTTTTGCATTTATACTTGCATTTCATATTTTGGATCATGCTCAGTACCCTGATGAAGCATGATTTTATACGAAGTTTCCTTATATGCATTTCCTGTTTGACTTTACCCTTACTTGTCTTTGCTCTAATGTAAAGAACAAACATAATTAGACTTCCAGTGTGCCTTCTACAGTTTGCAGCAATAAAACTCTGGGCATGGTGGTCTCAGCCTTTCTAATGAGCCTACTGAATATTTGTCTAGATAGACAGGATGCAGCTATTTTCTCTATTGTACCCAATCCTTTGTTGTACTGACTCTTGAAATAGACACTTAATAAGTCCTTCACAAGGAGAAATGCTTGTTGTTCACCGAAAACCACAGCCCAATGACCGTAGGATCACCAAGCCACAACAGAAGTCTGTTTAGTGCTTACAGATTAATGGGGTTGCACCTTAATTAGTTGAGCCTTGAAAACATACAATTAAGTAGAAAAGATTATCTAAAAATAAAAACAAAGATCTCTAACCCATTCTGTAAAAGAAGAAAAGAAAGAACAGTTCAAAAAAATACCCGATGCCTGTGGAATAGGGAGGGCAGCAGGCAGAATAGAAGTCAGCCTAATAGACCTAGGAGGAAATTTGGCTCCTGACGATCAAACAGGACCTTTAATATTGCTCACTCTGGAACAATGAACTAAGCAAGCCAGAAATGTGCTAGCATCATTTTTCATTTAGTGGCCTGGGCGCTGGATGAGTGCAGCACTGACAGTGACCAAAGTACATCAGGATCAAATGACAACCTTTGTAATATGCATCCTATTAAAATGCAATCTATCTGCATCATTCATCAGTAGAGATCTGCCTGTGCAGAAGACAGAGACTGAAGGCTGGCTAAGGACACTTGTACAACACTAAGCACATTGTATATACTGAACAACAAACAAAGCTCTTGTGTGGCCATATCAATCTGTGCAATCTTCCCTCTTTCTATACAGCCCTTAGCTAAATTTCTGGAATTTACACCAAGAAAACCTCTAAAACTGAACACAGTATGACATGGTTTTAACTTATGGTGAAAGAGGAATTAGGAATAAATAGATTCAATAATATAACAGTGACATACTTTAGGAATAAATAGATTCAATAATATAACAGTGACATACTTGACCAACGTAGGTCTCCCAGCACTGATTCTGGGCAGAGCTAGAGGAAGCTGTGTTGTTAACCAGTGAATCAGAGGTCGGCAAGCTTTGAGTGTGAGATTTGTTGCTGTTCATTTGTGCATCAGAAACAGTTGCAGATAAATTGCCTTCTTTAGGAGTTCCAGTTGCAAAAGAGGGGATAGAATTACTGGAATTGCTGTTAACCTGAAAAAACAAATGTCTTGAAAACTGCATTTTCACCTGTACTTTTTCTCTCTTTCTTTATACCTGCATACATGCAAAAGCCTCATGCCTTCAACAAGGCATATGTACACATGAAAACACTTCACACGTTTTCAAGCAGCAATTAGGTGACTTTAAAGTAGCTGCCAAAGCACAGATGCAGTTGGAAATTTTTTTAGAACAGTGATAGAAGCTGATTTTAGGTCCAGTACCTCCAACTACCTAAAACGCTGACATTTAAGTAATCGAGGAATGCACGTAAATATTTATTTCTCTACACGTCAGCAATCAAATGGATCCAGTTATCCAAAAGACTACAAGTATTCATAAGTGAACATTAAAAAATAAACGTCACAATCCTTTCAAATTGTAGTATGCTGTAATGCTTGGATTTCACACTAATTTTCACCTGAGTTGATATATACTACAGATGGAATTCTTTCTATTGTAAAGTCGACTCATGTTGCACATTAGCAAACATTAAACTTACACTGTCACTCATACTGTTCACTTTATCCAGGAGAGCAATGATCAAACTGTAGAGATTTCCCAGATAGAGAACAAGAACTCTGAAAACAGTAAGACATAGGTTATCGACATCCCATGAACTTGTAATATATTCTCCTGTCTGGTAGAAATAAAACACCACCAGAACTTTCTTCTTCCTCCCTTGTTCTTCACATTCTTTCTACAGTGTATCATGTCCATACCTTGCAAGCTGAAAGCGAAGAGTGGTCCTTGGATGGTACATCTCTAGAGCTGCCACGAGTTCAAAAGCAGAGGGTGCAATCATGGTAATCAGTGACACAACTACGCTTACCTACAGAACAGAAAGGCACAGCGCTGTTGTAGCTTTGCACGCTGATATCCTATGGTGCCTTTACTGCTGATTGGAGTATTGCTGATGCACGTGCTTTTGTGACTGCTTTTCTTGGAGAATATACTTTGAAAAATTATCATTGGCATTAGTAATAACTGCAGTTGGGACCCAAAATTGAAGACCTGACATATCACTCAGGAATCTTTGCTGTAGATAGTTATATTCTAGCTTTAAAGCTATTAGCTTATGAATATCAAAATTCACCATGTTGGAAATACAAAGAAAGTATCGTCCTCTGAAATGGATTAATTGTTCTCTGTACACATTTACTTCCTATTCTCAGCATCCACTCCTTCCTCTGAATAAAAATATTCACAGAACATGCAGTATTCTTCAGCTGACATCAATAGCCATTGTCAAAGCTGATTCCTTTCTAACAGCTCTTCCTAGCTCTACAGCTCAGTGTTCACTCAGCTCAATCATGGGCAGAAGAGACTTCAAACTTTGCCTTCATGAAATAAGAGCCCACTAGAACTGCAGTCTCAGAGCAGCTTGCTGCCCACGCCAGCTCTGCTGACACCTTGGTGCAGACAAAAGGAGCAGGCGTGCAGAGCTCCAGGTAAGCACAGCTCAGCACTCCCACTGCTCATTTCTCCCAGCTCATCGCTTGCAGTTTACACCTCAATGCACACTATCATTACTGAGAGCCCTGAGATAACAATCCTGCTTCTAACACAGCGGTGACAAATATGGCGTACCTCATTTTTTTCCCAAAGGGTCAGTTCCCTCTTCTTGCTCTCTAACTTTTGGGATCGATCCACGACAAAGTAAATGATGTAAATACTTCCAGTGAGCGAGAGAAGCACGAGGATGTTTGCAATAATCCTTAAGCTGATTGTCACTGCCCTGAAAAACAAAAATCACCCAACCAATATAGCAGGCTGCCTTATTACACCAGGGCTCTTTTCTAACATGGCTTTTATAGGCATGAAACAATCACAGAGCCCTGCTTTCTGCACTGAAGCAGTGCTTTGGAAAGTGCCTCCAATCTTACATACATACAGGTTTTTGCTTTTCTTCTTTTCCTGCTCTTCCAATATAGCTTCCTTGAAAGAAAAAAATATATATTAAATAGCATTCTGCCAAAATGATGCTAATCTTTCATAGAAGGCATCAAGCAAAATAATAAAAAACTTTCCAATGTTGATGCAGCCAGGTACCCCCTGGACCATTTATTATGGAAAGATTAAATCTATCCATGCTTTTACATCATTAACATAATTTTTATTCTGTTCAGTGAAACTGCACCACAAGCAAATTTGTTTTTATTTTTTTAGCTTTTTATCACACATATGGTGGCAATAAACAGAACACAACAGGGACAGAAGAGTTGTATTAACATAGGGACAGAAGAGACGTATGAAATGGAGTGGCAGTGTCAGCAAGTGCAATGTGACTGCAGTACCACAGGGAGGTGTGATATCCTCCCCCAGGCAAATGTATCCATCGGTGAATGCCAGGAAACAAAAAAGAGCAAAAAGAAATGAGAGGAAAGGCCTATTTAATTTCCAAATAGCCAGAAAAATAATTTGTAGAGGGGCGGATTACCCGAATGCTGTTAACTATGGCAGCCGCTTTGCTCTCTGCAGCCTCAGGGTTTCCTATTAAATAATCCCAGGCACAGAACAGCCTCCAACAGAAAGTGTAGTTTTCATCGGAAGCACTTGCTAAACTCATTCTTGAGTTCTTCGCCATTCTGTGAATAGAAAAATAAAAAATGATTGAAGCTGGTGTGTGAAAACGTATATCTCAAATCACTGGGATGGTTCATAGTTTTCAGTTTCTTTTTAGACGTGCAAATAGTTTGTGGCAATCAGTGTAATTGCTGGCAATTTTATGATGAAAATAAAGTGGGGTGAGGTTCTGAGAATGAACTCGATGTTTGCTCTTGTGCAGAAGAGACTCACTGATTGCATTTTTCATACCTGACAAATAAAGCAAGTATATTTCACTACAGATGTGAACATTTTTAAGATCACCAGCTAGGGTTCAGCTAGAAGATACTATAACACGAAATCGCTATTACTGTGAGTATGAACTGATACTGATACGGAAAAACTAGTGATCATGCAAAACCCGTGTTTTGTTTTCTGTTTATTTTCATCCTCAAAAATTATGTTATTGTTAAATAGAAACCTAGTGATGTTTTACAGACCCTGGGAAAAAGGAAAAAAAACCACCTAGTTGGCTCAGGCAAAAGGACAGAATGTTGCAAAGTCTAAGAAATGAAACGAAGATTAATAGCTTATGAAAGGAAGGGCAGCCAAATGGACAATGTTATATGGGGAACAGTAATCAGGCAGGCAAGAAGTCAGTGGGCTAAATCAAAAAGAGAAAAGCTAATCACATCCTGAAACTGCAGATGTGTAAATCAGCATCAAGAACACCAGTGACCCTCAGATCAAGCTGGAAGGCAGAATAAAAATGGATGGAAAGAGAAGGATTGGTTTTGAAATGTAGTTATTACAAACAACACTAAAAATTGCATTAGACTGCACTATGCCAAGTACGCATCCAGAAGGGAAGGGAAAGTGAACCAAGAGGACAGAGCGACCTCACTCCCTCTCGGCACTGCACATTCCTGGATTTTATGGCCAGCACTTGCAGTCTTGCTCTCTCCTACCTCCTGGCTTTCAAACAGCACAGGAATTAAGCTTAACATGAATGCAAAGGCTATATTGCTCCTATGACACAATTTTTGTATTAGTATTTCAGTAGGTGAGAATAGTAATGCTGAAAAGCATTATACTTAAAATCTATGTTTCTGTCAGAACAATATACTAGAAAAAAAGCATAAGAAACTTGCACCTCACGCTGTACAAATACAAACCACACAGATCCATGTTACCCTCCTTTTATGGAGTGGGAAACTGAAGGGAGAACCAAGATAAACATCAGCAAGACAAAGAGCAAGCTAGAATTGAACTCCATCTGCATTCCCGCCATTAGCAGATGCAAACAGGTTAACAGAACCGTGCAGAATAAATGCAGAGGAAATGGGATAAGCGTGCCATTAACGTCTGCCTGAACATGCAAGCTTACGGATAGCCATAAATGAGAAAAATTACTTTTTTAAGAGGATGATGAAGCTGTAAGCAAACACTGCCATGCCAACCAGGAAGTAGGCGAGAGGCAGCCGGTATCCTGCTTTCCCAATCTTCCTTTCTCTGCCATAGTAGCCATAAAACAAAACGGAGTACTGGAGGTAGCCCTGCAGAGACCAGAGTCTGTAAGTAAGAGCGGTAACAAATAGGTACAACCAAACAGCAGTAACAGAACAATAAAGAGTGGTTTTAGCCTTGCCCCAAGTGACCAGATGGTGTCCAGGTCTTGTGCAGTTTTCATGTCTTCTGGGCGAATGGTTTTGCTGACAGTGCTGCCGAACGGTGCACCAGCCAGTAGCTGGGGAGAGGAGAAAAGAGGTCTCTGACATCGCATCAACCTGTCTGACCCACAAAGGGTCATTCCTTCTCCTAAGCTAGAAACTAAGCATTTTAAAGCTGACTGTCCATTTTAAGTATTTTTAAGTTACATATGACAGTGTTTCATCTCATTATTTTTTTTTTAATTAAGTCTACTTGCAAAAATGAAGTAAGAAACTGAATACCTTCATCACTTCAATTTGCCCACTGTTTCATTTGGTGGCTTTTTGCATTTTGGCTTAGCCAGCAAGAAGAAAAATCAGATATTTACATGTTTTGATGTAAGCATGTAAGCACAGATGTAATGTTCTGATGTAATCTGAAGCACAGATTGAGGTAAAATCCTATCTATGAATTATCTCACAAAGTTAATATATAGCCTAAAATTGCATGCAAGATCTAAACAAAATAATGGCTGTTCAAACTTCTAGAAAATAATTTCTAATGAACAACAATTTGTCTGGAGGGAGATGTTACTTTTTTTTTCCTGCCTATAAATCACATTTGCAAGACCTAAGCAAATTCAATACCAACTGCAGCTTTTAGGATTTGGTTCTCCATTTTAGTAATCGGATACAAACATATTCTATAAAAGCATTGGTACTATGTTGACAAAATATAATCTCTAACACTAATAGCAAAATTATCCTTTGGCAGAAAAATGTAGAACCCTCTTAATAATGGTGTTTATTTTAATAATTCATTTGAAACTGTGCATTTCAAATTGATGTACGCCTTTAAGTGTGGCATTTGTTTAATTCAGAAAGGAAAGCACAACGGGTAAGCAAGCATGTTTCTGTAAACATTAGCAACGTGTTCTTACCTCTGGTAAGACTACAAATGCTCCTGTCATTATGGTAAGTACAATATTGATTCCAAACAGCCATCTAAGGAAGATGAAGTAAGAGGCAACTCCAGACCCAAAATGACCTTAAACCATAGAAAAAAGTTATCTGAGCAGCACAGTCTATAATAGTTCCCACTGTTTATTCATTAAGTATTACCTGAAATCTAAGCAAAAGAAAAACCTGCCTCATCGATGCAGTGTGAACAGCAAGGTAGAGAAAACATCAACGTGTCAATGAGGAAAATATGATTATGCCCCAAGCTCTGTTGGATGAATCTGTAATTACCAGCAGTATTTACTCAAGAAGCTGCTGCACTGGGTGATGTAATGCAGCAATTCCATTTGCTGCGGAAGCACAGCAGCACAACCTAAGTGCTGATGTGATGTTCAGGGCTGCCTTGATTTAATCTAGGACTGCTGAGGTGCCTTCACACGGCTTGGTCCTGGGCTTGACCCACGGATGCTGGCCCACAGACTGTGATGAACTATAACCAAAGCTGCAATGGACAAGGCAAATTTCTTATTTCTACATTTACTAATTTTTTGGTTACTCCACACTAAGATCATCAATGAGATCTGTGCAGTGCCTAAGGCATCAGGAGGAGTAAAAAAAGTGAAGCTCTACATCAAAGTCATGCTGTGGGTGGAAGGTTGCGTTTAACACTTCCTCCCAAATACTATTTGATTCAGTAAATGCAAACATGAACCTTAAGACCCAGCATTTCATCAAACGCTTTACAGTTCCATCCCGTTAAATCCTTAGACTTACTCTCAATTTTTTTAATTCGCATTTCCCAAGGAATAAAGAGCACCACAAAATTATATGCCAGTCGAAGAAACTTCCTCCAAAGCTATGGAAGAAAAAAGCAGAGAAGAAAAGAAAGGTGATAACTTTGCATGGAGAGGAAAAAAAAAAGGAAAATAAAGAAATGCATCAGTGTCTCTCATCTGGTATTGCAAGAAATACTAGCAGTGTTCTTTATCATCATCTTAGACCATGTCTGTGGGGTGGAGATGGGCATGGTGAGATTTAGAAATGCACAAGATGTGGGAGGGCTCCTTAGCTTCTGTTATCATTAATAATATTATGAAGGGGTTTTCCTGTTACACTCTTTAATTTGTGCTTAAAAGAAATAATACAGTTACCCTACACATAATGAGTGTTGGGTGCTGATTAACTTCTGAATTATATCCCTTGCAGAATATCTTCAAGCAAAAACACACAGTAGAGACAATTAGATTAGATACAGACTCTAGGATGAAAGCCTTGATTTTGTCATAGGAAGAGGAATATGAACAAGAATGAAACCCAGTGTCTGATTTACCAATGCAGACTCTTAGCACACTCCTCTTTCTGGTTGACATCCTAGTTCCACTGAAGTCCGAGACATAAAACAGTATTTATGTTTACAGCATCCTACTTCCACTGCATTTTCTACGCACAAAGGCAGAACAAGGAAAGATGACAGTTATGCATGTGGCCTCTCATTTGTTCAGATGAATAAAATGCATGGTGTTCAGTTTTACCATTATAACCCTGACTTCTAGAATTGAAATACATTGCACTGTGAAAAGTCTACTCATTGTGATGACACAAATGTTATTGACTGCTTAGATGACCAAAGAACTCTTCTCTGTTGGTTGCATATTAGGAACAGTTTCCTGCATGTTATTAGTTTCTAGTAATCAGGGCCAGAGTCTATTTTCAATTGTGTAAATAGATTTGCTAAGATTAGATTCAAATTCTTCGAATATGATGCAAGCAAAATTCTTTAACAATGTATTTACAACAAGCTATTGCAGGATTGTCTTCCAAACTAAAAGCTAGACACATTTTTCATGCTCAGCTATTGAACTGTGGCCCCATGGTCTGCTGAAATTGCTCTTCAGAGAATACTAACATCGTATTGTTAGTATCCCATTCCCATCACCCTCTCTGGCAGACATCAATATTCGTATGATTTGAGAAGGATGATTCTAATGCGTTAACACAAGGAGATTTATCCCTCACACATCAAATTAGCCTGAGAAATTGTAATGACTAAATTCACAATTGAAAAAAAAAAAAAAAAAAAGACAAAAAACAAGTTCTTATCTACTTCTTCTTCCTCAGTAGAACTCTCAAGTTGGAAATCAGAATGACACAGAAAACATACGTGTCTGTGAATAAAAACTTTAGACAACTTTTGGTATGAAGAAGAGACATAATTTAAGAAAAAGCAGACATACCTCCGCACCAGCAGCCTGGTAACCTCTGGTTCTAGTGAGCCTCCCTTCGTACTTCAGCACAATCTCCTTTGCCTGTCTGCACAAGAAGGTGGAATTTTGCTTGACATTGAGCCCAGTGCTCTGAGCCTTTAGTTCTGCACAAGCAGCAAACAGCTGCAGCAGAATGCTCTGAAACACTGCCATGGATTAGGTTTCCCTATGAAATCCTTAAGCAGGCAAAGCTTTTTTCCTATTGAAGATTTACTGTCACATTAAAAACACTGAGAGCTCTGCCTGAGAAAACTTGACATTCAAAACTTTTATTGCAAGAAGGGTTGTCTGTTCATTTATTTCTTTTTCCTCTCTGTCCTTTTAACCCAATATGGCACAACTAAAATGCCTAAAATAAGATTGTCATTAAAGTGTGGTTCGTTTTATGTGGATACGAAAGAATTGCTCTTGCAAGATTCCAAGAGGTGCATATTCATCTGATCCTACTGCTGCTCATACAGTCTTTAACCTCAGCAGCAGTTGGATGGGGACCACTGGAAACTCATAGACGCAGAAGTTGTGGGGCAGCAGGAAGGCAGAGAGTCACAGACTGTGTAACTGAGGAAAATCATAGAATGGCTTGGGTTGCAAGGGACCTCAAATGTCATTGAGCTCCCACCCCTGCCATGGGCTGGGTCCCCCACCAGCTCAGCTGCCCAACATCCCATCCAACCTGGCCTTGGGCACCTCCAGGGATGGGGCACCCACAGCGCTCTGGGCAGCTGTGCCAGTGCTCCTCCACCCTCAAAATCTCTTTGCTTCCAAGATTAAACAAGGACTCTGCTGGGATTTCCTCAGGACTGTAATGGTACCCTAGCATCAGATGGCTTTTAAGAGAAAGATGCCACATGAAGAGGAAGAAAATAACGTGATCCCAAGCATATAATGCTGTGAAAGACATGACAGAATTTAGTCCAAACGTTGGGCACGCACCCTTTGCACTGTATGTTTGGTGTTGTTACCTGAGCGCCCGCAGCTTCTGCCTCATCGGCCACGGCCTGCAGCGTATGTTGGACATGACCTCCTTCTGGTACTGGATGTTCTGGAAGACTTGCTCTGGGTCGTGGCTGTTAGCCTTCTCTTCACTGATATCCTCATCTGAATTGCTGAACACCCCGCAAGAGGAAAAACAAAACAAATTATTCCCATCTAGATCCCCATCATCTGTTGGTTTGTGCAGTATCCAGTTCACAAGAACCACCTAACAGCAATAAGGGAACTCACAGAACCCTGTTGTTTCAAAGTTGATAAATAATCTGGATGACTTCCACATTGATGGGATGTGTCTCTTCCTCCCTACCTCTTGCTGCTCACTAACTCATCCATGCTCCCCAGCTGAATTCTAGTCTTTCCTCTGAGTGTTTCCAGCTTGTACATCATGCTAACAAGATCTTCCACATATTTTTCTGGAACAAAGTGCCATCTAAACTTTTCCATCAGAAGTACTTAAAATTCATTTACTTTCCATGCACTCTCAGCCTTTATCTTTGATTTTAATAGTGATAAAATATTTCCTTGTTAAAACAGAGAGGGAACAAAGGCTTAGCACATTCTGACCCTTTGCTCCTGTTCTTTGCTGATGGGGATGGAAGCACAAGACCACAGTGCACCAGGAATTAAATTGTAAAAATTACATGTGCTCTGATGTAGATTTCTATGGATGATTATTAAATCTTCTGATGCTGGCACCACATTCACTTAGCTGCAGCTCTCTCATTCCATTTGAAACAGGGAATTTCATGTGAGCCAGCAGCGTGAACAGAACCGAACACCTCCAACATCAACCAGCTAGCAAGTTTTCCAACTGCATCTCTGAGTCTTCATTGGGAAAATTCTCTGCAATTTTGCTGAAAAAGCAACATCTTTGAATCACTTGGAAATAAGTCAGAACCTCACTATTGCCCTGTAAAAACATTTGAAGGATGCACTTGGCCAGACTGTGTATCTATCAATCCACATTCTGGCTCTACCCTCGGCCACTGTGGACATTCAAGGAAAATGCATAATACAAATGAAAGGTATAGAGATTTCCTACTCTGCTATTCTTTGGAATTACAGTGAAGGTGCTTATGGTGCAGCAGGGAGTATGACTGGTAGAAAGGGAAAAAGAAAACAGCTTTAAAATACATCTAAATATAGAGAGAAGAGTGATTCTTCTTTTTCACGTTACTGCACTCTAAATAAAAGACAGACAAGATCTCTCTTTTCTGCTCGATAAGGAAGATTTGCACTTCAGGAGAGAGGAGGATCCCTACCTGTGGGGCGGCTCCTGGTAGGTGTAGATGTTGGTGTGCCGCTTCACCATCCGAGACTTCTTGCTGGACTTTGCAGGCTTTGCTGCTGCTGCAGCAGCGCCCGGTGCTGCTTCCATGGTGGCAGCTGCCCCAGCACCAGGTGGGACTCTGCCACGCTAGGAGGAAGCCTTGAGCCCCTGGCCGGGCGTCTGTGAAGCAGCCAAGTGTTACAGAGCAGAGAGCAGTGAGCAGTCCAGAGCCCTGAAGCAGAAGATCTCGCCCTGTGCTGCAGCAGTGGCAGGACCTGAGCCTGGAAGTGCATGCATGCCTTAAAGTGGCAGTGCACAGCAGCTCCCGCCAGGCTGCTTCTAAGGAAGCTTCCCAGGAGCAAGGAAGGGAACTGAATCCAAGGGCTTGCCAGCTGCAGTCCTTACTGCAGAGCCAAGTTTCCCTTGTAACATGATGGGATCCCTCCAAATGCCATCCTTCCACCGGGCTTACCCACTATGGGTGATGTTTCCACTGACATCATTGCTTCATATGTTTGAGCAAGTGTTCCTGCTGACATAAAGCAAGAATTGTTTGTATTTTGGTCTTTGATAACAGAGAAAATGCAACAGCAGTTTCCTGCAGGGCTTCAGGCTCTTTTCTGAAGGACAGACCCCGCACAACAGGGCCGCCTCTCAGCATGACCTGCATTCACCATGTCTGGATTTAAGACTTGGGTTTTGGGTTTGGATTTAAGACTTTGGGTTTGGATTTAAGACTTTGAAGGGATCAAAATACCAGCCCTTCAGACAAGCTCACATGACCAAGAAATTCACTTTTTGTCAACATCTGCAGCACCTTAAATAAGCTCAATCTCGTTACTTACTGCATAATTTTCAACATTTACTTTAAAGATGAGTTTACAGAGAGCATTCACTTATTCCTAACTTGGAATTTGTTTCCCTTAATATTTCTGTGCACAATGTGGCAAGATTTTCAGTTACATAAATCAGCAGTGTGTTGTAGCTCACTTTTATTTGCAGCCTTTCACAAGAAAGAACATTAAGTTCTCTCTGCTAAATTGCACAGGCTGCTTTTTTTTTCCTTCTGCCTTGAGATAATAAAAAATATTGCTATTTGCTGAAAACTCTTACTTTCCACTGTTATGGTTCTGTCTGTTGTACTCTATGTATTTAGTTCAATAACTCAGCAGCAACTTAGTAGTCACAAGCCTTATTACTATGTAGGTAACTCTTGGACCAGAAAGAATGAGGCTTGTGAAGCCCAGAGCCCAGGTGTGTCTTGTCCGAAGCCTTGCCAGAAACCTGGGACAAAGCAGAACAGCCTCAGAACAGTAAAGAAATGCCGTGTCCAGAATTCAGTGAAACCAGGCAGCTGTGCTCTGCACCACCCTTTTCATTCCTTCTTTTTGTTACATGCACATGGCATGTAACACAGCAAAAACCATTGGTAGAAACATCACTTCACCATGTTCTATTTACAATATAGCTTTTTCCATGAATTGACCTTGTTGATCCCAACTGCGTTCTGAACATCTTCTGTACAAACTGCCCTTAGACACAACAGAGACTCCGGTAATCAGCTTCCCAAGAAAAACAGAACATAATAATTTCAATTTTTCTGCGCTGCATGTTATTATTTTTCATAGTGAATCTGTAGAACAAAGGCCGTTAAACTGATAAGCCAGAGCTCTATCTGTGTATACTTAAATTCACTAGCTTTTGGAATGGTCTTCGCTGTTTGGCTTCAAATCCACAGGACAGAAGAAACACCCTAATGTCCTTTCTCCGTGTCAGAGCATCCATCAAGTGAAAGCAAGCAGCCAAAAAGGGCGTCTACCAGCCCCGATTCGTATCTCCATTAAAGGGCTAATCACTTCTTTCCATCTGGAAAAACAAATAGGGGAACAAAGCCAGAATTTTCTCAGTCTGAAAAGCCCTTTAAAGCTCTGATATTCAGGCAGTGCTGCAAACACACCCACTTCACCACTGTTTTGAACCTGCTGCAAGATATGCTTTCAGCTTTATAATTTAAAAGCAATAAAATGTTAGTTCAAATTATTTCCTTAGTTGTAGTTAGTTATTTGCCTTTGCATTATGGCCAATGGCACAGAACTGGGAGCAAGATTCTGTTGCTGTGCTCAAGAGAATAAGTGAATAACTCTCTATTCAGGCCAGCCTGCTCAAGTCCTTAGTTTGGTGCTTATTCCGGTTACGTCTACTCATTGCTCTCATTTAGAAAATTGATTTTTTTTCTATAGATGCATCATTTCAAGCAATGAGAAGTGGCGACGGCTCTTTGTCACCCTGTATCATACAGAAATGCTATTCTGGGCCAGACAAGCAGAGCATCTAACAAATCTGTCCACCTTTCCACCTTTCAAGCTGACTGTGTTAAACCCAACTGTTTCTGCCTCTGCCTCACTGTTCCTACTTCCCAGCAGACCGTGGGCTTCCAATGCAGTAGTTTTCATCCGAAGGAGCCACAGAGTAAAATTTAACATCATTTGTAGTTCCCTGTGATTACACAGGTCACAGAGAAAGCAGCGTCCTTTTATGTGATGATGGTATAGCACCAAAAACATTAAAATATCAACATTCACAATTTATATGGATTTCAATTAGCTGAGATATCTTAACACGTCAACAGGGAATATATTAATTTACTTTCTCTTTATAAGAAGAAAGCCTAAAATCTTAAAACAAGGCAACAATTTAAGCCTGACGTTTATACGACTCTAATAGTGCCAGTGCTAGAATCTCATCTATCATGTGAAGTTACTACCAAACACTAAAAGCACAGTGAGCAGCCAGAGACTCATGAATTCAGAGCCCATCTGACAGAAGGATGCACAGGATTAACAGAAAATAGAAAGCAGGCTCCAGGACCTGATCTCTGAAGTTGGTGGCGCATCCTCCATGGCCCATATCCCTCGCAATGGCTGCTCTCTAAGGAAGGAAGGATTTGCTCAGATCCGCAGCAGGGCTTTTGGTTTGCTTTTCAGCTCAGCAGACAGTCCAGCAGCCACAACACACAGCTGCCTGTACCAATATGCTCTGCTGAATCCTTAAACATACTGGGGTTTGTTTACTCTGAATGAATACTACAGTGGTTATAAATTAGACTTCAATTGCCATTAAGTGGATGTAAAACAGGACAATAACCTTTTACTGCAAGATGTATAATAGCAGCTATCTGTGTGTAATAGGAAGTCTCATGTTTGATGCATAGGGCCATTCTGCATTTTCAAGCAGTTAGCCACAAAAAAAAAAAAAAAAAAAAAAAACAAACCAAAAAACACAACCCAAGCTGTTAAACTACAAACATTGAAAATTCAAGCAAACAAGCTTTTTGTGCTTGTTCACTCCTTTATAGATTCACTGTAGACTTCCCATCTTTCCAGCACTGTAATTTAATTTGGACCTTTTCATCATTTCCCCACTTGGGAAATTCAACTCCTAATACTAAAGTGAAAATTCAAAAGTTAGGAATGTTTTCAGTTACCTCTGTAAAAAGAGAGTACTGTCCATTGGACAGGACAAGAGGTTTTATGTTGGGCCAGAGAGGGTTTACTTCACCTGTTTAGCCCCTAAATATATTTAGAGTTGAGCAGATGGATTAGAACAGATGGGATATCAAGGGTAACAATGCCAAAAATATTTTCTTCACTTACTGGGAGAAAATTGTTCTACTGGACTGTACCAAATCAGTGCCTCCCCATGAGTTTGTTTGCACAGCTTTATTTCATACAGTAGGTTTACTGTTCAGCTCCTGCTAGTAGCCCTGGCTGACATGTATCACTCTTGGATGAAGGGGAATACTCTCACTGTGGTTCAATTTTCTTGTGAATGCACATGCCACGTAAAAAAATCTCTCATTTAAAAAGTTCCCTGTGTACTCAACTGCTCTTACATCATCATAATAGGACTATTTTTATTCATTGGGTGATCAGGCATGACTTCTAAAATATACATTTTGGTGACAGCAGCGTAAATCAAATTCAAGAAACTGTCAAGAACAAAATCAGGCAAATGCTTACACGTGTATTTTACAGCCTAAGAATGGCTGAGGACAGAAGGATCAGCCACACTCAGGACCCATGGTAGGGTAGAGCACAACCCATCAGCTTTTACAGCCAACGCAAGAGATGCACGTGGTCTGCAGCACGGACCCTCTCTGCCTGGCACTGCACCTCTAACTTACAGCTTTCTACTTTCAAGTAGCAAAAAAGTCAGTCACTAGGAACTAAGAAAACTTACTTTTCAGGTGCAGTAGAATGCAGCAATTCCTTCGATGAGGGAATCTGTACTTTGTGCAGCTTTGTCTAACCAGGAGTATGACGTGCATCCTACAGACATATTCATTTCACCAGAGACCTTTCTGAAAGCACTGTAACTAAATTATTTTCCAGGCTTACGTGAGTCATTATAAGCCAGACCTTGGGAGTCACTGAAAATACAGAAGACAATTTTAGAACATTTAAAATAATAATAATAATTAAAAGAAATCACATTTCAGGAGAGAGGAAAAGTAGTTCAAAAGTAACTGAATAGTCAGGTTGTTGGTTTGGTTTTTTTGTTGTTGTTTTGTTTTGTTTGATTGAGATGAAAACCTTGAATTTGCCCAATTGCTTCTAAAAGTCTTTGGGAAACATATTTTTCCATTAGATTATCTCATTTTGCCCAAGATGAAGACATGAAGAACTGTCAATGTTTGACATGCAGAAATTTTGTTTCAGTTCAATCTGGTTTTCATTGTCCTCTAAACATTAGAATACGGTTTTGCACCATTTCTAACATTCAATTTTGCATTCCTTTGCAATGGGATGAAGCTCTTCCCTTCTTCAACTAGGGAGACCTGAAGCAGAGCAGTTTTTCAGCAAGCACAAGGGCTTTGGAGCACCTTCTCCTGGCCCCTCAGAGATCAGAGCTCACAAAAAAAAAAAAAAAAAAAAAAAAAAAAAAAAAAAAAAAAAAAAAAAAAAAAAGATGAAATCCAGGTAATTTAAACTTACTGCACAAAGACTGTTATTAATTCTATTGCCAAATCACCTAGAAGGTCATTTTAGATATCCTGTATGTACTAGCAAATGATAATCATCTGCCCAAGGAAAAATCCCAATTCAGCACCTCTTCATAATTCTTCTGAGAATCCCCTCTTAGCCCCCACCTTTCAGAGTAGCTTCAGCAGATCAGTTCTTTGATTCAGCCACCATTCAGCAGCACAATTCTTACTGTGAGTTGCAGGAGAGGTGATGAGAATGAACCAGTGGGATGCACAGAGCTGTTAGTGCTCATCCCTCTCCACATTATGGTGGATTTATGTCAAAGGAATAATAAGCAAAACATGCAAATCACTCACAGCTTTCAGTGGCCAACATGCTCATTTGTAATGGCCTTGTGGCCCATTTCTGCTTCTCAGCAAATGAAGCATATGGTGAAAATACAAGGAAAGGCAGCCAGAATATACAGACTTTGTGACATTAAGCATGGATTCAGAAACTCTACCTATACCAAGTCCACAAACCATCTCAACGGTACATAATGAAGACATAAAACATCCTTTGCCTGGGAAACAAATCTAGCTGATTATCTCTAGATGTAATTTAGACCTGGCTGGTGATGAGAGGAACTAGTAGCATAATGATTTATTTAGAAAAGTTTTCTAAGGAAAAAAAAAATAAATCACATGTGGCATTAAGAAATATATTACTTAAAAAAACCGACGTATACATACACCTAGTATCGCTGCCAAAAAGGAAACTTGGAAAGCATAATAAAACAAAATACCAAAGCTTTGGAGACTTCAGAACATTATGCCCTGGCACAAAACCATTCTTAGTATCTTTACACAAAGGCAGCATGCTACAGGCTAAATGTCATCGTAACCCAACCAGATTCACCATTTCTCCTTTCTCGACCCTAAGACACACCTCAGTTTATAGGTATAATGGCGTTAAGATTGATGTTGATTAAACATAGCAAAGCATTTTTGTTTTACACAGCCTCCAAAGTGCCGTGCTGCTTGAGCTCACTTGTGTTGGTTGACCTTGGACGTAGTTGAGTCATGGGCAGTTCTAGCTGCAATCTCAACAACCATCAAATCATATACATTGTCATGGTCTTGTTATCTGGACTTTGTACTTTCCTACCATGGAAGAGTTTTCACATACATTATACAGGAAATGAAGCAAAATGTAATTATAGCATTCAACATCTCCAAGACAGATAGATAGCATGAGGCATAGAACAGAGTTCAGCAGTCAGCTTTCAATAAATCTCACCAGGTAGGAAGGATCTGAGTGCAGCATACATCACTAAGTCACCTGCTTCAGAATTGTATCATTATCTCATCACAGGAACAAGGGGTTATAAGGTTATGGCAATTTCAAACAATCAGCTTTAAGCAGGTTTCTCTAAGGGACTTTCATTCTTTACTTTTACACATCTTCATTTGGGTTTTAACATATACTACAAAATTCCATTATGTCATATTAAATTGAGTTATCTCAATGAAAACATTTCTACTAAGGTTAACCTGGACATTTAATTCCATTAGTACCAGTTTTTCAACATAACAACTTTTCTCATAATAGCTTTTTATTCTCAAAAGGAAAAGACACAGCTACAGAGCTTTTGAATGTTCTAATGTGATTGAGCTGAACAGATGAAAGGTACTATAATGAACAAAATCACATATTTGCCCTTGACTTCAGCAGATGATAAATCAGGCCCACAGCCTTTGCATTAAATGTTTGTAACCTCCTTTCTAGACAGGAGCACAGAAAACTGTCACATTTTCAAGGGGAGATGTTTTCTTAATTCATTTCTTACAGGATAAAAGTCTTGGGATTTTGGCATGTTTGGATATGGGGGAATCTTCACTGCAAAAGAACAATGCAAAAAAAGTTATAATATAGTTGGAATCTCTGTTTCAAATAATCCCAAATAATCTTTTCCCCCAAGGACCTCACGATGCAAAATCCTGTGCCTTACGCTGCTACTAAATTAAATATTGATGTGCATATTATGGAGGTGGAGTGAGTGTAAAGACTCTCTCGGTGGTTGTGATTTTTCCTCCCTGCCAGCACACATTAAAAATGCAATTTTTCTTAAGTTTATCTATTGCATTCACTGCTCCCGTGGTATTTTTATATGTTCAGTAGGTGAAATGTTTTGAGAAAGCCCCTTCATAGACAGTATACGCTTAGCTAAATTACACACTATGCGATACGCGCTCTACAGATGCACATAGGCAGACTCCAAGGCTGAGCTTCTGCAAAACAATTTAAACCTTGGTGAAAGGACTGTGGATCACAATCTATTATTACTTAGTTTTTCATTGATGTTGCACAGCAGAAGCACAGTGATCAGCTTCATGTTTTGCTCTCCTTCCCCTTTTCCTTATGATGGTGTGATCATGAAGTCCTCCTGTACTCACAAAAATTCATTTTCACATATTTTTTAAAAAGCCTATGTTCTTAAAGTCTTAAGATACCCAGTTCTCTTTATAATTCAAAAATATATACAAGATGAAAACACAGAAATTGTATAAAAGGAATTGAAACTTTTTTTTTTTTCAGTTTCAATTATATAAGTGCAATTTCTTTATATACTCCTAAATCGTCTTAGCTGTAACTAAGATTAAGTTTTGGTAACTGGTTTAAATACCTAAAGAACTAAGCTGAACCAACTCCAGGTTAGGGAGTTATTTAGCTCAGTGTGTGCAATTTGTATGTACATTTAGACCTTGAAATTTGCATTCTAATTTAAAGCACGAGAGAGAGAGTGAGATAATATAAACAACAAAAGTAATCTTAAAAAAAAAGAAAAAACGAAAAAGAACATGAGCCAAAGTTAGTTCTTTAAAAGTAATTAACAAAAAAAAAAGTCTTACTTTTATCAGCAAAAGGATTTTCCTTTGAGGCTTTGCTTCCATTATCGCACAATGAATCTTCCGACATCAGAAAAACAGATGTTCACTTAAGTCTGCACAAATGCCAAAAGCTCTTTGTCTTAATATCCACTCTGGAAGGACTTCTTTGTTAATGAGGACAGATTAGCAATTTATTAATGTTCCTGCATCTGCTGCTGCTCGTGAGTCTTTCCCTTCAATGTGGTCCAAGTCAAATGCTATACAAAAAGAGTCTGAAAGAAAGCAAAGTATATAATGAGCTTTGTACAGGCAGAAACCCAGTAAAGAAACAGGGTGAGGATGGTGTGCTGCTACGGTTTGTAAATGTAATGGTATGTATCTGAAGTTGATGTGCCTGGCTACGAAAAATAGACCCAGGACTCCTACATCTGTATGCAGCAGTAGGCTAAGCACAACCGTCATGCTGGACGGTTGTTGGTCTGAATTAAGTGCACTGGTAACTTCACATTTAAATGTAGTCTCCAGAGCTGAAAAAACAGCCTGTGGACTCACTTCTCGCTACACAGACAGGGACAAAACCCCACGTAAAGAACGGAGTTTCAGGGGGGAACTTGGAGGACTTGGTATCTCCCTCTTGTCCGAAGGAATCAGGCAGTCAGAGCTGCACGCTTTGCAGAGAGAGCAGAAGGCTCCACCGTGTGGTCAGCTTGGTTCCTTGTCATTATCAGAACTGACAATAACGGCTATTGAACTAAATCGGTGTAATTCGGGTCTAGATGTCCATCCTATAGCAATGGCCTTGGCTCACATAGACTTTATTGATGCTATTCCTTCTGCTTTTCCTGTAACTTACTTGCATTGCACTTGTGATGTTTCTAGCTGATAAACAACTACATCTACTTTAACTGCACATTGAGATGTAATGATGGGAATCTAAGAGAACACCAGGAATACTAAATTCACATGAAGTTAATGTGGAAGTCAATAAACAATTAAACCCCTACAAGAAATCCAGATCAATATTTAAAACTTAAAGGTTATCCCTCAAATTCAAAAAAGAAATGGTGAATAATTAATTAGGGAGAAAAAAAAAACAACCACCTGAAGTTTGTAACATTCAGGATGCTTTTATTATTTGAATACCTTGTATTTACTTTATATTCTTCCTCAGCATAAATATTCCATGCTCTGCTAACTACTGAGTATCTGTAGATGTCTAGAGAGATTATTAACACATATCAATGGGAAAGCTAAGTGATTAGATACTTAGGCTCTGATTCAAAGTATGTTGAAGGCTTTCAGTAGGTTTTTTTCAGCGCTCTCTAAAGACTTTGAAAATGCTGTAGTGGGACCAAGGAGACCCATTGTAAAGAACTGGAGAATATTATCACCATTTCTATAGAATGAAAATTCCACTTCCTATTATACCCCTGTAGCTGAAAAGGTGGGAACACAATGCAGCTTCCTTCAAAGTCTTCACACACTCCTACCTGAAGAAAATTCATACATTTATCTAAGAAACATCATCTGTGGAAAGGTAAAGTTCTCATAATAAATGTTTTTGGAACAAAAAGAAGTGTCTGATTCAGATGAGTAATGTGTTTTTCACATTTCCTAGAAATACGTAATGTGACTCTGTTGTCTGACTATCATAGAAAACAATTCTTCTTGCAATGATGAATAATACAGTGAACATATTGTAAATGCCAGAACACAAAATCAGCCAGGAATCCAGACCACATTATATGCCACGTTCACAGAAGATTCTGAGGAAGGTAAATGAAACATTCATAAAATGGGAGAATAAAAATGTCATTTCAACTGGCAGAGCACCTTTCTGAAAACTCCTTTCTTGGCTGCTATTTTAATTCACTGTTTACATACTGTGGAAAAACTTATTGAAAGGAAATGATAGATCAAATATCAAGTGGACATTGGAATAGATAAATAATGCAAAATATATGTTTCCAACTACAAGGTCCAGACATTTAAGCTGCTCTGTTTAAGAACAAGAAGCTAATCCGATTTTGTTTTAATCTGATTTGGAATTTGTAACATGACCTAATATGTAGAAACCAGATCAATGAGATTAGGAATCTACACCTCTCTAAGGAAAAAGAGCCAACAGAATATTCCATAGACACACACAGAGACAAAACAATTGGAATCTGAGCTGAATGTAGCAAATCAAGATTCTATCATTTGAGATGACAAGCAATCATTTCCTGGAACGTTTAGCATTAATATGATTTGTTGTAGATCAGTCATAGGAGTCAAGAATACCTGAAAGGGTATGGCTGATGCCACTGGATGACAAATCTGCATTTTAGAAGAAGACTCTTACACATCTATTACTGACAATGCATTCTCACCCTGGCCAGTGCACAGAACCCAGCAAGAATTTCAAGAAAGGAAAGAAATGGCATCAAAACAATTCCTGAAGTATTTGTCTCCTGATTAGGGGAAGCATCTACAAGGTAAGATGTTATAAAATTGGGAAACGTAGCAATTAATCAGCTACCAAGCAGCAACGGGAAGAACAGGTGTGACATGCATCATGTAAGACCTGATGCTGGAGCTCAGTTCTGGAAATAAGGAAGAAGTTTCTTACAATAAGGGCAGCGAGGCACTGGCACAGGTTGTTCAGAGAGGTGCTGGGTTCCCCATCCCTGCAGACACTGCAGGTCAGACTGGACAGGGCTCTGAGCACCTGATCAGCTGTAGGAGTCCCTGTTTATCAGTGCAGGGGAGTCGGACCAGATGGCCTTGAACGGTCCCTACCAACTCAGACGATCCTGTTATCCTATGATTATTAGTTTTCAGGATGTTACAACTCAGAACGATATATCCAAACCAATCTAAAAACAACTCCTTTGTGAGACCATTATGAGAAACAGCATGTTGTCATCTCTAAACATGCCAGAAAGTCCGGATATCAGAATATCTAAAATCCCGTTAGCTGTGAGATTCACTGGTAGCTCACGAGCCATCAATGTTTCAGCAAATATGAAGATGAATTATCAATTAAGACAAATTATTGAGAGGTTCCTAGGAGCAGAAGTTACAGGGAATCATGGAGGTGCCTGAAGATTTTATTTCAGTAATAAACATGTCAAAACCCAAATAACCATGTCAATAATTATTAGATTCTTGGTAATTAAGCTTTGATTCAGCTCTCAAATCCTATCCCACATCTCAGATCTGTTTGACAACTGCTTAAATCAATTTATGTTGCTTTTTTCCCCAAAGGTAGATGGTTTGGCTGTTTTAATCCTTTTCACTGCAAGATCATCTGTAGGGAGTAATTGTCACTGAGCATTTAAATGAATGCAACAATAAACTGCAATTTCCTGTTCAAATAGCAAGACAGTTTCTTTCATTTTAATTCTTTTCTCTGTACTTTCTGAATCATAGCCAACAGTGCTACCCTCAGTGGTGGACCAAAGTCAGGATGAACCCAAGAAGGAAGCAAAGGGTGGAGCCTCTCCAATTACCCATCTCTCCATGATTTTCTGGTCAGGATATTCTTGCGGCAGTCTTTTGCCATAGCCTCCCAAAACTGTGCACAGAATCTTGATTTCCAGTGCATGAATCTCCCAGTGATGAATAAGGGGTATATTTAGAATAAAGGCATGAGCCACCACCAGGACACCATTTCCACTCTCCCTATCATTGAAGGAAATAAAGAGATGAAACTGAGGATGGAAATCAGAACACCACCAGCACAAATCATAGAATCATTATAGTTAGAAAAGACATCTAAGATCAACCTTCCACCTACCACTAACATTGCCCACTAAACCCTCAGTGTCACATTCTCGGAGTTCTTAAACACCTCCAGGAACAGTGACCCCACTACCTCCCTGGGCAGCCTGTGCCAATGCAGCATCACTCTTTCTGTGAATGAATTCTTTCTAATATCCAACCTGATCCTCCCCTCGTGCAACTTGAGGCCATTACCTTTCACCCTATCACTGCTACTCAGGAGAAGAGGCAAGAAGGAGAATAGCAGTAGGTCAGCTTGCTAGAGCTGTTGAGGAGGTTCTCCTAAGGAATTTGAAGAAAAATGATATTCCTTGTATGATATTTATTAGAGAAGAATTCATTAATTGAATAATCTACACCTACATGCCCTTGATAGTGTTGATCAATACCAATCTGTTTCCAAAGTAAACTTCTTTGGTCTCTGCCTTTCTATGAGCTGAATACACAAAACCCTCAGGGAAATTAATGCTATTTCTACTAAGTGAGCATCCTTTGTTTTGCTGGTTTGCAGAACAAAGTGCCAAGAAAGAACGGAGGGGAGGAGAGTAAAGCAATTATGGAAAGAAAGGAAATACCATCCCCAAGTTGAATTTAGCTGGTTGAGTTGGCAGGATAGGAAGAGTAAGGGTATAATCAGAGAGAATGGGAAAATAGAAGGCATCTAGTTGATGGAAGCATAAAATGGACTGCCTTTCAGCCTGTCTGTAATGCTATTAAAGCTGTTAAGTAGTTGTCCTTCCAAAGCTCCTTAAGGAAGCCTGCAGTGACTCTGACAACAGCTCTGCAACAAAACAGTGTATGGAGCTTTCTATGAAGCTGAGGATTCATCATGCCACAGGCTTTCAGCTCCACAGCACCAAACTCTTCCTGGTCAGCCCCTGGCAGCTCATGGGGTCCTGTGCAGGGCTGAGGCCTGGAAATTGCACGCAGCCCCAGAGCAGTGCATCCCTGGGGTGATTAGGGGGAGAAATGGCACGCCACGAGACTCTGTTCATTCTGACTCAGCCACAATTTGCTGAGGTGAGGAAATAGAACTTGCAAGCTGGCTGTTAGCAGCAAGTCACTGAACAGTGAACATGCCCAGAATTCCCACAAGATGGCTGCAGAGACTGCAGCATTGCAGTCCCAGTCCGAGGGCTGGAGGCTCAGGCTTTGAACACACGGATCTCACCGAGATTTTTCAAAACCCTGTGAGGAAGGATGAAAAATTTAAGTGAAACAACTCTTCTTGAGGTACTTTGTTTTCCTTTCGCCTCACATTCAGTTTTAGGTTATTATATACTGCATAAACATGTTTCAAATCATCAGCATCACATTGCTTTTCTTTCTACTTTTTTAAAGGAAATGCTTTTTTTAGAAGATCTGAAGCCATTACACTTCTTTCCTCTGCAAATAAGCTTGTTCTGTTGATTGCACTGATTGCCAAACCTGTCTTCTTTCTTGTATTTGGCTGTCATTTAGCTGTTCTTGTTTATCACCCATGCTCAGTATAGATGAGCTATTTCTTTGTATTTTCTATTAATTGGCCCTTGCACACTCTAACTCGATACTAGCTGTGAGACTTACAAGTTCAGCCAAGCACACAAGGACAAATACAGACATAAGTTTGGGTATGAAAAGCCTAACCAGTCACCTTACCCTGGAAACCTTGCCCTGATGAGGAAGATCAACACAACTTAAGCCAAAACAGAAATAAATCCAGACAACAGAACAACAAAACAGAAACCTAAGCCGAGGATGTTTACTCAATCAGTCTTAATGTGAACAGCTGCAATTCACATTCCACCTCATCCTACCTCAGACTGTTTTAGCACAGGCAGTGCAACAACTTCAACACAGGAAGATCTACATGTAATTACATAACTCTATGTTTTTGAGGTCTGAAGGACATAACATTGATTTTAGCCTGGGAACATCTTCTGAAACAGATATTAAATGTCATCACAGTCCAGAATCTAGTTACAACCCATCACTAATTGCTGCCTTAGTTTATAAAGTCCCACAATGAAAGGTTACACGAGAGTCTCCCAAATACATTTCTATCCTGCCCTTGGCTGAAACCTAGCATTTACCAACTTTGAAAGTTCTTGTATTTATTTAAAGCTATTTCATATCTCTATTGGAGGAAGTTTTGTAATAACCATTAAAGCAAAGACTGTTGGGCTGTAGGCATGATTACTTACAGGTTCACCTGTCCTTATAATGTACCCATTTTCAGTCTGATTCATGTAAGCTTAGTCAAAGTGCAGATGTCAACCTCAGCAATATCCTCATCAGAAGCCAGTTACTATTACTGGCCTTGATTTCCATCCAGGTCTAACGAGTAACACACTAATGTTGTCCTTTAAATGTGATCAACCATAATCCCTACCCTCACACAAATACTTAGTACCTTTGGGTTTTGTCCTCCTCTTTCTGCCTGAGCAGAATTATTCACCATCAGACCTCCATAGTTCATCAGAAAAACAAACACCACCAAACACACACAACTTTTCAACAGAAATCAAACTTCATGGCTTCATCTAAACCCAGGGCCTTAATTTTCATGATTATAGGGTATGCAAAGTAATGTGAGTCACACAGATATCCGCTTGGATATGACCATAAGACTTTGTTCTCTGAGCCCTGAATGTGCACATTTAACCTTCTGAAATCAATTTATACAGTCATTACTAGCTGTCGTTTCATGCTTGCGGATCTGAGGCTTGGCTCTTATTGAAGAGTTGATTGATTAATTTCAACATTGCGGAAGCCTCATTTAGCTAGGGGGACATTTCTGTAGTTTAATTTTCTAACTGAAAAACAACCACAAGAATACATATAAATTATCTAATTTTGAAGCTTTTCATGAGAATTTGCATTTGGACATGTGTTACTTGTTTTCTGAATACACTTTCAGTCATTGCATCACTGAAATTAGACATGTGCATGCATTTACCCCATTACCTACCAGGGAGTTTGAAGGGGCCCTTCCTATAGCCCAGCTGCATTTTAAAACGTGTAAAAAGAGTGAGAACTATATATCCCAAAACAAGGCCCATCATATGCCAGGTAGAGGGGAAGGTGCTGGATCTGTATGAAAGGAGAGATAAATGCTGAACCAGGAGAAACTGTTTTAGAACGATCTCATTACTAAAGCAGAAAGCACAGTTAATCATTTTGTTTCTGTTACCATGGGAAGCTGTTCCATTAAAGTAATTTCTCACTAAAAGAAAATACTGCATTAATATTTAATTTGAAATTAAGTGAAATTATGATAATTTGAAAAAAAAAAAAAACAATTGAAAATTAATTTATTTCTCCATTTTCCCTTCTCACTTAATTCAATGTGATAAAGAATCTGTGTGAATGAGAGGGAGCAGCTCCTTAAAGCCACACTTCACAAGTGAGAGAAAGTAATTGTTAATATACAATGTTTGGGGAAACTTGAAATCTTCAAAAACGACATGAAAACATGGAACACTTTCATTCATAAACCATAAATCATAGTCTTTGAGGTATAAACAAAGCACACTGAAATAGAATTGGTAAGTTTTATCCAAGCTTAGGACCAAAGGAAGTTGCAAACGGAAGATTCTTCAGTGTATGCATGAAGTTCAAGAACTTGTGTCATCAGATGAATTACAAAAAGATTATTACTTTCCCTGCTCAAGAAGTTACTCTTTTCTTTCTTTCACAGGAATACTGTACTGGCTCAGTCATGCTGCAGATGATTAAAAAAACCCATAACAACACAACAAAAAACCTGGTACGAAACACTTCAAAATTAATACATAACTCTCAGAGATGTAAAACATTCAAGATATTGGGGTATGTGCTGAAGCAGAACTAAAATTTACTCATCATCAGCTGAAAAAAGCTAGTATTAAATTACCTTTAGTATTCTAATATAAATACTGACCTTATATCCATTCATTTTAAATCACAATCTCTCCTGAATGTGCTTTGTTTTCCTATAAACATGAGATACAGATTAATATAAATGTATCACAATGAATTATGGAAACAAATTAAAGGTACAAAGAAATTGTATGTGTTCAGATGATTTGTGCCTGCTATCCAAAAAGGCCATGTCAGATATTAAGAATAGACTAATCAAGTGTTGTGAGCTAATTAGGCAACAAAACAAGCAACACTAAGAACAAGTATACTTAATATGGCCTTACAGTATTTGATATTGATGGCTTTAATATTTCCATCCTCTGCTCTCCAGAACTGGTTCGCTTTTTCCATTCTTCTGGTTTTCTTTACTTCTAATGCCCTTCCATATGGCCCAATGATTCTGCACATTTAAACAGCCTCCACTGATAGCTGACTTATTCATACCTTTCAGGAGGCACAGAGAAGCTGAAGAGCATCACAGATGCCCATTGGAAACATCCCTTACAGAAAGGTAATTTCATGCCCAAGGAAGACACGCTTATTTGTCCACCTCTACCCCTGAGGTTAAAGACAAGTTACTGAGAAATCTTAGGGGAAAAAAAAAACCCAGTTGCTTAAAGGAGAGTTAAGTGGCAGTCAAAAGAGACTCTTTAGTTTCACTAAACCTAGTAACCATGGACAATCATTTCTTTCCAGACTCCTAAAAAAACTTCAGACAAAGCTGTCTTAAAAATCCTTATCTTAAGGAAATTCTGGCAGGGAGGCTGCATTGTGGGTGTAAGGAGTGTTTTACAGCAATTATCTCCTATTAGTGGTGTTTAAGTAAGAAATCAACATTCAGCTCTTCCCATATATAGACAATAATGTCCCGGAGGCAGCTAACTCATAAGATCAAAGAAGTATCTGTATATGAAATAGTGAAGCACAGTCCATCCCTTCTTTGGCTAATTAAGCACAAACCAGTATTAACAGCTTTGAGAAAATCCAACAGAAATTTAAGCATCTGCTATTTTCCACTCATCTCTTAGACTGGGCTTTCTTGGCATATGAGCTGTCTTTTGGCTGATTTCCACAACAAGAAGAGAGCTTGCACGATAGGAAAAGTCAAGAAGAGTCCTCGCTTTCCCACCATCCATCCTCACTCCTCTCCAAAAAAAAGTGATAAGACCAATGCAGTCTCTTTGGGCATGGAAGAACACATCACTAAATTATATTAAAAATATATATATTTTTATATATATATATATATAGTCATATATACAGCTGAAATATTTTTAACCTATTTTCCCCAGACATGAAACGACTTGGCAATTCTTGATGACCTTTTTAGTGACTTCCTTTCTTGCCACCCTATCTGCTACAGATTACTGCCTTCCTGGCTGCTGCTAGCTGAATTTGTGAAAAAGCAACATTGCCAACAAATCAGCCACATAAGAAAAAGCTTGTAACTCTCCTCCTCCTCAAATACTTTCATGTATCTACATTCTGTAAAAACTCTGTGTTCCCACATTTACCAGGAGCTACAAACATTACTGAAGAAGGAAAACTGCACATAACTAATCTTCAAAATGATACCGCATGAAAAGCAGTCTTCTCTACAGAGTTTGACCTCTTTTATCAGGAGTTTACAGAAGTTGATGCCCAAAATAATTAAAACACATTCTCTCTAAACAGTTCCAGTCTGGTTGAAGCAAGGCTACAGTGAAATGTAGTTTGGGATCTCGTATATAACACTAGAAAAGAAATCATAGCAGTATAAATTACATTTTGATCCCTAACATAGGCAGTTTAATAGGCCAGATTCAGCAAAGCATTTAAGCAAATGTTTAAATCCCATTGATTTAAGTGGGATTTAAGCACATATTAAATACTTAGTTGAATTGTGGCCATACTGTGAAGGGACTCTTAGAACAAGGAAAGCGCAGTAGGCTTCGAGGATCTTTATTTACAGCTCAGATGTTAACTTAGCAAATTTGGCTTAGGAACTTGTATAATGCAAAAGGAGCCAAGGACAGACTGCAAGAACATTTGGCTGCCCTGGGTCACTCCAGGATAATGCAACATATCAATATGGGGTAGATTTAATTTCTGAAATACTTTTATCTTATAATTTACCATGTTTCAGTTACAATTAAGGTGCACCGCCTTAATGTGTCATTCAGCGCTTTATTGTACATACAGACTTCAGATGCTGCCAAATTTCTAGTGCTCTCAGTTATTCATCTCTGTTTCTTCCCTCCCACTTTTAACCCCAACCTTCTGGTTACAGGGTGAGGAGGAGGCAAATGACATTTGCTGTTTGTCAGTCAGCTCTCACTGTGCAAACTTAGAAGGAAAAAAAAGTTAACAGCACCAATCCGTCATCCCGGAATATGAAGATGTGAGGGATCAAACCAGACATTACATCTCAGAGAAGTCATGCTAAAATTGTGTAATTTCTCTTGTAGGTATCAAAACTATGTTTAGTCTACATGTAATTTCCGAAATACTGTACATGTCACAAAGAATTATACTGCCTATAGGATGACTTATTATTTCTTTATCTTCTCTTCTTTACTGTAGACATTATATAAGTTTGTGAGCTCTACTGACACTACTGCAGATGGTTGAACTATTTCTATTTATCTTGCAGAGTAGGAGTTAGCTTTTTGGGACATTAATATTCCTTGTTGTCAGTTCTTCTTTTTGGGAAGAAGCCTATTTCTGGGGAAGTCTGGGAAACTTGGTTCCCTCACTCTAAGAATAGCACAACAGGAAACAGAGCGTTATATCATGTCCAGGCACTAACATTTGTAGTGAAATTAGGACTCGGGGTTTTATGAAATCACCTAATAGTATTTGAAAATGGATTAGTTTTGAAATCATTTTTTATTTAGCAGAATGCTCTGAGGCTTAAGAGAAATTTTTCTCGGTGCTGTCATCACGGCAGGATCCAGTTAAAACATGATCAAACATTAGTGAGCTTAAAAAAAAACATCTTGGTTATATTACACAGGCTTATTCCTAAAACATTCTGTTCTATAGATAACATTGTCAAAGCTGATAATAGCCACAATTCCCATAAATAAGTAACGAGGATTATTTAATATTAAATAAAAGATGAGCAATGTTTTTCGGGCATTTAACTGAGGTGGGGGAAGGGATCCTAAAGTAATCCCAGATTTACAGATAAAATCTGCAGATTTGTGCTGAACAAATTTGTGATATGATAGAAGCTACAGCTCACCTTTCCTGCTTCCTTCCAGATGGAACATTTTCAGAAGACCTTATTTCATTCCAGGGAAGGTGCACGAATCCACTTACAGTAGAGACACTGCAAAGACAGCATAGAGAATTATTCAATCAGCTCACCAAAAAATCTCTCTAAAACATCACAAGACAAACTTAACTGTATGATAAACTGACTTCTCTGTCATTGCATAAGTTTGTACTTCTCGTAATTAAACTCTGATGAGGAAGTTGCAGTAACTAGTTCAAATATTGACCTTTGTGAGTGCGAGCATGGATGAGTACACGCAGTACTGGGTGTACAAAGGACTGGCCCTGCTTCTTCTCACCTGAGTGTGTGCAAAATGCTCTCATTTCACAGCTGACTTGCTCTGGATTTCTTAGCTCTGTGCTAATCCCAGCTTGAAATTTAGGACACAACAGTTTCTGAACTGAGGCCAAGAGTGTTTCTAGTGATTAGCAGATAAATTAGGAAAATACTCAGCCTATTAGAATGAGTATACTTAAAAATATGATGAGATGAAATCATTTGCTTAACTCTGACTAGAACAGTAAAATGGCTCAAAGCTTTGCACTCTGAAGCACATTACCTGGCAGCTCATACAGTCTATCAGAGAACGAAGAGTAAATCAGTTTCAGCAACAGCACTCATAATTTTATGACTACTAAAAAAAAAAAAAAAAAAAAAAAAAAGCCACTGTAGACATTTACTCCAAAGCAAGTTTTTGCATTACTAAACAGACATCTACAATGGAAAAAGGTTTAATTTGTCTTTATTCTCAACTGTGACAAAACACATCAGTCTCTTTTACCTTCACAGCTGAACCAAGTCTGTTCCTCTGAACATAGAAAGGCTACAAAAGACTGCCGTAGGAGAAAGCATAAAAACAACTTCATAAGAGTGACTTTTTTTGCCTCTTAAAATGCAGTAGAAGTTTCCATACTTTGTGTTATCACTTACCAAAGAGTCTAAACTCCCAAAAATCAGTCACATAGCTTACGTGGCACAGCAGTACAATATGTTCAGGTTGAACAGGGAAAAATTAAAGATTTTTGAATAAACTTTCTGCACGTTACTACATTAAGCTGGTGTCAACTTCATTCAGAATTTAAGCTTAATATATTCTGTCCCAAAATAAAAACTAAAGAGGTGCTGCTCTCATTCAGAAAATACAAATCCATATCTCATTCATGTATTTAAGTAGGAAATTCAGGAGTCACAGTAGGCCTAAGAATCTCATGTCTTTGGAGTTAAAGTGCTTTAAAAGTTCCCATTTTTAATTCATAAGAGAATGATAAAGATGAGACTAAGAGGGAAATAATATGATGTTATTTGACTAGCTAGACCATCAAACTGACACCAGTCAGTATCTCCCCAAAATATGTAAACAACAAAACTCACTAAAACTGAATTTATTAAAAAAAAAGACAAAACTTGGGATAGATTCTACAGTGAATTGTGACTCTGCTTTACTCTCATTGCTTTATATGCATAAGAGCAGTAGTGCACACTGACGTTTATGCAGTTGGTTAAAGTCACATCAATAGGACAATACTCAAGGGGAATAATGGGGGTGGGGAGGAAAGGGGAGAGTGAGCCTGGATTTTTCAAAGGGTGAAAAACTGCTGAAACTCATGGGCCAGTGTTGGCATCCGTTAAAGGAAAGGGAAAGCAAAACACAGTAACCTCACTCCAGCTTATTTGTTGCTGCTTAGCTATGTATTATTATTATTACTATTTTATTAACATGAATATGCTTTATAGTTTAGGATGACTGTCAGTGCCTCTGCTCAAAAGAGGAAGAAGTCTAGGACTGCAGAGCTATAAAATCCAAGGTTTTTGCTTGGATGCTCCGTCCTCTGCCTCGTTAATGAGTGCCACAAATATATGTCTAAAATGGCATTTGTAGGTTATGGTTTTTTTCAGACTGCAGGACTCCCAAACTACATGAGCCAATGCTACACAGGCCTGTTTGAGCATCGATAGCCAGCCAGCAGTTGCAATGGAATGATCAGGAGATTAATTTCACCTGCTGCCTGGGCAAAACATCCTGCTTTAAAGTCAAATAGCACGTTTTGCCCTCAGACTGGTAAGAGTAGGCTGTTTGTGGTACCAGAATGATGACTGCACAAGGCACGAGCAATCACCTTAGGCAAACCACTCTCAGTGGTGTAGCATGAACAAACAGATCAGCATTTGCCAAACAAGGACGTATGTTGTCACCAACACAACACTTTTATACAATAATACATCAAGAGGCACTCAACCAGTGATGAGACTTTGAAGGAATGTGATGAAAACACAACCTGGAGAATTTATTGAGTCGTCATCACAGAGAGGAGGGAATTTACTGAAGGGATCACCCAAATGAGGCTGGAAGGCTCTAAACAATGTAATTGGTCTTGTTAGCATCTAGGGGATAAACTATCTCTCAGATGGAAACTAAACTCAGAAGAGGGGAAAGTTATTTGATGAACTCACCACAATAAACCACAAAGAGTCATCTCAAAAGCAAAGCTGTTTGCAGGCCAGGAAAGAGACACAGATTTGGAATCCTCAGATATAAACATTCAGGGTCTTCTAAGAAGCCTTTCTAGATCTCAGTAAGCACATCCAAAAATCATAGATTTTCCAGCTATTACTTCAGTTTCTGTGAAGTGAGGTGGTTTTTTTTTTGTTTGTTTGTTTGTTTTTTAAATCATTTCTCACAGAATTCTTTGCCCTGTCTCAGATAATTCACAGCATATGATCCTGTAAAGCTGCTGAAGGAGCAATGCCACAGACATATTTCCCCATAGCTTTCTTCTGTTTTTACAGGTCTTCCTTTTTGGTTTGAATGTACTTAGGTGGATTTAATTGGCAACTACTTATTGCACATCTCACCAATTCTGTAGTAGAGCTCTGGTTTTATTACGCAGACATTTCTCTTGTATCTCAAATGAAACTGTAGCTCTGCAGATAACAGAACATGGTCATGTGAATTCCCACTAATAGTTACTTAGGAATGCAAAGCATCTAAATCAAATAGCTATCCCTATTACCAAAACAACGGTACTCTCCATAATTAATTTTTTTTTCTTTTTTCCTTTATTTCTTCAGTAAAGGAGCAAAAGGTCAGGGCTTCCATTACACAAACAGGAATCAAGAAAGAGAGTAAGATCAAATATGTTGGTTTTTCCAACAACTTCTAGGCTCAAAGACGAGCAAGTCTGTGGAAAAGTCTATACACAGAATTTGTGGGCACCATTATGTCATTTCCTCCTGCTTTTTCATGAATTCCATGATCATTTAATGTAGCACTTGCAGGAAATCCATTAAGAAGAGCACTGAATGCAGCAACTACAGCAGTGTTGTGACTTCAAATGAAAACAGACACCGTCCAAAGATTATTCCCAAGAACAGTATTAAAAATATTCACCTCAACAAATTCCAAGAGCTTTGGGTAGGTGGGTCTAGCAGGTACCTGTATACATTTCTGGAAAACCATTGCTGACAATCAGATTGCAGGAAGAAGAATCCTGTAAATTAGACCATGCTTCTGGAGAAGCACCAGAATTGGTACATAACCATTATGGGAAGAACCACGCAATTCCTGCAATCAATACACAACAGTAAAGCAGCAGTGACTCTGAGCCACCCATTTGGGAGGAACAAAACATACATTTTTCCTTTGTGCCCATTATGCTGTAGAGTACTGATCTTGAGGTCTAAAAATTTCAAAGATGTACTTTCATTGGTCCTTAAAAAGTCACCTCTGTGTCTTACCTCAGTATATCCCCTACACCAGTCTGTGACATATAGAAGCTGGTTGCACCAGCTTGGCATGCACTGCAGAAACTCCTGCATCTATTGGAAATGAAGGGGGGCCAATATCTGATGCACTGTAGCAAATAGGGAAGTGATGGAGTCACCGTCCCTGGAGGTGTTCAAGAAACATGGCACTGAGGAAGGTCAGTGGGCAATATTGGTGGTGAGTGAATGGTGGACTTTGAGGTGCTTTTCAACCTTAATGATTCTGTGATTGGATTAGGGTTAGTAACAGTGATCTCACAATCCTGCTGCCCAAGACTGTGATTACTCACAAAATACCAAGTTGTGAACACTGACTGAAAATACCATCACCAAGTAAGACAGAACTAGAAGGAAAACAATGGAGAATGACAAGAAAAAAAAAAATCTTCAAACATCTATTAGCTTATAAAAGAAGAAAAATAACGCAGAAGTTTTTAGAGAATAGCCAACGTGGGAAGGCCTCAAAATTCTACTTTTTATACCATCTTTCCCATGAGACTTTGAAAAACACGAGTTTTCCTTAGCATATTCTGTGGATAATAGGAACCACAATACACAGACCTGACCCATGCTACTTATTTCCAGAGGAAGGTGCAAACTTTGTAGATGGCAATTATAGAACAAAATTTATGGTATCAAATCATATACATAAGAGATGAAATAGTGCTTGTAAGATTTCTATGTCCCCTCGCAAATGTACTCTAAAATCTCATTAGCTCCCCTTATAATCTCTGCCAGTGGTGGCTGCACAATGCATTCACCCATTCACACCAGGCTCCTTTCCATGAACCTTAATTCTGCTGCTGTTTACACCAAGTTTCAGTTAGCATCAAGATGTCCCAGCATTCTGCCTTCAACTCTCGCTAGAGTTTATCATAATGGGTATAAATCTCAAATTAAAAGAAAAAAAAAACCAACAAACTTTGTTTCTCTTATACAAGATGACTTCCATCTGATGGATGGAGAGGGCTCCAGTCAGCAGAACTGGCCATCTGTTTTCCCTTTGTCTCTGTATGTGCTACGCCCAACTTGGGTTTTCTGCTGAAAACAAGAGACTCAAGGTGGCAATAGAGAGCTGAAAAAGACGCATTCCAGGAAAGTACTATAAATAACCCTTTTGTTGCTTGATGTGTTGATAAACCTCTTTCTGGAGTGGCCTCCGGTGTTAATCTGCCCTTCAGTCTCTCAGCAATTCCCATCTAAAATTATCAACAACTAGTTTTGTCAGTAGAGACTGTTTATTTGAAGTTTCACGACTCCCAGTTTGCCGAATATTAACTGCTTTAAACATAAGCACACAGCCACGGTCTAGAAAAACCAGTGCTGTTAAAGCTTACTTCAAAATACAGTTATGAATTAATTTAACATTATAAAATTTAGCAACATTTAACATACTTGGGATATATTAAGTGCCTTAGGAGCAAACATTTTATTTAATTTAAATGGTATTAAAATATATATATGATTTTAAGATTATTTTAGAAAACAAACATATGCAATTTTCCTTAAATAAGTAAAATAATTCTATTCCAGAATGCTAACTGGATGCAGAGTTGCTGCTGTGTGCTGCTTGACAATTGCTTGTTCCCATTTCAGAGGTGACAGCTTATTAATAATAAACTTTATTCGTAAGTAGCTATCTAATATCTGTAACATACGTATGTCCAGATGATGTACACAAATTGACTCTTGTTTAGTAGCATTGGAAAGCCTCCACCAAAGTTAGTAATTTTAGAATTATCGTTTGCTAGTATATCCCAAGATAAATATGTCCAAAAAAAAGGTAATATTTTCTACAAGATTATCCTTAATTAGTATTTGTCCCTTGAAAATCTTGTAATACTATGCTTCCTCCAGCCCAAGTGGCTGTTGGCCAAGGAACTCACTGTGTTAAGGGCTGGGCCAGAGCTGATAAGGGTTTATCTTCACTTCAGTGGACTCAGATCAAGCCTATGGTTCCTGCCAGGGGAGAAAAATGTTTTTTATAAGTAGGGAAGACAAATTTCTGCCTAAGCTCCTGTTTCTGATCAGAGCAAGTGCTGAAGGCTTTAAAGCTTTAAAGCTGATTACAAATTAAAATATCTCTGTCCCCAGATGCTTGTCTAACTTCAAACAATTGGCTGCTGAGCTGCAGCCACAGGGACAGGTGTGCTAAGAGCTGACACCTACTTCAAGATCAGAAGAGGGCACTCGGGTTTAAGATACACTCAGAATAAGCCAAGACAAAGAGGAAAAAAAAAACCAACCTGAAACGTGTTGAGAAATAGTCTTTTGTTATTCTGACAGTAGAGATGACACGAAGACCTAAAAGACAATATAATGAGTTAAATTTCCCGACGTTCATTTATGTTGTCACCAACAATCAGCCTTGAGATTCATTTTCACCCCACGTAGAAGTCAGCCCTACATAAGGCCATAGGCAGAATACTATCAGTTGCAACTGGCTCAGAGGCGGCAGCTCAGCATTGTCTGTAACACCTCTCCACTCGTTATGTTCATTCTACATCACTGAATATGAAACAAGAACAATAGAATCATAGCATTATTTGAGTTAGAAGGGACCATTAATGGCCATCTAGTCCAGCTCCCCTACGCTGAACGGGGACATCTACAGCCAGATCAAGCTGCTCAGAACCCTGTTCAGTCTGGTCTTGCATACAGATACACCTCCTGAAAGTCCACATTTATCCAAACCAGCCACACAGGTTTAAAAGATTTAGCGAGCAAAAAAATCATGCACTAAGTTACATATTACCTAGTATCTATTCCTTTGTAAGCTAGCAGTGGGGAAAAAAAAAAGGCTAATGCTTTGGAAGGAGATGTTCCAAACCACCTGAGACTAAACCAAATTGCACTACTGCAACAAAGAATTTTAAGTACAAGTGCCCATCAGTCTTTGTTTTCCGAAACACTGCCTGTCAAATTATGAGAACCCTAGGATGAGTTTATTTTTATTTAAAAAAAAAAAGTATTATGTTCTATTAAAAAAAAAAAAAACTTATAAAAAGCTTTATTTCTTATGCTACATACAAGACAGGAACAGAAAGGAAAAGGCATACTTCTATGCAAATTACTGAATAGCTTTAGCAAAGGAATTAACACAGTAAGTAGAACAAATTAAAATCAGGGATCAAAATATTTGGGTTTCAGCAGTCTCTTGATGCAATCTATGCCTATGAAGAGACTCTACCAACCTATACAGTATACAACTGACCCTATAAGAGCTTACTAATATGCTGTTTTCCAATGTAATAGAGTCTTGTGTGCCTTTTGGAACAGAAATGAATTCCTCTAGGACTACTTAATTCTGCGGTACCCCTCGCTTGGACTAGGATTTTTAAATCTTATTCAGCATCTTTTAGATCATCTTCTGAAGGAATTGCTACCAAGACAGATATCTCCTCTTGTCCTGTGAAAAGATGTTCATATTAATCTTCTAAAACCTCAGAGAAGCATACATCATTGCCACAAATGCCAAAACACAAGGCATCCATATCTTGAGAGAAAAGAAACAAAAATTCTAAGTTACAGTTTTACTGTGAGTTACTGTGAGGCAATGCTTCTGTACATACTGTACAAATAAGGTTTGCCAAGACACCTAAACAACCTACGTTATTCAGCAGATGAACATGTGTGTGCGCGAATGCAGTGCCAAGTACAAATCCACAGCCTGTGCAGAATTCCAAAAGTATAAATTTGATTTACAGGGGGCAACTTGTCAAATTTTACTTTAGTTCTCATCTTCATGTTTTCTCCTTACAGCTGACCCATGTCTCTACTCCCTTGGACTAGAGACATGGATTTTCTTGACCAGCGTGCCAGAGACTATTCTCTGCAAATGTTTTTTCCTAATTTTTTCCTTTTGTTTTTTGTCTTTCTTTTTGTTTGCTTTTCAAACTCAAGCAGTTGACTGAATAAGCTAGAAATGCAGATTTACACACAAACACAATATTGTCTTTCATAGGGCCCACCACATGCTTACACAGCAGGCATGACACTTTACCCAAGGGCCAAAATAAGAACCTGTAGCTTGCCAGACTCTTCTTAGAGCTAGCCAGTCATCACATCTCCAAATTAGTGAAGTCACAAGTATGGTATCACTGAAATGGATTCTGTTACTGTACAGCTATTCTTTTCATGCATATTCCCAGCTATGACAACAAAAAAAGAGTCTGATTTCATAGATTAAACATACGATCTGCTACAAAGAACTAAGAAGGTAGTAACACCCACAAGAATTTACTACAGTTGTGAGTCAGGATTGTGATACCAGTGTCATGGAATGTCTGAATATTTTACCACAGACTGTACAAGGGGAATACGCTATCAGAAATATCCAGAAGTTTTCCATTAGCCAAGACAGAGCAAGAAAATACTCTTGACCATAAGCAACAACATCACACTGAGGCACAGATATTAGAATATACTGAGATATGGTTCTCTTCTCTGGTGCGTGGCAGAAGGATTCTTGATTGTACCCCAGGAGAACAGGGAGCTGAATTTGAACATAAGCAGTTAATTTATGGCTAACGATAGCAGCAAAACTGCATGCTTATCATGAGAGTTAAAAATTTCAAGGGCAAACGTTCACAAAGGTGAGCACCAATACAGCCTTAATGAAGCTTGAAAGGAAAGGGACATAAATTAGTATTACTATATATTTTTTTTCTCAAAGGAGAAGGCCAAAAGTATATTAATGTATATGCAGAATATGAAATACAGCAAATGGAAAAATAATTAGGATAAAAAGAGCAGCACTTTAGCATGATTGATTTGCTATTTGAAAGTTAATGATGAAAGACGCTGCCTTGGAAAGGAAAATCAGGTCTGCTTAAAGGCAGACACTCCTCACTTTATTCACAAAAAATCATAAAATAATGAGAAAAAGTTGAAAGCTGGGGATTTGTTTTGGTGAAATATAACATATCGTAGATGTTAAATAAGAAAAAAAAACAAAGAGTAGCGAAAAGTGATTTCAAACTGAGACTTTTAAGGGAATATTATAAGGGAACCACCCCTTTTTCTCTTGGAAAGAAGATAATGACTTAACAGCTCTTTAAATAAGACCTTTGGTATTTTCAAGTACCCAATATAGCATCAGGAAGGGTTATAGGAGCAATATTGCCAGCTTCTCTGATCTCATCCATTTCTATCTGATCAAGCCAGTAACAGGCTGGACAGAGAGTGATCAGCTCTGTATGAAATAAAGTGCTGCATGAAGTTTAGTTCTCTGGTGTCACGATAAAATGGTGAAAATAGCACAGAGAAACCAAGGATACCTTGAAACTGTTAGAAAATGAAAAGAATTCTAAAGGACAAGACAAAATTCTGCAGGAGTTCTCAGTTCATTTAGCCCTTTAGCCGCTACATCTCTTAGTGGGAGCACACTTTGCATTGATTTCCATAGGATAACTAAAGATGCAAGTATTGTTATTCCCCATCAAATCCTTTCTGTTCTTGTTAAGGCAAGGGAGATACAAGGACAAGTCTTGCTCCTTTTCTTATTATCCTCCTTTCAGGGCACAGTGGGGATTTGCATTGAGGGTTTAGTTTAGTTCCAGCTTGTGCACAGCTCTCCTTGATAAGCATACAAGTGACGAGAGCATCCCAAGACTGTGCCTATTTCATTATAAAATTCTGAAGTGAGAAGTGAGAGAGCCCCCACTCCACGATACCAAGCAAAGCCCTAGAGAATTTTGCATTCAAAAATTAAAATGTAGACAATTTCTAACAGATCAGAGCCTGTCACTCCAAGTTTTGTCTAGCAACACATCACTTCTCCATCACATTTAGCACCACTGTTGTTACCACTCTGAAAAAGATCATAAAAGGATTAGACAAGTGCCCATTATTGTTGTCCTTCACATAATGTCTTGACAGTGCTTATTTACATGATTAGAACAGTGGACTAATTTGCATGCAAGGTATTAAGATATTCTGCAATTTATAATCTTACATTTCCTGGAATTTTTAATTAGCATTTTCATTTTCAGGAAAGAAAGAAGGCATTTCAGTGCCTTTTTTTTGTTGTTTTTTGAAGTGATGATCTAAGGCTGAGTCTGGAACAGAGCTTGTCTGGAAGGAGGGCAGTCAGCAGGACTGAGGGACATGGTTACTGGGCATGGTGGTGATGGGTTCATGGTCAGACTAGATGATCTTGGTAGTCTTTTCCAAAAGTAATGACTTCATGACTCCATACAGCTTAAAAAACCCCATAGATTACACTGTTAAATATCTGCTTTTCCATCCCATAAATTCTTGCAGCAATCTCCATGGCTCTGAATGCACCACAGGAGGAAAGGAGTAACATCGTGGGCTAAATTAATGTCACATGAATAATAAGAACTTACTCATTAACTAAATGCTAACATTACCCTGCAGCTCCATGAGATGCTGGCAACACCTGTGTGAGTTAAACATCAAAACGGAGATAAAGTCACCATATGCCTACTCCCTAGAAGGGTCGCCTTTAAAAAATACACGTAACTGCTGTTTCTTTACTGTGCTATATTTCACTGATTCTGGTAAATAACACAAAAATACTCCAGCAACATGGATCTCCTGCAGTTTAAACCATTGCTCTACCAACTGTCATGCTATATGCATGGCACTTTATGTTTGAAATGTGATACTCCAAAAATGTGAGTGAACTTGACCTCACCCTCAGCTCTGGACTTGCAAAATGATCCCTGCTTGAAACTTCCTCACATTTCCTTTCATGTGCCAGATCAAGTCTGAGACCAATCAGATAAAGCAGCATGGCTTGAAGGCTTGACTCACAGCTGTCCAGACAGTTAACCTTTGCTATGGAGGGAAAAAAAAAAAAAAAAAAAAAAAAAAAGAAAAGAAAACAATCAGTTTTCTTTGCAGACTTAAAATATCTGTATCACATGATGCGACATTAATTTCCCAGCAGTGTACACTTTGAAGCTGACAAGTGTTAATTCATGATTAAAAATTCCAAATTAATCTAAGTGCCTTCATTAAGATGGGTCTCTTGGTAGCATTAGTGACCACAGGAAAACAACTGGGACTCCATCTGTCCATGTAAGTAGGAGGAAGGTGCTGCAAGAGACCTAATTATAGGGGAGATCAGTCAGCTTTTGCAGCAGTTGGGGATCAGATAGAGTTGACTCCAAAACAGCCTGAATTAAAGTGAAGTTTGCTTGCAATTTAGCATTAGGATAAAGGATAGGATAGTGTACTTAAAACAACCCAAGGGGATGGTGGGAAAAAAAAATATGCGAAATCATGGAATGAAGCTTAAGGCTGGAAAGGACCTCTAAGATCAAGTCCAATCATCCACCTACCACCATTACTGCCCACTGAACCCCAAGTACCACATCTACGTGTTTCCTGAACTGAGGAAAAATACTTGATTTACCCATTAAACATATATCCACAAAACACCAAGAATGCATAAGTTGCAGTAGATACATAAAAAGTATAACAGGGAAACAATGCAAGAGAACTGCAAGAGAAATTGTGACTTGTGAAGAAACCTGACATTAGGGAATAGTGACAGCCTCTTACAGATGCTATGCTTTTGATAAGTATTCTGCAGCTATTGCATATGCTCTGAATATGCATTAACAGCTAAACAAATCCACAGTGCCTTGTTAGGACATAACATTAGGTCTTTTTTATTTTTCTGGTAAGTCATTAATTCCAGAACCTTTTTAAAGTAATAAGTTCACTTTAAGTAAAATACAGCTAACTGTAGAGTTTGTTAAATTGCAATAAGCGTACGTTATAAACATTAAATAGAAAGAAAACACACCTAGGAGGAACACTACAGATGATTTAAATCAAGAACTAAAGGCTATGAAATAAATAGAAAAATTCAAAAAGCTTGCAGGAATTAATAGTTTCTGGAAAGATTCAAAGCAGTTTTTCAGTTCAGACTAAATCCTTATTTAGTACATATTAGACTAAAAAAAAATGCCCTCTGGTGTCCATGTGCTGACTTGCTCTCATGATGGAAGAACAGGAGAAATGTGGGAGAGGAACACTACCAGTTTACTCTCAAACGCTTGTGTGAGTAATTTTGATACATGAAGAGTCCACTGAGTTCACCAGAAGTGTTTTTTTAAGGGGTTTCTCGCAGGCATCATTCACAGAATTTAAGCCTTAAAGGCTGTTAGCTTTCCTCCCTGATAATAAAGTTATTTGCATAGTGCCAGATGAACAGAGCCAGTCATTAAGAGGAAATAAAGATTGCACTGGACAATAAATCCATTTCTCAAAATTCTTTACTATAAGAGAGCAGAGGTACTGGCACAGGCTGCCCAGAGAGGCTGTGGATGCCCCGTCCCTGGAGGTGTTCAAGGCCAGGTTGGATGGAGCCCTGTGCAGCCTGGTCTGGTATTAAATGTGGAGGTTGGCGGCCCTGCCTGCAGTGGGGATTAGAGCTCCATGATCCTTGAGCTCCCTTCCAACCCAAGCCATTCTATAATTCTTGATGTGATTCTCATAATTACATATAAGTATTTATTACTTATTATTATTTAATGTCATATGGTCAGAGATGTCAGTGAGTTGACTAAGCAATCAAGAAGCTTGGAAATATTTGTGACCTGCAAAGCACTTTTTATTTTATTCTATTTTTTAAGTATTTTAGACACATCATCCTAAATATTATAGCCGTTGGCCCTTAAATTTGTGGGAAAATAACAACAACTTTTTTCGCTGCCATAATTATCTCAATTCTCTCTAAAAGTTCACAATGGACTCATGGTTATCTGAGGGATTACTCTGATAGAGGTATCTGTATTTGCACATCCATCTGCACTAAATTCTCACGCTTTTCAGTACCTTTTTATCCTGCTGAAAGTGCTACTTGTCTCCCTCAAGTGCAATGGACATTAAGGTACATTATAAAAACGTCAAAATTGCTCACAAAAAGAAATTAGTAAATTCTTAGAAATGTGACACTGAAATGATGGCACCATCACCACTGAAAGACTTAAGTGAACACAATTACTGTAATTTATATCTTGTGCAATTACAGCAATTTGAAACTATTCATTAATACACACATAAAATCTGTTACCACGTTAACTTTTTAAACAAAATGATACGCTTCAACTTAACGAAATTCAACCCAACTACATTACTCATTTCTTGTCAATTTTGTTGCACAACTACAACTCAACCGCAGAACACAGCACTGCTGCTGAAGTAGCGAGTTACCTGGGTGGGATCAGGATGATCTTGTGCTGTTTCTGGTAGTGATGGTGAAGAACCTCTCAAAAGGTCTTCTGTCTAAGTGCCATAACTCTCTTTTATTATTGTATAAATACAGCATTAAGGAATGTGCCATCCATGTCAATATATTCCAAGCCAGATTTTGCTCTTAGATCAATTTGTTTCCAAACCACAGGGGAAAAGAGTATTTCTGAAGAAAAAAATTGTTGAGCAACTGGAATGTATGTCTAGAGGGGAGCCTTGCTGGGACAGTAAGATAGTAGATTGAAGATTACCAGTAAGTAACAACACAGAAGCAATAATGCCACACACTCTATGTATTGAATGGAATAGCAACAGCCAGGCATACATTCTGTTGCTAATTTATAGCTGAGGAAGGTGAGGCAAAGATGAACTAACAGTCTTTAAATCAACCATGATTAGAAGATGATGATGATGATGATGATCTTTAAATAAGAAAATAACCAAGAAACGTGTGAGTCTTAAGAAGGCAACAACAAAAGCATTTCAAAAAAGGATGAAAGATATACCAGGAAAGAATGAGATTAAGCAGAGTTTTTCAGACAGCAAAATGAAATGCTCAGCAGAAATCTCTTCCTTATTCTCTCAAGTCTCCCTGAGGCACAAGTGCTCTCCAACCTCTCTCTTACCCACATTCAAGAAAGCAGAAATAAACTGCTCTTCAGTCCACTTACTTTCAATCTCCTAGCTGAAGTCTAGCACTTAATGCTGGACAAGCTTTTCTCCTGGACTCTGATGATGATTCCTCTCTTTGGAAAAGGAGGTGTAAGTGGTGAAAAGCACCTGCTCATCAGGTTAGATGAGGGGGTAAGGAAGGAAAATAACAAACCATAGAAGCATGTTAGATAAAAAGGTCACAAGCAAAACAAAGTAAAGTGAATTTGGTAGCTGAGAAAAGAGAAGAGGGTGGGGGTGGCAGAACGCAGTTCCAAAACCAAATTACCAGTGATTAGCAATGCCTGTTCGATTGCACACAATCAAATGCTATTGATCTTCCCTAACTTCTTGCAGACTCCAAGGCAGAGGAGAATCAAGTTTCAAGAACAGTCAGGCCCCAGAGTCAGGCATGAATTCATACCTCCCTTCCCTGTTAGGTCCTTGAATTTCCTGTGCAGGATTGAATTCCATCCATTTCTCATTAATCACCATTTTAATGGTTTACATTTACAGTAGCAGGCCAGATCTAACAGCACTTCTGTTTGTACCTGAAACTGGCAGCATTTCAAAATACTGTGCCATGATTTCACCGAACAGGGAAGGGATGGACTTAATTTGTATTTACTGCTTATACCAAAGAGATACTGTCCTAACACTAACATACATCTTAAAAAAACCAAAAAAAAAACCAAAAAAACAAAAACCCAAAACCAACAACACCAAAACACAACAGAGTTGTGGAGGGTTCATTACACAGCGTAGGTTTTTATAGTTGGTTTTATAGATTTTTAAGTTGGTTTCAAGCAACACAGGTTGTACATCGTTACACTGCTCCCTGCTAAGAACTGAACAACAATGCTGAGCTTTGTTATGGGTTGTCTGGAGTACAAGTCATGAACATCTGTATTTTTAACTTTAAATCTGAATCAGAAATAGTATCTGACTCCTGATACAGTATTTAAATAAATCTACATGGCTGCTAAAGCCGGTTCCAGAAAGTGCAAATGTTATTTCATTTTATAATTTGTAACACATTGCCTCTTGCTTTAAAGAGTAAAAAAAAAAAAAAAAAAAAAAAAAAAAAAAAAAGTATTTTAATAAATGTCTTTTTTTAAATCCTCCTCCTATCGGAAATTTATTTTATATGCCTTTCTTCATACAGATCCCATAAAAACCATGTATGATTTAAGTGGGCTCATTTGATAGCTTTTGGAAGTTCTCAGGAATTTCCAAAAGTCCTTTTGACAGATTGTTAATTAACAGATTGAAGAAGGAAGTTATCCTTTTCATAAAAAAGAGTGGGTAAAATACTTATTCATGAACTACTAGGCAACGCCTAACACTTCCTGACCTTCCTGCAAAAAAGACCATGTTATTTAGCTGTGCTCCCAGCTGCCCAACTTCCCATAACACATCCTAGAATTTCTCGGTGCCTCCACCTTCCTTATTTATGAAGGCAATACCTTTTCTGGAGCAGATACTTTGCTTACTTATAGATGTACACAATAACTAGAACAGAGGGGACCTAAACTAATAACAGAAGATTTAATCACAGCAGATCAAATAAATATTATGGAACACATTTTACAGCTAGGTAAACAGAACAGAATTGACCAAGGTGATGGAACAAAGTAACAGCAGACTTGGAAATCAAAGCAAGAAATCTTATCTAGTTGCTTACTTTAACTAAGCCCAGTGGATATAAGCAGCAGCACGCGTCACACTTCCCACCGCATGCCTTCCCCTTTTATTGGAGGGTTGCTGTCCAGAGCATTACTTGTTGCTTAATGTCATCTGCCAACATAAAAGTCATCTCCCTTGCTGGAAATGATGAATGGGCAACAGAAGAGGGGCCATATAAACTACGGATATTATCTTTTAATATAATTTCTTTTAAAAGAAGATGCTGCTGTATTTCCTTTGAAATTTAGATGCAAATACATGTCTGTACACTGGAAGACAATCATACCAATGATGTTGCTCTGTTTTTCTATTTTGTCATCTGTTCAGCTATTAAAAGGCCTTACAATATGACACAGTCCTGAAAACAATAAAATATATAGAGCCTATAAAATCAGAGTAAAGACTTATGTATTACTGCTTATATTGCTATTGCAGTTCACTCTCAAATATTGTTCTAGGACCACTGGCTTTACAGAGTCTGCTAAGCAAGTCTTGAAATACCAGTACATACCGTATGACAAGAAATAACTTCTACCTCCATATTTCAAGGCAACATCTCCAACTCCCTGCTCCCTCAACTCATCTGTGATGCATCCCTTACAAACTCCTTATGAAGGTGATGATACTGGAACTGTCTTCTTCCGCCACACACCATAAGATCAATGCCAGTGGACTCATCATGTAACGACTGTTAAAGTTGTTAAAGACTGTTTGCAGTCTCACCCTAAGAAAATAATTGAATAATTAGCAATAATGTCTTTCAGTGTTGCATTAAAAGTGAATATGTCATTGATTTATTCTTGATGGTTTTTTTGTTTGTTTGTTTGTTTGTTTTAGGAAATATTATTTAAAAATACAATATGCAATAAATCCATCTTTCAGAGGGGGCAAGTAAAAGGCAACTAATGTTTCTCACTGTCACTGCAGGTGAAAAATAGCAACGAATATCAGAGTTCTGTCTTCAGGTAGATGAAACAACCAAGACAAAAACACTAAAATTCTGGAGGCATGGAATTACCCAAATGAGAAAAATAAATGGCAGGAAAACTTCATGGCTGCATATAATATACATACTGAAGAAGTTAAATGACCCAGGAAATTCTTGGCACTGGGATAACTTGCAAGCAACATCACACATTTCCCATGGCAAAAAAAGGTTTTCTTCAATGGATTCATGAACCTTCATTAGGGTTCTCTTATTTTCTACCTTTAAACTAATGGCTATAGTATATAATACACTACAGTATCTACATTTTATTATACACTCTACCAAAAAATATTTTGTTGGTGGAGGCTGAAAAAAAAAAAAATAAAAAGGACTGGAAACAGATTCCATATTTGCTCCAAGCAAACTGTAACCAAACTGGAATTTTTGTGCCAAGTACATTATTCATGGGGAGTCAGACTATGCTTCCTGTCTAAAGCCTTGAAAGTTTGGTGGTGATTTAACTCTCCTAGCCTCATCAGAGCTAGCCTAACATAGCAATGTGCTACTTGAAAAGAAAACCACAGAGCAGACTGAAGAGCTTCATGAAAATCTAATGAAACCCACAGGACAGCCAAGACTTCCTTCCTTTACTGCTGTCCTCATTGGGACTGGGGTAGATGGGGTCACTCTTTCTTAACCATGACAATCTGGAAATAAGGGGAAAAAAGGAAGATATTCTAAACATTAAGGCTTGCACGTACTACAAAAAAGAGGAAAAGAGGAAAGGAAACCAATCAAGTATACAAGTCATTGTTCTTCAAACATTTGCATGAAATGCTTGACTTCAGGTGTGAAACTTAATTGCACTGAGCTGAGACGAAAAAAGCATAGAGCTGCAATTAAAGCTGATAATAGTAATCTAAGCATCATCATTGCCATTTCAGATGATGTAAGCTGTTAGCCATACACATTTTCTTTCTAAAGCCATGCAACACTTTGTAACATTGCTACGTTTTTCATTATGCATGCTTCCCAAAACATAAGAAAAGACTCAAGGCTTGGAATATTTTTGTATCAAACATTCTGGTATTTTAACCCTGATCTCAGTGATCAACTAAAGTGCTAGAAAAAACATTTATTTGAAGCAGTCAGCTTGATGAACACTAGTATTCTAATATAAATGAAAAGACTTGGATTTATTACTATTTTAACAATAAAAATGGGCACCAGGGCCTTTTTACCAACAATAATAACAAATAACAATATTTACAAAATTTTACAATAACAATAATAACAACAATAATAACAAAAATAAATCAGCAACAAAGAGAATTCGAGCATCAAAATACAAAAGTCTACAAAGTTAATGAGCACCCTTACTCCTGTACCCCCTGCTAAAGCTTGCTCCAGATATCTGCCCCTGGGAGAGAAAAGTTCCTCTTCTGGCAGGTTGGTGCTCACTGCTTTCCACAACCCTTCCCAGATTCTCTCTCCAGACTTTGATATTTTCCTTTACTGACTTGAAAAGCACAGACTCAGTCTACCCCAAGAGATGAAGAAAACAAAGGGACACTGTTCACCGAAAGCCGTTCACATCTCAAAAACTCCCATGGCTATTATGGTTTGAATTTCCATGGTGAAACCAGGAACATTGTGTGGGCAGGGTTTGCTTTCCTTGTTTGTGCATTGAAAAAATTGCTTTTCTTTGCAACAATGATCAGAATTAGGACATTTTTAATGTAACCAAGCAACTTCACACAACCTGGTTAGGCCAGCAACATTTTGTTGGAATTAGCCAAATACCATTGAATGCTTTATAGTTCAAGAAGAGTTACCATTCAGTTAAACTCTTGTTACTGTTGTACATAATTTCAATACAACCCTCAGATTTTCACTGCGCATATAAAAAAAAGAGCAAAATTACGTAGCAAGGTCATAAAACAAGTTTATCTTAGAGAAAATGAGAGATTCACATGTTTAATAATATTATTTCCTCCTTGGAAATGATTGTCTTTTGTCTTTTTAATAAAAAACAGAAGTGTTATAACACGGATATGAAAAAAATCATCACTGCCAGATGAAAAGGATTCCGGATAAGTAGCACTTCCATTTTTGCAATTTATAAAAGCACAGAGTTGTTTGAAGTTGGAGAACCATGCAGATGACAAACTACTTTCAAATATAAGCATTAGCTTGCCTGCTCACTCCCCAGCTGCCATTTTTGGGACTCTTTCTATAAATGTGACAAGATATTAAAATGCCAGCATCACTGATCAGAAAATTTCAAGTCCTGCCATCTACTAAGAGAAAAATTTGGTCACAAACTCTCGGTATTTCAGATGTTTTGACAATTAACTCATGGGTAGCATCACCCCGAGAATCCCATTTATTGCTCTTTTGCTTCATTGCAAGGTCTCAAATTGAAGGTAAAAGTTGCCTTCAGTTCTTTTACGCACAAATGAAAACGTGGTGAAAGAGTCAGTTCTGCTGACTATTCAGAGCAAAAGGAAATCAGCATACAAGGAGCTGCCTTTGAACAGTGAAAGGAGCTTTTTTTTTTTTTAAAAATAAATATCATATTCTATACAAGTCTTATAAAAACACTTGGCAAAAAAAAGTTTAACCCGAATGTTAGCAATTTCATATCTTTCACTTACAGGATATTGACCCAGTTGATTTGTAATTAATAGCAGAGCTTTTTCTCGTTAGCTTATCGATTGAGGAGCCTGCAATGCATTCTTGACCATATTATAAATTACAGCTTTGGTTCCAGGCTACATTTGGTCGCAGTTAATTCCGGTTGTCTACATTTTTCACATTGTAAGAGTTACCTGCTGCACATCTTGCCAGACTATATGCCTTATGGTGGAGAACTACAACTCCTTTGTTATTGTAGATCCACTTGTGTGATTTATAAGTCCAACTTTCTGCTTATTCTGATTTAAGAACGCAACAGTGGGAAATGAAAAAGCCTCCATTTTCCTGCTCTCAAAAAGGCTTCATAATAAAAACATCCTTTAAAGGAAGCTGTGTAAAATCTACAAACATTGTCAACATAAGCAAAAAACTCATAAATAAAAGCCAAAAAAGTCCAGGACTGGTTAGGAAGGGAATAAACTCCATATTCATTCAGAGAGACATGGGTATTAGGTAATAGCATTCATAGACACATACTATTGAAGGTAAGTGCTCTTATTGAAACCAACAAACCCTGTGCTTAAAGAGCACTTACCTGATTTCACAGCAGTGAAGTCAGTAATAAACATGAAAGTTAGCATGGAATCAATGTTCTATTATCTAAAATCCCAATTAATTGGAAGACACTAATGTCTTGCTTTCCCATCCAGTTCTTCCATCAAATGAGATACAATTAAGCTATAGGCCATAAACTTATTCCAGCTGGAAGAAAAAAAACAACCAACTTGCATCAGCATGAGTCTCTGTGCCAGCATAGGCTGAACTAATTGCTAAAACAGAAGATAGTCCAACACCAAAGCAGTATTTTAGCATATTTTTCCTCCAAAGTTTTTCCAATAGACCTATATTAGTTCCTGGCCCAGTTGCTTTGCCTCCTGTGCAACACAGTTATTTTGGCAACAATTTCTGAGTACATGTGGAGATTTTGTTAGCAACAGCACTGCAGGCAGGTGGATGCCACCACAGTACAAGTGTCGAAGGCTCCTGCACATGCAGCAGACCCGGAAAAACTGCATCTGCTCCCAAGGCTTCTTCTAGCACAGATCTGCCCAGCAGAGACTGAATCAAAACTGTCTTGCCGTTGCTCTATCCAACAATATCTGTAGTATAGAGATGGCCTAAACCCACTGCTCTGAAGGAAAAGGCCACCAGCTGAGTCACTCTCTCTCTTTGATCTTTCCAAATGCTTTTATCAAAGCGATGCACAAGGTCTCTGCTGAAGGGATTCTGTTACTGAACTGAGAAGGAAAAAGCTGAGACATTAGAGGAGAAGAAAGGGGGGAAAAAGAAAAAAAGATCTTCAAAATGGGGTCTTGACAATAACAACTTTATTGTAGAGGCCTGTAACTGGATATCTAAAGACCTACTTTGCTGCTTGTATAAAAATGTCTTACTGCATCTGGGCAGGGATTACAGGTCCATCTGTGCAACCAAATAATTAATGAAATAACTGATTTCTCTTCCACTACTCATCAAATTATTTCAGTTATAATGTTTGCACAGATGGAGTACAGTCAAAGCAAGCGACACGTAGCTACTATGGAAGTGCATTATTAGATCCATGCACCTAATTGTTTCAAGCTCTTGCAAAAGCGTATTGTTTTAACCGTACTTTATGAATGGGTTCAGAATAACCGGCGACTGCAGCCAGCACAAAATCACTGCTCAGCCTGAACCCATTTGCCTGGTTTTGACAGAGGCCGACGTGCTGCCTGATGGGCTGTGTGCAGAGTCTTCCTCCCCAGGTGGAAATTCCAGACCTGCTCAAGTGTTTGCTCGCTTTACAAGACGCTGGCTGAGATTGGACAAAGATATGTTGAGACACATACTCACACAGCCTTAAGCAATTTGAAATAAGGATTCTTAATGTGTGTGAATGTCAGCTCACTATCACTCAAGGATTTTTGTTTACCTAGACAGCCTTGCTCCTTTCTCCAAGGCATACCAGCCAGCTAGCCCAAGGGATGGTGATCTTAGCCCATGTTAATCTGACAGAGCTACAACCCCTGCTGCTATTCCCTGGAGGAACCCAATAGCACTGACCACAGTACCTTGGGGGATGTGCTGAATGTCTTAGTAATGCCCTTGGAAAGCACAAAATTGCTGCAGCCGAAGTCTTGAAAAGAGATCTTTCAGAAGCAGACTGACTGGGTTATTTTTCTTCCCCCCACTCTTCCACAACAAGAAAAAGGACCAGACAAATCCCAACTGTATCGCAGAATGAGGGCAGAAATGCATCATCTATTAAAGAAAATAGTCAGAAAATTAGAAAGCCCCAGAGGAGTTCCCTTGTATGCATTTATTAACAAAACTAATCCCAGCCTCTTAACTTTCTGATAATGCTTTCGAAGATTAAAAGGAGAAGGTTTTGCTTTCCTGGCAGCTCCACAGAAAACTGCCAAGAGAAGGAACAACTAAGGAAGGCCTTGGTAATACCTGAAGTGGCTCTCTCTCTATTCAGGGCTTTCAGAAAGTAAGACAGAGATGACCTGAAATTCAACGTGCTAGACAGAGTGAATTCCCCAAGTAAGCTAGCTTTGAGCCACTTTGCTTCTGCCTTTCATCTTTGTTCCTCATCAATCTGCTCTGCCTGCCTCTGTCCCTGCTCCTGGCCATTCCCACTTATCCACACCTGCATCCATACATAACATACAGCCTCAGAAAATAGAGCTGCAGGTCTCCTCTGCATTGTCAACCACCCATCTTGCTTTGATCTACTGACTCTTGCTTGCCTCCAAAACATCTTTCTTCAAACAGACTTTGTGATGTAGACTTGTGCACGTCCTTACGTAGGCTTACACAGTTCTAGACATCCTAGCTGTGATGTATACAGCACTTACTAAAGGTTAAAAACTCATGCTTGAGAATGGAATGTTCAGATGCCTTATAACTGGTTATTTTTGCAGTGAGCTTTTATTTACAGTATCCTTATTGCATTCCTACGCACAAATGGTGAATGATTTTCTTCACTTACAGTTCCTATACAGACAAGCTGGCTACTTGATGAGCAATGTTAGGCCAGGCCTCCTGGTTGTGTAACAGGATGAAATCACCGTTGCTTGGGTTTCAGTTTACAATTATCCTATATTAACTGAAGGAAAGGTGGAATTAGAGAAACTTACTTTCAAGTGACATCATTCAGAAGGATTGCAAATGTAGTGCATTAGGTCAACCATACCATTACTAACTAAAAAGCAACTGCTTATACTTATGTTCTCAAAAGTCAGTCTGATGGATAGTTTTAGCAGCAACAGACTTATTTATGCACAGACTGCCTCACAAAAGATGCACAAAAGATATTGCCCAGTTTTGGCAGAGGAGACATTCTCTTCTAGAGAATGGAGAATAGTTAATGATTTGGTTTTATAAGTGTAGACATAAGGTTAAAGACACACTCAGTTGAACTGGAAAGTCAACACACGGCACGTAGCACTAGTGATATGGGCCTTGCTTGTCCAACGGATTATGAGTGTAAATATGTACTGGAAAATTCTTCAGCGTGATGTTTCTGCCGTGACTTGATCCAAAACAGGGAGGATCAGCTATGAGGAAACAAGCTGCTTTCTAACACAAAGATATCAAAAGATTCTGCTGCATTTCAGATAGAGCAAACATTTTGGTGATGTTTGAGCATGTAGCTTGCATAAGATTTTCTCTGCTAGCCCCATATCATCAGAGAGAACGTTGTCAAAGTTGAACATGCCGTGAAACAGAATCTGCAAGCAGATTTGTGCCTTTCCTACAAGACCAACCATCTGCAAATTCAACAAGAAGAAAATGTAAGTGGCTGAACATAGCCAGATCCTTTTCACTATGGAAGAAAAAAAAAATGAATCTTACCAAGATGAAACTGGAGCTGAGGGATTTCATTTCCTCAACTTTCATATCATTATATTCTCAAATAATTCCCATAACACAGAGTAAAATTAAGATAGACAAACCCAGTTTGCCAAGCACCAAGATGTAAAAGCCAGTTTAGCTGACTTGAAAGTATCTGCCACCATTTTTTTTAGTGACAACAGGTATAAGTCACCTTAATTCCAGGACTGGGTGTTTATCAGATGCATGGATTAATTACTTGAATCAGATGAGGCTTCTGCTAGGAATCCTGGAGTCTATAAGATGATTAACGTAACTAATGTCAACCAACTTGAGTCTGTATGTTTCAAGGGCAAACTGATCAGACTGTCCTTTGTCCCATAATGTGTATTTATGGTCTTGGGTAGAGGAGGAAGACAGTAGGTAAAGGAGAAAACTATAAATACTAATAGGGAAGGCATCACAGCAATTTCTTTTTTACAAGGCAAAGAAAACCAAGAGTTTTAGTGGTCAATAGTGCAGTTGGTCCACATGCTTTAAAGGAAAAAACTATTTCTTAACCCTCACATTATCACAAGGAAGACCAACTACTGAGGAGAAAGTGCTGGTTCTTGTGGAGGGGGACCATTTTATCAGACCATTAACAGTGGTGATTTTATACGGCAATCTAAAAGGATTTAAAAACAAAATCCTGCTGTTCCACCATAATGGCCCATCTTAGCCAGATATTTTTTAAATTACTTTCCTCATTAGAAGGTTTTGCTGATGAATGGTGTAAAAAAAAAAAAAAAATCACGATTTGCTGTGCCACCAATTTCAGTCTTACTAGGAACAGACTGCAGCGCACTTCGCAAGCATATTTCTACAGCAGTATAATCTAATAGAGTAAAAGTGATACCTCCAGCACATTGACTCAGTCTCCTTGCAGCGCAAAATGATCTTGTTTCTTAACGACAGATCCCTGTAAGAGCATAGAGCACAGCAAGAACTTGACCCCATAGTGCTTGGATATTTAAAGGATTAGAGCTCAATGGTGGTAGTGTAGCAGTAACCAGTCAATCATGTAATGCTCTCTTCACAGTCCCTGCCTTGAGATATTATACATATTTGAAAGAAAAAAAAAACACAAGAATTTGGAAGCATAGAATGCAAAACACTGCAGCCAAACCTTTGCACATTGTTTAGTGCTGACAATCTAAACAAGATGCATCTTGGTTGCAGCTGAAAAGCTCAGCAGTGTCTGGTGCACTCACCAAGGTTAAAAGTTCTTAATAGCATCTACTGCAAGCAGAATTTTTCCACAACTCATCTGAAAATACCATCCAAGAGGCTTTCCTGCTGGAGCCCTGACATGTCAGATATCTCACACCTACCCGAGGACAATTTGTAATTTATAAGAAGCTGTTAAAATAGATGACACTGAACTTTGCTGAAATGCAAGTAAATTTGATAACCAATTTAAAAGCATATCCACAATTGCCATTTGATATTTACATAAAACCATTCACCAATTCAGAAGAGTTAATCCTACACAGAACAAAGCTTTTATAACAGCATCTCAGAAGCATAGGACATGTTCTCATCATACACACGAACAAACAGGAAAGAACGGATTTATTGTGAACTGGGATTTTTGCTATAAATTAAAAGGCCATTCCCTTTTATATGTCATGTGTATTTAATTTCACTCCATAGGGTAATCCTCTGAGAATTAAGAGAGTGCCAAGATCTACTTTCCCCATTCCTTTTATTTCCTTAGGCAAATATCTAGAATTAGAGACAGAAAAGATGAAAAAAGGGAAGGCCAAGGGAAATACAGAGCTCCAAGAAAGAAAGTGAGAGCAGTCTAAACAAGGATTTTTTCTGGTCTATGCAAGCAGCAGTGATTATTTATAACAGGGAAAGGCATCTGTCTTTGATTATGATTTCATGTATACTGCGGATTGTGGTGAGCTTACTGTGTGCCAGGGAAGACTGTCATCCTGCAGCACAAAATTCCAATGAGACAAACTAATCTCTCTCTCAGGGAGAGAATCCTACCTTTGACTAACTGAAGGACAGACGGAAAGAGATTTTCTGCCAGGAAAAATAAAACTGAGAGCTATTGTAGAACACAGGGAAATCAAATTTAATTTACAAACAAAAGATAGAGTGAAAGTGCATGAATGTTAAGTAAATATGCTTAAAAGTATAACCGTTCAAGTATTTCAGTCCATATTTTGCTACATAACTTGGGAATGCATAGGTTAAAGATCAGCCTTCCTTTCCACGAGCCTCTATACAATAGCCTTCAGTTTTGTGTTATTTGAGAAGCACATGCATGCTGCCCTCAGGGAATAAAAGCAGCTTATGGGCCCAAGAAGGCACTGAATAAATGCGGTACGTGAATGTACAGAAGACATTTGTGCACAAGTAAATCTACAGAGTTAATGGAGAAAGACACTCTACCATCTTTCAACTCATGACAAGATGCTTCAGTTTAACAATTACGTTGAGAGGTAAAATATTAAGCCTGCTGAATCTGTGTATTATGCTCCTTTCCTGTGCAAACTAGAAACAGCTGGATTTCCCCAGCCAAGGCAATTCACAAGATGTGGAGATAACAGCAGCCAGGAGTACCTTGAAACAGAGGATTTTCTCAGAACTGAAAATAGGTGCTATTTCAATGCAGTCCCTCTCTAGGGCTGAGAGGCAGCTTCCTGTTGTCCATTTTTGTCATTGAGGACACCCTAGTCTTATTTGAAACCAAACAAGCAAAGAATGAAGTCTGTAGGGCTTCCTCTCACTGCCAGATTCCATTGACAGTTGGACTTACAGGCTTTTTCCAAACCTTAATGACTCCATGTTTCATAGAAAGAAACTTTTCTTGCTCTTCTCTTCTACATCAAGACCTCAGGCCTCTGTTACAATCAGATTTTCCTGATTTTATAGAAAAGCTACTAAACAGCCTAGTTGCACTACCAACATTGCCAAAAAGGACATCTGCTGCTTTGATGGGCAAGATACAGTTCAGAGTGGTATGAAATCTGTACAGCTTGTCAGGAGGCAAGGAGCTGACAGCATTTTGTTGACACATCCCTTCAAAGTAGTGCACAGACTTATAGATTTGATTTTAAAATACTCTGCATTTGGATGTTGCCAAGCAATAACAACATGTCACAGGCGCTGAAACTCCATCTTATCTGTTTCTCATCTGCTTGAGCAAATGAGGAGTCTAGACTGGATTATTATTATTATTTTTTAATTGCAAAGGCAGGGTAATTACTGAAGTTTATCCATTGGAGCAGGATGCTGTCCAAGTAAAGCTGTTTTACTGATTGAGTGGATGCATTTGGTAACATGTTAGATCAAAACCCTAAAGTCACATTACATTAAACTATTTTTCTCATATTAGTTACTATCTTACAGGAGCTCCTCATTTAACACTCTACATTAAAAAACAGACCATATATCTTAGGTGCAATAATGAAACCACTGTCACCGATCACCTCTGTATTTCTCTAATAGATCTTCAAGCCTGAGCCTACATTTTCGATGCGACTGGGATTTTTGCCATTTCTGTGCCACTGGAGTGGGAACAGACTTGGACTTGGTTGGCTACAATGATAATTATAATGAATGATAATTTCTAGTAGGCGGCCTAGGTGAGCAGGGCAGGCTGTCACATTTCTTTATGTACCTGACATTGTGCTGAGAAATTACTATTGCTGCATGAACTGACTGAAAGCAAGCTTGATAAAAGGAAACGTCAAATTAAATCAAAACTCTTTGAATATTCTCCCATTTTTCCTTCCTCTTTAACAGCTTGCTTAACCCCTATGACTCAACTTGTAGAGCCTTTCCCAGCCCCAACAGCCCTGCAATTTTCCAAACCATTCCCACTGTTTGCCTTTAATACTGAAAATGGAGTAAGAAACTATTTAGAGAATTCATAAGGGGACAGGGCATAAATACTGGAGCCAAGATTTATCTTTATTAGCAGCACTTTCTGTGAAAGTTATGTTATACACCCAATCCCAACTCTTCAAGAACTGCTGGTCAGTATTTCAAGACTGTTGGGTCCCTCCAAGTGCCCTATTTGGGACCCTTACAGTTTAAGGTCACATTGCCTTCAAGCATTTTAAAGAAAACCCAGCATAAGCACATCACTTTTGCTTTGTACATTTTCCAAATCTTGACTTTATACTACCCCCATTGATTTTTTGACTGAGAGGAGAAACCAAATGAAGGATCTGATTCCTTCTTCAACACAAAGTCCCAGCAGGAGAAATACAGCATTCGTTTTTAGGAAGGCCTTTGCTGAAAGGCTTTTATCCTTCTGGATATATAAAAAGATCCCTTCTCAGAGGACACAAAATTTCAAAAGCAGCAGCATTGGCTTCTCGGGCAATAATGGGCACCCTCCCCCCCCTCCCCCCAAGTGCCCCAGGAATTCATAGCCTGCTACAGAATCGCTGCATGCAGCAAAGCTGAGTACAAACACAGCTTCCAGATTGAAAACCTGTGGCTGAACAACTTAGAGTTAAATGGTGTTATCCTGAGAAAGCAAAAAGCTTTATAATGTTGTAGAACCTCTATTGCTGCCAAAGCACAACAATGTGGTTGTTGGAAAAAGGAGAAATACTATCAAGCATTTAACAAACAGGAGGCAAAAAATGTTTTTCTTGCTTGTACTTTTACCTTATTAATTCCTTCATTCATTTATCTCAGTGACTCTATAACGTGGCAAGACATAAGTGACAAAAAACACAAAGTTAGAACTTGGAACTGGGAGGACGTGTTCAATGCTGCAGCCTTTCAGCAAAGGCCAGGCTTAGGTCACTAAGATGAATTTCTGGTTTCTCTGGACACACATCTAGAAACACCACCAGGAGAATCAATCTTGAGATAAGAGAAATACTGCTGGCCAACATGGTGGCAAAAGCAAGTAGAAGGTGCTGAGAGTTGCAGGGGATATCCCCAGCCACTGGCTCAGCAAATGGCTGCTGCCCAGTCACCAGGCCCCCAGCAGGGTCAGATTCCACCACTCTGCTTTAGGATCACAGAATCATTAAGGTTGGAAAGAACAGTAAGATCATCTGGTCCAACCATCAACTCAACACTATCATGCAAGCTTTCTGCTTGCCCAGAACTCAGCTATTTCAGTGATGTACCAAGTGATTTGTTATCTGATGTAGATACTACCTGAGCCCTGGAGAAGTTTAAGTTCACTTCATCATCCTGTCTGGTCAGCATCCAAGATCCCAAGTTTGGTTTCCATCCACTTTTCCTGACTGGTGATGCTGCTCATAACAATCTGCTCTGGGTCAGAGAGGTATGATTGATGTCCAGCATGCTAGGTGCCTTTTTATCCTTCTTCATTTTTATTTTCACATATCCTCTCACTTCAAGATTCCCTCAGTGAAATATGATGCATTTTCTTGAATGCAAAAGTCTGGATATATCCCACAGGTGAATGTGAGATAAATGCAAACTCCAATTCAAAACTAACACGCATTCTCACAAGAACTTATAAACCCTTCATCATTATATGATCCTCTATTTTTATGTAATTACACGAGTAGGGATGAAACAACACAGAGTTAACTGGAGGACCTCAAGTCATCAACTTGATTGCTGCAGCTCTAAGGACTATTGCATTGCTACTTGACTGAGCACTTTGAAAAACTATTTTCAAAAACGTTGTTTGTTATACTAGCTATACAATAGGAGATATGGTGATAAAATTTCCATTGTGCTTAAAGGCATCAGTAATCAGTCAGTAGGGCAGAAGAACAAGAAATTGCATTTTTAAGCAACGTATCTTAATTATCGTTCGTCATCTTTAACGCAAACTCCATGCAAGAAAGGTAATGCAAACTATCATGGAGTTGCAGAAGTACAAAATAAATGCCCAGTAACTAAATCAATTTTTAGTTAAATAACTCTATGTCTCTAAAAAATACTAATTGCATTTAGTAAAAATATCATTCAAAGTCTGACTGTGCCATAATGCTCAGAATTGGGTGAATTGTTTTAAAATTGGGTGAATTTTTATGCATGAGTCATAGAATCCCTGCAAATCAAAGCTAGCTATGGAAACGGTGACATAGCTACAGTAGCATTTCTGTTTCAACACTGCCATAATGAGCTCTAATTATTTCACACTTCAACTGATTTGCACATGATGTTCATGATCCTAGCAGCCATAAAAAGTAACATATGAGGAATGATGAGACTCCATCCTCATAACTGGATATCTTTAAGCCACAGGAACAACCAAAAAGCCTTAGGAATCTCTTAAGTCTTAACACTATTTTCCTGCTCAATCATAACAATTCTTACCAGGTTCAATCTCATGATTTCTGGATATTCTTTTTTAACAGGATGTACCAATGCTAAGGCTTGAGCTCAATTAGCTGTCCACATCTAGATTTACTGAACTCTCAGAATTAATACTGCTGTTACTGAAAGTGAAAGCATGCACTCAGTGGAACCCCAATTTGAAGTTCAACAATGAATAGAAAACAGAAAGAGAAGGTGCTTCCTATTGCATTAAGCATACTGGAAACAGAAGAATTACTGCACACACACACACACACACACACTCTGGAAACAATTAGTTATTCTGCTTAGTTTAAAAAAAAATTGTCTTTGTAAAACAAATCATTATATTTGCATAGAATCACACTGCCACATGAAAATAAATTATATTTTCTGCTTGTGTTTCTGTTACAGATTTAATTGATGTAACAGTGCAGAAAACGGAGACAAAATTTTATTTCTTCTGCCTTTTAATTACCATCTGCTAACATAAGATTACTTTTCTTAAAGTGACTGGGTCTACCTGCCAGATGAATTTTTCGCCTGATTTCCTCAAGCTCTGGCAGCTGCCTTCATTATTGGTGAAAATGGCATGGCAAAGCTAGCATGAAAAATGAGGCTAAGCACCTGTCACTTCATTTTTCTGCAAAGAAATAAAGAAAATACATGTAACTCAATGCTCTGCACCATCTATACTCAGCAACAATTTGCTGCAAAAAAAAAAAAAAACACCAAAAAACAACAAACATGTTTGTTCTTACATGCAGTTAAGAGTCATGACCTGTAAAGGAGTTCCAGAAAGCTACCCATTTATGATAATCAGAAAAGATTTAGACAAAAAGCTACACGGAAATAAATATAAGGATGCATAAGAATTGCCCCCATAATTGCTGAATTTCTTCTGTGAATGTAACATCCTCTACACATGGTTGTTTGGGTAGAAGAGCTTAACCAGGGAACTTCACCTAGCAAGTGCACAGTTGAGACTCATTAATTTTCTTTACAGTAAAAAGAGCCTCTCAGTAACGAAGCCACGAAGGCACGGAGCCACTCTAATTGTACCATGGTTACAAGTTTTTGGATGCCTTCACTTTTTCTAGAATTTGTCTTCATGGAAGATGGCCAACATTTGGCATATCTGAAGCCAACATATGCCAGGAAAAGTGACCTTCTCCATCAGACCCAGATATTCAAGTATTCTTTGAAACCTGACAACTTTTATGCACAGGAGAACACACCTGATGAGAACCCAAGGAAGGAAACTATGAAGGAGGGCAAAGGCATTAAAAAAATGCATTACAACAGCTTGTTTATGTCAATTTCTCTGCTTCATCACAAAATAAGAATGGTTACGTTGGCTGTTTTTTTCCAACAGCAGATTAATGAGTTCAGTATGCCTTAAGCAGTGCCGTTGCAGTTAAGCTACAATGGAGCTCAGTGCAAAGTTGCATCCCAAGTTACCCAGGACCACAGAGTTGAGGGAGAACACTGAGCACTGTGTTACAGTCTAGGCCCTCCTCAATGTACAGATCTACAGCAGCAGCTCTAATTGCCAGGGAAGAACAGATGTGGATCTATGAGCTAATTCTTTTAGGTGAGTGAAGAAATAAGATGAAATACGGGTAAGTTCTATGATGGCTGAGTTATAACCTGCTTTTCCCAGTGTGGGGAATATCCAGAACCACCTGCCACTTGGTACAGCTTGTACCTCTGCTTCAGATATAGCAATTGCATGCTGGAAGAACTTCAGAAAATACACCTTACAATAAAAAGGAGTGTACAACTGTTAAAACTCAACCATTAAGGAACAAAATGTAGATCTGCTGTTTCTGTTGCTTTATTGTTGCTTTATTCCTGCTTGTTCTGCTTTCACCTCCACTCACGCACATTATTTTATTTCCTATTTTGCTAATGTGACCAGAACTGTGTATGATCTTAATCTTAATGATGGCCCAAGCAACTGCCTAAAGGAAAGACCTTGAGTTTTTGGATGCAGAAGTTTGCTTGTAAAAGATCACAGAGGGACTATGATGCAAATATGAGGAAACACTTCTAAAAAATTTTCAGAGCACTTAATCCCATCAGATAGTCTCATTGCTCCTATTTTAATTGGTATTGCAGTACCTCATTTTCTAGCTGAGGCATTAAAACACCAGGCTTTGTATTCTGGAGATATTTGGGCCAGTTTCACACTGTTACCATACTCATTCTGTAATCCAAATAATCCACGGAAATATAAATTACCAACCTTGAACAAAGAGTTTGAAGTTTTATCCGATATTCTTCCAAAATAGTCATTCTCTGAGGTTCAGTTTTTCTACAAAACTGAAGTCGCCCCATTTTTCTTTGGACACGTGCATGTTCATTTCCCAAGATGGATTTTTTCCCTTTGCTTTGCCAAAAGAAAGATTTAGTAGGAAGAAACACAGAAAGATCGGCAATTGAAGTCATGTTGGAATAAAGAATTTATGTGATAAATATATACATTATCCCACCCATATTTGTGGAAGGATAATTGAATTTTTTTGCATGAGAGACTTTGACAAAATGCATTTTAGTATCTAGGAAGGAAGCATGAAAAGCTTTGTTTTAATTCTTTTTAAAGACATTTCTAATTTTTATGAGACTAAGACCGAAATAATGCATTAATTATTAGCATATTTCCTAAGAAATCATTAGCAGTATATTTTAGCTTTTATAGCAGTGGAGAGTTCAAATCAGGGTCAGATAATAGTAACATTATGTGGATTGTTACTAACTTCAGTTTTATTGCAGTCTTTTATAATTCTTGTGTTAAAATCCATGTTCAAATGTCCACAAAAGAGGAAAGGATTATGTTTCCAAGTGCCACAGCACAGTAATCTCATCCACACTGTGAACATTACATTTGGATATGTCATGTCAAAGCCTTGATATTGCACATGTCTTACAGAAGACAGGATTTGGTCAGTATTTTGGGTGAAAAACTGGCAGATATATATGTCACGAAATACAGAATTGGTAGTTCAGTAGATGGCACTCTTCCCTTGAAGTTGGTACTGTACCAAAACGCCAGCCTGTTATTGGCACCAGAGACATTAAATGATGAAGTAGGTACTGAAGGGAGACCTTTAATTGCACAAGGTCAAAGATCCCAAGGAGTATTTCCTAGAATATCTACGCTAAGTTTTGGTTTTGATCATCACAGCCCACATTTCCTCCTGACACTTCTATTGGGTAAGGAATTTTGTAGTTTGTGCAGCCCAACGCTGCAAACAACAAAAGTGTTGAGTTCCCAGGGCAAGTGACATCTGCAGTTCAGGTTGTTCAAACCAGGACAGTACTATCACACATCTCCCAGAGTATGCAACCACTTTCAAAGCTTCACTGACTCTTTCATCTAGAAAGAACTGAGAAGAGAATTTTGTCACAGCTTTTCCTTAGGAGTTAATACCTCCTTAATCTTTGTGTGCAACAAATTTAAAGGACAGTCATTTAAGTCTTGAGTCTTTACAGAAAAGTAGCTTAAAAATATAACGTTTACTTCATTCCACTTGGAGGAAATAATCAAGATCAGCAAAGCTCTGGTATGTGTATTATCTGGAGGCTCTGCTATATCTGTGTTAGGGCAAGAGAAACTCTACAACACTTCCATTCAATGCACAGTGCAATAAATATGCACCAAATGCAAGTGTGGTGAATAATTAGATGAAGTTATTACTAGAATATTCAGAATAATTTTCTGGGGCAAATACAACATCAATTCCTTACTTATTTATGTCCACCGTGATCTCCCAGTCATAAAAAGTAAACCAAACCACAACACACCTCCTAAGTGTGAAGGCCTAGAATTATGGTTTGCTCCTTTTTGTGTTTTGAAAAATCTTTTCCATGTTTTACAGATTTAGTTTGCAAAGCAGACTCCGGTGCCAACATTTATCCCAGTCTTAACTACAGCTATCCCTATTCCACACACCATGCAGCAAATCCCCGATTTCTCACACTTCCTGTTAACCCTGCTTGGCTTTCATTATTGTCTGGTAAAATCATTTCTTTTATGTGATTGCTTTACCCTAATACTGGCCAAGGCTCTCTGCAAGACTACAAGGTTCCCCAAGTAAGATAAATGATGCCTTCCACATTACTATGGGAATGCAGCTTGGATCTTGGACTAGCAATGCAAGGGAACAGAAAGCCAAGGTTTTGCTTTCCCCAGAAGACAGGGAAGACATCCTTAAACTATTTTTCTGAATGACAAGAAACTCAAGACTTTTTTACTTTGAGTTATATTGGAGGGCATTCTTACTTAACCACCAGATGCTGTATCACCACTTGCTCTAACCAACTACCTATACTACAAAAAACTGACAAAGTATTTCAAAGAGACACAAAGAAGAAATCTGACCAATTTTCTGATGTTTCAGGTGGAGATCATTTAGGTTGTATAAAGAATATACAGACGTATTTGCAGAATGTGCTGACAGTACAGTATGAATATCAAAAAGCTGAGGAGGTCTTTTAAGTCATTTGCTGTCCACATGAAACATCATTAGCTAATATCAACCCAGCCTTTCCCAGAGAAATCAATATTAGTCTATGTGCTAAGTTCATATTTTATTAACTACCCTGTAGAGCAGAAAGCACGTGTATTCATCTAAGATCAACTATTTAAAGTCATTTGAAGGTGATGAAATCTTTTAGATATAAAACCTCCCTCAGAATAGATTCATAGGAAAAAGACCTCTAAGATCATCTAGCCCAACCATCAATCCACCCACACCATGTCCACTGGCCACGTTCCTCAGTGCCACATCTCCACAGTTCTCCACAGCACCTCTGGGAACAATGAACCATCAGCTCCCTGGGCAGCTGTGCCACTGCATCGCCGCTCTTTCAGAGATTTTCCTAATATCCAACCTGAGATATAATGTAAGTTTGCCCAGTTAATCTGAGAGGCTAGCATTTCAAACACATTTTCTACTTCTGCAGCATGTACAACAATGAAAAAGCAGAAGACAATGCTTATTTGTGCCCCGTTACAGTGAAAATTTGCATCACAGCTCAGTACTATATGTAAAAGAATAGTCCGTCTCAAGCAGCACAGCTATAAAACTTCAAGTAGCAAACTGCATCTAGTGGACTGCTGGGAGATCTGTGTAAGCAATTATAATTTATGTCAGGATTTATCTTAAGGGTTGTTATGTTTTTCTAGTATAATGATGTTAAACAGTTTGACTTTTTTTTATTACTAGGTAATATATTAGCAATGCTTAAAAACCAGTTATATTGTAGTTCTGTGACAAATTCATCCCTGGAAAAAGAACCAAAACAATGATCTAAGATTTCCTGTCAGTTCATTTATATAAAGGCACTTTAGGAGTAAAACAACTTCTGTAATTCAGACTTATAGCATTCTATACTACACATTAAAGTGCATATCAAAATTTTACAGAAAACTATATGCAGATGTTACACATCTCATCAAATCAGAATGAAGTTACCTTCTAAAGACAAATCTTTTCAGAGCTGAGCAGAGGTCAGCAAAGACCAACCAACTATCTGGTAATTGCTTTACGGGGCTTCCCTCCTCTCCATCAGAGAGATTTTTTTGCTCATTGCTCACAACAGATTGATTGCATCTCATCAGACGTCTTGGTTTATTTCTAAAAATGCTGTTGATCTGGGTGAGAGGACTTCAGATTTTCTTTTAGAATTAACATAACTGTGCCTAAAACAACAAAGTAGAGATGTGATTAAATTAATATAATTACAATCATAGCATAATTACTCAGGTTACAGTAGAAAGCAATGAGTCTTTTAAATCTCTTCTCCATTATACCACCCTGCTCAATTTTCTCCATCCCTAACTTCTCTCACTATTTCCTTCACTAGCTTTTTCTCCTCACAACCTTAAAATGCCTTTAAGTGCCCAATCACTACTTCATTTCTCATTGACTACTCCTAAACATCAATGGAAGCAATATCCTTTTTCCAAATGTTGTTCCCCTCACCTTGAGTCACTTGTCCAGTATAAAAATAAAAAAAAGAGAGCTTGGATTATTCTCTCTTCTAAGGCAGCAGTGATTGTTTAGTCTGTCCTTCCCAAACCTTTCCAACTATCTGCCTTTGATGCTGTCCTCAAGAGCAAACTGCATTTGAAGCTTTTTTTCTATATTCTGGCTTTGCATCTTCATTTTTCACTGCTTAAGGCTCTGTGCTTTCAACTCTACATTTTTTCACCCTAATCTATGCTTGTTTCAGATTGGTCCATCAATTTCATGCAATTAATGTAAATGTATTGCAGTCTTCAACTTAGGTTTGGTCTACAGTAGAAGTTTTGTGCATTCAGCTAAGGTAGATCAGGAATGTGATGCTGAAGTATATTGACTTTTCTTAGAGTATTTCAAAGATAGAATATTCTTCCAGATTCTGCTGCTAACACCTTCATATTAAGAACTCAGTTCTAGTTCTTGACTACTGTTCATCAGGCTCAGACCTTATCAAAATCCATTAAATCCCATGTCAGGAAACTCGTTTTGTTTTTGCAGTGCTAGATACTGCACATTGAAAGAAACGGAGAAAGTACCATGTCCTGGATGAAAGTGAAACAATCTGAGAGTAAACACCGTCTCCAGGATATCTAGTCATCCTACCACACTCATATACTGATTTTTCTCCTCATTTCCCTGCCAGAAGGCTTATGACTATTTCAAAGAATCATAGAATGGCTTACCTTGGAAGGGATCACCCAGTCCCAAACCCCCTGCCATGGGCTGGTTGTCACCCACCAGCTCAGGCTGCACAGGGTCACATCCAACCTAGCCTTGAGCACCTCCAGGGATGAGGCATCTGCTTATCTACACAGCCTGTGCCAGTGCATATTTCCATGCTGTCACTATGACTATTGTTCAGACCAGGATTAATTTTGTCTAAAACGAACCTTAAAAGCTTCCTTTCTCATTATTTTCTTCATTCATACAGTTTAATCATGCTTTCTCTTCAAAGTTCCTCAGCAGGAACTCTAAGTTTGTCATCGGGCAGAGGCTATCATGCTGTTTTTACCCTTCCATCCTCATATTATTCCTCATGTAACAAATTTAGAAGCATGCTGTTCAATCCCGATAATACAAATTCCTGTAATTCAAAATATTGTTTATCACAAAGTAGCACCACAGTATATATAGAAAGCTTTATTCTTCTACTGCTGACTTTCAAAACAAGCTAACGTTAATACAAACCTTTTCCATATGCTCTTCAGATCAGAATTGCCATGTATTTATACTACTACTGCTTTTAATTCGCAGTTTTGTCTTCTCTCAAATCCAACCTTGCCTTGCTTGCTATCTATATGCAAGTCACTTTACACAATTCTGTAAAGCATTATCTCATTATTCTGTCTCTCGCTATTGAGCATTTTCAGACCCTCTGTGTGGAAGATGAGATATAAAAATAAATTGAATTGGAATACATGATGCTATGTCCTGAACTCAAACAGACTATCCTCACAGTGCATATGTAATTTGACAGCTACAGGCTATGCTTTCATGATATACACCAAAAGGATTTATGCAAGTGATTTAAAGTTCTAACCATTCTGGGTAGTCTGACTAGACATTAAACTCACGGTTGTGTAATCTCAAGTTGCTGTTAACCAATTTGACAAAGAAAAACAAATAATTACTGTGATGGTTACTACTCACCAGAGTCAACCTTCAAAGTCCAGCGCTTCCATAAATGTTCTTCCCTTGCCTATGATACCTTGGTAGGAGCTCTGGCAGCTGCCTTCATTGTGAGAAAGCATTGCTAAAACAATTTCTGCCAGACAAAATCAACAGCAAGATGTTTTGGAGAATTTCTAAACAGGAAAGCCGTGTAGTATGGAGCTCTGAGTGTTGACTTTGATCAAGCTGGTCTAAAGAAGGGAGGAAATGTTAGTTACAATTTCTATTTTCAAAAACAGCAAAGAGGGAAGAACTGAAAATGAAACTCGACATAAGGAAAAGGCAAAGCGCCATCTGACAGTCTCAAAAAATCCACAAAATTCTCTCTTTTTTTTTTTTCCAATTAGCATTTCAACTTGTTTAAAATAAAGGCATAAAGATAAAAGGAACTTTATGCATCTGATCCTTTAAAAGCGATTACTTGAATACTGTAAGAACAGAAAGCATTACATCCTATATCATTATTTAAAAATTTAAGACACATAGTTTCTCTTTGAGGAAAGGCAATAAAAGAATACATCATTAGAAGTCATTCCAATTGCTCTAAATTTAGCTCTCTCTGTGCAAAAGCTGTGGTTTTGCAATTACATCTCCCCATGTGTTTTTTAAACACAGAAGTAAACAGTCATGAAGAATAAATAATGAATGTGTCCCACCTTGTTTATTCCTTGAGTTAAGAATAAAGAAACCGTTATGATCTGAATCCATCTGATCAGAATTAAATCAGAAACGGCTAATAAAGATTTTATTTTTTTTAATTAAATAATGAAAAAAAAACATTGAAGTGGGTAAAATCGTAAACCATGGCCAAATAAGACTCAGAGACCAACCATGTTTTCTGTGAATGCTCAGTTCCACAGCATACCTCTTCCTGTAACAGCCATAATAATGGTTTAACTATGAATCTGCTTATTAGTCTGCACATAATTCAAAGCCCTGGGATCCACATTAGTTCTTGAGTATAGCAATCATTATTTTGGCTGCGGTATTGCTCAGAATCATAGCCACACAACCATTTTTTTATTTTTAAACCCTATGAAGAAACAATATTCAGAAAGCCTTTGTATGTTCCTTAGTAGAGCTGCAGCTGTGCTGTATTTCCCAAAGCCAATCAGCCTCATGAGCCTAAAGACATGCTGTGCACGACCTGATGTGTTATTTCATGTACACTGAGAAGCATGACTGGGAGTTCTTCAACTTGAAGGTTTAGACTGTAAAATAAGGGATATTTTCACACAGGAAAAACCACTTGTTTTCACCTTCTTACTCAGTACAGCATCAGAAAATTGCGTTTTGTTCTCATGTTTTTTTCCCCCTCCAGACTTCAGTAACATAATATTGGTAAAACTGTCTAATAACATAGGAAGAATTTATCTAAGAGCAAAAGCCATTTTGAAGTGGATTCAATCCTTTCACTGAACCTCCAGTAAAAACAACTTAACTGGGGTAAAACCTCGCATTTTACCTCAAGCCTTCATTCAAACTTTATTTATTCACAAGTGCAGAACATCCTTGTAGTATATATTGAAGAATCCCAAATCAAATATTTTTTAAAAAAAGAAACAGGTTATGTATGAGCTGGAAAATAGAAATATTATAGGAATATTTATTTTAATTATCAGCCAATTTTATATTTCAATGACCTAGCTTTAAATTAGGGAGACGAGTAAAACATGCTATAAAAAAGCAATTCCATTTATTCCACTAATAAGTTGCAACCTGTTTCTGTTTTACAAGAGCGCACATAAATGGATTCAGTTAGCATAAATTATGTATGCATGCCTGAATGTTCATGAACCATTTCTAATGGCTTTAGGTTATTGAAAATCTGATACTCCAAAAGTTATCCATAAGTATATATGTATGGAAGCAGAACATTCAGCCCTGTGCCTTGTCTGTTTCTGCTTAAGAATGTCTAGAAAAAAGAAAAAACAAAACCAATTTAAAACTTCAGTTCTGGCTCTGCAAATGGGTGGTCTTTTAGTTTGCCCAAGGGCTGCTTTGAGCAAGATGGGATCCTCCTTCAGAGCCATGAGCACCACTGAGACTCATCCTGCTTGCTGGATTTCCATAACCATCTGACAGCTTCCCAGGGAGATGAAAGGCTTTGAGGACATTTAGATAAGGAGGAAAGATGGTCTGGGGAAGGAACATGATAAAAGAGCACTGCTTGGACAAATTATATTAAAATACACTTGAGAGTTGTAAATAATGAAAGCACAACCTGAACTATTTGATTTCTAGCCATAATATATTAGTATTATCAGCTCCCCTTTAAAAATTTTGGGTCTTTATTTGGGAGCCTGAGTGCTGAAAAGATTGTTTAAAAATTCACCTCTGCAGTAAACGCTCAAGAAAAAAATACACATATTCCTGGTGCTCTCCAGGTAGCTGCATTGTCAGGGAGCTGCAAGCTTTATGCTTTCACTCTGTGCTGCATGCACCTTTCTCACAGCTTGGCCATGGATAAAATCAGAGCTGCTCTGCTCTCCATGGAGCAGACTGACAAATTCTTCACAAGTAGCCTAAACCTAAGGAATACTCAACCTAGAGTCATAGCCTCCTCTTTTCCTTTTGACAGGCATTGGGATGAACAGCAGTGTTTACTCTAAGTTAAAAATCACCCACACAATCTCAAACAATTGTTTGAGATTGACAAATACAGATGGACTCAGCAACTGCCAAACAAGCAGTCCTCCCTGTACTCTCAAAGAACTCAGCCATGGGCGTTGTCTCACTTCTAGAACACTTCCTGTGCAGGAGATGTTTTCTTAGTATTTGTCCACATGCTAGCAAACAATTATCACTGGTTGAGAAAAGGAATGCCAATGCAGAACAGACTACTTTAAGTAACACATTTCCTTTAAAACACAATAGTTACACTCTTTATTTAAAGCAAAACCAAACAACCAACCAAAAAACAAACAAACAAAAAAACCAACAACCCTTGATTCTAACACACATCTTGTCACAGGCTGAAGCAGAAATATGAAAGACCAGTGAGGAATTTGAATTATGCAAAAGAAGACTTGTTTGACTGGTGTGTGGGTGTGACAAAGAAGACAGCAGAAACACCACAAATGAGCAGATTTTTAGAAAGAAAATCCAGATGCACACTGGGCAAGTGTGGGATGCGGCACTGAGAGAAGCCCAGACAGTGCTGTTGGGTTTGAGTACCAGCTGAAAACAATCTCCTGTCATTTGATCCTCCTATGCTCAAAGGTGCTTGGAATATCTCTACAACTGAACAGGATTACATGAAAGATATTTCTCTCCAACACTGAATTCTCCTAACTGGAATGAACTGGTCAGACTAACTCCTGAGTACTAAAAACCAGTTGCAATAGTTTTTGGTTAAGACTTAGAGAGTTCTCATTAACAACATACGTGTCCAGGCAATTCGATGGTCGCTGTGTTTTAGTAGTTCAAAAATAAAGTTTCAAATTACACTTTTTACCAGGAAGCATTAAAAACACACGTTCCAAAGTAACCATAAAGTTTGATAACCCGTTACGCTAAATAATATGTCTGGGGTCTAGCCCGTGCTGACGACTCAAGACATACAATTGCTTCTCCAAAAACCTGCACTGCAAATAACCGCAAAGCTGTGGGCTATGCTGACTCCAGTATTAAGTATCAAGAACTTTTAACACAAGATCACAGTCCTAATCAAGAAGCTATGTATGTTTAATGCAATTCTACCAGTCTAAAGTAAGGGGTTGGAACCCGATGATCCTTGGGATCCCGCTCAATCCAAGCCATTTTATGAACTCATTTATTTGAGGAACTTGGATGAAGGACAGATCCAGAGCTATACTCTAGGACACAACCTGTAATGCCTTGATGGATTATGCAGCAGAATTCTGAATTCACTGATCATTTTACATGAAAAAAGCAAGATTATTTAAGGCCGTGGACTTTAATTGATAGGTCAACTAACTAGCAAAATATGCTGCCAGGGGTGTTTTGTTGCCTGAAGAACAAATAACTGTATTGCAACATTTTAATGAACGAAGATAAGCGAGGGGACTGATATCAACAATGCTTACTCCTGGGAGAAGACTAAGCTCTACATGTTTTCAGACACAAAATATGTGATCTGCTCCAGCAGGAGAATTGGATTAGACGGTCTTTCAAGGTCCCTTCCAATCCTTGGCTTTCTGTGATTCTGTGGCCAAGTCACCAGCCACTGTAATGTCAATTTTATCAGGTTATAAGAGCAGGACAGACAGGCAGTGCCTGGCAGTATGATGCCTAAGGTGCACCTAATTCATTTCCAGAGTCCAACTGGATCCATGCTCAGGTGTTCTAATGGAAAGATAAGTAGCCTGGCTAGTTTGCTTTCATGTTAAATATCACATCTGTGTTGAGCAATGGCAAGAGGAGCAGCAGTGCCCCACTGTGTCTACACCACCTGATGGGCAGGCAAGTTCTGAGCTGGACTCGATGCCACACAGCTGCATACATTCTCTCCTTTTTTCTCTGCTTCATATTTCTGTTTGGCTTTGTTGACTGTAGATATGGAGCTAACTAGCTTTTCTGCCAGTTTTAATGGATTTCACCCTGAAATCAATAGAAAAATACCCATCTGTAATAGCTACTAATTTAGTTCCTAATCTGTATTATGCCAGACAGGAAGTTTCCTTGGCTCTCTTACTTTGAGGGAAACAGTAAGAAACAGAAAAATGAAAAAGGGCAAGATTTATCTAGGAGGTGGCAGCAGCTAAACTGCTTCGGCTAATGCAGCTGCTGACATTTCCAGCCATTTGGCGCATTCCTCCCTAGGGAGAATAAAGCTGAAAGAAACTACTTAATACGAAACTACTGGATGTCCATTAAAAATCATTCTAGTGGTAAGATGAAGAGGCTCATTGGCAAAATACCCCATGTATAAATCTAAAAACAACATTAAAAGCCATCCAAAAAAACCACCAGTTAAATAGATTCTTTCATACTGAGAACCAGCAGTACAGGAGACTAAAATGGATTCTGTAGGAAAAAAAATGACTCTTGATTTAAACTGATAAAGAGATTTCCCAGTCAACGTCTGTGTAATGCTAAAGAGAATGATTTTTTTTTTTTATTATTTTTTTTGCACAAAACCCCAAGAGATGTTAGAAATATGATTCAAAGAATGGCTTTAGAAGCAGAATTCAAAGAATCTGGGGGGATGGTAGATCACTTTCTTATATTACCACCTGTTATGAAGGATAACAAAGAAAAAAGAGCTTTACTCTAATGACGGATGGGATTTAAATGTTCTCTCTACTCAAGCAGTGTTGAAATTATGGGGGGTAACAATACCTGATGGAAGGGAACCTTATTAAGGAATTAATGGAGCCATGGTGATTTATACAGAGAAAAAAGTTTCCTTTAACTAAACTATGAAAGATGATAGGTAGTCTTAAGAAAGGAAGCTTTGTGAGGTAGAAGCCAATGGTTCTATCTTATTCTAAGGAATGGGAACAGAGCAGATGTCTCCCTAGATATGGCACTGTATAGTGATTTTGGCTGGGATGGAGTTAATTTTCTTCATAGTCACTTGAATGGTGCAATGAATGGGAATTAGTAGCAATTCTGTAATCCTGCACCTTAATTGAACTTAATGCACTTCTGTATGGTAACTTCTCGGGAACCAAATCAAGGCCAATGCTTCAGAACTCCAGGCTGTGCACAAAACTAGCAAATCCTATCCCCCAGAGCTCCAGCTCTGCAAGCATACCTATGATCTGGTCTTTCTTGGAGCTTAGCATTGGGACTGGGGAAACACTTCATGGAAAATGAATGGAAAAGTGCTCCTCGGAAGTCATATTTTGCCTTCAAAGAAGATACATCAATCAAAGTCCTAATTAATGTATTATCTCCCATCTAGACAATATAAAGTCAAGCAAAGTTCCCAATTTAAACAAATTTTTGAAGTGTGTGTTGCTTGCTGTCCTCCATTTAAGTCTTCTGCATATATGGTCAGGTTATTAGATCTAACATTTCTGTTTCATATTCATTTCTTCTGTTCACCATCTCTGTAACTGGATAGAAAATCAAATCATTTACCTCATTTTAAAAACTGGAAGTTAAGTGTTTTCCCTTGTTATATAAGCCTAAAATGAAAAGGTGAAAGACAAAAAAAAATATTAAGTGAGGATCTCTGTCAACTTCTGTGAATGCCATTTAAGAAAACTGAACAGAAAATAGATATACATGGAGAAAAGGGTAAGGAAAACATTTCAATTCATTTTCAGCAAATCTGGTTTTCAACTTTTCTGTTGAAATGAAAGCACAAGTGGCAACAACTCCATGCCTACGCTTGTTATTGCCTACTCAGAAATCAAGTGCTCTTTCAGTCAAGAATTGATTGTTGGAAAGAAAATAAACTGTCAGCTGGTGAGGCTTATTATCAAGCTGGAAAGTGAGAAAGATTTGCTTGCTGCTGCCACTGCTAGTTTACGGATTTCAAAATGGCTTTTAAAAGCACTTTGTTTTGTTTTGCTTTTTTTGCTGTGAAGCTTAAAGTAGTTCTCTTAGAGGAATAGCATGTAAGCAGTGCAACCAGGTCAGAATGGAAGAGCACCCCAGGTTGGTTTTTTGTTGTTGTTGTTGTTGCTTTTCCTCTTTTTTAAGAGTTCTCACCTCTGTAACTGACACAGCACAGTCCAACAGGAAGAAGAAAAAAAAAAGAGATTCAAGAAACTTCTGTTCTTCTTTCAGCTCTGTCAGTGACCCGTTTTTACATCATAGGAAATTTGCTTGAGTTTTCCATTCTTCAGTTTTCCCATCTGTAAGACATGGCTGTTATTTCCCTTCTAATGACACACCAGGAGGTCTTAGATGCTGTCTATTTACACAAGCCAACTTGCAATAAATCAGTTTGGCATTTGATCAAATCTCAAGTTCTCTACCCCCTGCAAACTGCCTCTGAGCTGTAGCCCCTTTCCATCCTCTGGGCAGCAGTTGCTCTTTTCTTGTTTTTCACAGCACCCAGAATGGGACAAATGAAGATTTTTTTCCCATTCACAGCTTTTCATGTATCACCATATTTGCAGCACTAGAAAAACACTATGTGAGTCCCTGATTTTTCTGACATTTTGCAGCTTTAAAGAGTCTGCAAGGTTTCCTTACGCATTCAGAAAAAACTGTACAAGAAGTGCTTACTTTGTTTGGGCAGCTTTTCAAGATTTTTCAAAAGTGAATGCTAAATGTGAGCATTAAATAATCCCTAGGTGTGACCCTTCCAGAGGTGGCAGAAGTTGGGGAGTGAACACACACCCAAAACCAAAATGGATTAAATAATATATTAAAGTAAATAATATTAATTAAATTAATTAATTAAATTAAATAGTTGCTTGCAGTGTCAACTCACAGCATCTAGTTTCAGAGGAATTAGGCTGAAGAGGAAAGAGAGGAAAAAGAAGAGGAGAATGGGTTTAATCCCAGAATGAAGAAATGAATTCACTTTATGTCTGAATCAGAGCTGGTCAGGGAATTCCAACAGGGCATGTTTATTTGGGAAGTGACAGTTCATGAAGCAAGAGCAAATCATAGCAACATGCCTACTTCAAGGAACCTCTACTTAGTAAAAAAAAAAAAAATAAACAACAAAACAAAACAAAAAAAACCCAGTCAGATAGAAGAGTGCCTTATTTCCAGCCAGGATACGTCTCTATAGTGCTGTGAAAGCTTGGACTTCCATGGCCCCAAACTCTAGGATTGCTCTATTCTGCAAATAGCACTTCCCTTTTAGATCCTATAGGTCTCAGGTCAAGCACCAGGAGGCTGGGTGCTCAGAGCTTCCTGTTGGTATAAGATTCACTCATACCAAGTAACAATAGACTATTACATTGATTTCTCAAGGATTCTCATGTTTTCCAGACCCCAGGGATATGTAGCTGGCATCAATGGGAAGTCTGACAGAGTCAGAAGAGCTAATTGTTATTTTGAAAAAAAGTAAAATACTTTGACTTTTATTTATTGTGTTTTTAAGACATTGAAATCCCCTTCCACCTCTACAGGAATGTCAAATTTTGCATATTTTTCCAGGTTGCTTGTAAACAACCCATTAAATGCACCAGTAAATAAATCTATATGAGTCCAGGTTTGTATGAGCAATTCTCCAGAAGAATTCACATGTGCTAGAAACAAAATTTTGTTTGCAGAACTCTTAATTTGCACCAGTAGGATTACCAACCCATATGTATTAAACACACAGAAGGAAGGGCAGATATTCCCCAACAAATTACATTCAGAGTAAATGCCATACAAACTTTAAGTTAAAGATCAGTTTGAACTCTGAAGGTTAAACAAAAGCTTCTTGGCCTGCTAGCAACTGTCACACAAATATGAAATTCTTTGTAGGGTAAGCCCTAGAGAAACTACAGAATGCTTACAGCATCCCACTGTGTTTACTGCTTGGTTCTGGCTCTCTCAGCACTACTTCAGCAGGAGACTACAAATATTGCTGTTCTAAAGAAGTCAGAGCAATGGGGGCTGAAGCAAAAACTATTTTGAGTGATGTGACTAATAACTCCAAAAAGATAGTGGCAATTCCATTACATTAATTGCTAGCAGAACAGATTTCAATGAGAACTATACACAAGGGTCTACATATTAGTTAATAATTTTCCAAGGTTATACTAACACTTAAAAGAAACCTTCTAGATAATTAAAGGTAATTGACCTAGGGTCAGTATTCTTATTAAACAGCTACAGAAAAAGAAATGCAGAAAAGTTATTTGCATAGACCAGATTAATAAACATATGAGTCAGTAGCAACAGAAGATGATATGTAGAACACTATTCAGGAGAATGTGCTGGGAAAAATAAGACACAAAGTTGTACCACCAGATTCAGTCTAGTATGCTGTTTTTTTATGCAAGAGATTAAATAACATTATAAGCGAAAGAACAATATCAAATGTAGAAATCAGAATTCTTAGAGCTAAATTGCATCTAGTCTGCTGTGCAGATACTTCATGCAGACCTTCACTGGGTGATTCAGCAAGAAGCAAACCATACAGTGGGTTGCACCAAAGATGCATTTATCCTGGTATCTTGTCTCTGATAACACCAGAATGGATACTTAAGGGAAGGACATGAACAGAAGCAAGCGTATGGTATGCCCTGCAAACTCTAAGCAGACCTGCAGTTTAGATACTTCCTCTGAACTGCAGGCTGGCCCCAAATCAGTGTCTTTAATGGGTCTTTATGAACTACTCTTCCCTGAGTTTATCTAATCACTTTAAGAAACCATTTATATTTTGGCATCTGCAATATCCTGTAGCAATGGCTTCCATAATTTAGTTAAGTGCTGCCTGGTCCCTTCACTTGTTTTTTTTTTTCTAGTGAGAAATAATAAATAATCACTATATTTTCACTTTCTACACGCCACTCTTGACTTCACATGACTCCAATATACCCTGCTCCCTCACATAAGTCACATTTTCTCAAAACTGGAAAGACCTGACTTACTGAACCTCTCACACTGAAGCCATCCTAACAGTCTGATCGTCACCTTCTTTTGCACCTCAACAGCTTCCAGCCCATCGTTCTTGAGATGGGACAGCTGGAATTGCACAAAGCATTCAAAATGGGGCTGCACCATTTATTTTGTTCTGAAGAGAACACTAAGAACATCATGCATAATCTAATGTATTTTACAATGTGCCCCTGTTCAGCTGGCACAGTATCTCTCTGATCTTCGCACATTCTGCCCTCAGCACAGCTCTGTGCTTTCCACCATCTCTTCATCTGATAGCAGCACATCTTTCTCTGTCTCCCCAATTTCTTTTGGCTTCTGATACCAGACAGAAAGTGTCTTGCTCCATCTCCCTACAGAATTGGAGGACTCAGGGGCACATTTTCCTATATACAATATTTCATTTATTTCCCACGTTTATCCACTGCATAACATTTATTGTTGCTTTCCTTTATCCTGTCTCTCTCCTTATTTAGCAGCTAAAACCAGTTTCACTTCATAAACAGTAACTGCACACTTTTCCAGCCTTTTAAATCAAGTTTTTGTACATCTGATACCACAAGGCACTTTGCCTAAAGAAGAAATGCTGAGTAAGACTTGTTTGGGCACAATTCTCACACGTACAGCTGTGTAAGTTAGATACCCAAATTGTGAGTTCAGCCATCACTACTTCTCACAACCATATGAGCAAAGCAAAGTCACCCTCAGGAGCAGATCCATCTATTGCAAGGGTCAAATTACCTTTGCAGATATTCGTATCTCATCGACTATATTGAGAATCCAGGACACTTAATGTTCCTAAATTTAACAACTCAGTTAAGTGAGATGATGCTGGGAATTTACATTTCTAGGACAAAACAGTCTGGGGTTAGGTGAAAACAGAACAGCAGCTAAATATCCAAGCCTGACTGCCTCCACCCCAATACCCTTGACTCTATAAAGCCGATAACTGAAGTTCTTCAAACACCTTTTCCTAAGTAGATTTAACATAGCTGAAGTCAAGCCATGGAAAAAGTGCAGTACATTGTGCCACGCAAAATTTCCAGGGTGTTGTTTTCTGCTGGGAATGATTGCCAAATGGGACAATTCACTGAAACTTCAGCTATCATGTTTCCCTGTTATTCCTATAAACTTTAACAAGATAGGCATTTCAAAACAGCCTAGTTCATATCCAAAACACTTCCTCATGACATGCATTTTGAACAGCACATATTCAGAGCTCTTAGAATAAGCAGCAAGCTCTCCTCTTTTTTTTTTTCTTCCCTAAATATTGCACAGTTCTTACATTTGAATTTCATTTCTTTTCTTGGTTTCTTAGTCTTCCAGTTTTACTTTAATGCAATTGCCTAGCTGTTAGCAGAATGCTTATTGCCAACTGTTTCCTTGAACCAGCCTCATGCTTCAGATCGACACAATAAAACCAAACCTCAATGCTGTCTCTCAGAAAAAGATGCAGAAACCAATTGGCTGCAATTAGCATTTGTTTCATTTTTATTTTCATTTCTTTTTTTTTTTCCATCGTGACTGTAAACCAAAATAAACCAAGCAAAGGGAGTGAAACCACAAACAGCTATGTTCATGTAAGGCTTCAGAGGAAGCATCCAAGATGCAGAATACAGTTTCCAAGCAAAGGAGTCTAATCTTTCAACCATGTCCTGTGATACCTGAGAATGTATTTGATTGCAAAATTTAATCTGTGGATCTGGAGTATCAGTTCTTCCAGATAATGGGGCTCTGTAGAAAAATATAAGCAGGGAGGCAGGGAAAGGATGAGAAGAAGCCCATACTGGTCAGAGCAGGAGTTGGGGGGGCTCAACATTGCAGTACAACAGCACTCAGCAAAACTTAAAATCATTCAAACTAGATTGATCATCCAAAAGATTTCCAGGCAGATACTCCATTAAAATGCTTTTTTTTTTTGTATTTTGGATATGAAGGTGAACAATCATTTTGCCTAGCTATTCTAGGGCTACCCTTATCCATCTGGTAGTTGTTTACATTGCAGATCTTGCCATTATTGTGAGCTACACTGGATTTACTCAAAGATAATTATCATACATCCCAAAACATAATTAAAAAACAAACAAACAAAAACCTCAATGTTTACCCATATTCCTTTCCCAAATTGATTTAGTTAATTTTTTATTCTACCATTACCTTTTGCCAAAGGGAATTTGTACTAGAAATGTGCTAGTAACAGGGCTGAATAATTCAGTTTATTCACAGAGAAGAAATTGCAGCATGAGCTTCCCCAGTACACTGATCCCATGAAGGCCCCTATTGGTGCACCTTTAGCTGCCTTGTTTACAGTAACAACAAATGGCAGTTCTCGTGAGAAGTGCAAATATTTACTAGAATTTTTTTCAGACAGATCGCATCATGCTGTGCATTGAAAGAAAAGCAACATTGCTGGAAAGCTCTATTATGCAAGCACTACCAAACCAATTCTATATTTATTAATGTTGTTGTGTCATCAGGCATAAAGTAAGAAAAGTCTCTCGCTCACTTGCAAAGATATTACTTGCTTTGTTAACTAAACCACTGCTGCACTGGCATTTATTTTAGAATAACAAGAATGGTTAGAAGAGAAACATGGAAGTGTGACTAGAGTTTCCCTGTTAGGATGCTGAACACTTAGGCTAAATTTCAGAGAATTAAGACAGTGCAGGCTCACAGTACAGGCCACTGCTAGGACACCTCCAAACAGCGGTCAGTGCTTTGTTATAGAGCTTGTAATCAAGGTAATAAAATCTATGGCTGTGTTTTTCTTTGCTTTTTGAAGTGGTGTCAATGGTTTTCGGGCTGGTTCGGCCCAGTTCCGTGACTGGCGGGGCGGAGGGATTTCACAAAATCTGTGCCTCCAGAAAAAAAGGGGACCCCAAAATAATTAAAAACAGTGGCAATGTTTTCTCTGAGGAGAAACAAACTAATTTACTAAATATGGTATCGGAATGCGAGATAACACACCATAATTTGAATTGAAGCTAATAAATCAAATACAATGAGAGAGAGAGAGAATGTCCAAAAGGTGGATAAGGCCTCACCATAGCACTGATGTGAGATGCGCAGTTCAGTTGAGCAGCAGGGAGACGGGAGGAGAGACGATGAAGAAGAGCGGACGAAGAAGAGTCCATCAAGTGACCTTGCTAGGAGTTCTATCTCCTCTCTGTGACCGCAAAGTCCCCTGGGGAATGTAGTTGCTCTTCTCTTCCAGGCAGGTCGCCAGAACTTGAGCATTAACAGTTAAACTCCCGGTGCCCCACATGATGTTATGATGTGGAACACTGAAAACCAAAAATCACAAAACCATGACAAGTGGTTTTATTAACTGTAGAAAAAAAATGATCTTTTCATATATCAGTTCTCAGTGCATATTTTTCCCTGGTGTCTATATATGACCTGTACACAATCTCTGGATTCATACCATCATGCTGACCAAGAGACACTACCCACAGAGCAAAGAAGTGGTTTGCCCTTTGTGAGTTTTTGTTTTACCTCTCAATGAATACGTTATTAATATCAGTAATGAGACAAGAACATCATCACCCTTTCATTCCAGTTTGGAGTATTCAATGACTTGGTAGAGTAATGCCATGTAGCAAAGCATGGTATTCCATTGGTCTTTCTGGCTGTCCTATGCCATCACCGGTAGCCTTTCATTTGAGGCATTTGTCTTATAACTCAGCCTTTCAAAGGACTCAAAAGACCTCTCTTCCTTACTACTTCTGTCCCCAGATCCCACTGTACCCAAATCTCATGAAGTCGTGTTGTTTCCCCTCAACATTTCTTTACAGGCTGGCAACATTTTAACCTGCTTACCTATTGGAAAACGAAATGTATTCCTTCTGCTTGCACTTTGGAAAGGGGTATCTGTTTGAAGGAACAGAGTCAAAGATGGCATTTTCTGAAACTTTTTTTCATGTGGCCATGTGTATAAGAGGTTCCTTTATGTCTGAATATCCCCAGAATCACATTCACATTCAGAATTCACAACATATCTGGCTATAGACATTTGAGCATGGCTTGACAGGTCTCCTCCAAATCAGCTCTGTTCAATGTTGCACCCCTCCCAGAACCAGCCCAGCTCATTTCTCAGTACTCTGAGCCCTTCTGGGAGATGCCTGGAGGTCTGCCCATGATGTGCTGCCTTCACCAAGTCAGTCCTCTCCCAGCAGCACACATCACTAGGCAAAAGCTGAACTCTTGGCTGAAAACAGAAATCTGTTTTCAACTCCCTTCCCATTTCTACCCCATCAAGATACTGACTCAAGTATATTTGGATTAAACATAGATTTCAAAAAGCAACTCAAAAAGATCTAATGAAAAAATGTGACTTTTTACACAACCTGTTAATTTTTGCTGTCTTTATGTTAAAAGACTTTTCACAATTGGCTGAAGTCCAAGAAGTACAAAAATCCAACACTAGAAGGTATGTAGGGAGAGCACAAGAGATTATAAAAAGATTTATAATTGAGAAAGTAAATGTGTCCATTCACCAGGCAGACTAGGCTTGCAGATGAAAGAGCCTTACTAAAATAATTGAAAAATGTAAGCAGCACGATCGAGTTTGGAGCAGATCTTTGGACACACTCTACAATGATTACAGCCATGGAAATGTGCCAGCCATAACAATAACTGAAGTCAGATGAGGGATGGATGCAGACAGCCCTGCTCGTACAGTCTGGCTCTTGCACACTGCACTGATATTCGTTCTGATCTCAGCGGGAAAGCATGTGTTTGCAGAGCTGGCTTGGGCTGCTCTAAGTTAAACTCTTTATTAAATCTTCTAGTTGGCAGTAGGCAGCAACAACTTTCAAGCATGCTAAAAAAGTTTATTTTTGAAATCCAGATTTATACAGTGGAGCGCAGCACATGTTTTCTGAATCAACGTTGCTCCCTCCTCCTTCCCTGTGGAGAACAGAGCTGCAATTTTTCCAGAGCTGGTTGAGATTAAGACTCCAGCCCCCCTTTCAAAAATTCTAATTTTCAGCTGGCTCTGATTCCTGCAGCGTAACCATTTACTACTACTGGCACTGCTCTGAATCTAAGTTTTCATTTTAGATCAGCCCATGGTCAAATGATACATCTCATTCTGGATAAAGAAAAAGAAAAGGTGCACACAAAGAGCTGAGGCTAAAGCTACCCAAGTGCAGGCTGCCGTGGATGACTACATCTACAGAAGTGCTAATTGCTTCACATCCTGAGTTGGCTTACATTAGACAGAAATATCCAACTGAATTTCATAAGGGGACTGTTTGTTTTTTTTTTTTTTTAAAGAGTTGCAATGCTTGTCCCGAATCTTCTGAAACTGCCATGCTAAGGATGAGAGTGCCTCTGCGAGAGCAGGAAGGATGCTCTGTGCAGCACTTGGCTCTCAGACAATGATTTTGTATCATTTTGGTATCAATGCAGTACAGCTGAGAGATCTGGCTGGTCACACTACTGCAGCAATTCCCTTTACCAACATCATGCTTGAAAATAGTTCTTGGTGCAGCAGAAGGCAGCGGCACTCTGCAAGGCACCCTGCAAAGGCTGGGTCCAGGAGTGCTGCTCCTTCTCTCACTTTCCCTGAGCACCTGCATGCAAATCATAGAATCCAGTTGAAGGATCCCTTAAATGCAATCTAGTTCAACTCCCCTGTAGTGAGCAGGGACAAAGCCATGCTGTTGTGATCTGCATGGTCTGAAAGCACATCAGCTAATCACAGCACTTACAGGTTATCTATGCCTCTAATTGCAACAAATTTCTTTTGTAAATCACTTCAAACTACATACATTTGATCCTCTTTAGAAATAACCAGAACTTTTACAATCATTTTGCCAACACTGAAGGAAGATCTCTTTCAAATACCTGTAAAATGTATCTGTATCCCACTGAATATCAAATTTCAATGGGAGTTCACTCACACTGCCAAAAAAAAAATCTAGAAAAGTTGCATTATTGACTGGATTAATTACTAAAAGCTTCGTATGACATATCAAAACCACTGAATGCATAACTTTCCAACAAATGGAGGTGATGATTGAACTTCTGGAGGCTCACATTTAACCAGCTATTGTCTAACTAAAGCACTATACATCAATGAAGCCAATTTCTGTCATAAGAAGCAATGGGGCACACACACAGAGTTTAACATGAAAACTTTTGGCAATAGAGTATTTAAAAAAAAACATACAGCCATACAATTTTTTAGCACGCTGAATTAAAAATAAATCTCAGACAACTTGTCAGCACCTATAAACATAGACAAACTGACCTCTCCTCCACCACTCACACACGTTCTTGCCAAAAGAAAACTACATACAAAAATGAAACAATTTTCAAACCTATCTGCCAAACCCACAGGGGGAATTCAGATCACTATTTCTATCTATAAATGTCAATAGGCAGGAGCTTAAAATATAGAACACTTAATGCTAGTGTCAACTGTTAAAATCAACTCCATAATTTCAAAACTCTCACTCCACTGCTCAATTATATATTGCAGCCAAATTCATTCTGAGCTGAAACCTCGTGCATTGTTCTGACTTTTTTTTCTTTTGTAGTTTTGGTTACTAAGACATTTCCACTAAAAATGAAGAGGGAATTAGAATATGGCACTGAGGGACATGGCTTAGATAGCATGGTCGGCATGGGTTGATGGCTGGACTTGAGGATCTTAGAGCTTTTTTCCAGCCTTAATGATATGATTCTGCAGCAAGTAGTAGATTTTAGTTTCCATGCTGTTATTTTGTAAAACAAAAGTACTGTCTTGAAATACACACCTTATGCTTGCAGTTCAATCAATCAAGGAATGACAAAATATACTGACAAGATTTGCAAGAAATCCTTTTCCATTGCTGTGCCCTACTGGGTTCCATAAGACAGCGACACAGTGCGAAGAGCTGTAAAGTTTACAGCCTTTCAGGCTGAGTGTTTTCTGCCAAGCACAACAGCAGTCACACCAATATATCAGAGAACAGAAAGAATTATCCCTACTGCTTGTCTGATGTCAGTGTCTCTCCCTGGGATAGTGAATTTCCTCCCTTTCTCCCATTTTTTTCTATCTCAAAGCTTGTGATTAGATTAGTATTATGTGCAATCATGTACCTGACAACTTAAAGTCTTGCATTCATTGTTCTCTTTGTCCCTTAGGGTGAGTTTACAGCTAACCTACCTAAGAAAATGCTCTTCTCTCATGTGAAAATTACTTTATGCAATACACAGACTTCAGTGATGCACTGAGAAACAACCTAAGAGTTAGTGACACCCCTGAGAGAGCTATTCATTGCTCTCCCAGACACCACAGAAAGAGCAATTTACTGGGTTCTTGGACAGTGCTGACATTTCCTCCTTGGAATAAAACAGGCCAACGGCCCAGCCTCTAACTTGCAGTCAGGATGTCCTTTAGTTTGCATTAAGAAAATAAAAAGGTCAGGTATAAGATAAGTTCTACTAAATTTGTTCATAGATTAAGTTTTCTTATAGTTACGTAATAGGTGTGAATGGGGAAGACACTACCAAGCTGTGGAGAGAGCATTCAATGACCTTCATTTGAAGGAAAAGTTGCCAACTTGGAAATCTCCCCACAATTATTTCAATTGTACACATTTTAACACTTTACTTGAGAAAAGATACTGGAAGAGATTCCAAAGGGATTGTTCTAAAATGAGGAAAATGAGAAATAAAGTACAAGAAGGTCTCTGCTGAATCAACTATAACTGTAGGAATACATCATGAGAAAGAAAAGCAACAGGTTTTACACCACTAAATTTGTTTGATTTTAAATAATGTAACAGTCATGTAGCTACACTGGAATGCTACTCCCACTGGATTTACGCTGCACTTCTGCAAACTCATATGAGAAGATATACAAAATAGGAAATGTTCTTGGACAAAAAGTTTAGCTTTTCACTTAAAAAAAAAAAACAAAAAAAAACCAAAAAAAACCCAACACTGTGGTTTCCCATAAAAATCAAGATCTTTAACACAAAAACATAGCCTGTTCCTTTTGTGCTATTACAGCTTCCGGAAACTAAACAGAGAATGCATAAATTGTTTTTGGAGGAGTTTGAAGAATGTAATTTAACTGATGTATGTGATGGGATCCCTACTACTCTAACAATGCTTGCAGTGTTTTGATGTACAATATATCCTTAAAATAGATGAAGGAGAACATAGGAATTTTATATATAGGTGTATTTTATACGCTTCATGACACAAAGGTACAACTTCACTAGAAAAATACTGGATTCACCACTAACCTCTGCATGGCTATATGTATCTTGACATTCTTGCTGCCATCAGGTTCAGACAATTTAGATATTAAAAAAATAAAAAAAAAAAGCACACTACACACTATCACACTATGCAGACAGATGGCAATTAAGCCAGTAGGTGCAGATCAGAGCAAAAAGTAATTGATGGTAGAAAGCATTCACGAACCAGGTTCAATATTTTCCCTAAAAGAAGGAAGGGAAACATTGCAAAGAAAACACATATAATCCATTATTCAGATACAAATTATGACTACCCAGTTACCCTAACACAAATAATTGTTCAAAGAGATGCAAATACTGGAGTATTTAGGTACACTTTCTTCTTTGGCACAAGTGGCTTCTTGAAATTAATCAAGTAATGAAATGTTGCCATTCTGATGGTTTCATTTTTTCATTTTGCCCTTCTCCTTAGTACATGCTTCGAGAAACAGAACTAAAAAGCCCACCACCTTTATCCAGCAATTTTGTGCCAGCACAGATCTAAAAAACAAATTCACTGTCTCATAAGTAAACCATTTCACTTATCGCTGTGAAATAAAATGTTGAGTCTCTCTTGTCATCTTTGGAAAATAAACGAGGGCTGCTCCAAAAGTACTTTTCTGTGAAAAGAAAATGTTTCCTCTACTTTCAAAAAACAGAGGAAGGCAGTTGGTAGAAACCGGTTTTTGTTGGTTACACATGAGCAGATCCAACAGAAGCCCAAGAGAATCCTAAGTATGGCAATCTACCGTCTTCTTATAGAGCAACTTTTGGGATGAGGACAAACAGTTTGAAAGACAGATGGCAGAAGTTTAGCAGCAGCATCAGAGATACAGCTAATCAAAAGCATATGTCTTATCAGTGACATAAACTATCAGACTGTGAACCTTGTCACAAATAAATCAGTACAACCAAAGCATTTCCAGAGCTGAGGTAGGATGAGACTTTTCTAGAAGATCACCACCACTTCCGAGGAGGGAAACAGAATCCAAGTCCAGGCCATTACTTGGAAAACAAGTTGTAGGCTTCATTAAACCATTCAAGTTTCTTCAGGTTGCCAAACTCAACTTGAACTTTTACAAAGAAAGACTCTCCAATGCCCTTGCCATGATGGATCATCTTCTTTAATGCTGAAATAAGATGGTGAAGAGTGGGCTATAAAAGCTGAGACAGGGTTAGATAGATAGGCCAGGCTGGCATGAGAAACTACAAGATGTCCTTTTATTCTCTGCCAGGAATAACAGAACCTGAGGACCAATGCAATTACAAATATCACAAAAAAAAACCCAGCATTTCCAGAAGGAAAATAGACCTACTTATTAAAAACTAACACAAAGTAAGTATTGCACTATTATCTCCTTTAACATCACCAAACACCACAGATCTCCATTTGCTTTAAAATGGTGCTTTTCAGATTTTTTCCTTGGTCCTGCAGGACTTCCAGACATATTGATAAACGAAAGTGGACTGACTACTCTGGCACCTTGGCATGCAGACATTTAATACAAAGACACTTCCTAACTTGTGCAAAATTGAAACATTTGTTTGAGAATAATTAGTGCCTTAGCCCAAAAATGTTTGGCAGACTTTTCTAATTAGTTGAGAAAAATGATCGAGGCAGGCAGGCAAGTAAGCAGACTTTTTCAGGCATTCTGTGAAAATAATTTCGACCACACACTTGGCTGCAGAGCCAGATAACGTATGTCACTCTTTGCTATCTTAACAGGTAGGATAAAAGGAAAAACAACAACAACAAAAATAACAACAACAACAAGAAAAACACCCCACCACCAAAACATAAGAACAAGAGCCAGCCATCTGGCATATGAAATCTGAATTGAAAGGACTTTTCACTTCTGCTAATGTAGCTCTTCTGTTTTCTGAAGCACAGTGATCAAGTCACACTGTGTTAGGCCCCAGCAAATTACTTATTTGCCTTTGTATTTCCTATTGTACTGTAAGAACCAGAGCTGAAAATATTCATTGTGAGTCACAGGCTGTGCAGGCCCCAGAACAATATTTGCAGAGTATTCACGCTGGGATAGCCAACTGTGTTTTCTTTCTCCAGGGATGTTTTAACGTGCAAGGCATGTTCGAGGCAAACCGGGATCAGGACAATATCAAATCACCACATGCTTTAGTAGGCTGTGCAGCTTCCAGACACGTTTCCTTTCTGAGATCCTTCCAGAAATTAGTCTGCTAGCAAATGAAAACTCAAGTTGCCGTGTCATTTAACTGTACCTAATCAAATTTCAAGGAATTAGTTCAATATATGGCAATGTAACTGCTACTTCAAGCACTTACTACTTCATATACTAATGCAACTAACTCAGGCACGTGGTATAGTTAAACTTTTTTGACATCCAGGCATATCAGAACTTCTCACCTCTGCATTTTACATTATTTCAGTTTAGGGAGTAATCAAGGGAGAGTAAGTTTCAGGTTAAAAAAAAAAAAAAGATTCTAAATGAATCTATAAAGCGAATAAGCTGGTCAAACCATTAGATGTAAATGGATATATTGCGATTTAAATGCAGATTTATGAAATAATTACATTTGCCAGTAGTATTTGCATATTTCCCATGTCTGCAGACTGAGTGGTAGCCATTTGGCTTATTACAGTTAGATAACCACCTGGAACTCCTTCCTGGGAAAGTTCCCAAGTCTAGACACTGGAAATCACATATGTATTCAATTATAAGAAACTATTACTGTAAGGCCAACATAAATCTCCTACATCAACAATCAGTTGCCAATTATATCACATTCCACAATAAGCCTTCTATTAGAACTAATTTATGGAATGTTTGGCTTAGAAAAAAATCAATAAAATTAAGAGAAAGGGAGAAGTAAAAATATCAGGTCCTGACACTAGAGTGAACATTTGAACCCAAATATTAGTTTGGTAAGGGAAAAATATCTGCAGTGAACTGGATGAGCAGCACAATAACTGCAAACTAAAACACTCCATTCTGTAAACAAGGACAGTTGTGTTTACCTGCAGGATTCATCACATCTTCTCCTGCACTGTGCTCATCACAGTCTGTGAAAAAGTTCTAACAAAGATATCAGTGATTAGATTTTTCTTCTACACTACACATCCACTATACAAGAGGCCAAAATTGCAGTTAGGCTTTTGGGGCAATGCAATAAAACCCAGGGGGATGTGTTTGAATTTCCATCAATAACTTGTAGTCATAGGGCAGTAACATTTATAACATCAACTACCTAAAAGTCAGCTGATTTTTTGGAAACTACAGAAAACAAAGATGATTCAAAATGAGACAACTAAGAAAAAAGTATTCACAAAACAAATTTGCATTGAGGAAACAGCAGACACTTTACACGTACAGAGAAATCACACAGAAGGGCAAGTGTACACACCTGAAATCATCCAAACCAAGAGAGTATTTTCTCTTTTCATTTCCCACTGAGTGCATTGACTGTATTCATCTGCTTTCTGTAGCCAAGAAATATTAGCTTAGTTTTCTTGGATAGTGCCATTTTAATTTAAACACAGTAGAGTTCGCTATGGCAACCCATTAAATGTTTAAGTAGAAATACTATAACTTGCAATTTTACTATAATTTGCAGTCTTAAATTTTGATTTAGTTCTAAAATAATCATTTCTCTCAGTTTACAGATGGGAAGAAATGTCTAACAATATAAGGATTAAAATCTTTGGTTACAAAGCTAAGGTCTTCTGAACATTACAGTCCCTTCCCAGGCAAATTACTCAATCTTTTTATTGGTTTTCAAACAGGATGTGATGCAGATATACCAGAGGCCATGAAATTGTTTTTGCCTTTGGTATATCTGAATGCATGACTGACAAAATAAGGCAAAGCAATAACCTGCATTACTATCTTGATCTGTTTTGTTTACAGTATCTCATAAAAAGTATTAACTGCAAGCAATATACAACACTGCTTTTTTTTCCTGCTTCTCAATCAATATTATGTTTTGACTAGTAAGTAAAGTTGATCAAGAATTTGTGTTGTTTATCAATTCTGAAAGGAAATTCTCAGACCCAGCCCAGACCTTCTCAAAGAAACTGCTCATTTCAGCAGAGATCATTTGGTCTCAATAGGAGCAAAAGGTTTAAGTTCCTTCTTTGGCAGATTCAGGCTCTTTTAGATGAGTCTGTTGCAACAGTTTCTAATGGAAGGTTCTCTTTCCTGCATGGTCAATGTTCAATATCCAGCAAGGGGAGAGAGTTCAGAGTCACATGGGAGCTCTGAACAGCAAGCCACTACCTAACCAAAAAGCATCCTTCCATTTTTCAAGCAAACCACATTTCTGAGACCTAATTCTACCCAAATTTGGAACAAATTCATTTCTAGTGTTTAGAAACCCAGAACACACAGATAATTTGTCAGCAAGGGCTTTCCTTAATGCTAGACATGTATCTACTTTGGAACAAACTGAGCTCAGTCACTTGTAGGTTACTGTACTGGTTTGCCATAAAGTTTAGCATTTTAGAATCATCTCCACAGTACAATTACAAAAGCACAGATGGCAGTATGGAGACCTTGTTTGAAAGAAAAGCATGACATTGGTTAAAGACATGAACAGTCATTTGAAATCCAAATGAGACTATCCCTGTGTGTTTCTCTAGACTCTTGCTGTTGGAGTACCTCAGCTGGAGTATCTCTGCTGTTGTCAACCCTTATACAAAAAGTAAAGAATGAGGGTAAAAAAAAATTTAGTAAAGTTGTCTCCTGAAATAACTAGAAGAATATTCGATACATTATTTTAAGTTCAGCAAATTCCTTGCATTCCCATGACTGCATACCAGACTAGGAAAAATGAATGCTTGCTGAAGTAGTCTCTCCGAAATACCGTGAACTGAAATTAAATTTAGTCAGAATTTTATTTCCAACAACATTTGAGAATCAAAGATGCTTCTGATAGGTGGAAAACATGGCATTATGAGTAAAGTTATTCACCCTCCCATCCAGCAGTTTGTTCCTTGAAAGAAAGGAGTTGACCATAATAGGTCATAGCTAGAATTTATCCAGCAAGAAATGAAGTCATAATATTCCTCCTGTTACTACCTTTCATCAAAGGATTTTCCACAAGTCAATATATGTAGCAAAGCACACTAGTGGAAGATAAAGGGAATTTTGGCATCGGACACTGAAAGTCAGTCTCTATTTCTCTATCACGAGGTCTTTAACCTTCAAAGCATGGACGAATCAGATCATTTAACTTGAAACATCCGTAAGTAGTAATAGAGAGATCCATTATCCCCTTCTGTAATGTAAAAGTGATCTATAATCCAAAGAATTCTGAATAGACCAAATGTTGCTGAAAATACAAAGCAATGCAGTTAAATGCACTGTACAACTGTTAACTTTGGAACAGCCAGTGTTCAGCACAGTCCTCTGTTCTTCCTTTTAAATAAATGACAGCATGTCATTTAACATCTTCCATGTTAATGTATCTATTTGCATAAGTCAGTAGTTCATTCAAAGCTAAGCCAAAAAAACAAACCCAGAAATAAATCAACACCCTTAGAAAAGCATAGACACCAGCGAATTGTGTCAGACAAATTAGAGTTTTTCCCAAAACAAAGGCCATTTTAAAAAGCCACAACTTCTTAGTATTATTGTCAGATTAAACCAGGCATAATTGCAAACCAAGTAGTTATCAGAAAAATACCTTCATGGATAGCACATTAATTCATTACTCTTCGCATTTCGTAATTAACCACCTCGTAGCACCAAGGTATATCATTGTTTAGCTTTACCTTTAAGCAATTCCTGAAAATCCCAGTGTGAAGCAGAGAGACTTTGAGGTGGTTTTAATGACATCTTCAAAGAGTAAAGACTTGGCTCAGGACTGAAAAATGAAAGAAACTCATGCTTAGCCTGAAAAAAAAATTAATACTTTTGGATTTAGATTAGTCATTCAAAAGCAAAGAGCACCTGTTTCTTCTCTTCTCAAGAACTTTATATGTCTGGTAATTTTGCACTCATGTTTCACCTCCGTGATGAGCTTATAATTGATGTGCTTTGAGACGATCCTAGTACCTTTTCTCAGGTTCAGGAAGAAATCCCCTAAACTTTTAAACAAAATCCACATTTCTGACAAGTTGTGTAATACTGCAGAAGATTTTGGTATATCTATTGTGCTCAATGCTAGTAGAAAATCACCGAAGGCTAACTCCCATTAAAATACCCTGGACTGGTACTTTCAAAATTATAAAGATATGCAAAATGCAGAGCAGTGCTTGTCTGGTTTTTCCAGGAGTTCCTAATGGGTTTTGACACCTTTCAAAAAATCCCTGTAAATACAAGTTTATAAACAGGAATTTTAATCCTGATGATTCTTAATTGTCGAGTGACTTTACAATCAGAGAACTGTGAAGATTGCAAAAGACCTCTACGATCATCTAGTTCAACAATTAGTTCACCACCACCATGCCCACTAAACTTTAAATGCAATAGACCTTTTGAGCACCTTCAGTCCTGAGCACTCGAATTTGTAAGGCTCCCATACAGGAGTCTACATGTATTGTACAACTGCTGTGTTATCTACATATGGTCTTTTATTTATTTTTTAAAGCGTGTTTGAAGAATAAGGCCATGACATACAAATAAAGAAGCTAAAGGAGTTAAATTTCAAAAGCTCTGTGGAATTCACAGAAATGTGATTGTAATCAGCCCAATAATCCTTAAATTAAAATTCACAAATAGGCCATGACATGTGAAATGGTATCAATCAAGGCAATTCACTCAGTTGTGCCAAATACTCTATGGCTTGAAGGACTCTAGAACACTGTATGTTAAAACAAAATGCAGAAATGATGTGGAACAGCTATCACTGCAACATTTGCCTAACACATAAGGGTGTCCAACTGGCCAAGACTACAGAGCACTTTTTCTTCCCCCAGGATATCAGAGACAGGTTTAATTATAAAGCTGCAGTGAAATCACTAAAAATGAAGATAAATAGAATACACCATCTAGAAATAATGTGGGCGTGCTAGCTAGGAACTGATGTCTGTGGTTTGTACTGCAGTTAGTAATTTAATTGGGATCAGATTGTCTGATACATTGCAGAATTACAAGCAACTCCATGATCTAGCCTTTGAGATGCTAGTGTGACAAAAATTTGAGTTGCAGCTCAGATACAGATCTCAAAATGAAGAGAGCTTTTGACCCGAGCACGTTACATCTATAAACATACCACAAGTTCTCATTTGCTGTTACAAGATGGAAGAAAATCTGAGAGTAAAATTGTGTCAATCTGTTCACTAGTCACAACCTTTAATGTGTTACTGGGGGGACATTTTTTTCCTTATGGCATGGTAAAATTGTGAAGAGAACGTACTTGTGAAATACTTACTATGGGATTTTTTTGTGTGTGTGTTGTACCTTATTACAGCTATTACAAAACATTTTTATTACTTTCTTTGCTTTCATGAGTAAAGACAAGAGCCATATTGAAGCATGTGCACAACTGAAATAAAAGATTAAAAATGGCAATACAAGGAATGGCAAACGTTTTACCCTTGTGGCCTTCAGAGCAGTAAGGAAAAACTGTGACCTCAGCAAACTGGCAAATGCATTTTGAACAAACATTGAAAGAACAGTGTTAAGTAACAGAGAGCAGCTAAGGCAGGGCATATAAATGCAGTGACACAGTAAAGTTCTCATACTCCCACAGTTTCACGGTCATTGAAATGGTACAGCACTGCCACAAAAAGCTTTTCCAGATGGCTCTGAATGACAACAATAATTCTTTATCCTCTACTTCAGGTCAAAGCTGAGAAAATGGAGGAGGTACTTGAAACTCTTCTCTCAAGCATCTGGGGGATGGAGGGCCACACATACCTAAGTGATCATGTAGGAGTAGTATGCCTACCTGTGAAGCTTACTGTAGGGTGCCTGCTTTAGCAGAGGGATTGGACTTGATGACTTCTTAAGGTCCCTCCTTCCAAGCCCTGTGATTCTGTGACTCTTTGGCTAGCTACTTCTTTTAAGCTTTTCAGAACCTGCAAGTTGCTGGCAAATACCTCAAGTTTGGGATTATAGGGCTACTCAAGCTATCCTATACTCCATCTTCTTGGTCTCCCCTACCTTATGTCATCTTTAGCCTTGAACTATCCCAAGTTTCCTAAGCTCTCTCCCGTGTAGTCATCCATCAGCAACTGTGATGATGCCAAAATAAAAGCCACCTCTACCCCATGGGAATGCACAATAGGAAAAGCAGCATGGTTTTGTGCAGCTGGTAAGATGGGGAAGCAAATGAGGTAGGGAAAGGAGAAATGCAGGGAAGGAAGCAGGAGATTAACAACATTCATCTTTAAAAACCCCTTTCATTCAGGGGTTATTTTGGTCATGACATCTCTAGAACTTAAGGCATATACCTATAAAGCAAAGGAACAGGTGGAAAGGAAGTTGTGTGTCTTCAGTAGACCATCCCTCCTTCCCTTTGCAGTCAATTCTCAATTAATGGCAGCTCCAAACCAAGAGCTGAAAGCAAGTCCACATAAAATATTAGTTTGTTCTTATGAATCAATTGTTATATCCAAGACATAAAACCAAGTATTTTGTTAGGCATATACGGTGATTCTCACCATATCCAAACTTAAAACATGCCTTAATAACCTGTAGCAGAGCATTTTTTGCCATATATCTGTGAAATAAGTAGAAATTGGGAAGCTGTTTGAGATGTTTAAAGCTAGAGTCGAGATGACAGAATTGCTCGAGTTGGAAAAGACTTTAAAGGTGATCTAGTCCAAAGTTACAGAAGGCAGCCAAGCAGATTTGACAAAAGGATAATTAAACCTAAAAGAAAGATTCAGAGAACGTGATAAATACATTGCGGAACTCTGCAGATTTGGACTTTTGCTCCCACTGTATTTTCACATGCCTTAAAAAGGAGGCATTGATGTTATTTCTACATTAACTCATGTTGTGAGGCTGGGAAAAGTTATTCTGCTTTTCTGAACCCAAAGAAACACAATATTTAGTCACAGCTTGTGATGATTGCCTTGGCAGCAGTTCCAGAAACTGCAAGCATGCCCATACCCTACTTGTTGTGCTGTACAACGCGCACAGCCCTGCAGCCCAAGTCAGGAAATGGGACTTCAGACTGAGAGCCATGAGGATTGATTCTATGCTCACTAGAGGCAGGGAGGATTACACCACTGAATAACAGAACCATTAAATGGCTTACCTGCAAGAAAGAGGGTAAGAGCTGTTAAAAAAGAAAGGAGGGATGAAAACAACAACAACAAACTAGCACTGATGCAACAGCAGCCATAATACAATCAGGGATAATTGGTAATCTCAATGAGAATCAGATGTAGGAGCATACTTTTCCAAAGTGCTGTGTGATACACTGAATGTGTACCTTGTTAAAGATAATGGCATTTGCATCTCTAATTTGGCCTGAAGTGCACAAAACAACCTATCCCTACATATTTATGCAAGTATGTTTTTCAAGTCCTCAGCAAGGGAAGAAAAGTACTCATTACATGGCCTGGGGTGAAATGAGCAATACATCAATAAATACAGCAGCAGGCAAAGGGAGAAAAGGCAGTCAGAGAAGGGCGTAACTAGCAGGTAAATAGAAAAAGGCAGAAGAGGTGACAGTAAGGACTACAGAGTTAATCTGAGACAATTCAAACGATAAACAGGGGGGAGGCACAGACTGTGAAAAAGGAAAATTTCATCAACAGCAGTGACACACTGACACACATTTCCAGGATGGATGGACTCAGGGATTAGATGAGGCTCAAGGAACAGCTGCATGAGTATTTTACTGACAAAACACACAGACCTTATAGACATGATAAATGAATATTATGCCCCAGTATCAACAGGGACATGCAGCCAACTGATTCCCAAAATTGGACCATATCTTCCAGGAGAAGAAATCAAAATGCTATGGGAGCTTCAACTTACATTTTTGCTTTACTCTAAGAAATAAAATGATATTCTAAATAAGAAAAACTGCCTTACAAGTGTTTCAGAAATTAGGCTGGAGCAGCAAATAGACATTTACATTCCTAGTTAGACGTTAGGATGAGAGTAGGAGTGAAGTATGGAAGAGCCATATCCTAGCTGAGGACAGACGCATTATACATTCATTCCTAAGACAAAACAAAATTTGCTTTGGCTAGGTATTAATAAAAATAAGCCTCAAACAAAAAAAACCCAACTCCTTGGAAGAATGATTCAGTAAATATAAAAATAAAGGCTAACAGCACAAGCACAAATAGAGGCACCAAGCAGAGTAACCTCCCCAGGGGAACGCAGTAGACTTCACCTCCTCTGTTCCAGAGATGGAACCTAAGCAATCGTAACTTCCAGGTCCAATGAAAGCAGATATCTGCTGCATCAAACATTCTTGATACACTTTGTATTATTCATAGTCTGATTAGAAGTTTTCTGGAAAGAGACTTGTCCACCATTTGTCTGAGATTCCACAGACGCGGGTGCTGACTGGATCTATCCCTTGTGCAGACTGCTCAGCATTGGCACACATGTTGGCAAATATCATGAAGCAAAAGGACCCTGCTGAAAGGTACTTTGTCAGGATAAGGCTCAGATGTGAATTCATGCAGTTCTGAGACAGGAGCTCAAACATCTGCTGTGAGAAACAACTGCTTCACTATAATGGAAGGCAGCTCCTTTAAACCGGTCCAACAGGGCAAAACTTCAGATCTTCTGGGAGAATTCCCCTGGGCTGTAGAAACCATTGCATGATATAACGTGACACTAGATCAGTAATCACAGAATCATAGAATTGTTTGAGTCAGAAGGGACCCTTCAAGGCCATCTGGTCCAACTCCCCTGCACTGAACAGGGACACCTACAGCTGATCAGGTGCTCAGAGCCCCATCCAGCCTGACCTGCAGTGTCTGCAGGGATGGGGCACGCAGCACCTTTCTGGGCAACCTGCGCCAGTGCCTCACTGCCCTGATTGTAGAAAATCTTCCTTACATCCAGTCTAAATCTCTCCTCTTTTTGTTTGAAACCATTCCCCTTATCCCATCACTGCAGATCCCGCTAAAGAGTCTGTCCTCTCTTTCTTACAGCCCCTTTAGGTACTGAGAGGCCACTCTCAGTTCTCCCCAGAGCCTTCTCTCCTACAGACTGCACAGCCCCAGCTGTGCAAGAGGGGATGACAAGAATCAGCACTTCATACCCAAAAAAGCTCTCAAATATCCAGAAAAACATTTGAGCAGTTTTTACCTTAAGATGAAGCTTGATCTGTATTTACCTGAGTATAAAATGACTTAAACATTTTTTTTTCCCCCTCTATATTCATATGTGCTAGGAAATCTGAACTGGAGAAAAGGTAGATATAAGAGTACTATAGTGCATGCATTTTAAGGCAGGCAGGGTGCACCTACTGCAGGAGTTTGGGAACATTTTGGGGCTCAGGATAGGCCTGTAAGAATTCCAAGAATTTGGAGATGTGTACATCCTAACAGCACTGAGGTCCCAGCCACTGGGATTTTCACAAGGCAGCTGCAAAACTGTGTCTGGCTGCCCTCAACCTGCTAAGGCTCAGAGGACTGCATCTGGCAGCACAGAAAATGCAACGTGTCTTCACAAGAATTATGAGAAATCACTCACAAGGTAACAGCATCAGAGAAGCAGGGAGGGACATTTAGGATGGGAGTGAGCTTGGGGGCTGTCTGAAGGAAGACATTCATCAGCATAAGGAATGGGCTTCAGAGTGAGTACAGACAAAGCCCAAAGACATCAGATGATAGCAGGAAGAGTCATTTCAGCTGCTACAATGACAGTAATAACTCTCAGCTTATGGTCATGGAAAATGGGTGAGCAGGATTTGCCATCAACCATCACATCTCTCCAAAGAATTTTTCATCTGACATATTCCCATTTTAGAGATATGTGCCAATAATCTGTGGCCAATGTTTCCATAATCCATTCTTCCTTTGAAACACACCTGGAAGTGAAATTAAAGTTATCAAAAAAAAAAATCAAATCAGACATTCTAACTTTAAATTTCACCTGCCAAACCTACATCTAAAGCTGAGTGCCCACCAACACTCTTTCAATCTTTGGTGTTAAAAATGCTTCTGCCATTTTAATTACTAACGTTTGAAAAATCAGCATCAGGGAATCAGACCAATGAATACATGTAATGAGTAACAATATGAAGTAATTTATTTCAAGTTTAATCCTTGAGGAAAGAGTTACACGCAAAAGAACAAAACCCCTAAACCTTAAATAACTGGTATTTACCAGTGAGGAAATACATATTTAAAAGGGTTAAAAATAGACTGAAAAAAAAAATTGTGACTACTCTGAGAAAATCAAAACTTTTTTTTTTTTCCCAGAGATACACAAATTAAATTATAACTTGCAATAAAGAAAAAAATTGGCTGAAGAACTGCACAAGTAAAAAAAAAATGCACGAAAGATAAATCACCTTGTCAGCCGTGCTTTAAAATTAAAGCCCAAAGGCAGCTCCAGGACTGGAAAATTGCTGCCCACGTGGCCTGCTTTCACAGAGCAATGCTCTGAGCTGTAGCACCTGCCCCCCAGCAGAAGGGGAAGTCTGAATGCCCTTGGCTCAAGTATCATGGGATGGGGAAGCTCCACCTGTGCCAAGCTGAGAAAGTGTTGAAAATGGAAGCAAGGGTATTTACCACATGGATTGGCAGTTAAATAAAAAGCCAGGGAACATTACAGTCCCTTCCTAATGCTTGGCTTGTGCTGTTAAGGCCTTTCTCAGTGCCTCTCTGCTTTGTCAACAGCTCGCTGCTCCCTGAGAAGACTTCCCTGCAAAGTGATGGGAAGAACAAGAAAAGCAAGGTGGTCAAGAGAAAAAGCACCATTTGCAACCGAAGTAACAGCAAAACTTCTTGACAAGATGTACCGATCCCTTTTGTTCTGAGGGAAAATGTTCCTACTACACAAGCAAGCCAATTTCTGCTTAAATGGGCCTTGGCAAATGTCTGACATGAGATATGTTTTAGAAACACAGACCATCTAAAAGAGAAGCATTTAAATCACCAGGGTGTATTGATTTCTTGCGAGAGCCTCAGTGCTGTAGATGTAATGGAAATGCAGCAACCCACATTTCCTCAAAAAATGTTACTGAAAAACCTTTTTTTTAATTTTATTTTTAATGAAGGATCTGGAGTCAGCCAACCCCTGCAACACATGGCATGGCTGACGTACCTCATTTCTGGTTGGTTGGATTTTGACAATAGGATGCAATGCAAGCATTTCTGAGGTACACAGTTTCTAAGAGATTCCTGTGCCAGAGAGGTTCAGTGCAGATAGAACTAACTCTATTAATCACGCAGCACTACAGCAGTCTAATCACGTTGTAGGATGCAGACGAGAAATGTCATAACAATCCTTGGAGTCCATTTATCAAAGTACCATTTCATCTGCCATACATTAAACATCAGCAACCGAACAGAGGTTCATGCTAATTTCAACTTAATTGGAATCTCAATGCAAATGCCAGCTTCTCCACCTTGCTATGGGCCTTCTAGCTGCAAAATGAAAGCTGCTGATAAGTATGTTTGGTTAAACAAATACACCAGAGAAGAAGAACAAATATGGATGAATCCTACTCTGCCCACGGCTCTACATGGGTGACTCCCAGCTGAAGATTACGAGAGCTGTAATTACCTGGCAGATGATGAAATTTGGCTCGATAACCCTCGCTCCAGATTTTCACATACAGCTGGATAGACAAAAAACAGCAGAAAATATTGATCATAGCATGAGAACAACAGGTTGGAAGTGGCTGAAAAATGATAGTCGAATATTAATTTTAGCATTACACAGCAGCATCAAATTTGATTCATCTTTATGTAAATAAGCCTAAAGGTAGAGAGAATAAAACTGCATCACTGAACATGATCTAGATATAATTCTCAATCAGAGCAGGCCAGAAAATCAGACTTATTTTGCATATGCATAACAACTACTAATAATGGGACAGGAACTGATCTATAGGGGTTCCCATCAGAAAAGTTCACATTAATCTGAAAGTTTATCCTCAGTTCCTTTGCCTCTAAATCTATGAAAATTTTAGAGTTATGCTGGGTGCTACCTGAAAGAGTGGGAATACAAACAAAGCACTGTCAGTTAGACTTTATTTTTATCAATATGACAGTGGTTAATCCCTTATAATAATCATATGCACTAGCCACTGTCATCTGGTATACCTGCCAGAGAAACTCAGTATTAATGATAGGCCAATTCACTATCGCTTCTGGTTTAAACCATTACCAAAGCTTTTCTTCCCCTCCATGAATTATAAAATCTGCAAATTATTAGAGTGCAAATTCACAAGTTTCTACTGTTTGCTTTACGTACATTTAAACCCTACTTTATTGGCTCCTAATTAAATACATCTTAGGAGCATCAGGCTGAAGCAGTACCACACTCTCCTAATCCCTTTGTTATTTCCCCTTCTCAATTATTTTCTGATTGTCACTTCAAATTATTGTTTTGTAAGCAGTTTAAAACCAGATTTCACTATTTCTACCTAACACCAATGAAGGATTTTTCTTACTGAAAGCACCATAAGATATTACTTCATCCTGATAGAGCCCCTTTTTCTAAGTATAGTTTTTAAGTATGTGAGAACTGAGATGAGAGTCATATAGGGCGTGTTACAAACCATAAAAGTTACTTGAATCGGAAACAGAAAAGAGCTCAGATGGAAAAGGAGTTGATGGACATTTTTTGGTTTGGAAAAGGAAATGAGCTTCCCAGCTATAAAAATCATTTTCAAATCAGCCAAAATCTATGCATATAATCTGGTTTGAATACGAAAAATGTCTTTAGCTAAAGAAAACATTGAAGAGAAATGCTCCAAAATGTCATAACTCTAACTTCTGAAGGATAGGTATTCTTTCAGGCCAGATTTACAGATAGGTGTTGTTTCTCCTGTATAGCAGAAGGCCTTCTCTGCCCTGATTGCCAGGAGACTCCAAGAGGATCTCCATGCGTTAGGATGCATGCAGACATACCTCCCTTTTCTCTTACAAAGGATTTACTTGGGATGACAAACTTATTCACTGGGGAAGAGACAGTGAAATGTACAAAACCTCCTACACCAATTTAAATAGCATTTTCCCAGCTCTAAAAGGGGAAAAATGTCCTGGCAGAAGATGGATCAAGCAGCTGGAAGCAGTCACCTTCCCAACCAGCCCCGCTGCAGGTGGAGGAGGGTGCTCAGGGGTGCTCACCTGCAACTTGGGTATGTGGCACAGAGCAGCAGCCTGGGCAGCACCCTCAGAGATGCACACTCTATTTGCAGCCCTGCTCCTAATGAATATATATTTCATTTTCTGAAATAGCACTGCTAAGTTTGGCAAGTCTGTACGTCACAGCTATTTCTTATTATTTATTTTACTTCATTTCATGCAATTATTTTTGAAGCTGGAGATGGTAACTTATTCCATGAATTCTTACATTCCTACATTATCTATAAACAGACTGTTTTTTTAATAAACTCATGGATTATTCATGCATAAAAATACTGTATTCAAATATATTACTGCCTACAGTCTGTTTGTTTACTACTTTCTGCTCTTACAGCTTCAACTCTTATGTCATACACAATTGTAAATCACACGGCATTGTTTCCCATCCTGGGGCTGGATGAAAGTGTTATAAAAGGAGGAGAAAAATGAGACTTTACAATGAAGAGGAAGCATTTTCAGAATGTAGCTTTCAGAGCAAGTATATACTTACAGTCTCATATATGCAAATATAATTCATGAGAAAGAATAAGGTAGGTCAAGAAAATCTCAATCATTCAGACATTGTGGTATTTACATCTTTGCAGCAATCATTTAATTTTGACTAGTTTGATTCCTCCTAGCAGGAGCAAGTGTTGAAACAAGCATTGTAAAACCGAGGTCCCTAGAGCTTGAATTTAAACCTTTACAAACAGCAAAAATAAAATGGAGACTGAAATGGGAAAACTGGTCTGTTCTTGGTTTGCAGAAGTTTCTGTTCAATTCATTTACTGAACTGTGAATCTTTAGCACAGCAGTATTAATGAGAACCAATACAAAAGGCTTTCAAACTTAAACAAAGAAATGGCTGCTACTTTAGGGTATTTTCAAGCTTTTTCTGGAGATTAATATATGAAGCAGATGCTAGAATACCGGCACACAATACTTTAATTTAGCTCAGCATCTCTTCAGGCAGTGGCTTCTCTATTACAGCTAGTTCCCAGAACACACCAGAATGTTATTGCAGGGCACCCTTAGATTAAAATCCCCAAATAAGCTGTTAGACTTTACACACATCAATCTTTTGTAAGTACAATAAGGCAGATTTAATTGGTTTTTACTTCCATTTTAACAACAAACATTATTATCTATTATCTATTATATAAGAAAGCTATTTAAAAAAGACCCATGAAAAGAATTAGAAAGCAGTTCCATAAACAATAAAATAGGGGCAGAGTGTTATTACAGAGGAATGTGAGCAAATGTATTGCCAAAGTTGTTTACTCAATGCTGAATAATCATCGTTGGAAGTTGAAATAATTAACTTTGTTTCAAACTAAGGCTAACAAGAAATTCAAGAGTTATTAAAGAGAGATAGAATAAATTGAAAAAAACATAAAATAAATCCACATAACAAATACTAATGTGATAACGTCAATGTTTTAGCTAAGCTAATGAGTACGAATAGCGCCTGGCCAGTAACGTGGTCTGATTTACTACACCCTGAGTAGAAACCATAATACGGGAACACACAGCACCAGTTTGAACCCCAGTCAAGCATAAACAAACATTTAAGCAGCTGTCGGTTTTCTGTGAACACCGGCTTCAGGTGTTGGGAATTTCTACAGCTGGAAAAGATGCTTGACAAGGTGGGTGAGTGAACACGGACTCCATTTTCAAAGTTATTCACAGCCACTTAATTACTCTAGTGTTTTAAACAGAGCTTTATCCATTGCCTGCTAGTGCCCAGCGCCATGGAAAAGATCACTAGGACCATCTAGTCCAAACACCCACCCACTAGACCATGTCATTAAGTACCATGTCTACATGTTTGTTCAGCACCTCCAGGGACAGTGACTGCAGCACTTCCCTGGGCAGCCCATTCCAAAATAATAACGTTATGCATTTCTACATCTTATTACCAGAAGGTTCCCAAGCTCTCTGTCAGGGCTGCTGGTCAGGTCCAGAAGGATCAAGCAAACGACAGGACCTGAAAATCTGAGTTTTACTTCAGAAAAGAACTTTCAATAAAGTTCTGTTTCACCTCATCGTAGACTTCAAGGCCAATGTGGAACAAATTAACATAGCTCTGTGACTTATTGGACAGATGACCTCCCAGTGACCTACTGGAGTGTTATAGCTTCAAGACTGAAATTTTCTGCATTCACCAAACCATAAGAATAAAAGTCAGAATTTTTCATGTACTCGAGTTCATTTTTGCATCTGAAATTGACAACATTTTTATATTTTTCACCTTCCTGAGGGCAAACATAACTCTTGTTCTGACTTCTGTGTCTCTGCTGTTCCTCTCCCCAGCCAAAGGGATTGCCTCCTCCTCTAGCACAGAGCTTACAGAGATGTCTGTGCACACTCTTCCTCCCTTTTTGGCAGTTCTTCTGGCTCTAATTTCCGTAGCAGGAAACTCACCTCACTAATAAATCAAAGAGCTCTGGAAGAGGTGACTCATCACCTTCCTGTAAGTGGTTAAAATAAAAATGGACTACAGCCATTTCTGTGGTCTCCACTGCTCTCTTCCTAAGCTCTATTTCCCCCCACATACCCCATGCCATAGAGGCTCTCTCATCTCCCTGATTTATTTTCAGCCCTTAATATAACATACTAAATCTTTTCAACTTGCCATTGTCATGCCATTTTTTTCCTGTTCTCCCTCTACCTGCTACACTCGTTGGTCTTCTGTGACAATGGAGGTCTCTTTCTTTGTTCTGAGATGTGACCAACAGTCAAATGGAAATGTAATGTGGCACCTTCCCCTCTTTATTCAAATGCAATAAAGAACATCTCCAAAATTCAATAATATTTCTTCCAGTCTTAAAAACGCATACGCTTCTGGATGCGAACCTATCACCTCCTAAGTGCATTTTTATTGCATGAAATGTATGAACCCACAGAACCAGCCCTGTGCCACTTGCATACGTATGTTCTTGTGACAAATCATTTGTCACAGTATGAGAATGGAACAGCTCTATGGACACATTATAGACATGGGGCTGTAGCATCTGGCTCCTAAGGGCTTCCAAAAAACGTTATATGGAGGTTGGCAAGAGGGCAGCACCGCTGCTTGACAGAAACAGCAAGACAGCTCTGGAAACTGAATTATATTTACAATAAAATGGTTTCCAGATTTAAAACAGAATGCAATTCTCTCTTTTACACAACAATCAGCAGATTTAGCAAACCATCATGACTACTTATGCATAATGCAGACCCCTGAGCTGCCTCACTGACTACTTGACGGCTCCAAATTCTCTCAGAGTAAAGATCTACTGCTACAACACCATCTGCTAAAGCAGGTCCACCACACACATTCCCAAGGAAATGAGCAGAGCTGTATCCAAGCCCTGCACTGACAGATCCCTGCCTCCGTTAGGACAGAGCTCTGCACAGGATCATTAATGAACTTTCTCACGGTTGGTCTCAGTAGAGGAACACCATTAGCTCATTTCCAGAATCTATAGTCTGTATTAAGGCATAACCATGCAAAACTCCAGCAGATAAAAGGGAAGTTTATGACAGTACAACAAAGATTTACTGTTTGCCTGTTTTTACTAAACTGAGATCACTATTTTCAAGTTGAAAGATTACTTTTCAGTGAACAAAAGCCAAGCCAGGCAGAAGAGATGTTCTTAATAATAACATTTTGCAGGCCAAATCTGTAATTCTGGCTCCAGATTCCAGGAAAGTGAAACATATTCATCCAGCCAAGGCTACAGCCCCACCTCACACAGTGCAGCCAGCACATCTCTACCCTTCACTGTACTGGTTTGCAAACAGCGTGCCTGCAGTGTGCACAGCTGTCCTATGTGATGGGCTGCTGTCTGGGGCCTCTGCAAGGGTCGACACGTAGCCACAGCAACCCTGAACCTGCACGTGCTGCTCATGGCCCCAAACACACATAGACAAACAATACCAAGGTATGTCTGTGCCCCAACCATGTGCCACCTGCCTCTGCAACCCAGCAGCTCTCTTTTGGCCCCCACCCCCAGCACACTGCTTTTTGGGTTATCTTTGCTTTGGGGATTTCATCAGTCCTCTAACACCACTTTGATTTGGGGTTTTAAAGCAATCCCTTAGTATTCAACTGTATCTCTCCACATTTGCAAGGTTTATATTATTTATTTTTCCATTTGATTAACCAGCTGAAAAAATCGATAGCAGCACATTCTATAACAGTTCCAGAGGAGCTCTCTGTTGTATTGCGCTGCTATTTTAGGAGCCAGAGGAAAGTTTGCAAATCTATATGAGCAGTTTGGCAACCTGCTTTTTCTCCCTTCGCCTTCTCTATTATTTAGGACAACACAGGAATCTTTCTGAGGCTCAGCATGGTGAAAAATGATATAAAACAGCTTTGTTCCTTTTTTCTTTTTTTTAATTTTTTTTTTCCTCCCCCGTTAAGAAAGTTGATACCATGGAAAAATCTGGTCAGGAGGATCAAATGTTTATACAGGACGTCATGCTGCTTTGGTGTGCCAGCTCTCCAAGAGTCCGTAAGGAAGCCAGCCAGACGGGCTCTGAAGCCTGCACCCTGACCTCAGTGACCTCTTAATTTTTCAGAGTTTATCTAGCCCCATCCCAGCAGTACTTGCATTGAAATCAATCCCCCTGCTCCTGGATATTTGGCAGAAGGGGATTTCCTTCATATGGAAAACTGTTTAATACCCATTTAAAGGGCTGTCTAGCCACTGTAAACCCCCTAGCCCCCTCCCTGAGTCTCCCACTGGCAAGTAAGAGTGAAATAATGTGCTTGAAATAGCCCTAATTCTTCTCCTCAGTGTGGTAGTTGTTCTTCTAATAAGCAATTTAAAAAAAAAAAGTCATAAAAAAAACTAGCAGCTATATCTGAACGACATCTAATAGGTTTCCTTAACAGTCCCCCTGCCCCAATCCCCCCACTTTTTTTGTGTGTGTATTATTTCCTCATATGTACATTTGCACCATCAGGAATGAGTAGCAGCAGAAACAAAAAAAAGTTTCCATTTTAAGTCAGAAAGCTTGCTAGCAAATCACATTTATGTCAAACTACTTCTATACCAAAAAAAAAAAAAAAAAAAAAGTCCACATCACGAGTTTATCTTCAGTTGTAAAGACAGGGCTTGGCAGCAGGGCCACAATTCCTACCTACAAAGAAGCCTGAAAGAAGGAAATCAGTAGATGTCATGGTTTTCCCAGAACAGCCAGGGTGGGCTTGGGTCCATTTCTTTTTTTTATTTTGTGTTTTTCTTGTTATTGTTTTTGAGTGTCAGAATTTTGACTCCAGAGCAAAGTGGCAGAACAAGCAACAGCTGGGCAAGATGCAAGTCTTTGCACTCACAGTGAGAAGAGTTCTAGCATTCTTTCAGTCAGGTCATTGCACAGGAACAACTTATCCTTAGGCACTTCGTGGCTGCAACATCCAAAACCAGAGAACTTTTACAACAGTAATATGATTTGTTTTCTATATAAAAAAAAATTAAAAACCATCCATCCATCAATACTACAGTCTTTCAGGAAGTGAAGAGACTAATTATCATCACCTTCCAGTGGCTTAAGGAAAAGAGCCAGACTGGTTCAACGGAGAGACAGGAAGGACCATTACAGTCTGCACAAACTCCCATTGATGCTTAAGCCATTTCATTTTCCAGGAGGAAAGGGACAATGAACAAAAACAGTGTAATGGCAACAACCTACATCATTATACTTAATTGCCACAGGGCAATCTTTTGCATAGAGCTGCGTAGGATTCAGGGCTTTTCACTCCTGCAACAGGTAAACTCCTTTATTCCGTCACAGCAATATATAGACAACAGAAGAAAGAATGAAAACTTTCACATGGTCTCTGTTTATACTATTATTTAAGTCCCTGTTTTGAATGAATCAAAAGAAGCTAGCTGAAAGACTAATCTTAGAGACAGAGCCTGTCCCACTGCTCCCAGCCTCCTCCTGATTCCCCACCTCTGTAGAAATTACCCAAGAGACTGCTGCTTCCCTCTTTTTCTCTCACACAGGAGGGACTCAGCTCTGAAGGCTGCCCAGGCTCCATTCCTTCTGCCTTCCTGACCTGCCAAGGATGGGGTAGAGCAAGAGGGAAGGAAGAGGCAGCCTTCTTGCCAGCTCCTTGCCATTGCATGCGTGCAACAGACCACAGCCTCAGCCCAAAGCCCAGTGATCAAAATAAACATTACACTCCTCACGTGGCTGCCAGAGTGAACTCTCAGAAGGAGAGAAATGAGAAAGATGAGAAAAAGGGAGGAAAGTATGAAGGGAAAATATGTTCAGATGAAGTTTCTTGTTTTATTTTTTGATGCTTCTCCATAAGGCTCACTTCAATATCCCGTAGGTTTTTTTGCTCTCAGGAAGTGCCTACATGTCAGGAGCTACAGCTTTCAGGAAGGAGCTCAGACTTACTTTCCTTGGCAGCAAACAATATGCTCATCCCTCACTCCTTTTCTACATCATACGTGGTGGCATGGCCCTGACATTACAGCAGTCTCAACATACCATATGTGCTGTTATACACGACACAGCTCACACGCTGTAACCACAAAGATTCTAAAGATATGAGAGAGGGGCCTCTTCTGAAAAATTGCTATAAGTGACAAAAAAAAAAATATCTATCTTTAGAAAAAACAAGTTGATACATCATGAGCTAAGTTATCCAAGACCACAAATATACCCAATCAGCTCCAATTGTGCAATACTTCTGGTGGAATTTCTCTAAATGCAATCACTGGGTAACTAACAAAACAGGAGGAAAGTGAAATATTGTGCATAAGGGTAGTTTATTAAAAAAAATCTGCAATCAGTTGTTACACGTTTGTTCAACACTTCTGTAATGTGATCACGGTACTACGTAACCATGACTACTAAGGCCACTTTTTGAGGGGCCTGTAGTTTATCCTACAAATATTTCACTGGGACAGCTTTCCCCACTGCCAATCTTTCACTGTAAGTGCTCTCTGCTTACCCCCAGAGATCAAAGAGATGTTTTTGTGGTTTGCTGTTACATTCACATTCCTGCTCCCTCCTCTCTTCCTTCCTTCCTCACGCTTCCCTTGCTGAAGGCATCACACAGCAGCCTCAGGCATGAATCACACGCACACATAGGGGCATCAAACACAGAAAAAAAAGTCTCAAAAAACACACCAGAATAGTGGAGTATCCTCCCATTAGGCCAGCTGGAGGGAAAGTTTTACCAAACTCCTGAAGAGAAATGAGTTACAGCTCTTTTCCTGGCATGTAATTAGATAATGGTCAACTGAGAGCTTGGCTCAAGACCAACTAGAGCCAATCATGAAAGACCTCATCTATTGCTTGTTTTCTTTTCATCCTACCACAGAAAACAGACTTGCACACTTAGATATTTCCTCACAAGCATTTGTTCTCCATGCATTAACGCACAGATGTTTTCTAATCTATTTTACCCAGGAGTTCAGCCAGTCAAAGGTTGACTTACCTTCGCAAAACCTGAATCGATATTTATCTTCCTTCTCAAATAGGTTGAATGACTCCTTGAAAGGCATGATTAAATATTACTCCTGAACAACTCCATAAATAACTCTTGCAAACAGTGCATTGCAGTACTGAATACTCCAACTTGCCAGCTATTCCAGTGGGGCTTGGCTACATGAGATGTTCAGGACTTCTCCAGAGGACAAACATCATCTCCACTGTGAATATTCACAACTACACATTTCTAATTCAATGCCATAAACAAATCTATCACATAACACTTTAATTTGTTGTCAAAGTAAACAGCCCTGTCAAGACCCTTCCATGTCAAAATATTTATGCAAAAATAATTTTGAGGAAGAAAACAAAGGAACAGAGTTCAGAGCGAATGGTTAAAAATATACCTTCCTAGATTTTTTTAAATTGTTTTTTCAGTTTTGTATAAAAATGCCAGAAAACTACACTCTATATGAAGGCAAGGACAAATGACTCAATGTATTATGAATAAATCAGCACTTGAATGCATATAAACATCACATCAGACTGAGGTCTGAGTACAGAATATTTGATGTGAAGAGATGTGCTGAGAATGCACTGTCATTTCCACAGGAAGTCCCCCAGTTCCTCCAGCAGGATTTTTCATTACAAAGCACACGTGGATGGCATTGTCCTGCTCTTCAGCTTAAAACCATTTACAGTTTATGATTGCTTCACTGTTAATAGAGTACACAATACATGAGCATTGCCAAAACAGTAATTTTGGTGGGACAGAAAATATCTTGATTACAAACACATGAATTCAAGAAAAAATGCCATCAAGGGACAGGTCTATTTTCCTAAAGGAACATCTGTTTCTAACACTTCCCATGAAAATAAAAACAATAAATCCTAAGTCCAAACCAGAACCTGTCTTCAAACTCTGCTCAATAAAAGCCTATGATCCCTGGAACAGGATTCTCTTTAAAACCTCCAGCAACCCATAGGCTTGAAGAGAGTCATTTCCTCTGCATACAGTGCAGCTCTTCAGAACTGCAGCCATTTGGCAGCGTGCTTGCACAGCCACAAAAGGATGGGAATTAGCCATGTCAGCATCTTCTGCGGCTGCAGAATACAGCTCAGTCCCTCACCCTGCCAAAAATCAGTTGTAAAAGGCAGCGTGACAGCCTGAAGGAAGGCAATCCTCGCCAGCTGATGCTGGCTGGAGCCAACCCTACCGGCAGCACAGTGAGCACCAGCACACACCAGCTGAGGAGCTACCTGTGAAGGGGCTGAGTAAAGCCTGATTCCCAAATCAATAAAAACTCCCCCAGGATGCTGAGAACATGCAGTTCAGTTCAGTTAGCAGATTCAATAGGCGTGGCTGCAACATTCTGGCCACAGAAGATGGCAACAGTTTATTGAGGATATGAACACCGAGAATGGGAAATTCCATCACCTTTGGAGAGTGAAGAAAAAGCCTACATGTTCTCACACAAAAGCAACGATCAGAGTAGCAAAGTCTAAGCAGACTTCAAAACCTTGATTGATAACGGGAGGTAGAAAGCTGGCAAAAGGGGATTTTTTCCTTCTCTTCAGTGCATCCCAACTAACACTACTGCACACAGACCCCTTGATGCTACATGGAATGTGCAGCTTGATAGAGCAGTGCTGAGGCACAAAATCCATTCATCAATAATTCACACAGTGTTCTGTCAAACTCTGGGGGGTCAGTGCTTGCCTTGACTTTCCAGTGCTTGTGCTGGTAATAACTCGAGGGATGTCAAATCATGTTCTTACTTGTTCTTCTCAACTTCTTCTTTTACACATACCAAAACAACAAAAGAGTTCTGTAACATACGTGTAGAAATGATGAAGGCTTACAGCTGTCATCTAAATATTTTTACTGAAACTATAATTAACTGTTTCTAAGAGCTTGGCTTTACTACAAAGTTGGTCAGAGAATAAGAATATTAAATTTCCTCTGTTATCAATCAAGGATTTCTCTTCAAACTCTGCAAAGTGTACCTTTGAGGCATCCTCTCTTCTTACTGCTGTTTTGCTCAAGGGAAAAAAAGAATTTTTCCTATGTTACACACCATTACACAACACAGATTAAGCTGCATGCTTATGCTGTACTAAATGCACCATTCTGCTAATCTACACAGATAACTAAGCTTAATTACATTAATAATTGCTGTGGTTTAGTATGGTGCCAGAATTTACCTCTTAGCTTGTTAGACCGACAATTTAATTAGTAGCAATGAATACAATCTCAAATGAGAGATATTATCTATAGAGTTATTTAAGTTTTGCTGTTTCTGTACCACCTGAACTAACCTACTGTACCACCTAAACTGAGATGCTTTTGCTGCACTGTTGTTTTGTGCACAGTTGGAGATGTGGCATAAAGAAGGAATACAGAGGAAATATAAAAATTCAAGTGCCAGCATTCAAAAGATCTGGGAGAAGCTTTTTTTTTTTTTTAAATCTCATTTTGCACTCTTTAGCCCTTACACCTCAGATAGGCTCAGCCCACAGCCTTCCATTTACCCACACACTCTTGCCTCAAGCTTTATTTCCAACACAGGACAGGTGGATGTCTGTCACATTCTTTCCTCTCTAACAGAACCAAACCTCTTCAGCTCATCTGAACAGCTAAATCCTTTCTCTCAGAAATGAAGGTGACAACGCACATATGTTTTTCTCTTGCAACCAACACTACCTTAAGCCTGAGCAAGCCCTGTTTTTAGCCAAGTGGTAATAAATGAACTCCTCTATGTTTATTTTAACTATATTAGTCATATTCCATTAATGTGGAATAGAGCCAAGGAAACAGTGAAGTTCTTTAATCTCATCAGCCATCCCATGTTTTAGCCCTAATGTAACTTTCAGGCCTATGAACAGCTTATAAATCTTCCAAGTTAAAAGATATCTGTTCAAATTGTTTACCAAACATCCTCATGGTACTACATCATGCGTACAAATGTTCACAGTTTTACAGAGTGAATAGTTTGAAGAATCAATAAAGTGTTCCACCATGAAGCTTAATTAACTCTCTCTCAGAGCTGCGCTTAACAACATCCATGCATCAGGAGCATGAGTTACTGAACTGAAAACCAGCCTTAAGTGCTCACACTGAAGTGTATCAAAAAGGTGAATTACAGCAAAGCACAGAAATCGTATTTTGGGTATGAAAGAATATAGATTAGGAAGAGAAAGCTACGTCTAGGCATGTTTAAAAAGAAAACATTGGAAAACAAATGTTATACAAAGCACAGGAAGCTCTTCAGTTGTGTAAGCGACACATGCCAGACCCAGATCCTCAGCATCTCTCCTGTGAACACACTTGATTCTCATAGCGATATCTCAGTTTATTTCTCAAAGTGAATGAGACTTAATAGGAAATAAAGCGAAGCAAGAAAAATGCTCCTTGCCAGCAGAACAGTTGTGATGCCCAGCTATGCCAGCATCACATTAGCTAACATTACTCCAAGTGGCTATTCAGCTCTTCATTGGCATTACTATATGTCTGACAACAGAAAATTAACAGAAAACAGCCTGGAGCACACACATGGCAAGAAGTCATCATAAGCAGAGGCGTGCTCAGCAAGCTGGCATCTTGCTCTGCCTCAGCTGCAAGTGGTATGTAATTTTTGGGAACACTTTAAAGACAGTATGCAACTTGCACAATGATCCTTGGGGAACAGAACTGCACTTTTTGCATCAATTCCCACACAACCTGTGCAATAAAGCTATCTGGATTGCTAAATACAATAGCAACCACAACATGGAACAGCTGGAAGGTTGAAGATCCTGCTTGACATTTTACATTTCAAGATAGTGACCCACGGCTTTATATGCTAATGGCCATTTCCTCATTGCCAAAGACGCAAATAGGGCATCATTCAACAACCTCACCAGCTGTGATTACAGGAGAATATCTCAAAAGGAATGTCTTAGCATCAAGAAAATGTTTTCTTGGACAGTTAGTATCAAAAGTAGCCTCCTTCTTTTCACATTTTGATTGAATATAGTATTTCATAGTAGGGAATTTTCAATACTAATATTTGAGGCTCCAGAGAAATTTCATTTTCAGAAATATAGCTCAGTTTGCTCTGAAATGATCTTTGAATATATCACCAAAGCTAGACAAAAGCTAACCCATGAATTAATGTATTTCACTTGGATATCTATTCCTGCAATTTGCCCGATGCCAACGATGCTTTTTGAAAAAGAAGGTGGTAATGCATAAGCATAGTCACCACCTACTTTCTTATAGCCTTGTATCTGGGATATGCTCTGAGTAGGTCAGGGCCATTTTTAAACACCAGCTATGGGTGCTGAACCAGTCCTTTAGTAACAAAAGCTCAACTCAACCAAAACAGATTCAGGTTAAAAGGAGACAAAAATTCAAACCTAGGTATTTCACTTTTCTAATTTATTTAAAGGCTGCATGTTGGATGTTCTTGAACTCTAGAGTCACAAATCCTTTTTCATATTAAATCTAGATTTTGGATATTATAGATCTTAAATGTATTTACCAACATACAATATGACAGGTTTCTCTGCACCGCTCTGTATAACATCACTTCCTAAAAAGATTAGGAAAAAGGCAGTATAAAATTCAGGTTAAGCAGATACAACTCCCATTTAATTAAATTGATTTCTTCTCTTGCACAAACTAAGATTTGCCTATGTTTTTAGGTAGGCTTTCCACAACTTGTGGAAAAAAAAAAGTGTTGTGTAAGAATAGCTCTGCTTTAAGCATGCCATTAAGGAAACCGGGTTAAATAAATCCAACAAAACACTAATTAAATGTTTTCATTACTTGTGTCTTGGCAACAAAAACAGCATAATGAGGATCAGCTACTGCTTACTGCACTTTGTAGATTTAATAGACACCATCACTTTGACACTCATCCCTTCATCCCATTATAACATAGCAGAGCTCAGGTATGTGCAGGTAGCATACAGCTGTGGGTATTGAAGCATTAATGCATTGACAAAAGCTGTATTCAAATGCTTCTCAATAAAGGCAGGACAAAGAGATGATTTGGACTGTGTGCTGCTTAATTAGAATTGGCTCTCCCAAGGGAAAGTACAATCCCTGACATGTCACCTGAAGGCAAATTCCGAGATCCTTCTCAGAAGCTCATCAGGGGAAATGAGGCACATCCTGTTTACTTTTCAGCTCATTAACAGCTCCACACACGGGCACCTCACCAAGTTTGGGGGATTTACCCATTTATGCAATGGAGATTGTGTAGGTATAGAAATTTTCACGTTCATACCACTTAATGCCTCTGCTTTTTTAAAATGAATCTTTCTATCCAGGTAGTATTCTGAAAGTCATTTCATAAAGGCTTTAACCCAAAGACAAAAGGATGAATCTACAATGAACAGGTGGGCATTATGATACAGTATCTTCTATCACTTGTGGATACTACTGACAACAATCGATGAGCTTGTAACAAGAACTCCAGCATTTTAGTTTCTTTTAAAACAATGATCACAATATTTAAAGCCTTTCCTGAAAAGGCATCTAAGAGACTAGGGTCCCGTAATGCGATTTCTTTTAGTACCATGCATTTTTAGTTGATCTGATGGTTGCATTCTGTTTTGAACAAAATGGTTAACCCAAATTCAAACAGGAAAGTGTGCAAGAGAAAGGTGGCTTCTGCAATTACAGAATTCAACAAATATTCACCATTTCCTTTATTCTGGGAGAAATTAACTGTACCCCTGGAAGCACTCCCTGTTCCTCAGAAATAGGGGCACACTGCTGCAGTCCCCCCAGCCCATGTAAGGGAGCCCTGGGGACAGCACTGCATCGTGGTCACTGGGACAGCTGCGCTCATGTGCAGTGCAGCACTGTGAATAACAGCTTTTGTAAACTGCTGAATGAATCCCTTTGCTAATCTGCAACCGTGTAAATTTTTCTCAAAGCTGCAGAGATGCTTTGCTTTCCCTTCCCATCAAGTTTTATTTTGCTGAGGCCCGTCACAAAGTCACGAGTCTCATCAACAGCTGTTTTTTCTTTTGAGCTCGCTCTGTCATTCTGGGAGCTGAATTTTTGCTGATAAAGTGTAATAGGAGATGCTTCCTGCTACACCACAGCACAGCAGATGTTGCAGTTGTGGTAGCCCTAAGGCTGAGCTCCCTACCAAACTTCCCTTCATTTACACAAGTGTGCATCATATTTATTTTCCTACCAGCTGGTGGAAGCAGGCATCAAATAAACATCTCCCTTTTTACCTGAGACTGTTTGGGTGAACGGGGCCCCAGAAAGCAGTGGGGTGAGAAAGACAGCACGAACATCACCTTAAAGGAATGGGGACAGGAAGGTGCTGTTCCACCTCCAGCTCAGTGGACGCTTCAGGCGATGGTTGTGGAGCCTGTTCCTACAGAGAGGTGGTGACTTCTCTGTAGCCCAAAGCAGTCGACTCCAGTGACTAATTACCCTTACAACCGAAAAGTTTCCCCCCATATCTAACTTCTTATCTCTTCTTGCTTTCATGTAAGCTCATCATTTCTTACCCTGTCCCCAGTGGACATGAAAAACAGATTATTCTTTTTCTCCAAACAGCAGCTTTTTGCTTACATTTTCTCAGCCTTCTTTGCTTAACCTCTAGACTAAACAAATCAAATTCTTTCGGTCTGCCTTCGTAGCTTGCGTTTTCTTTTACCATCCTTCTTGCTCACCTCTAGGTCTCTCTCCACTCATCACACAGCTTTTGGGCTGGGCAGGATATGCAGCCTGACTTTTGAACTGCTGAACAAAAGCCTCTCCTCTTGTACTTAACAGGCAATATTTCAATTCTCTTTTATATACTCTGCACTGGCGTATATTGATTTTGACACTGGAAATGGCTTGACTTAAAGGAAACAAGCAAAAAATAAAAGACTCCAAAGCAAATCTTCCCTTATGTATGGAAAATAACTGCTGGACCCACAGCAGCTGGCTAGCCAGAGTGGACACATATCTATACATGCAAGCAGAAGAACAGCAAATGCCACCACAATGGCACATACTAATTCCCATTTGGGAACACTATAGCAGTCAGTGGGAGATTGAGACATGAATCACTGAAACAGAAGTACCTATGAACAGTATGGTACAATTCAGTCAGCCAGAGACCTTAACTTGAGAGACAAATTCTCAAAATGAAATCCCCAGGCCAGAATAAGCAGACATCTCAGTCTGAACACCATGGAAGAAACTCTGCTTTTGACTGCTCAATGCTATTTTAGTCATTTCAGGGAGAAGCCCCTTAGCTCAGCTTGTACTAACATACAAGGTCAGAGGGGACTAAGCAGGTACATGAAATGCTTGTTGTTTTAATGTCATTTGCATCAGCATTGATGCCCCCTGAGGAAAAAAAGATACATAGCAGTATGCTTTTGGTGTATTCCAAGTCATGAACTAGAGGAAGGAAAAGACTGTGTAATTCCATTCTGAGACAGAAAAGGAAACCAGACCAGGTAATGAGAAGAAATTCATACAGTGTATTTCAAAGTCTGAAATGTCATCTTCACTTTTGATTGAAGTGATCAGAAAGGGGAGAAAATTGCACCTTACCCTTCAACATGTAGAGCCAGCTAAGGGAGATATCTTCAGCAGACACTCCAAAGTTATTTGGTTTCCTATTTATGCATCATCCATTTCCCCAGCTCTCTTTTTGTGTTCACCACTCCTGTATTACACTCTTTCACGTGAACCCCTTACCTTAGGACTTCAAGCAAGGCTGTAGTTCTGGTACATTTTCCATATACTTTCTCAAACCACGGCATCACTAAGCCTCTTGCAATCATCTCTGTTAAGAAAAATCATTTCCCTTTATAGTCGAGGAAACAAAGCAAGAATTATTAATCTGCTCTCACATGCCAGAATAGTGTTTCAGTAAGATTTCCATCTACATGAATCAGAGATGGAGATTCTTTGAAGATTTACTATCAAAACCTCCATTCTATTACAACAAAGCTAAGCAAATATCCCACAAATATCCTGAAAGGGTATGGCTGATGCCACTGGACGACAAAACTGCATTTTAGAAGACTCTTACACATCTATTACTGACAATGCATTCTCACCCTGGCCAGTGCACAGAGCCCAGCAAGAATTTCAAGAAAGGAAAGAAATGGCATCAAAACAATTCCTGAAGTATTTGTCTCCTGATTAGGGGAAGCATCTACAAGGTAAGATGTTATAAAATTGGGAAACGTAGCAATTAATCAGCTACCAAGCAGCAACGGGAAGAACAGGTGTGACATGCATCATGTAAGACCTGATGCTGGAGCTCAGTTCTGGAAATAAGGAAGAAGTTTCTTACAATAAGGGCAGTGAGGCACTGGCACAGTTTGTCCAGAGAGGTGCTCGATGCCCCATCCCTGCAGACACTGCAGGTCAGGCTGGACAGGGCTCTGAGCACCTGATCAGCTGTAGGAGTCCCTGTTAGTGCAGGGCAGTTGGATCAGATGGCCTTGAAGAGTCCCTTCCAACTCAAATGATTCTATAATAATATGATTCTAAGATCTTTCATTAAGTCACAAAAATCATCTTCTCCTGCTAGAATAGGCTGCTGCTACAGTAATTCCCAAATAAGATAATGAGTACTAACTCACTTATCACTGACATTAAAACCCATGTCTAATTAGAGCAGACAGACTAGCACAGATCTACAAAATTGGATGAAAGCAATCCTTCGAAAGCAAGGCCTTTCTGAACTGACTTGCACTCAGCTTCCAGGGAACAACAAGGAATTAGAGGTTGCACTATCAACTGCTATGCTTTACCATGCCAAGAGAATTCTGCACTGAACACACCACAGTTTTGCTGTACACAAGTAAAAAAAAAAAAAAGAAAAGAAAAAAAGAAAAAAAGCTTTGTTTGTGCATGGCCTCAGGTTCTTCCTTATCTTAAATACACACTAAAAGTTTTAGGAAAGTTCCAGAAGGGCCTTTTTATTTTCTCCTTTTGAAACGGATAATGCTTTTTCTATTTATTACAAACCCTTTAGAAACACAATGAAAAATAAGATCAAGAATATCAAATCGTTTTGGTCAGACTTGTCAAGGGTAGATTTGCAGAGATATACAAAACCTCCAACAAAGCATTAAAGGGCTGCGCCTTGGCTGCAACAGATCCTACACACAGGTCAGGAAAGGAATTTAGCTGGGACAGGAATCAGTGCTAGCTGCAGGCTTTTCCATTTCCAAGACATCCTACACTTGTTTAAAGCAATTCTGCAGAACAGAGCTTGATACTTTTGCCAGCAAATGAGTTACCATTGGTGCTGGCAAGAGGAATCCCTGCCAGCTGCTTCAGTTCTCCAGCAGGTAAAGGTAGCAGTGGGCCCAAGCCAGGAGGGACAGCCCACATGTAAGAGGATCTCAGATCATCCTGACCTACATTCCAATTTTTTATTTTTTATTAAATTAATGAACCACATTTATTCCTGGCATTAAATAATTCACTTGAAATTTATTGGGATCACCACCAGACATTGAACTTCAACAAACAGAAGTAAATAGGCTGGTTAGCAACTACATCAATTTCAGCTTTTAAATACTGAGGATAAAAGAGTTAAATTCTGAGGTCACACCCACATGGAGACCTGTCAGCCCTAACTGAGTTTGCACAGCAGGGAAGAGGAACAAGCGCTTGCGGAGGCTCCGCCAACCACACGGCTGACTCCCAAGAAATGACAAGTTTCTGAACATGGATTCTGCTCAGCTCTGCTGTGTTCTTCAGTCTTCTTCCTCACTTTCAATGGCACTTAACATTTTATCTTAGGCTAAACAACAATAATAAGAAAACCACACCTGCTCTCTTATTTAGGGTCGGCAGTTTCAGTCATTATAAATGCAAGAATCCAAGCAGAGGTGATGGCAGCCAACACAAAGAGGCAGGTGCTGAGCAAGTTTTTTGTCATAGGCAGCTCTGCCAGCATATATCTGGCCTGCAGCACCCTTGCTATTTCTGTCCTGGATATCTCTGGAGGAATGACTGCCAAGTGAAAAGCACTGTACCAATTTGTGGGCTGGTTTTGTGATGCGCATAAATGAGTTCTTGGATAGTTCACATTCATATTGACTCGTGATTTAAGAGTGAATTTAAATTCTGGTATGTCTAAAGGGGAAAGGTTTGCACATTGCTATGCAAGTCTGCCAGCTGGCTTCCGCTGTGACTTTGTTCCTTTGCTTTTAGAACTAAAACATAAGGCTTAAAACAGTTGTTTTAATATTTAGCACTGTAGAAGGTCATGTTCATACCAGAGCCCTGGAGAAAAGAGCTCTTGGGTAAAGAGGGGAATGTCAGCATGCATAGGACACATCAGCTGCGTTATTTTTATAACTTACCTCTAATGACAATGCACTGTAACTACAAGGCTTTGTCAAGGACTAATAAAGAACAACAAACTGGAAATGATAATAAACATCAGATTGATATACATGTATTCTTTGATAAAGCAAAGACATGGACTAGGCTGTAGTGATCTCTTCTGGCTTTAAAACAAAGGTGATGTTAAGGTGCAAATTTCAGCTCCAAAGGCCAAACACATGACACTTATGTAAGGCTTCAAGGCATTAGCTGAGCCCCTAGATACTAGGCAACACTTATCTTACATTTAATATATTGTATACTTGTCTCCTAAATCTACTCTCATTTTCCTTCCTTAATAGTCTGCCATTTACTGCTCAAAATTGCTCATTCTTTTTTCTCTGGCAGTCTCAGACCCCAGTCACTATATTTGTTTTAATGTAGCTTTGTGATCATCAAAAGTAGATGGACAATTCCTCAATGCTGATGTGAACACACATCACACTGCCTACCACATTACAATAGAGCCCAACAAATTATCCAAAATAGCTCCACTTTTCCTATCAAGCTGAATTAATTAATTACCTATCATAGAATCATTAAGGTTGGAAAAGACCACTAAGATCATCAGCCATCAACCCATAATACAAAGAAGCAGACATGGCAGGATAAAATAGCAGCCAGCTGAACCACCACTTGATATATTTCAAGATTTTGTATAAGATAAAAGATATTGAAAGATTTCAAAATTAGAGGCACTAATTTCAAAGTACATTTAATTATTCACTGTGTATGTTGTGATTCCTCAACTTGGTGCCTGGCACACAGCTCCTGTACTCTCAGTAATCCATCTGCCAGAGTCCTGTCCTCCTCTTATTTGAGAAAGGGAGAAGCTGGGATGAAAAGACTCCACTTGGGCCATGTTCTGAGTCATTCAGTGGGCTTATTGCTTCCATAAACTTCTGCTAATTGCCAGAAACAAGAAGTCAAACTCCGCTATGACAAATATCAATTCTGGTTTATAGAAAGAGTCTACTAAATAAAGTTGAATTTTTTCTTGAACTTCCACTTGCACACAGTGCACCAAATTACCATGATGAGAGCCATCTTGTTTTGGGGTGTGTTGACATAAATATCTATATACTTGCTTAGTAAAAAAAACCTTGCCCTTACTGTTGTCCTAAGCATTATAAATGGTGTATTTTCTTCTAACCAGCTGTTAAATTTCTTCTTTCCCTCCAATAAACAAAATCTTTGCTATGCTTTCATATTATACTTTTACAGTCATGTCAAGCAAAGTTCACAACACAAAGACCTTGCAGTTCAAATGCACACATGAGGCACAGCAAGGTAATAAAACAAGTGGAGGAGGAGGGCATGATGAAATATGATAATGTAACAAGAGTGGTCTAAGAAAGGTTTGGAAAAAAAGGTTGGAAAGAAATACTACACTCAAGTCTCTGTTGCTTTCAGCTGCAGTGGCTATTTCTGATTTGTTCCACTGTGCAAACAAATGCTGAAAAAGCCATGTTATTAAAACACAGATGTGTAGAAGGGACTTAATTCCTCCCAAATATGTCAGCATAGTCTCAACTATGCCATCTTTCTCACATCCATCAAGAAGGCTGCCTGCCCAGCAGCCAAGCAGCAATGGCTTCTGCTCTACACATGGAGAAGAAACATGACAATTATACTGAGATAATTTGTGTTTATCTAGAAACTTGATAAATGTAACTGATCACTTGAAAATGTAAAAAAAAAAAAAATAAAAATAAAAATGCATATTTAGCAAATATTTGTTTTCCCTGCTGATCCGCTGTTAACAGATCCAAGCAGAAGCTCTCCTCACACATACATAAATGCGGAGCAGTGAGAAAATAGCCTTGAAACCACAGTCGCTCAGACTGACACGGAGTAGATAGAGACAGATAATGGCAATATTCGCCAACAAGGAGCAGAGTTAGCTCTGCGCTGGCTCAGCATACCCAGAGCAGTTACTTCACCTCCAGCACCCCATGCAAGTAGAAAAGACAGGACTGGGATTTTAAGTATCTTCTTCACATAAGCACAGAACATTATCCTTACTTACAAGGCCATTTAACTTGCAAGATACTGCAACACCTTCTCCAGGCTAAATGCAGAAATGCTAAATGCAACAAATTTACTTTTGGAAAGTATTGTTGATACTTCAGTACTGCAGCACTTTCTGGAGCTAATTGGTTTTTACTTGGAAACACAAGTAGATGGTTCAGACTGCATGTAGGCACTGCTGAGAGATCTGTTCCCACAAGATAATTGCTGGGACACAAGAACAAAGACTTACAGCTTCAGGTTGCAAGAACTGCATCAAGCTGTTAAAGACAGCCCTGATTTAAAAACTTTGCCTGATGTTGAGGAGCAGAACCTTCAGTTACCAGCTGAATGCACGAGGTGTAATGGCATTCAGAGAAACCCAAGTCTTAGTGAAACCTAACACAAGTAGGAAGAAATACTTCAGTTCAGTTTGGTGCTTTTCTTTCCCTTTTGCAAATAGCTGGTGAGTCAAAGGAGCCAACACACCTAGCCAGGGAATGACCCAAAGGCAACCAGAGTTACTAAAAATTACTATTAGGAAAAACCCTTAAGTCCTCAAAAAGGTGAGAGCTGTTTTTAACACCCCTGTTACAATACACATCTGCCTCCATTACTTGGGAATCAAAAACTTTTCTCTTTCCTTTTTTTTCCCCTCATCTGATACTTTCTTCTCCTGCCATTCACAAACATAACCACAGCAGCACACAGCGCGACACATTCCACTCTCCCTTCCTTCAAAGCATAGCAAAAATTAGATTTATTGAATACCGAACACAGCAGCATTTCAGATGTCAAATATCCTCATGCTAAAATACATATATCCTTGACAAACTAATTGTTTTTCTGTGGCACTGTGACCTAGTCAAAGCCTGGACCTGCTCTGAAGCCCTGATCAGGGGGTTGACAGCAGAAAGAGTGATGGATGGCAAAGGCAGCCACATGCTCTGGCTGAGCAGGCTCCATGTACCGCCCATCCATCACTCTGACAGCTTCAGAAATTCTGTACAAATTTATCTACAGGGTGCTAAGAAGGCAGAAGGTACTGCATATATCCCTCCGGCTGAAGGGGTAGATAACCAGAAAGGAACATTAGGCCATTTAGTTTCCAGAAGTAAATTGGTAAATCCCATTCAGCTCCACCGTAATGCAAGTGAGAATACACCAGTAAGAGGTGCCATGGCATTATAACTGTGCAAATGATAATGATGTAACAAAACAATTAAAAAAAAATACAAACTGTTGTTGGAAAAAGATTTTTTCCCCTCCCTATTTTTATTTAAAGAAAACAGGGCAAGGGAAGGGTAATAATTAAGTAGAGCCTAGACACTGAATGTGCCAAAAAGAGGAAAAAGATGAAAAATCGTAACATCGTTGAGTTTGTCAGTACCAACTGCTGGAGGTTTAAATCAGGACTTCACTGACACAATGATTTAACAGTTTTTCAAGCCATAAGTAAAGAGATACTCCACATTATTTTGCTGAGAGTGATGACAATATTCTCTTCTGCCTATACGCTCTTCCCCAAGCTGACACAGCATGTGCTTGCATCGTATCTGTCACACTGCTCTCGTTAATGCAATCCACCAGAATAAACCTTGCTTCATCTAGTAGTAATGCATCATTACATTCACTATCTCAGGATCTAACAGAACTGACACTTCTCTTTTATACACTGGGAGGGAAAGCAGTTTGGCTGCAGCAGCAAAAAATGCATTTTAGTAATAAGATGTAGTCAAGACAGAGTTAAGCAGAAATTCATACCCCTGAAATAAATCTCTTTATTGGTTCTGCCTTTTACTTTTTCTGTCTGGAAGGAAACAGCCCAACTGCACAAGATGTGCCACTGAGTATTTAGATTGAGAACTTCCTGCAGGTGATACAGTGCTTTTCTATAGCTTTGAAGATTAGAGAATTGAATACATACATTAAGAAAACAACCGCCTGTCAAACTTTCAAATGCTCCCCTGCTATAAGAGAACCATAATTACCAGAACTGCTTTGTGTGCTTTGTTTTGTAGATGAACATCCTGCTTTAATCAATCAACACTCCTCTTTAATTAGTAAATTTGTGATCTGAACAACACCTCTTGCTTTATTTTAATGAACTCCTGTGGTGTCTGGTACCACATTTGTATGCTCTGCAACATCAATAAGGGTGTTTTCAGAATTACCAGATCATTTTATTGTTATACAAACATTGACTTCCAAGTTAGCTACTCTAGATACAGTGTTATGTTGCCCCTAAGCATTTGTTTTTAATCAGACGTATCAAGAAAAAAATTAATTGTTGTTCCCCTCCCTCTCCCCCCCCCCCCCCCCCCTTCAGTTCTGCACTGTATAGGTTGAATTCTTTTACACGCATTTGTTCCCTCCGCCATGCAAGAACACAGTGCATGCTTATACAGCCACAACGCACACTCAAAACAGCCAAATTTTCACTGGCTCCAGGCTCAGGAGCAGAAATAGTGATCACTGCAGCACTATAGAAGCCATAACGATGGCACGCACACCTAGAACCAAGGAGTTGGTTTCATAACTGAGTACTTAAGTAGCTCCTGAGCTCGTAACATAGAGACTGTATGAGAGTGAAAACATTTCACCTGGCTAATTGCTGGCTCCTGAGAGCCACTGGTTGCTATTTAGATAAGTCAAGAAATTAAAAAAGACCTGAACACAATTTAATTTACCCAAAGTAGTTCAGGTCCTCTTTAGAAGCACAATTAGCATTTCTACCCCATGCTCCCTAACAGCTCCAACCCCACAATTTTACTTTCGTAATTTCCCCCGGATAAGAAAGTAGTAAATCAAAACATTTTTAAGGCAACCTTATTAAAATTCTCTAAGACTTTCTGGGTCAAACTTCATTTAGTTGGACTATTTCATTTCCATTCTTTAGTTCAGCGTTATTATTCAAAAATAATCCTTGCTATTATATTAATAACGCCAAAGAAGTCACGCCATGCAAAAAGCATTCGGTTTAAGAAGAGGTTTTGACCATGAAGAAGGGCAATCAAAGAAGTGCAGGGGTGTTCAAGAGACAGGGTAAAGAATAGACGTCTCTTTGATAATGGTTAAAACTGTCTACTCCAGATCACAATGCTGGTGTTGTTCGTGCTTGGCTGACCATATGGAAATTAAGCTTTTCCCCTGTTCTTCACTGCTGCTTTCCCAATGTTGCCTTCTGAGCCATTTAATTACACTCTGTCATAAAATGGGGCGCTGGGTCCAACAGGAACAAGGATCACCTAAGTGCTATTGTAATCACCGGCATGCTTGTATGGGCAATGGAGGTGAAAACCTTTACACTTCAGAAAGAGAAGAAAATGCATTTCATCAGTCACAACACAATGCCCCTCCTAAGCCTAAACAATTGCAAATGTACAGGCGCTGGGACACCGCCATAGCCACAATAAGGCCATTCATGTAGACTTTGCTGAGGCAAGTTAGGGCAAAAGGGTCAGAGGGCTATGAACTTTGATCTATGGTTTCAGATTTGGCAGGCCTTAAAAAACCTCCTGCTTCAGTAAGTTTCTTGATTAAGCTAATAAGAATTACACAAGAAGTGCTGTGATCTTAGCACTGCATCGGATTAGCTGCCTAGACGGTGTTCTGTGAAGCCTAAAAATCTCATCAAGAAGCATAATGAGAAATAGACTATGGGAATGTTGAGAAAAGGGTCTCGAGTTTGCGTTTAATTACGCAGGCAAAGGTTTGAAATGAAAGTTACCTGAGAGCAGCGGCTTCTGAAGAAGCAGAGGACAATTTGTCTGTGGAAACAGACTTCTCAACTGAGCAAAACACAATTTGCAAATAAAAAAGCTCAAAAGTGTTTTTCAAGATGAACCTTCAGTAATATAGGATCAGTTTTGCTTTTGCCATCTTCCATATAATAGCATGCAGTACTTAAATTCATGTAAGTTCCACAAATTAGTTCAACAAAAGAATGCCATCATAAGCATCAGGAATATCCACCCTTACCTAATTAAAACCATATCAAAGAAGTGCAAAAATCTTTCTTGTTGCAAAAGCTTACCAATTAATTCCTGAATTGGGCCATTAGTATATTAAGAATTTTGTCTATTTAATTAGCTATCACTGTACTAGACCTTTTTAGATCATATTACTGTATAATTTATCAAATTAATCAAATATAATTCATCCTTGAATTGTCAGGGTTTTTTTTGTTTGTTTTTGTTTTTTTTTTAAACCAAAGATATGTTTTGAAAAGCATTGTTGATAACAAAGAGAAATCTGAGGACCCTCAGCAAGCATACACTCAGGAACATTAAGCGTTCCATGAAAAGAACTAGATTTTATTATAATTATAAAACTCGTACCCCAATATGTTTAGCCCATTGTTGTAATATGTTTTCTAGTCTGCAGCTGGCTCAGATGATCAAGTCTTGGTGTACTGGTTTATAGTTCCTTATACATCACAGAGATGTAAGCCAAGATCCAGGCTTGGAAGCTGGATAGTAAAAGCTTGATCATTGTGCTTGCCTCTGGTCAAGCACCAGTAAAGGTAGCCATGTCCACAGCTTTATACGGAATGGGAGAAGGAGGAACCTTTAACTACGTGATTGATTAAAAAGAAAAAAACAAAACCAAACAAACAAACAAAAAAACAAAAACAAAAAACAAAAAAACCCACAACAAAATGAACAAACAAAACCCTACGAAATTGCAAACCAAAAAGCAGAAAACATCCAGATGACATCTTTGGGTATCACCCAGCTCCACGGTGGGTTGCTGTTCACAAGAACACGAAGCACTCCTATAAAGATAGGGTGCACCATGAGCTGACTGCAGAGCAGCACTAGGCAGCTGCATTCATCATTATGCTAATCCTCAGCCACAAGTTTTGATAAGTCTTTAGCATCTTGCACTGTATGCTCGCACATCAACAGCAAAACATTTCCCAGGAAATATTCCGAAATTGTTTCTTTGAGAAGTTCATTTGTGGGTCAATGGGGTAATTATGGCAAAATGAGCCTGCCTAGTTCCAACAACACTTTCATATTTCAACAGCACTCCTTCCCATGATTCCCAAGCTACTGATTTCTCCTGTTCAGTATGCTTTTCCTCTCAGGAAAATAGTAACAATAAAAGAAAGCTAATCACTGCTATCAATTAGGAATCATCTCATAGAACAGGATATATTCTGAAATTAAAAAAGAAAAAAACATTGCACCATGCTTGCTAACATTCATATTTATATTGCTGACGTGTGTCACTGCCCAGCATCACTTTATCAGCTGCAAAGGATGCTGCAAAAACACACTACAAAGTGCATTTTCCAGTATGCTTATAATTCCTCACCATTACTGTGTTCTGCAGAGGAGTTTGAAAGAGCATGATATTGTATCTTGTCCATGCATCAGGCTGCCGGGATAACCAGAAGGGAGCTTTTGAAGTTACAGTAAAATAAAACCTAGTGCCAAATCCAACACAGCATGTTGAATCAAGTTGTTGAACTTGCTAGAAAGCCGTTTACATATACAAGCTGCACTAATTGCAAGATAATACATTTGTTTATCTTCAATTAGCCAAAACGCACAGCATAAGCTTACATGTCATTTGTGCTGCCTCGCACACATTTTTTTTATTACTGTTACAAGAACATTTTTCCAATCAAGCATGTTAACAGCAAAATTAAAATCTAACACGAGTCAACTATCCTTTAATGTCAATAGAGAAGAAAGGAAACAGTAGTAAACAAAACAGCAGCACACTGAAACAGAAAGCAATGGTCAGTGCAAACAGCTACAGACACAGGAGCAGAGTGGTGGCCCTGCATTACAGTATTCTTCCATCACTCGTATATGTAATCTGTGCATTTGTTACATTTTAAAATTCAGAGCCTCCTTCTTGAAAAGCTTAGGCTATTTTCTTGCTATCACCTATACGAACATGCTTGCTTACACTCCCTACCACACAGCAGTGAAAGCCACTCACAAAGGTTTAACATGATTTAGGTGTAAAAAAGACATTCCTCTTAAGATGCTAAACTAGAAATGCAGACCAGAATTCTTCCCTTCTATCTTACTGCAGGCATAAGGGAAGCACCCATTTATAAAGAGATGAAGCCTATATTCCCTGGTTTTGATTCTGTTATGACTGTATTCCCAGATTTATAACTGCTGAACTGTTGACTAAACTGCTTTTGCTTCTGCCTTCACTAGATATCTCAGCCTGATTTTACAGTGCCTTTGTAGAACTGACACGCTGCCAAGCAGCCACATACAACGTCTCCTAAAGAAAGATTGGTCCTCAAATAAGTGAGAGTAAGGAACAAACATGCCCAAAGCATCTCAACGTCCTTATAAGATCAGCGGACATAGATTTCACACACTGGGTTAAACTCTTGGCTGTGGGCTGTGCCACAAACCCCAAGGCAGACGTGTCAGTCATGAGAACTGGTACGTGGCACCTGTTTACCTAGAAACATTAGACAAAGACAGGGATTTTGCAAGGCTTAAAAAGTCACCTAACTTGTGAGGACTGCACGATGCAACAAGACTTTGATTTATTGCATTATCACCAGGATTTGCTCCTTAGAAGTGTAGCTAAATAAAGATGGATCTCAGCATGGGCCTGACAAGCAGATCTCAAGTAGAAAAACATGCATTTATCAACAACATATCTGAAAATAGTACTGTGTTGGAAAAGAATAATTGTGTCAATTGCAAATAATGTATAATTCGATTTTCAGCTGCATCAGTTTCCTACTCCTACATTCATAATTATTGTGTTATCTCAACCTAGTGAACCTCCCAACGAGCTAAAAAAATGCCCAGATCCAGATAATAATAAAAAAAAATATATATATATATATATAGCATCACTGCTACAAACAAGAGGCAACAGACCATAGAGGCAACCAAAGCAACAGAGATACAATAAGACCAACCATCAGCAACAAGACCAGGGTCCAATTTTGTCAGCATTCTGGCAAAGGACATTGGAAATTTCCATCTAATCTATGAAAATTTTGCCCATGTCCATTAATGTTAATATATATAAATCAAATAATATCTGATTTATATCAAGTACTGGAACAGGCTGTCCAAAGAGGTGGTGAAGCCTCCTCTGGAAATATTCAAGACTTGTCTGGATGCCTACCTGTGCAACCTCTTGTAGGAAATTGGCTTTAGAAGATGAATTGGACTAGATGATCTCCAGAGCTCCCTTCCAACCCCTGCAATAATGTGATTTATTAGTATTATCACAAATTTATTAGCATTATCACAAAATGTGCTTCAGGCAAAGCAGAAAAATACCCAAGTAAAAGCACATATAGGCACACTCAAAGCAACTTCCTTTTCTGCTGAATTTAAATCAAAGCCAAAGAGGTACCACCTTGTGTTGTGCTGGTCAGAGAGACTTTCTAACAGCTGGATTCAAAAGGAGGTTACAACACAAAAGCTTTGGTTTAATTTTACTCAGTGTTAAGAGGTGAAATAAAACAATTCACAAATGCAAAAAGACCAAGAAGGGAGAAAGATCAATACGAAAAGAATTAGCGCATAAGTTTTCAGATAGATGTGCCAGCATGGATTGCTTGGATTTATAGTTATAAAGCAATTATTACTCAGCTCAATAATAATTTATTTAGCTACCATGGCAACTACTGAAATACAAAGCATTCTTTTTAAGGCAAGAAGATGGCCTGCAGGAGACTAAGGGAGAAGGCAGCTCATGCATTGGGCAGACAGTGCTCTCTCTCCCCATGGATTCCATGTGGGCATGGCAGGGATGGGTTGACATTGGGCTAGGTGATCTTAGTGGTCTTTTCCAACCTTAATGATTCTATGATTCTGTAAATACTTGCTATCACACACCACTTCAGGATGGCTCAATGTAAAACTGCAGGATGCCAGACCCTTGCATAGAGCCAATTGTCAGGGTATAGAAGGTTATATTCTAATAAGAAGATAATTTGATTATAGCATCACATATTTTTCTGCTGCAATCCTAGGAATATCTCACAATCCTTCCTACCTCAGCAACTGCACAGAGCAATGATTAGCACTTATCTCTGAAAAGCAGGGGACAGGTAAGGCTACCAAAAAAACTGAAAAGGACAGAGTTAATGCCTAATATCAAAAAGGATAAACTGAGGAGAAGAAAATTATAGACTAGGCAGCTTAGCTGCAGTTTCCTGGAAAAATTCTGGAACAAACAAAGCGTTTGTAGCCACCTGGAATATAACAAGGAGATTACGAGCAGCCGACATGGATTTGTCTAAAGCAAATTGCATCAAACCAGTCCAGTTTCTTTCTGAAACAAAAGAAAAAGCTCTAAGTTAAGGCATTTAATGCTGCCCTTGTGTCCTCATATGCTAGCAGGGTAGTTTATCAAATTCCTGTATAACAGGGGCAAAACGATGAGGGCAGATTAGTGACCCACACAAAAGCAAACAAGATACCTGAATAAAAAGGCTTTAGGAATATCACAGGTAGCTGATGTTATTTTCCATCAAGGAGGTGTAACAGGTAACTCACGCAGCCGCTTCTATGGAGAGGGAGTTACGATTTTCTTCCTCTTTTTTAATCTCATCTGGACGATTTGTAAGGAATTTGTCTGGGGTTTCCAGACATGAGGTAGCCTTTTCCTGGCAAAAACCCCAGACTGACTACAGACATGCTATACCCTCACAGGGCACATATGCAATATATCGAGTTTTTTTTGCCAAGAACTGCTCTATATCCAGAAATCAACAGCACACGCATAACAATCCAGCACTTTGGGGAAGAATCAGCCTTCACTGAATAGACACTACTGAATGCAGTTCTACATTCATGAAAACTGGCACAGGACTACTGGGGTCCCCTGCTCCTTCTACACAACAGGAAAGAAGCAAAACAAGAAATATTCTTTGGTCTCCTCTCCAGGTCATCTCTCCACCAAACACAAGCACTCTCTCAGATACGTATTTCTTTTAATAGCGGCGTAATAGCAAAATGAGTACGTCTATGATTCCTTTACTTCTGTGGAAGAATAAAATTCCAACAACATACATCCTATGTCCCAGCTCCTCTATTTAATGATTCAGCCTCTAAAATAAATTCTTCCTTTAACAGCTGAACCCTAATGCTTAGCTATTAACGTTCATAACAGAGTATGGATATAAGGAGGTGGGGTCCAATTTATTTTTCCAATTTACCTTAAACAAGGGAGAGTGGTTATATTCTTCAGTCTCAGAAATACTTTATCAGAATAACAGCTGTTTTCTTTGTTTCTTTAATGCCTACATAATTTGCAAAAGCAATGATCTGTACCAGAAAGAGCTGTACAGGAAACTACCATAAATAAAAAGAAATAAAGCAAAGTTAGTGGAGCTGATTGCGACAGGACAGGAACTGTGCAAACAGCTATAAGAATAAAGAAGGAATTCAAGAATAGCAAAGTCACCATGAACATTCATCCTGAACCACCCTAGAATTATTTGAGAGCAGATAATCAAATCAATGTATTTATTCAAATTACAGCCCTGTGCTAGTAATGACTGCATTAGGTGACTATTCACACTCAGACAGCAGGTAGCAGTCATATCATTGCTTTTGCTATGTTACGCAAAACTATGGGAAATGTCTGTAACTAGTTCCAGCAAATATGGTATCTTAAAATTAATGTAAGCACTCCCACTAGCAACATAACACAAAAGAATTGCTAATAGAAGACTCTGAAAAAAAGTTTCCAATTATATTAATCCCAAGCCTATCAGCAGAAAGCTGTAGGATTTTAAAGTTTTTTTTTTTTAATAAATTTGCTTCCCATCAAGATTTCTTGTCCACAGTGAAAAGTTCCTTCTAGAATTGACACAAGCAGTACTCCCATATATCTGCTGAAGATCTTCATCATGCTCTCATAGTCAAACCCATGTTTGTTTACCTAAAGTACTTCTCCCGTCCCCACCCCACCCTTCTATGCCATCCAGCTGAGTTTGAGAACAAAAAATAAAACAAAACCCAAAGGCATCTCACCTCAGTGCCCTTCACCTGGAGGAATTATCGCCATGCGATGTTTCACCCATAGAGCTTCATTGCAACTGCTGTCTGCTTCCAACAACTGAACCAGGCTATATGCTTGACATAAGACAAACTAATGCTTCAAAACAACCAGTAGTTTGACATCAGGGATCTGCATCCCCTGATCTTCACTCCTGTTCTCTGCTTTATCAGTTCTACACAAAATGAGCAGCTGGCAAATATCAGTGTACAATATAAGGTTCAAATGCTAGGAAATATGATGATAAAAGTCACCCAAGGAGCAGATGCATTTTTATCTATCCTGGATGCAAGCTTGAAGAAAGATTTTTCCTAATCTTTAACAAAGGTGAACCTGGTCCTTCCCATAAGCAACTGAACATGGCTGAAATGTGTTTTTCTCTTCTCATCAGGATGCAGCACTCCATTTCCTTGCTTCTCTATAAAAGCAAAGAGATCCTATGGGTCTGAGCATTCTGAAAGAGTCCTTGTTGCCATCTGCTTGGAAAAGAACACATTGGATGTCTTATTATCCCTGCAATGTCACTGGACCCCCTTTCGCAAAACTGAGAGCTTCAATATTCAGCCAAAGACATGAAGGCTGAAGGCCCTAAACCCACCTGGATCTTCTGTCTTACTGAATTGATTAGTGGCAGTATTATGATATGCCTGATATTACCAAGGGCTTGTCTTGTTGATATTTTATTTTCTAACTTTCAGCTTTGTATGTAGCAATTATAGCCAATTTTCTCCAAAATGACCTCAAAATTTATACAATTACACTTGAGAGAGCAAAGGAAGAAATAGAAGTTGATGTGGAGGACAGATGTACACTGAATCAATTATAGCTAAAACATACAACTTGAGTTAAGTTTGTAGGGCACTAAATGACAAAGCTCCAAGCCCATGCAAGGAAACCAGTGACTGGATGAGCTGTTCTTCCCCACTAAGGTCTTCTACAGTGAGGAAAGGCTTTAAGTTGCTACTCAGGATTCATACCAACCTTGCTGAAATGCACTGCCTAGGGAAAGGCACAGGATTAGCACTATATCAGGGTGCCTGGCTCAGTCCTGTGCCTGGCTGGCTCCAGCATGCAGTATTGTCATGCAGCAACAAGCAGGAGCCCAGGCAGAGCCCAGGGATGGGCACACAAAGGCTGGCAGCCCCATTCCCAACCACAGAACAGAAAGCCATCACTGCACATACAGCTACTCTATGGTACAAGATCCCTCTAAACATTAAAAAAGTATGAGAGAAGACAGGCAGGCAGAAGGGAGATCCTTGTTTTTCATAAGTTCCTTTCTTTCCCTGATGATTAAATCAAATCTGACCATCTTCTAAATTCATTTTATCATCTTTTATTGAATTTTTTATGTAACATTTTCCATGGCCATATTACTTCAATTTTTTTCATTATTACTGCCCTATTTTTAACCTCAGTCTTCCCAGAATTTGGCTCACAGATTTACTGCATAAATCACAAGGCTATTCTGACTAATCTTATAACAGAAATGTCACGTATATTACTTTGCATAGAAAACAACAACATTATCCAGAAATGCCTAAGCACTGAAGTTTTAACAAATTTGTGGAAAAAGTACATATATCCTGCTACTAGTTTTCCATTGTCATTTTGGAGAGACCACAGCTTCCCCACATTCTAGCCTCAGCAGGGAAGAAAAGCATCACCTTAAGGGGAGCACAGTGCTGCTTGATTCATTAACTTTTCTAATGAAGATATAGAACAGGCATGCCAGGATACAGATCTAGGGTAGACAAATATTCTTTTAAAAATTCAGTGCTTATTTGTTCAGTACAGATGACAGTTCTTATAACTGAAACAAAACCCAAGCAAGAGATATGAAGGCAGCTGAAAGACTCAGCCTCACATTTTTTTTTCCTGAAACCTGTTTCACATTCAATTCAGGAGACTACCACATTAACACAACCTAATTGTAAAACATTCCAAGTTCAAGCTAGAAAAAGGATGCCAGACATCTCCAAGCCTGCTGACATAAAAAGAGAGAAGGTGCTGAGCTCTTCACCAGGTCCAAATGTCAGTGGTTGCCTTCCAGCTCTTACAGACACCAATTGACAAAAACGTTCCTTTTATCAGAAAGCATGAAAAGGAGGCAAAAGGAAGAACATAGCTTGAGTTGCTTTGTGCCTCCAGAAGAGAAATGATCTATTTAGACCATTCTGAAAACATTCTATCATATCATCATGAGGCAGAGCTAATGTAGGCAACTAATTAACAACGTCACATTTACATCGTCATTCCAGAATTGCTTTATCTCATCAGCAGTAAAAACAAACCCACTTATAGCTTTCTGAAACCATTTTTTATAAAGCTGTATTTTACTGATGAGCATTGGCTAACGTTTGTAATACATCCTTGATAGGAAAGCTTCTGAACATCATGATTCACACTGCCCTGCTGCCCAGCCCCAGGAAGGGCAACATTTCCCAGCTGATGTATCACACCAAGTTCCATTTCATTTCATTATGCAGAATCACAGGCTAATATGGATGATTTTAGCAGGCCCAGACCAGGATTGTCAAAATGCTGCTGCTTGTTAAATATTGTGCCACAAGTCATGTTAGAAGCATTGAAATGTAAATAAATGCTGTTGGGTCAAAAATACATGCATCCTCCTAGTGGAGAGATGCATGCATGTTAACTGCCATACCTCTGGGGCCAACCAAAGGCAACCATCCTCTGTGTATGGTGAAAAGGAAACAAAGGTGAAGAGGAAGAAAAAGGAAATAATGACAACAGCTCTGAGATAGTCCCAGTGTCCAGACATACACACAAGGGGCTTAAAAAAAACAGATATATTTCAACTCCACTGCATTCAGATGGGAAGTTTAGGCAGCCTGGCCCTGAAGAAATATAATGCCACATTAGAGTAGAAGAGTGGATATACCATGCATCTATTTATTTATCTGTCTAATATCTTAGCCATTATTTGTGCCTCAAATTTAGCCTCATTCTAAATGTATCTACTGTTACTTTTTATTGCTATCTACAAATTCTAAGCCCAGAGGAGTGTGTAGGGAATCATTCCTCTGAGGTTAAAAAGCCCTTGGGTACGATTGCACCCAGACCCTTCACACAGAGCACTGGTGGTAGTACCATGGATTCTCTGAGAGGTACTCAAAAGATTTGCACATATTAAGGCACAGAAAGCCTTTAATGAAGCACACAATGTGGATGACTAATGATTTTGAACTCCATGTTGCTGTTTTTCTTCGCAGAGCCATGCCCACCCAATGCCCTGCTGGGCAGACTTCCCATAGCTGCAGGACACACGAGAAATTGTAGTAAGGCTCAGCACTGTGAAATCTTCATCATCATTAGACAACAGTACCTGCACTTTAAATAATGCTAAGGGCTGCATGAGTATATTTCCAAATATGCACGTCTCATTATTTTTGCACGGTGCACACTGCATTTAACCTCTGCACAAGATGGCAGTAAAACAACTTAACTAGGTAACTAGGGTCAAATAAATAAGTTCTGACCATGAAACAGATATGTTACATACCCTTTAAAGCAGCGATAATATATTCATCCTCACATTAAAGGGAGACTTTAATAACAATTTCATTATGCCTCATTGTACCTCTGAGATTAATACATCTGAGAAAGCTTAGAAGAGCGCAGAAATGTTATTTTCACTTATTTGGCACATGCCTCAAATGAGATATAGCAACTCTCCGTGAAGTCACTTAATAATGAGATAAGGAAAACAGGCCACAAGGAAGGAAGCACAAAAAGCTCAAAACATTGAGCCAGTGCCCAAGAAGTCAAGGAGAATGTTGTGTCCACCATAATGGGCTTCAAGTTCTGTAGAGAGCTCTGTGCCTCCAAAAAAATGAGCTCAGGGTTATCAAAAACCAACAATCTCTACTGTAAATTAATGTAGCTTTGTTTGACCTTTACCTGAATGCCACAGAGAATCAGCAGAATCAGAGAAACAGCTCTTTGATGTCTGTTGCAGATACCATGCTAATAAATATATGGGGTGCCAAAAAGGTGAAATAAAATGGAAACTTCCTTGTAGCGTGCTCCCAGATAAGTTTGTTCACTCAGGGACAAGATAGTGCTGAGAACTGGGCTCACACAAGCAAATCTTTAGGTCTAAGGTCTGAAATACCACTTTCTCAACACCTGAAAGAGATTTCGACATTTGGCAAAGGTTTTTTCCTACCAGCAGGACACTTAGCATTTCAAATTCAGCTCTGGAGGTAATCACACATACAATTTCAGAATTTGCTTTCCATTAACATTAATGCCATTTCAAATGCATAAATGTTTATAGAGGGAAAACAGACACAACCAAAACAAGTCACTTGAAAGGCAAACATATATGTATTCAAACTGCTTTTTAATCTTGTCCCTATTCTTTTCAACCAATCCACTTCACAGGAGCCAACCTTTATCTATTGCTACAGGTCTGCGCATTTTATTTTTCTATTACTGTTAGCATTCTCACTAAGAATTAACAGTTTTAAAGGCTCCATAATGAAATTCTCATCTTGAGCACGTTAAACCACAGCTGTGAAAGTCAGCAAGACTAATTCCAATACAGTGGGTTTTCATTCACAGCCAAGAAGCTTTAGACAGTATGAAAGACAGAGGCTTAGGGATTCAAAGCCAGCTGTAAAAATTCTTATTTAACTTCTTGATATAAAGTTAGACAGACTTGCTATAAAGAAGCAGGCTGCTGCCTCAGATTTCAAGTAGCCTTCTAATTTCATAGTGAATTCTCACTTTCTCCAAACTCCAGTACCACAATGTCTTTCCATTACCAACTTTTCTCACTAATCCCATGCTAGAAGAACAGATGATGTTGGTGCAGACAGACAGAAGGAGCTGTGCAGATGTGTTTGTTGTGGTCTCCATGCATTGAACTATAAATTTAGGAATCCAAAGCTTTGAGGTAATCTCTATAAAAGCATACACGGTTCTGCAAAGAAAGCTTATCTGGGAACAGATGCACAGAAAGCAGAGATACTGTGATTACTCTAATAAGATCTTTGAGAAAATACCTAGACAATTATAACAAATTCTGCCTCATGTTTGGCCTAAACAAAAGTATTTACTTCATCATTCATTCTTTTCATCTGAAAGACATTAATCCATTGTTCTAAATGTAAACATTATCACTGAAATGAGTCTTAGCAAGACTCAAGGTGTGTGAGCCACAAAGGCCAGCAAAGTTGAAACCACTTTGTTTACCTTTCTTATTTGCACATCAAATTATGTGCCTAGGCCTGATTTGTGACACAGCATCATAGAAGAAATCTATAGGAAGATTTTTAATGTTAAGACAGACTCTCTGCTGCTATGAACATTTGACTGCAGAAAACCATAGGATGTTCTCTTTTCAAATTTGACTCAAGTTCTAGCATTGTCAGAACCACAACCAGGCAAGCTCAGAAATCCAAGGAAGTAAAAACCTTGGAAGTTATCCCTTGTATACTCAGGACGGTTCATGATCCTTTCATGCATGTTTGTTAATTTGCTTCTAGCTTTGTAATGGTAATGAAAATCAAACCCAGGCAAGCTTTATTAGATTTTCATTGCAAATATTTGTAACTGAGATGTGGTTAATTAAAATTAAAACAAAAAAATATACCTTGCAGAGCATGTTCAGTATGGAAAATAATTTGTGCACACTTGATGTCTTTGGAAAGGTCTGCATTAAATCAGAGTCTCAGAAGAGGGAACTGAAATTACTTAGGACAAATGGAAAACTTGCTTGAAATACTCATCATATTACGGATAAAAAAGATCAACTCTAAATGAAAATGGAAAGACATCGATTTAATGGCCCAACTCAGAATCTACCTTAGTTAACATGCAAGAAACTTTAGTAAAATGTTCCTTGCTGGGAACCAACAGCAGACAACACCACGTCGCTTCCACGAGAATGTTGTTTATTCCTACAGAGAGAGTACTTCCATAGCTGATGAAAATACTGACATTTAACACAGAAAAAAATCACATCCTATCTTAACTAAAGGTGTGAGTTTTTATACTGGCATTAATGAGAACATAAATTGGCTAAGTATTTGCTTGAAGGAACAGGAAGGGAAAAAAGAAAGTTTGCAAGAAAGCTTATTTCAGTAAAATCTCATTTTTGTATTTATTATCTGCTTATCTCTTTATCTTAAGGTCATAGAATCATTTTGGTTGGAAAATACCACCGAGATCACCCAGTCCAACCCCAACTCACCCCGCACTGTGCCCACTGACCACATCCTTCAGTGCCACATCCCCATGGTTCTTGAGCACCTCCAGGGATGGTGACCCCACAACCTCCCTGTGCAGCTGTGCCACTGCATTATTGCTTTCTAAGAAGAGTCTCCAAAGAGCAGTGCCCAACCAGACCAGCTTCTCCTACAGAAGCATGTCACTGCCCCTTCACGGAGTTTGCCTGCATGCACACAGCTGTTGGCTTCTCCCTCCCATTCTCATCCCATAGAGAACTCTGGTTCACCAAGGAGGTGAAGGTGCTGCCAACTGCCTGCTTGGCAGAGCTGACAGCAGTTTCAAGGACACAAACAATTCATTTGTGTGACCTTGCTCAGTCCCCCCATCTCACTTGGCTTTTGGGATTTTGAAAAGTGACATCAAAGGTCTATTTAAATGAGCTTTCTGCTTGCTTTCTCTGTTCAGGGAATCTATGCAAGCCAGGCACCACTTAACCACAAAATTTTCCCTTGTCTATTTCTCCAAGAAAACAACTGTTATCATATGTCTCTAGGTTTGATGATGACCATTTTCCACTGTCAATCTCCCAAATTTGATTTAAAGCAATTTCAGTTATTTCCCATTTTTCTAACTTCGAATCCATAGAGACTGATGCACTTGTACTAACGCAAATATCCCTTTGCAGCTAGGGATCTCTTTAGCAGGTTTAATATTTCTTCAGTCACTCATGAAGCACCTTTAATACAGCTTTTTTTCTGTAAAGTAGTTAGAAAACATTGGACATAAATTCATGAGCGCTCCAGAGCAGCACATTAACCAGTGTTTTTTCCTACAGGCTATGTAAGACAAGCACAAGACATGTGACAAGCTCAAACAAAAAGATTGATTTAAAGCCCTTTTGTTTTAATATCAAACTGAAATTGTTTCCCAGGAACCTGGCTATCTTTTTAAAGCAATCCACAAAATATGAAACTTCGCGGCACTGTCTTAAAGCAACCTTGCAGGTCAGACCAGCTAACAGGAAAATGCTGATATCTGTTGAACACCTTTCCAAATAAAAAGAAAACTTTAGCTTACTGTACTTCACATTATGTATCTGTTCTTTCACACACATGTAAAGTTTAGTGGACCTAATTATAATAACCTGAGAATTAATATAGGTGATCTTTGCCTACTTAAAGATTAATAGCATAATAACTTCCAAGTAAAATGTCAGGCTTCCTGAAGCACCATACTGTAGTGGTAGTTTCACTCACTTTGAACTGTTTGGTTAGGGCTGATCCTTGGCAAATTCTGGGATGTGACTTTGTCACAGAAAGGGCACAGCACACTGGACAGCTTATCTAACACCATTGTTACCGTTGCTGCTGTGCAGTACATCTGGTGCTGGCTTTACCCTGGGCTGAGATAAGTCTGAAGCTGATCCATCTACAGATAAACACCAGAATGCTTAAACTGGAAGAAGGGATTAGAAAGAATTTATTGGTTCATCTAAAAATCCTCGGGCCTTTGGCTGAAAAAGAGATATGGCTCTTCAAGCAGCTTCCTGATTCTGCAGTAACTGGGATATCCTACAGGAACTTCAGTGTTCCCCAGTTAGAGGAGGAGATTGTTGCTGGTCAAACCCTGGACAGTGATCCCAGAGCTCTTCCGCTCCAGGAGCATGTCTTAGCCGGGCTACCAGCACCTAGCAAGGTCTCTAGGCTGCCATTATGGGATGTGTCCTTCATCTTATCTACACCCATCCAGAGAGGCTGGTGTTAAGTGTCCCTCCTGAGCTACCTTCAGTCACATCAGCAGCAGCTGTGGTCTGGCAGAAAAAAAACAAAACTATAAGAACTAACAGGATTGGTTCTCCCCTCTTAGAAATTTCTCTTCATGATGGGTTACAAATCTTTCTGCTAAGGTGTTTGCAAGAATGTTCACCTGAATGATGGTTCATGTTCCCATTCTGTATCTGCACTACCCACAGATGGGAGAAACCCATAGCTTCCAGCAGGGTTAAACTCACAGTGTGTGCCAGGGGAGGGAGCAGCACCCGATGAGGATGGAGCATAAGCCAATGGCACAAAGGACAGTTTGTGATCACCATATTTGCCAACTATTTAAGGCGCAGAACATCACCATCTCAATACATGTTTTCTCTGTTCTACTGGCATGAAACCCGAACACTGAGCTACTTCTCAAAGTATTTTCAGATATGTTTATTGCTGGCTGCTGGGGTTTCTGCTTTTCCCAAGAGTCTCAACTCTAGAGGCTGTGGGAAATGCTTTGGGTGACTCACACCTGCACTTCACTAACAGTGTGCTGCTCCTGGAGCTCAAGCTATACTTTATGTGAAACAAGATTTTCCTTGCAAGTTCCCAGAAAAAAATTAAAGAAATTAAAACAAAAAACAGCATAAGAAGCTCAGAAAACATGTTTTCTGTGGTTTGTTCCCCCCCCTCCACCTCCCCCTTCCTCCCACTCACTCCTCCTCTCAACTTTGCCATGTATCCCTGTGCTGTCTTTTGTCTCAGTGCTGGAGACACCCTGCTCACAGATTCTCTCTGGGCCCAAGACAAAGCTGGAGGGGAACTGTAAAGTACCTGCAGTGCATTTGGACATATGCCGATACTAGTCTTTAGCGCACATCTGCCTTTTCATTCCTTTATTTTTATTGCATAATTTGTTCATATTGCACAGCTTCACGTCTACCATTGCTGCTGAGATCACAGTTCATAATGAGCTTTCTAAGAAAGATGAGTAAAATATTGAAGTACCTTTGAAACTTTGGCATGATTCTCTTGCAGGTTAGTCATGCTAAAGAAAGGAGTATATTTCTCTAAATATTGCCATGAAATTTTAATGAGTCACTGTCCTACGGGTGACTGGGAGGCAAAAACCAGAAGGAATAACTGTTTTTACAGTAGAGCATTAAAAATGCACAAAGTTTCTGAAGTAAATATTAGCTAAAATGTTGAATTACGTACCTCATGCTCAAGTACTCACAATGGCATTATCCCCTGAGAGCTTACCTCAAGTTACAGCTCGGATGTGAAACCACATAAAAAAGAACTCAGCACTGCAGAAAGGAGTTGTAAATTGAGGTGCACTTCTGCAACTTAAACAACATTTACCAGTCACAAGAATAAAGATTATTCATTGTAACTGGTATAGAAGCAGCCTCTCAGTAGGGGATGTTGGCTTCTGAACGAGTAACAAAGCGCTACCAGAGAAAGTTATTATGAGATTATGCTGGAGACTTCTGAATAACAACATACTGCACAACACCATATTCATCATCCTTTGCTGTTATGCTCATCAGCAGCTCAGCTACTGGAGCAGATTTGTAACATCTCCTCCGGAAGCTCCATTTAGACCTCTTGTGGACTATTCTGCAGTCTTACATCAAACATTGCTCCAACACAGATGCACAGGATGGGGCCCCTTCAGTTTAAGGATGTGTAACTGTAAGAACAACTGTATTCCTCCAGTGAACACAAAAAAACCTTCTTAAAATATTTGTAAAAAAGAAAAACAGACCCAAACCATTAGCTCCTACTTTGATTTGTGCCTTTCATTGTAATGGAGACTCATATGAACAAAATTAGAAGGCTCCAGCAAGGTACCTCAGATTATTTCCTTCTGCTTCTCTGGCAGCTTGTAGAACCTGCTCTTGAATCACTAACTTGCTCAAAACCTGCTCTTGAATCACTGACTTGCTATTGGCTTCAGCTACCTCTTCTGAGAAACTATTCACGTGTGCAAGACGGTCTCTGAGGCAGACTACTCAACTCAATTCGAGAAATCTTCCCCTCAAAAAATAATCATCATCCAGATTTCCTCCTTTCCTGAAGTTTCTAATGGCACAATGTATGTTTTAAGCCATCCTGACATTCCCAAGATAACCATCATTTTAACTTTGCCTTAAAGACACAGGACCTGGCCTGCACAATTGCCAACAGGCACCAACCACCACAGCTTGGCTGCACACGTGTGATTGACAGCAGCACAGATTTCACAGAACTGGAGATTTCTTTCCAACATTTGCTGAAATTCATCTAAAAATATGGGCTTTTGGCTGATCACTGACCAGGAACTGCATTGGCAGAGTATTTGAGGCAAAAGAAACTCAAGGTTACCATAAATAAATTTATACTAAGTGCACAATTCTGGAACCCCATTGTTTTAGAAATTGTTAACTGCTGGTAAGCTCTATTAAATAATCACCACACAAGTATTTCTAAGGTTAAAAAAAAAACAATGAGTACTTCCTATTGCTAGGATTTCTGCACAGTAGAGAAAAAATGCCTATAGCATTAAAAAAAAAAAAAAGAGATGGTACATTATTCAAATTACACTATACATGAACAATTTTTACAAAAAAACACAAACACTTATTTTTCCTGTAAGAAAGACCTGCAATCCAAATAACTGAAACCTAAATTGTAAAGCTGGATTTTATCATGAACCTGCTTTGCTACAGATACGACTGTCTGTTTATATCCTCTACTCCAAAGCTAGAGCAAAAGTAAGTAAATAAACTACTCAGGAGATTACACTCCTGACAAATGTATTGACTATGATTTACAGGGATCAAAGCCTAATACATTTACCAGAAATAGAACAATTATGTTTTGGCAGTAGTTAAGCATTTACAGATATTAAACAATGTTAAGTCAGTCAGAGGTGTTTATGCATCTTCATCATCAAGGGGCAAAAAAAAGAAAAAAAGTACGCATACAACAGTTCAGGTCACAGTCTTGCTTTCATTTGTCTCCTCCTTTCCAGTGTGTTTTCCATCTTTCTGCTACTTAATCATAAATTGCACACAGACTGACTCAAAGCATCTCTCCTTTACAGGACATATCCAGCAAAAGTGCTCAACATCCATGTGGCCTAGAAGATCTGCTTACATCCAGTGGCAACAGCAGGTAATGAGATCCATCAAATGGGAAATTACATTTCTTGAGAGTGAGGTTTATTGACAGAAGCATGGCTTCCCTTGAATATTTTGCACTGAGAGCTAGTTGACCCTGGAGGATTACATAGTAATGGGAACTCTAGCTTATAATACTACACAAGGGAAGATGCTACACAGCAAGCAACTAAAAGAGGACTCGGTGAATGTCTCAAGCTTCAATGTTTTTTCTAAATATGGACTTGGTATCATTAAAGACTAAAAATGCATGATTCATCCCTGCATTTCAGTACATGGGTCACAGCTTGCATTGTTCATTCTCATTTCTGCGGTGCCTAAACACCTCTGCCAAACTTGTTAACACATGCAAGACTCATCTGCTGCACTGCTGTAAAATGGGGTGATATCTGGGACAGCAATTCACAGGTGGAGGAGGGATCATTGTTCTGGTGTTCTGCCAAGAGCTGCACCTTCCACTGAAAGGCTTCACACAGCCTGTTCACTTACTACACCTACAGTAAGTCAGCCAGGACAGAGTCTTACCTTCTCTACATGACAACACTTCTCTAATATAATTACAGCTGTAAGCACTACTGCCAAATGCAAAATTTCATCCAGCATCAACTGCCTGGTTGAACAGAGGCAGACTCAGAAGCAGACCAAATGCCATTCCCTTTTGATAGTTTGAAAGTTTTACCCCTCTCCTTACTCATTCATGAGTTACAACGTGAGAAAGACAACGGAATCCTTCTTTGATATCTGTGTAAAATTGCTTTACTCATTCAGGAGTTTTATGAATGAAATCTTTTATGAAATCATCACACTTTGCCTTTGGGTAAATAGGGTAGCGAGCTTGAACGAATGCAATTACTTGCTTGTTAATTATTATTCAAGATGGATAAAGGTAGCTGGAAAATCATCTCTCTTCTCATTGTTCTCCCACACAATGCCATCTACCCATAATCTCCTCCATGACTTCCTACAAAATATACCCCCTATTACTTCAACCCCAGGAAAACTAGTTTTCTTTCTCCAGCATACAAGAGAAGCAACACTAAGCCCAGCAAGGCTAGCACAGGCACACTGGTCGCTTTCATAAATTCAGTGTCAAATGCTGCTCATACGCAATACTGGAGGAATGGCAGTCACCAGCACTGATTTCCAACTGGTTCTGAGCCAGCTCATTCCAACTGCAGAAGCAGAGCAACCACATTAGGGCAGCAGTTGAGCATGGCTTCCCCAGAGGGATGGAACTCAAGTTATAGTTTTTAATTGCAAGAATATAAAATCGAAGCTGGAAGGAGCTTTAATTGGCCTTTCCTCCCTCCCAGTAACAAAAACAATTTTATCTGTTTGAGCAGTTTATAAACATTCCTTTTTATCTACTACTGAAGCCGGTAGATTTATTTCTAGAAACAATTAAGCTCTTCAGATGAATTAAAGTACTGGAGTTGTAAAATCTATTGTAAAAATCTATGCAGTATTTCTGCTTGCATAAATTAGCATTTACATTGGAAAAATGTCGTTGTAGCTTCTTTAAAAATAAAAGCAATAAAACAAAATAAAAGCCATTGTAGCATTCTAGAAGTCAAATTAATTAGTTTGCTTACTTTATTGAAAACCAGACAACGCCTAATAGCGAGCTATTCTGTAATGGTTAAATCAGTACACTTTGGGAAAATGATGAAGTTTTGGTTTTATTTAAAAATTTTGTGCAACACCACTTGGAACTGGGTAAATGCTAACTTACTGCAAACAGTTGAGCATATATTTAAATTTCACCGCATGATCTCAGTAAGACAAATTGTAAAAATAAAGCAAATCTCATGAGTGTTTGCATTACTGTAGATTTGGGCCCATAACCACAAAATGTGTTTGCACAGTGAAGGGAATACTCAGGATGCAAAAGTACTGAAAAGACCAATGAGGGTAAATCCAATATCACAAAAAATTAGAAGTCTTCAGTTAACACTTCACAATTATGGCTGAACTCACAAGCTGCGTTTTCTCCTAACATGCCATTTGATATGTCCAACCGGATTTGAGGCAAGACAATGCAATGGGAAGCACAAGTGTGTAATGACTTTATTTCATGTGCTAAACGTCCAGTGCTCCTTACGGGATATCCTGTCATAGGCTAAACATCAGTAGCTCTTGCTTCAGCATATGCCATCATCCATCTTTCTCCAAAGGGAGAGGTCATGCTCAGATCATAGAGTCATTAAGGTCGGAAAAGACTACTAATATCATCTAGCCCAAGCCCAACCAATCCCACCATGCTCACTGACCACATTCCTCAGTGCCACATCACCACAGTTCTTGAACACCTTCAGGGACAGTGACTCCACCACCTCCCTGGACAGCTGTGACAGTGAGATGGCCCTCACTGCTCAAACCCATGGCATAACTGCATGATTTGACAAACTTAAGGCAGCAGTGAATTTATTCTAAATTCTCCCTTCCATTCCTGGATAGGTTTAAAATATCTCTTGAAAACAAAAGTGGCAGAAGCATAGTTAATTAAGTGTACCAGTCTTAAAACTAAGTAGCATTCTTTTCTTCATGCTTATTTTCTGTGTAGACAGTTTACAAGAAATTTGTGTGGCTGGTTATAATTTGATGTGGGCCCAAGCTACTTGAAGCCAGGCCTTGTACCTTCAATAATGAAGAATAAAGTTCTAACTATAAAAGGATCAGACCTGAGACCTGGATTTATAATGCACAGAGAGCAACTGGAAAGCTACCACACAGCAAGCAGCCAAATAGCTGCAAGTAACAGAAGCCTTCACATGGAGCAAAGCCAGAGTACACAACCCGCCCTCTCACAGGTTGGTTGGGAGCCTTTTCACCTCCATCTGACCATAATCGAGAGAGCAGGAAGATGTTCAAAGCACAACTAGCTTTTCACCTTCATCTATGCCTATGAAGCATTTGAATATCAAATGATTAAGATTTTAACTCAGTGTCAACTTAATTTTTCCCCACGTACACTGAATAATGCATATTTGTAAAGCGCACTCAAGTATTGCTTAAGATCAATGGAATTTAATGTCAGACAGATCAGTTCACTAAAGATAAATCTATTTAAATATGTGCAAAGTCCCAAAGTTGTTTGGAAATTACACTACTAAGGTGACTTCACTAGCAGCAATGAGTTTAGTCAGTTGATTTTTTACAGTGCCCATTTTTTCTGGACGCTGGCTGCATTTCTGTCACCAAAAGTGATAGCTTTGAAGACGAACCACAACAATAAGAGCTTTTCTGTCTGATTAACATACTTAGTTTTACTGCTTGCAGTAACTGTGAATTTGTTGCTGGTTGGCCAAGTTCTATAAGGAAACGAGCACAAGAAAATGGGCTAACTTGCAAACTTTGCTTGGATTTCCTTCTTCTACCCTCCAAAATGATGACAATGGTGCTATCCTGCTCATAAGTTAGCATAAAGCCACATAGAGATGTCAGTTGTAAATAACAAGCTTCTGTTTATAAATTGTATTGGTATAAGCAGTAAAATGAATTATGTAAGAAAATCAGGGAAAAAAATTGTTTTGGTTACATACTAAATTGGTGATAAATTCATAGGCATGAGGCTTCTAGAATTACTTTTTAGAAGTGCTAATGCTGTAGCTTGATGTAGCTCAAAATATCTGCTTTCCAACTGGCATCTCAAAAGGCTCACAGATACTTTGTATTAAAGCTAACCAAACTGAAGACTATTTGTCTCCTGCAGATGCCCTGAAAGAAATAAGCTAAATCCATTCTTTGGCCTGGAAACATGATAATGCACACAAGACAGTTTCCAGAAAGTGTTCTTTCAACTTTCCAGGGTCTAAAAGCTCTTTTTAATCCTACTATCTCTCCAGTGCAACAAGAGCTGGGAGCAGACCAGCCTTCTGGCTAGAACAACAATTATTCCTATTTGTGGAACACCAACAGCATGCATAATACTTAATGATGCCATGGCAATAACTTTGAAAATAGGAAATAAATAGATCAAGATCTGGCTCATAAAAGGCTGCTTGGAAGACAGACCGCCCCAGCTTAATCAGGTTTTATGCCATAACGTTACTTATTCTTTGCTTAAGACTACAGGACAGGCTGCAGAGCACAAAGGTTCTTCTTGTTTCCATTTCTTCCTTGTTTCTAACTTAAAAAAAAAAAAAAAAAAACAAAAAAAAAACAAAAAAAACCCACCAAACTGGCCTTTCTTCTAAGACTTTCAGCAAGGCAACAACTTTTTCCTCCTCCTTTTGTTCAACTTTAGAAAGGATGTCAAACAAAGAAGACCTCCAGCTGCGGGCAGTGACTTCTTCTAAACTCTTCCCAGACAAATCTCCAGGACACCTGAAAGAGTCTTCTCTTATATTAAACTGTTGCACTTCATCTTCAGTGCACACTACCAACACTGTCAAACTGCTGAGCAACAATCTTCACATTGCACAGTGCCACTACTGCCCTTCTCAAGGTGCCAGGCTGTTCATGAAGTCAGCAGCTGTGTGAACTCATTCGTGCTGGATTCAGCCCTTTATTATTATTATTTTTGCAATAGAAGTCTACTTTAACCTAACATTTTAATAGAATACATGTTTTCCCCAAAGTTAATTTATACTGAATGGAAACATTGATTATCCTCACCTCTCACTGAGTAGGCATTTCAGTTGAATCTTTTATGACTCAGTGTTGCTCAGAGAGCACAAGAGACAACTCAAATCACCCCACTGCATCTTCTCAAGTCAATAGGGTGGGATGTTTTGCTACCTTCCCAAGCAAAAGGAAGTTCAGTAGTTGCACTTGTTTTTAAGCTACATTTTACAGTCAGACTCACAAACAACTGATACAGACCAACAGCAGAGAGGTTCCACCAAGTCAGTATCACTCTCTTCTCCATTTTCTGTTGCCATCTTGGCTTCCACACATGCATTAGTAGCAGTAGCCTTGCTGCAACAAGCATTCCGTAGCTATTGAGAAGCCCTCTGAAAAACACATGCCAGCCATATTCTTCCACCCTCCCAATGGATGAGAAGCTGAAGGTGCTATACAGCTTGGGACTGGTCTTCCACAAATTATTTGTTATGCATTACTGCCTTACATACAGTCTATTACTAACAGGCTTGAGCTACCACCCATTTGAAATAAAACAAATCATTGATAAAACATTTCCTAAACTGGCCTTGCACCAAACTATTCCTGGTGGCCCATCATGGTCCAAGCTTCTCAGCACCTGATGCTCCCTCACTCTCAAACTACTCAAAAGACCTGGAAAGCTGAATGCTTATAGGTTGTTCAGTCAGTCATTTATGTTTTGTAGCTGCAGCCAGGTCTGCAATGATCAACTTCCACAGCTTTTTTTTTTTTTTTTTTGGTCTTGTAATACAATTCCTTAAGAGTAGAAAACAAAGCTTGTTTTATACTACTCTCTCTCTAGTATTTCTCTTGGCTATCAGAATACTGAGAGCCCTGATTCTAAAAATACAAGTGAACAACTGTGTGCACATGAAGCATTGAACATGAAAAGAAGTTACACGTCTATCCTATCTAGAACCATAGCTTAAGTTGTTATGGAACTCTCACATCGTTGTATTGATGTAGGTTGTCCGTCATAGCACGATGGCCACAGGCACTAATGACAGCAAAGATCATCAGATAGCCTAGATTGGTTTTGAATTCAGCATTTAGGAATAACGTGCTTAAAAGCAAGTACGTATTCATGTGTAAGTATGTTCTTATAGTACTAAATTTCTGCTTGCAAGAAAGCTGCAATCGAGTTTGGATCAAGAATAAGAGAGCAAACTGAGGTTTACACACCACATCAGTCTGCACTTTAGAAATGCATTTAGGGATAGGAAGTAATTGCTGGTACTTGCAAGGAATGTCACACTGTTGGAGATAGAAATAATGGCCATGATTCTGTGTTTCTCCGCTATATTTGGGAGTGACCTTTAAAGTATTTTGTATTCCTCATACACAAGAGGTCATATAGTGACAGCTCTCTGTTGCCAGAAAGAATCTAGGGCAGACAGATCTCTTCCTGTCACAGACTCGTTTCAAAAAAAAAAAATTCCCCTAAACCTGGCTCCTGGCTCCCTTAGGTGCTGGTTCCATATATGTAGCAAGCTCTTGCAAGCGGAAAAAGTTATTACATTGCTCATGCTCTCCACAACTTCCTATAATGCTGAGCTTCACCTATTTACAGTGCTCCACAAATTCCCCCATCCCAACGCTATGCCCAATTGACCACAACTCTTACAGAAATGATTTCCCTAAGAAAGTCCCCAGTTAGGGCTTCAAAACACTCCGGGAGTTTCTCCCACAGGATGTATTCTCAAGGAGTTTTCTGTTCCATTTATGACCACTTGCTGGTATAGAATAAAAATAAATCAGTTTTCAGAATACCTGAAAAACAGACGATTACTCTGAGCACTTTTAATATTCACCCACGGATGTGAAAGCAAACAAAACAAGACTAAAAGCATGTGCTGCGAGGCAAGTGATTTTCCTTCTCAGAAGATTTTTTTCCTCCAAACAATTTGTGGCAATTCACTGGAGCCATAAAAGGGCCATAAATCACACATACGCAGAATACTAAACTCAACAGTATGAAAACTAAATGCCCAGCAGGAACTGCTAAGCTGGAAAGAGATGCAGTCATTTCAAAGACCTTATGCACTAATGAGAGTTTCCCAAATGAGGAGACTGCCTGTAGTTAAAGGTGTTGGCTGGGTTTACAGCACTAACCATCATACCTGAGTAACACCTTTATGCCACTGCAATTAAAGTAATGTCAGTGATCCCACCCTGTTCTTTAATATTCAGATTTTATAACTATTAAAACAAAATGCTTCCTTCAGGACAGACCTGAGCTAACAAGTTTTTGACATTTTGTTTAAAGCTTTATTTAAATAAAGAAAGAAAGAACATTGCCTTGACTGCCCATATTTCACAATGGTGTAAAATAATTTACTGCTGCTGAAGTTTTTCTTCTTTCCCTTTCAATATTCAAACATTTCTAAATTTAATTTAAGCATTTATAGTCCTCACTTTTTTCTTACTTAAAAAGGGTAAATTGCAATTAGCATGCAATGCCATATGATTTCAGCCTTTAAAATAGCTCATAGTTCTGATCCTACCCGACAACACACTCGGGTGTTAATTTTTAAGCCTAGGAATCCAGGACAAAAGCTATCACACTTCTCCATCCCTGTAATTGCTCAGCACCTTTGAAAACCAGGGCACTTTCACTGAGATGTCTAAATATAGTCTTAGATGCTTAACTTTAGGAATTATGATTTGGAAAAAAAAAAAAAAAAAAAAAAGAGGTCAAAATGATTATATATATCCAAATGGCATTCAGAACTAAATGAATATTAAAATGGAAGAAAGTGCTTAAGGTTATTTTCATTTCTTTTCAGAAATACTGAGTTCTCAGTATTTTCTTATTTGCAATATTTTATGGTTTTACTACCTAGGCAGCTTGCCCTCAGTGTCTGAAATACAGTGGTATATCCCAGCAGGGTTGCAAGCTAAAAGCCCTATTCTGCCACCTTTCTGACACAAATGACTGTATTATGAGTGCTTGAAATGGCTCAGCAGGAGCTAGAGGCAATACTCCAGCAGGTGCACTAATCTGCTGAAATGCAAGGCAAATTGCCCCCATACCACAACAGAAAATGATAGGAACTGGGAAGCCTCAGCCATGAAAAGCTGTGGATTGGCAGCATCTTGACTCTTTGCAAAGCAGAAATCCCTTTTGCTACTCCGCTTTTCACTCTGCAGGAGCCAGATGTGCTACCCAGGTGCCACACTCCCAGTCAGCTGATGGATGGATCTCAGATCCAGAAATCCTGAGAAATTTAGAGATATAGTTTTGTTTCCCCCTACATTAAGCCACAGCTTCCACCTTTGACAGCTCAGGTGACCCGGTCATAATCCAACTAAAATCAAATGTCTTGCTCAACCTCACCAGAACAAGAAAAAAGTATTATACCTACAGCTCAATAGCAGAGCAGCAACAGAATGATGGTTCGTGATCATGGAAACTACTGAGCATGATAAAAAAGCACAGCCTTTTTATGTGTATATATTACTAAACCCCATAGCAATTCTGTGCAGTTACTCCTGTCATTAGGACAATTCCACAAATACCACTTTACGTATAAATACTGGCAAAGAACAATATGATACCATCTGTAAAATGCAATCCCTAATACATAGCAGATGAAGGAAAAATTGCATTTTTCCCCTCTGCTTTGGATCCACTTGCGGTTAGTCTGGAAGTTTCAACTCAATTTTCCTGACATTACATTACTTTGCAGTTATGCATTTGCACTTTAATGTTTATCTCATAAATCTTGAGCCATATACTTTGGTCACATCTGAGGAATATGTGATGTAATCTCACTAGATGCATGCAATTAGAAAGATATAATCAAAACCCATAACCCTAAGGAGGATATTTTCTTTTCCAGACTTTAAATTCATAAGCAATGTCGAAAATAGTTTGTAACTTAATCCCTTGTATGTAGAACAAGGAAGTACACACTGCACAAACTGAGAAAAAGAAGAAAAATAGAAAAACGGTTCACAATACTATTGATCATCTACAGCATAAAGAGAAATACAACACATGAGCAGGTTGTACAGAAGTAGAGTGCTGTTCCCCTCATGCATCTATAGGACCTGCAGGAATGTGCATCTCTTATTACTCTTACTCAAGAACAAAGTATTTAAATTCACTTTCATCTCCTATTCAACACAGCCATGCAAAGCTAGGGGGGAAAACTTTTTTCCTGTTGTGATTACAAGACTAAAATGCCATTAAAATAAGCAGCCTCTCAGTGGCTGATGTTTATGTAACTTTAGTAAAGAGATTAAATGAAGGGTGAAAAAAGCTGAGTCTGGGTATGGGGAGGAATCCCCAAGGGTAAGATGTGCAGTGCCCAACCTCAGTATCCCTGGAGGCTGCACTGGCACCTCGCTGGGGCTGGGCTTCATTTGCATAGAAATTTACAGCAAGCGTTCATCAGAGATAAATGGGCAAGGCTTTATTTACTTATGCTGCTAAACATACACAACACTCTTCAAAAATGCACAGGGAGACAAAACAGCTTGAGAGCTTCAAAGGAAAGCTCTTTCTGCAGAAAGCAAGCACAGCTCTCCATGCCCAGTGCTGCCTTGCCTTCAAGGCACTGTCCCACAGACCATGCAAATAGCAGGAGTGGACACCACAAGGTTTTATCTATTTTATAATTTATTTATTTATTTTAAACTTGATTTTCATGAAAAATATCCTGTTTTCTTATGGAGTCATTCCAGAGAACTATTCTTGTAAAAAATAAAAGGGTTCACTGTGAGAACAGCAGAAATAACACTGATGGAAATATATTGCAACTCTTAAATTGTTAAAAGTTCCATGATTTCACATTTTTGAGTGTGCGTTACCTTGAGCCCTCAAGGGACCAGCATTCAGCCCTATGGCAGATGCTGGATCTGGATACTTCCTCCACCAACAGTCAGCTCCTTCCCCTAAAACCGCAGCTCTCATGCCTTACAGACCAGAAGCATCAAAATCTAACTCATCCCATTCTTCCTCTAACAATGTTAATCCACATCCTGTGCAACAGAAGGCAAACATGAGCAAAAACTTTGAAACTTTTCTGAATACGAGAGCTGTACTCCTTACTGTAATGCTCTCAGCATCTGCCTTGGTTAACTCTGCTTTGACCATGAATTGCATCATCCCATTTTATGAGTGACATGGTCACTTAAAAATACAAAACGTCATATGAGATGTTTTACAACACATTAATATCTGCTCCTCAACTACCAGTCATCTTATTAAATTCTCAGCATGTTCTTACTTTGGAGCCATCCAGATAACATAGACAGCAATATTAACAGCAATAAAGATGTTACTGTTGTAATGGAGTATCTAATTAACAGTGATCTCAGTGGGACAAGGCCAGGAAAGGACAACTGAATAAAAATAATCTGTATGAAAGTTATTGGAATATACAACTAATGGTAGCAGCACCAGTTTTAATTAAAACATCAAGATGGTGATCCAGATTGGCTAAATTTGACATAGAAGTAATGACCCTGATCAGTTTATTCATCATTCTCTAGTCCTTTCCACTTACTTAGGGCTTAATGTCCATCAAGCCCTCTGTCTTCAGCTGGAGCTCACACTATTTGTGCCATCACTGCTGGCCATACCAGCTCCAGTGTGCACAGCCCCCAAGGGCTTTGCTGGCTTACACAGCACTCCTTTTGTGTCTTACACTCAAGAATGCCTTCCAAATACCATTGCCATTTCTCTCGCCATTTTCGCAACATACAGTGGTAGAGAAGTTTTTCTGTGTTAGTGTGTTTGGGAGGGACAACTTCAAACTCACGGAAGTTTCCTTGGTTGTAGACATTGATACACTTCCACTAAAGTCTCCTCATACACTTCAATACAAAACCTGTTCTCTAGCCATGATACCCGTTCATAGAATCATTAAGGTCAGAAAGACCATCAAGGTCATCCAGTCCAAAAATCAGACCATACCTGTGACCACACTAGACCACATCACTTAATGCAACATCCACCCTTCTCTTGAAAACCTCAGGAGTGGTGATTCCACCACCTCCCTGGGCAGCCTGTTCTATCATCAGTGATACAAATGTTTTTACTCTGCTCTAAAGTGACTTTTCTCCCTTTTTCCTCCCCTCCCTCTTTCCTGGCACAGCACTTGCCCTTCAACTTGTGAATCCCTGCAGCTCTCCCGTCTCTCAGCCAGATACAGCACTGTTTCAGTGAAAGACTTTGAGACTATGTTTTTTTCCACCTGTACTTTTCAGTATTATTTTAGTTCTTACACAGCATGACACGTCCCCTCCCAGCCCACATCAAGAAAATGCCTCAGCCAGGCTGGAAGCCTCTCTCCTCCCAAACACAGGCAGCCACTCCCAGGAAGTAATACCGACTTTCCTCAATTTCCTTTTTCAGTTTTTTTTTTTTTTTTTTTTTTTTTTTTTTTTCCCCCCATTCCTTATTCTAGCAGGAGATTGAGAGGTTTCGTGACCTCTACAAGGTTTAACAAACAGTAGATATTTCCCACAGCATTGTTAAGGTACTTTCTTACCTCTGACAGCTCCAAACTGTAGTACAAGCTCTTCAGTGAATTCATAGACTGGTCTGGATGGGACCTGAAGATCACCCAGCTCCAACCCCCTGCTGTGGGCTGATTGCCCCCCACCAGCTCAGGCTGCCCACCATCCAGCCTGGCCATGAGCACCTCCAGAGCTGGGGCACCCACAGCTCTCAGGGCTGCCTGTGCTTCTGAGTAAAGAATTTCTGAATTGAAAGCATACTCTGGGTGAAACTCCAAAACATCCTTCCCAAAACTTTTGCATCCATCTCCACTCCTCACCTTTATGAAATCAGTGAACAAACATAACTGTTCACTAACTCATTTGTTATTTCTTAACTCCCTAAGTACTGTACATCACTTCTCTTTCAACCACACACAAAAAGAGCAATGCTCTCCCAGCTGGCTCTGCTGAAGCTGTGCCAGCTTTTAACTGATGTGCACTGAGACAAAGGATACAGCATCCACCCAGGATGCATAAACACTTAACAGGGTGTTCTGAATCACTGACTTCACTTGTGATGACAATCTTCAAGTTAGAAGCCTTGCTTGTTTTTCACATGTATTTTTCAGTCATATTCCTAACTGGTTTATTTCATATAGAGTGAATTAGCAATTTTTTAAAAAAAATTACAATTTAAAATCTTTGTTGTCTTGATGCTCACAACAGTTAAAAAAAGAAACTAAACAGTTGACGAGGCCACAGCATCAGGTAGCATCAGGGCTCACTGACAAAACCTCAGTGTCTAAAACGCAGTGCCAAACTTTGTACTCCCAAGACTCCATCTTTCACTAACATACATAAATCCAGGATCAGATTTGACTTGTACATACCGAAGAGTTGTGTAAAAGATGAAACGTGAGGAAATGATCTCATTCTGAACCCAGCAGATCTTTTACTGCTTAATCATGGATGTGGGGATTTCCTGCTGCTTCTGTAGTGCAGTTTTCTTGGGCTCTCTCAAGGCTACATTACAGAACAGATGACCAAGTTCAGAACTGTAAATCCATAGCAGAGCGGTGTGCCAGAGTTCACAAATGTCTGCTAAATAATTTTCTTAAGAAGCACTTCACCATACTTAAGACAATGCCCAAAACATTATAGGAAATCTGATGTTTATAGCAACCCCAGAGTCATACCTGATCATCATTATGCTACAGACTGATGTTCAGACCCCAACCAGGGCACAACAGCCAGCAGATTACCCTCCAGACTGGACATCTCCCTGTGGAGATGATAGCAAGTCCCTCCAACCACCTCTAATAACACATCTCCAAGCAGTACATTATTTCTTCAATTGCTTTGTGTCAAAGTCCATTGCTACTAAATTGAACTATCTGCATCCCACATAAGGAATGAAAGCTCATAATATCAATTTCTGTCTCATAATCCTCTGAGACATTCATAACAAACATGCAAACATGTAAAAACAGGCTTTGTCTTCTTCCAGCCCTGTATGGTATGTGAGTATGGTTTCTAAAAGTCAAATTAAAAAGCAGCATTTTGTCCCCTTTGCTAGTTTTCTTTCTTAAAAAGAGAAATCCTGGACTGGGATTTATATCTAAAATTCAATTCAAATCTCTCTACTTTTGATATTCCCTTCATTCCCTGCTGACCTGTTTGCCACCACCCTATCACTTAGCAGCATACAACCACCCTTGCTCAGACCACACAGCACAAACTACTTGCACAATCCTTCCTTCATCCAGCAGAAGCTGAACAGCAGCTTACCAATGAACCTGGAGGTGATCAAAAAGCTACAAAACAAGCAGGAGAAGGGAAAAGAGGAGCTGCACGATTAGCAAGCAGCACGATCAAGCATTCTGTGTTTTTCCTAGCCTCTTGTTACTTAAGGGCAGTTACACCTAAAAGCAGTTACACTCTTGGATGAAAAAATACCATGATTTACATTTGCTCATTCTTTCCTGCAAGATGAATACAATACTCTGCATTGTACTAAAAATGGCTTTATGCGCTGCTTTGTTAGTAAAATGAAATCACAGTAAATGAATAAGAATTCCATTCTGAACTAACATGCTGAGAATATAAATTATGTTTTATAAAACCATTGTAATCTGGATGGGTGCTGCTCGCATGAGCTATTAGACAGCACTTTAAAAGCTGCAGTCTAGTTTAGTGGAGATAATTTTAATTGACTCAAGGGTGTATCTCAAGGGTCCTGAAATTGTTAGGAAAATGTATTGCAGAGAAAGAGCATTCCCTCAGCTGGGGGGAGCAGAGTCAATGCAATCTAATAAAGCTCTGGGTTTCCAACTGCTAGATGCATTTTGCGATTGGAACTGATTGCATGGAGGATGTAGATGGGGCACATAAATGGAAGCTTTTATCACTGGTTAGCATAATTACTGTGACTGTCTGCACTTTGTTTGCATCTGCTGGAGCTTGGTTAAGATTTTTGTAGAGTCACATAATGGGAGAACATTTGCTTTCACAAAGATCTGTTTTGGAGGCTATTTACATGAAATGCTGACTTCCACCTTCTTGGGGGTTTCTGCTTGTTTTCTGAAGAAAAAAATTATTGGCACGGGCAGGGTTCTAACACCCCCACTGTGTCCCACGTAGAACCACATTAAACTGTTATAAATCACTGTTGAACAATGAGCTCAAAACTCTTATAACAAGGCAACTCCCAGTATACATGAGGATTACCTGGAAATCTAATTAAACAAGCAATAAGATATTGAAAAAAAAAAACTTCCTATTGACTCCACATCCTGGGGCTGGTTAGCATCTTTAAAAATGTCCCTAATCTGGACATCCCCCAGACTTGAAACTGTATTTATGAATCAATCACCCCCTTTCCTCTCTCTCTCTTTTAAATAAAAATAATAGTAATAAGAAAAGCAACCACACAACTATTACTCTTGGACTTCTTCCTTGGGTCACTTTTGAGGTGATAATTGGCTTCTTGATTTTAAACCAGTTTAAGCCAGTGCAGCATTCCATGCCTGATTTTTCTGATGAACTTAACAGAGTGTTATTATTCCTGCAGTGTACTAGTGATCATATCACACTGTAGATTCACTTCTGGTCACCAGAAGCACATCATACTGTGATTCACAGCCACAGGAAACTGCTCCTGGCTGCTGGCCTGCAACTTGGACACAGTCATTTGCAAGAGGCCACAGGGCTGAGCCATGATTCTCAACCGTCAGAACAAAAAGAGGGAGTCACAGTTCTGCTGAAATTTTCTCATGAATTTTTTGAAATAGGTTGATAAGAGCGAGAAAAGGAATTAGAAACAAACTGAAGTGACTGATTTAATAGAAGATGTTTCATGCACTTTGAACCACCATCAGTGCTACAAAGAGACTGGTCTCAGCTCAAAGCCTCTCTGCATGTACTGAATTTCCCTTTCCTGCAAGGAACATATGCATGACAATTCACTTTGCCTTCGATTCTGTCTGATATCCAGAGAGCATAAGCAGCTAGCAAAAAGACCTCTGACAGGTCGTTGGCCAGGTCCCTGCAAAGCAGGTTAGTCTCACTGTGACCAGGCCAGACAGCATCACGCCCCTGTGAAGACCTCAGGGCTATGAAATAGTAGATCCACTCATTGAGCCAAATCACACCTTTCAACTTCAATCCACACCAGTGCTGGATCATGAATAGTGCTAAGCTAAACCTACCTATCCCCTTTTATTTGTAATGAAAGGTTTTTAAGATCACTTAGCCCACCACTGCAGTAGCTATTGAATTGGTCTTGAAACATCAAGTTTACTACAAATCAGGATCAAACAATATCACGTTAGCTCCAGCAGACACAGTACCTACTTTTACAGCACTAAGTGAAGGGGACTTGGAAACCTTGGATAAAGTTAATACAAATCATTTCAAGCAAAACATACACTGCACTAGTAGAGGTTGAGACACTTTTGCAACAAGCGCACTGCAGCTGGGGTGCTGCAGTTACCTTTGCCACCAAAGATAAAGTAATGCAGATCTAGTTTTCCAGTCAACGGGTCTTAGTATATTAAAAGGCTTATTTTTTGAATACCAAGTTCGTTGGAAAAACTAGAGCAGGCATCCCAATTTCTAACAATTTCATTGTGTTTTCTGCCATGTTGAAAGAATGGAGGAGGAAACAGGCACTTTGCCGATTTATTTTGGTCTTAATTCACTTGCAGCAACGCAAGAAAAACCACCACCAAAATCCAGGATAATTTCTTTTGAATTTGCCCCTTCTCTATTAAATAATCTTGTTGAGAAATTCTGACGTTGCTTTTTTTCCATCCGCTCAGTCATAAAATGGCTTACATTATACTGCACTGCTAAACCCTAGGTTTGGGATGCTATAAGCTGAGAGCCCCCTACATAGGCTACCAAAATAACAAGGAAAGCTTTTGTACTAAAGCATGTAGCAAACATCAGGGTTTAACTTGACACAGTAAATGCTCTCTGAAAAGCAGAAGTTTAAAGAGAGCATCTCTTGGGTGCTAATTGCTCAGCCTTCCACAGAGCTAGAAACACATTCTGCAGACAGTAATACACTTTTCAAGAACGTTTGGTGCATTAACCACAGAATTACGTATAAATAATTCTGACTAAAGCTGGCTTTTAGGTACCAGTACAAATTGTGCCAGGAGAAGACAAAAAAGTACTTAAAGTGCTATTCAAATTTCATTTGAAGAATGAAAATGAGCTTCAGTTAAGACTTTTTTCATTGCTACATCAATGCCAAATTCTTATTTGCAATATAGAGAGCTAAAGCGAACAGAAGGATCTCTCAGTTCAAATCCTGATCCTTGGATACTGTATTATTATTAACTACAATCATTTAACTGAATACAAAAGTAGTGTCACTCAAGGTAATAAGTTCCAACTGTGTAACTTGATAAATCTATCATTATTACATTGCATTTTCCCTTCTTCCAATGCAATTACACAATACTAGCTGCCATAAATTAATTGTTCTTTTAATAGAGAAAGACCAATTTAATGAATTCAAATATGAAAAGGTCTAAATTGATTTTTTTCAACCTGGACCACAATCCTTGTCATAAAAGCACAGGCTCTTCAAAAAATAATTGTTCAAAACCCAATTTAAAGGCTTCAGTGAGAGCTTAATTTGATTTTCTGCATAGCCCCCAATTAAAAAGAATGGACTATAAGAATAAGTTTGTTGCAAGATAGTAATGACAGCACCAAATTTAATACATTTAAAACCTTACAAAAATAAGTTGAAAGTAACATCTCCAAATCAAAGAACAAACGTATGATTTTATGCAGAATGTTCTTCCCATGGTTTCAAAGAGGAAGCATCATGCTGTGCTGATCTATAATTACATTTGGTTCATCTACGAAGTAATCACCTTCATGATAGCAAAGAAGTAATCACTATTTTTTGTTCTTGAAAAATTGCAAATATAAATCCAAGATCATCTATTTCTAGCCTCTCTGTGCACGTCTATTCATGGACTACCAGTGATAAATATAGGCATGCATTAAGGTACAAGAAAGCTTCAAGAGCTGAGTGTAACCATTCACCCAGCAACCGGCCTATGGTTAAAATTGAGGGCACCTGCTGCTAAATATCACTTCAAGTACTTCCTCTTCCAAAAAAGAGCATCTTTGTGTAAGACAAATCGTTTACAAAAAACGTAAAACAATTTTCATTCAAGCGATCAATATTTCATTCAGGATGCACATAATGCACCATTGAAAAATGCCTTAATAGCTGGAAATGAATCATATCCAGAAAATCTAACACCAAATCCTGTAATAAATATTAGCTCACTTGTCAGGCAATCAATCAGATTACTTCTTTTGATCGAATCTTGGCGAATCTTTTGATCATGCATTTGAGCCAGAGTGCGCCCAGTTACTTCAAGGTGTATCGAGCAAAGTTTGAAGCCTGAAGCCTGGGAGATCTCATAGGGGAACAGGCTTTTGGCATCACTGTGTCAAAACATTATTACATATGAACATCCCACCAATACATTCTGCTTAGTTCCATGTTTTGTAGGACTGTACACAGGACTAGCCAAGTGTACCAAAAACTGGAGCTTTGAATGTCCCCTGTAACACACCTACAGACTGGTGTTCTGGTTAAACACCAGCTCTGGAAGGGATCGTTTGGATGATCCGGTTATTGGATTTAAGTTTTCTAGTTCGCCACTTCACAGTAAAGCTGTTCTTCCATTTTCTTGCTTAGCACCTATAATCTGGATTACTTGTGAGAATAATTTCTTCTCCCATACTCCGTTCTGAGTTTACTGCCACCAGGGTATTCCAGGAGCTTCATTGAAGGTCATCTTTGGTGACCAAATTAATATCCCTATAATTCATTCCAGATCAGAAAGAATAACCAGCTCAAAGCAGTCAGTAAAGATAGCTGACTGCTCTTTTAGTTGCGTGGTTATTCGAGGGCATTTCGTTAATTTGGAGAGGAAGGAAAAGATTAAAGCTACAGTCATGGTGATGGCAGGGCTTGCACTTGATTTAAGTAAGCAGTGAAGATATATCACTTCCTTTTGGCTTAAATTATTGAGTCTTAATGCTATCCAGTGATCAGAGGAACCACCCAATAGCATTGGTCTGACAACAGTATACATAATTGCATCATTTTAGACACTACAATGAGATACAATATTATCTTCTGGCTGATGTTCCTGCAGCTCTATCAATCTCATCTCAGCAAACAAATAATCAAAGAATTCTAGATGACAGTGCTCTATTTAAGCCTGTGCTGAGACTGGGTACATGAGGAGATGGGCAGAGGAGGATTGCTTGTCTTCCACATTACACAGACAGCTTTCTCACAAAATCTTGGGCAGCCAAGCAGCTTTGTTGATGATTGTGCATTTCCGTATCAAAACAAATTATAACTACCGCGTCAGGCAGCTCAGGTAACCTAACAGAAAGTACTCAGTGACAAAAGAGAGAATTGATCATAGTAAATCATTCTAAATGAGTTGTACAACTGGCATTTATCACACAGGGAAGTCATCCATTGACCTCTTAAGATGTATTCGCATCACTCCCTGTGGCCTTTGGGGATGTTATAAAGGAACTTCGCCAGAAGTGTCCAAATATTGAAACTGCCACCTCTCTTACAGTTTAAGGTGGAAATTCAACTACAAAGTTGGGTAATACAGGACAAGAAGGAAGGGGACCAGTAATTTTTTTTGAATAATAAAATTTAGCTTGGAATTCAATACTTCAGTAGCATTTCCAGAGATTAAGCAAGTGGGGAATTTTTGCATTCAGAAAACTTCTTGTTTGTGGCAGAGGGTCTTCTAGAGATACAATGTAATTAGGCTATCCAGAGCCTCCAACCACATGGTACCTACTTACAGTTCTACTGCTGTGTTTGAGAGGCTGGTGGGGACAACTATTGACAGCTAGCTTTCCACTGAGCAAGCTGCAGTACAACATCAGAAACGGGCATACTTCCCTCGCCCCCCAAACCGCACCACAGTACGATCTGGGAGCAGTGCTTTTGTTATGAAAGCACTCCATGCATGACCTCAAGTACAGCATCGTTCCCATCAACTCCAGCTCAGGACAGCCAAAGGAGAAAAACTAAAACCGAGCAATTCAGATGGATGATGCAATAGGAAACACTGTGAAACGTTGCCCAAAAATAAATAATGAAATAAATCTTAGAAACCTCCTCCTACACGGCCGACTGTGACTTAAGCACTCCAGCCTTTATCAAAACCTCAAAACATAATGAGATTTTTTGCAAAAGTCTTTAGAGCTGACAAATCTCGTGAAGACACATTTATCCCTTTAATTACAGATAGTTCTATTTCCTGTATTTTGATATGAAATAAGCCCATTCTGATTAAAAGTATACAGCTGCTTTTTATTTTAACCCAGTGTAAGAGATATTCTGATATTTTACAACATCTTGAACTCACCACTGGCTCATTGCAAAGCAGTGAAATCAGGGAACTGCCCCAGCCAGCTCTGAGATAACTCGCAGGATCTTGGCTCAAGTCATTTGCAAAAGATTCCCGTTAACTTTTCCTGAGAGCGGTTGTTCAATTACTGCATCTGTTAAACTCCGCTCTGTAGGAAAAGGATGACCTGTGGGTGGCCCACATATCGATTTTATGTTCTGAAGCAAGAGCCTCACAATCTGATTCCTGGTACGATTCACAGCATATTATACAATGTGTTTCATCAGCACTCCTCCGCCCACTGCTGAGTTCCTAAAGCTCATGAGGTAACCACAACGATTACTCAGAAAAAACAGCACTGCATTATAGAAATAACACAATATGTTTTAGCAACATTTACACGGAGGAGTCGTCAGCGTTGTGCAAGCAGTCACGTCTCTGTGGACCACCAGTAACTTTTTTTTGCTCCCCTCTCTATAGAGAAAGGGAATTAATTTCACCTGGATTTCAATTGAAGCTAGGACACTTTCCATGGGTAACACCCACCGTGCTGGTGGGGGAGAAGTATGAAATACTGACACTCAAAAAATTCTCACAATTTTCACAGTTCATTCTCCCAGTGAATGAAGACGCTAGCAGCCTGCTATAAACTCAACCTATCAGCATCCCAGCTGAAGCAAAGAAGAAAAAAGAATTAAAAAAAAATCCCTTTGGAAGAACAAACTGAAAAAGGAGAGGAGAATAGGGGAAGTTACCAAGGGTAACACCAGCACTTAAACACAGCCCTGTGTTACTTCCTCAAGGGAAATGTTTGGGAAGCTCTGGAAGATCAGACCATCCCATGCCAGTCCCACCAAGCTACAGGTCCTGGTTCAGCAGTGCAAGGCAAGAGAAACAGCAAATGGAAAGACAGAAGGAGTTCTTACTGGGTTATTTAGCATCCTCCTACTTCCATGTAATGTAAGGCTCTAAGCAAACATCTTTTCCTCCTGGCTCTGCAATGATGGAGCTCTGCAAAACAACAGCTTTGATATTTATGGAGTTTTTTTGAAGCCAGATTGTCACCACTGGAACAGGCCATCATTTTAGGAGAAAAGAATTACTAAGGTCTCAGAAACAAGTTCTCCCAGCACACAAAAGTACTCCATGCTACCTACAAAACTTGTGGGATAGTACCTACCATCCCTAAGAGTAAGCTCCAGAAGGAATGCTACTCTTCTGTAAATTCCTGAAGTTGGAGCCCATAACTCCCCCATCCCCCAAATTCCTCCTAGATGTTTTCATACCCACAGTTGGAATCAACACAAAAACAAAAACTCTGTCAGCAGCTTCAGGTTGTCGGGTCCCTCCGAGCCTTTCAACATCAGAAGTGACTTTCAGTGTCTGAGCTCTTTTCATCACTACTGCCAATCAACTGAGGGAGAAAGGTGATCTCATCTGATTGTCATTGCTCACAGCTAAAATCTTTTTCTCAAAGGAGGCAGCAAGCTTGTCATCACATGGCCCTATATTTTCCTTACAGTACTGTGCACTTAGTGAGAAAGAGACATTCGACACTCTCAGAAATTTTTCCAAAGAATATATATTTTATCTTTGTGTATTCTCCATGTGTCAAAATCAGAAAATGCATTAACTCCTTCATTCTGTTATTTCTCAATATTATTTAACAGTCCTTGTACTGCATTAGGCTCCTAAATGAGAGACTTCAGACCAAATCATTTATTTCTTACCAGAGTTTAGTCTGTTGAAACAGGAAATATAATAATGAGTAAATATAATTAATACCAAAACAACCTGTGTAAAAACATTTCACGTACTTTCAGCTTAATGGAAAACATCAGTAAATGCAAAACTTTAAGGAGGCTTAAAAATAAAAGCTTTGCTTCTTTTATATATACTTGGTTGTTTCACCTTTAAAAGGAAATTATGGTTTATTATTCCTACTTTCTAGATGGTTAAACGCCCACTTACAGTACCTCAGTTTCCCCAGGAGAAACTGGTGGTTCTCAAGAACAAAGGAGCTGTTGTTTCCATCATGCTACGGACAGGGCGTTGTTTGCTGTTTGTTTTCAAGTCATCCTGGATATTCATCATTTTTTCCTGCATGGAAGCTTTGAGACTTTTGGTCATGTAATACAATGAGCTGCTCTTGCAACAGACAAAAGCATGAAGGAAAAGCAACTGCGTTAGGAGCAGCAAGCTCATGTCATTGATCATCAGCAAGCAGCGTCCAAGCACGCACACTCGGATGAGAACTTGGCCCTGCTAACACCATCCATCCCAGAACTCCAGGAAATGCATTGATCATTTGGGATGGAGAACAAATTAGTTTCCTCTCTTGACCAGTGCTCTGCATTGAGCAGATGTTTTCAATGATGTATTTGTAATGATGCCAGGATGGAGTTTTCTTTTCTTGAGTAGTTGATTTCGCGTCCAACAACTTGTGGAAGTAATTTAAAGCTGCTCCTTCCGATGCAAGATACCTCAAATACTTGCTTATATTACCTTTCATTTGCTGGTTAGCTGTCCATACCAGGTACATCATCAAGTGCAAAGCTGGGAACAGAACAGGGAGGCAAGATGTCCTATAAGGTGTGAGCCAGACACATGCTGGCATCCAGAGGTGCTTGAAGGGAAAGCTGAACTTTCTATTACCATTCCCTTCCATATTAGATGCACCCTCAATCTTTCTGTGTAGTTTGTTTAGGTTTTCTTTCTCTCCTAGTCTACACTAACATTGATTAAGCTAAATACTTGTCATCCAGGTGTTCTTACAAATCTTACAGTCTGATTTATTAGAAAGTATATTGAAAGCACTGCCTTTATATAGGAGCTTCAAGAAAATATATTATTGAAAGCAGATTGACTCCTGTTATAATCTAAAAGCCAATCTACAGAAGTGCAATCAAGCAATAGCACAATTACGTTCACTCATTTAGCAATGATGTAATTTCAGAATTCAAGTGTTGTGTTCCGATTTTTTCTAACAACTTCAAGAATAGAAGGATACAACACAGCCAAACTCATGGCAGCAGCTTACCAGGATAAGTTTTAACAATGCAGTTCAAGCAATGGGACCCCAGCAGGTTGGGTTAGCAAAATTGCTCCTGTGCTGCTGCCTGAACCAAATCTGACACTAATTCCAACATCTTTGTGCTATACTGCAGAAGCACGACTCCTGTGTAGCCCTGCCCTCTCAGATATCTTATCTACAGATAAAACCTGTAGGAGCGACCAAAGGTTTCCTGCTCTGTAACCAATCACAAATGCAGTGGCAGAACTGGACTAGGTTTCCCAGCAGTGCTCACTCTTGCCATTTTTATTCTCTTTAGGGATAATTTCTTATTCTCTTTAGGGATAATTTCAGCTCAGGCAATGTTTGTCCAACACATACCCTTATGTATACCAAATCCTAACCTTACAAAGACGCAAGTATGCAAAGCCAGGCAAGAACATGGGCAGGACATAGTTTTGAACATCCTGACAGGCATCAAGTCCCTTAGGGAACAATGCCAGCAGGAACAGATGAGCTGTTCAGCGCCAAGGAGGTACAGTAAACATGGCAGTCTTCAGCAGCTCCCTGACACCTCCACCATCTGTCACACCGAGGTATTAGTATGAAACAAGAGTCATCTGAGGCTGACTACAAAGCCTTCCACTCGGAGCACAGTGAAACAAAACCCACGTCATCCACTCATTTAAGGCACGATAGCACATCTACACATTGGAAAATATCCTTCTATAGGGTTGCTTGCTCAACAACAGTGGGTAAACCTTGTAAGTACAAACCCCATTTTGTAGCCAAAATATTTTTAAAGGTTGAATTTTCATTTTTTATAATTTCAGCGATCAATTAGAACCACAGGATGTGCAGGGCATTTGTAAGGGACAACAGAGGATCAGATGGCAGAACTTTTGTCTTAAATGAAACTGCTGAGACTGAGATCACTTGTAGCAACATCCTGCAAGTCACTCTGAAATTTCCACAAAGTACTTGGAGTGAAAACATCTCTAACCAGCAATACGACAAAACCACGTCAAGTAATTGCTATGGCTGATTGGAGAGCCCTGGAGTTGTTTTGGCACTCATGCTGCTCCTTACTGCTCTCGTCATGTTTCTAGCTTATTAGAAATCATTGTGAAACAAACTAAATCTGGGTGGCAGATGCTAACCGCCTCCAGAAATGGTTTACTCCCTCTGCATTAGGACAGGAGGAGATCAAGGTGAAAGTCCAGGCTCTTATGGTAAGAACCAGGGAACTGGTTCACAACAGCTGTCTCTTAGCTTGCTTTGTTCTCCACAGAGCATCTCAAAAATGGAAGAACTCTTGCAAACATTTAGAAAAACACTAACACCAACTACACACAGACTTCAGGGGGGAAAAAAAAAGCTTTCCCAATCAATCCCCTGACTGCATGCAGGCCTTCCTACGGCAAGGAAAGGAGCCCTGTCAAAAAATTTAATTCCAGCACAATTTGAACCCTAGCCAAGATGGTTATCTGCTCCGTATTTTACCCCGTGTCAAGATTGCTTGACACATAATGAAATATGAAATACCCCTCTCAGGTCCACCACAGCAGCTCCCTGCTTCAGATGCAAGACAACGTACAAAAATGCATTTCAAATGGAAGGTCTCAATGCTAAAAGCATAGATTTCATCCAGAATTAAACATTCCAGATGTGGTCTAAATCTCTTTTCATCAATGAACTCCACACTACTCGCCATTTCTTCATGGATATACTCATTACAGAGAAATAAGAAATTACCTTTGATTTTACAGAAAGAACATTCCCTATCAATACTACTATTGAGGAACAATCCCCACATACAGCAGTTGTGTTATAAGAATTATGAAAAGGCAACACAACATTTGATGATCCTACAGGCTGTAAATTTGGAAAGCAGCAAGTTCTACTGTTGAGAGAAATTTCACCTGCTCTTCAAATATTATTCAGATTCCTTCACGAAAATGAACTGAAGCAGGAAACACCGTTTCTTTATCTAATGTTGCCAGTTTATTCTAAGAGACAATATTAGTGTATTGTGTGTCTACTATTACAGTCACTGAGCAAAACAAGTAACAAAGCAGCATGCTTTCTCTTCCAGGCAAGTCACAAGCTCCGTAAATCCTCTTCTCCAGCAGCAATGGAATAGATGAAGAAGATTCATTATCACCTTCTAGCAAAAAGACTAGGCAAAGCTAAAGCAAGCAGTGATATCCTAATCTTCTTCCCAGGAAATCTATATTCCATAATGCTTTTTTCATGTAAAAGCCATATAAATTCAAACATACACATATATGGATACTATCCCATGGAGTTCTCTTGATTGAAGTGCATGCTGTTTCCAACTTGTGTAGTGATAGCTCTTTGGATGTAGAACAGAAATCACAAGCCCCACCTTCACAAAGGAGCTTGTAATGCTTCACAGTGAATCTCTCTCTCTCCATCAGTCATGAGTCGCTCTTTCTGGTCTCCATAATTCTAAGCCATTCTAGAATCAAGGCACCTGTGCACCCATTCTCTGAACAGCTCTGGGACCAGGCACAGGTGTGTCAGCAGAGTGTTTTTGTATCTCGCTGTTAATAACCATGTTCCACCTTCAATCTCTTATGTTCATAGCTGCCCACATGCCTGGGGCCTAAATTAAACTGTTGTTGTGCTAGAAGTTGAAGAAATAAACCATAGGAGAACATCACCTGAATAAAGCTTTGCAATATCAGTGAGGGAGACATTCTACTGGGCTACACATTACTCAAATGTTTGCTGTGAGCATGCCTGACCAGAAAGGTATCCATTGCCTTGTTATAAAGCTCAGCAGCTGGACCCCATGGAAATCTCTTGGCATCCCCCTGAAGCCACGAAATGCAGATGTAGCAGTTTGCTCTGAGCTGATGCTTTGGAGATATGCCATAACACAAGCTCAACACATTACAAATCTGGTCACAATTTCCATTTAAATTCAATGAGGCACTTAAAATGATATGTTTTTACATTTACAATATAGATAGGCTTGGAAATACTTTAATCAGTAATCAATTTCTTACTCCACCCAAAAGCAGATGGTGAAATATTTCAATTAATAGCAGAAATGTAAGAAGGAAAAAGGGCTCAGGCAATAAAGCTGAGCAACACAAAGAATGTTTCAATAATTGGGCCAAACTTTGAGTTCGCCAGAGCCAGGAAAAATATCCCACTGATTTCAGCAGGCACAAGATTCAGCTCTAGCTTGGAAGGACAGTAACGTCAAATGGAGGCCTGTAAGCAGACACTCAGTCAATAACAGAGCACTCTGGTAGATAGAGGTATTTGCTTACTTTCAGCAGATGCAACAGACTTGCAGAAGCAGTTCTCAAATGAACAATTAAAATATAAACTGCTTCCTAGAGTTGTTTAAGGTTTTAACTCTCATCACTTAATATTCATGGGAGATATTACCTTCTCTCTCCAGAAAACTGACTTGTTCTTTGTTTTTTTCCAAAATTCAGTGCAAGAACCTACACCATCAAACACAAATCAGCTATGTGAGGTCTATACAGAAATAAAACATCATCTGCTTATCTGGTTAGAGCCTCCTGCTCTAGCTCCAAAGAGACTGTCAGGAATTAGAATAAGCATCTACTGTTCAACCAGATATTTGTAAGCACAAGTGTTAGAACTAGCCTTTGGTGCCAAAACTGCTCATTTGCATTTTATCCTCTACTGAGGAGGAAATTAAAGACCAAATCTTAATTAAACAAGTCTGACATTTCTAGGCATGCTTAAATTTGGCTAGATACAGGTAGACTTGCATAGGAAGGACTACATTTTGGACTTTCAGATGATCTTATGACTAACATGACAAAATTAGTTTTGTAAATAAAATATTTGAAAGGTAATTGTTTTAAAAGTATAAAGGTGATTTGTTGTTTGTTTGTTTGGGGTTTTTGTTTTTTTTTTTTTTGTTTTTTTTTTTGTTTTTTTTTTTTCCCAGCCACTGCTCTTGGATATGAATACATCAGCTTAAATGAAAGAAAACCTTAGCCTGAAGCATAGAGTTCACCTCGAAGAGTAGAATCCAGTGAATCAGGAACTAAAATGGGTGCCCTATAGCAAAAACCAGTGAGCAGCACCAGCATATGGCAACAGCACAGAGCCATCTGTGGCAGCACAACAGCAAAAAGCATCCTCAGCCTCACATCTGGCTGCAGCAAAATCCACCTTGCCTATTTAAGGTAGAGAGTAGCATTCATGAGACACATATACGTGCTTAACTTTAGAGTGCATTTCTTATAAACCTGACAGAAGTTGGGTACATCCTACTTTGCAGCGGAGCAGCCAAGTCACCAAACAGCCTGACAAGCTGTCTTACTGCAGCTTTCCATGTGCCCCAGGGAAGGAGCAGTTTCAGCACAGAAGTCAATGCGTAACTTCACTGCACAAAAGGAAAGTACCAAAGCAGAACAACTATTCTCTCCCAGGACTCACAGCTAAGAAAGTAAAAAATAAAATTATTAAAAACCCCACCTTCATTTTTCAAGACATTTCTATTCCAAATCAGTGTTTTCTGCCGAATCTTTCTATCCCAATCTTTATGGTAGTATTTGTCTCTTGGTTCTCTATCTGTATCTCATCTATAGTCAGCAGAGCCCTTTTACATTTGTCAGAAGTTTTGCAGTATGAAGACTGATCTTTACCAACCAGAACATAAACCCAGAAGGTTTATTGCACCTTCCAAAGAAGCAGAGTTCTAATATTTGCTACTTCGCAATTTAATTACAACAGTTATTACAAAAATAACATTTAATGCAGCCTGTATTAATCTCTGCTGTGTTTTCTGCAGCATTTCCCATACTTATAAAGGAAATATTCAAAGTCCACAATACATATACAATGTCAGCATTACCATCTCTAATAACACTCTTTTTTGTTCTCTTTTGCTAATGATTTTTACACAGCATACTATTTTATATGATTGAACTGAAATCCAAAATAATTTTTGAAAAACAAAAACAGAACACTGACTAGTCATACACTTCAGCAGAGTGGCTGCCCTGGTTACCCCCAGGTGGAGAGTTGGAAGAGGAAAGGTGAGAGAAATTTCACCATTATCAACATGAGCACTTCAGGAACGCTGTTCCACTGCAGCTCTTAAGAAACAACCAGAAAATACAGCAACAAATGAAAGGAAAAAAAAAAAAAAAAAAAGAACCATGTCCCAGTGTCATCCACCTTTACCAGCTTGCAAACCACTACTATCACATCCTGCTCCTATTGTGGAGTCCACACGCAAGATCACAAAGTAAAACTCCATCTCAGTTCTCCATTACAGCCCACTGAAAGGGAATGCAAAACCCCACCTCACTGAAGGGCTGCAGATTTTCCTGAGCCAGTTAGCACCAAAAATCAAGAAAAACATTTAACCTCACAATCCCAGTCTGAACTACATTTTGGATTCTTCAAGCACCTTCAGATAAAGCATGAAGAGCCAAGCATGCTAAAGTTAAACTAATACAAAGCTTTCAGCGCTTACTTCCTTTCTTGCCCAAAGCCTTGGTCACAGCTAGCCAACCTTTTGTTACTGCACCATGTACATGTGAGCATCTTGCTTCCATTCTTAGGGCGATTGTCTCTATACAAAAATGGTTAAAAATAAAGACTCAGATACCTACATCTACTCACTCCACCCTTCTTGGATCACAAAGAGCATATAAATATATATATTATCTATAATATATATAAAAAAAAACATTAAATGCAATGAAATGATCAAGTGTGATTAAAAAAAATAATTCATTTTCTCATTCAAAATATTTTAAGTCCCAAAAGAGGATAAAAGTCTAAAAGATAAAAGATAAAAAGATAGAAAGTTCCCAAAACAACACCATCTTCAAGGGTGAATGGCTTTTAAAAAGTCAGTATCGCTTCAAGAGTGAACCAGCATACGGCTTTTAGAGACTGCATCTTTCTCTGAGAGTTTATATATCTACATGTAGAGAAAGGCAATGGCAGATATATCTACTTTAAACCAGTTTAAGATCATCCCCAAAAGACAGAAGTAACAATCTGGTAACAAAGAAGGAATTGCTTACCCCTTTCCGAGGATCAGGGTTCACCAAATGCTCCAAAGAAAGCAATCTCCAAGTAGAGAACCTTCGCCTGTGGTGGCCAGTCCTTAAATGAGGTTCTGGTCACACAGATGAATTGCTTCCACCTGTGCTCCCAGAGCAGGCTACACCCCTTCACCAGGTGCTCAATCACTGCTTCAGGCCGTGACTTAACAGTTCCTATACACTATACTGTATCTTCAGAGACAGAGAAGCGAAGAAATGCTACTCTCCATGACACTGCTGACCATAAAGAAACTATTAAGAATGGGCGTTTAGGCAGGATGGGATTAGCATACTGTGTGTTTGAAAATCAATAAATGGGATCAACTTTGCAACCACACTTTTCATTTGTGTTAAGTTTTGAATGAAAACCCAAAGCATTTGTTGTGTGCTGCAGACTAATTTAGACTCTAACCTTTTCAGTATTATTGTAAGGGAACAAAGGTACATTTCAATCCCTCTATAGTTAAACATAGATGTGAACAGTTACATAGAACCAAGGTAAGAGAAAAAGATTTGCATGGTTATTAATCTTGATTTATTTTCCAACTCAACATTTTGGTCACATCCAACAGACTTTCCTCATCTTTTAGTATCAACATTTACCCTACACAGAACAGCTCAGTTTGTTCACAGCATGGAACAAACAAGTACCTATACCCCCTCCTAGCAAGGGATAGATGCTACCTACAAACAGCTACGATGAAATCTAAGTGATGTAAATATTAAAGTTGCACATAAATCAAAAGAGTAACCGCCTCCATCTTGAAGCATTGTTACTAATATTGATATACTACACTTCCCAGAATTTCTAACTGGACTACAGCCACCTTACAGATGTGACCGGACTGATGTGCAGTCATCACCTTGATATGACATGAAAGAGCATCTTCATACTGTTTGAACAAAGACTATGACCCAAGGAAAGAATGTATCTTCAGTGAATTTCAAAAGAAACAAGATTTGTTTCATAATGTTGCTGTCTGAAGTCCTTGGACTTAACCTGCAGAAATTTTAAAAGGCCCTAAAACCTATTCTGGCTCTTCAGTTCTCAGAATGATTAAATAAGTAAGTAAGTAAGTAAATAAATAAATAAATAAATAAAATCTCCTCCAGAAATGGCTTTGGCCATTCAATGTAAAGACGACAACCACACGTTTTATTAGCTGCAGCATTAAAAATGTTCCACCTTAATAAGCACCAAATCCATCATTATGGCACTCTGCTGTCTGGTTCAGACAGCTCCCTCCTTCATTGGTTATTCTCTCCACTATTTTCTGCCTTCACAGTTGTCATCCTGAAAAACTAATCCAGATGAATCCCTGAGCTAAAATGGTATCCCAGTCATTCCAAGGGGCTCCACTGAACTGCACGGACCCAAATGAAGAAGATGTCCCCAGGCATGAGCATGGAAACTTCTGGGGATCATTAATAAATCCCTTCAAGTTACCTAGCCGAACATACAGCAATTTACTTCAAGTGTGGTAATATACTTTTCAAGAGTAGAACAAGTGTTTTCATTACCCTATATATCTTCCAAAGAAATTATGACACGGTAAGAGTATTGTGTATGCATGAAGTGATCCTGTTTGCTAGGATAACAGTACACGATGGCTGGAATTAATTTTCCAAACAAGGCAATGTTATTAATAAAAGTGTGACATAGGGAAAAAATCAAATATGCTGCTTTAAAAATCAAATAGCGTCTTTGAGAAGTGATCAGATACAACTTCAATAATGAGCATATTATCATAACCCAAGAGACAAAACAATCTTTTCAATGGACAGGGACAGAAAACATTTTTTGGCTGAGGCAAGTAAATCAAATAGGATTTTCAGAAGTAGTGATTCGAATCCAAGCAAGGCATATTCTCACAGACAGTCATGTCTCACACTGAGATAAGCCTGTGATGTTGCATCCTACTCAAGAAGGAAGAAACACCACCACCTATCTTGTTCCTCAATCTACTTTCCTGATCAGAAACACAGAGAGTGATACCAAAGTCTGTTTGTCAGTTTTATCAGCCACAAAAAAGCTTCTCCTTTGCAAATCTGTGCATGAGCAACATGATACAATTTGATGATCCATTTAGTGCCTACACAAGGGCTACAAACAGAAAGCGTTGTTCAAACAAGGGAGAACAGAGGTAGTGTTCTCTAACATGGCCCTCTCACCCTCCAAGACAGGTGGTGGTATTTGGTAGGAAGGATAAAGAAGGTTTTGATTATCAGTTTCATCAGCTCCCATGCTGACATCAGGGAGCAGGACACAGCCCAACCACATGGAGGCTGAACCCAGCATGTGCTCTCCATGCTGCATGCAGCCACACAGCACCTCTGCCATCCCACACAGACAGATGGACACTCAATCACAGCCATGCCTATCACCCTTCAAGACAACCACCTCCTTCAGTTCCTCCATGAAGCCATCACATAACCTCCCCTGCTACCCAGACTCTCCCTTCCACCCACATTAATCTTGTCTCCCCTTTCAGCATTCAGGTGAATCAAAAGGATTTTTTCAAAGCAAATATTCACCCCAACCCCAAGCATCTGTACTTCACATCCTGGCCTGGGCAGAATCTTCAGTTCCCTTCTTTCACTAACCTCCTTGCTTACTGCTTCCTTTTCCTCCTCTGCTACTCTCAGGCCACAGCCCACCCCTCCCTTCCCCTCTTTCAGCATGGTTCAGTTCATCTGCCTGCTCAGTTGGATAGAAAATGCCACTCACACAATTTCCATTCCCCAAAGGAATGGACAGACATTAAGGAACAGTTTTAAATAGAGCAAAGTAAAAGGCTTTGGTGTAGTCCTGTATTTCAGGACTGAAAGTATTTCAAGTCTGCAGTGCTGCAATTGATTAAGAGCATCTTAAAGCATTCCCAGCAAAAGCACACAATGCTGAACATCCGGACAGTAGCTTTGGGACATTCTTAATTCCCAGTACCTAACATACATCTGACACATTCATACCAGTATGTGTGTGTCTGATAGTTTAATAGCTAATACTATTATCTCCTGGATGCCCACCAGGCTATTAAGTCATTAGCTGTATCCTCACATCCCGAGATCTTATTGAACACAGTGGGGAAAGAAAAAGGAGAAAAGTCTGTCAGATCTGCCTGAAAACTGTTTTTTCCAAAAGAATCTCTTACACAGTATGCTCCAAAAGGCACTCTTGACTAAAGCCATGTTTAACAAACAATGGAGAAAAATCATTTACTGTGAGGCCATTATCAGACACCAGTGTGCTCCTCAGAGTGGGCAGACATCTGCGACATCTGCTTCAATGAAAACCCCCAGGGAATATTCTGCAGTTTGGCACTGCAGCTGAGTGTTATAATGTAAAATATGAAGAACATAGCACAGCGGGGTGTCCAGGGACAGGGAAAGGCAATCCAAAAGGACTGCCCTAGTTTCTGTTAAAAATAGGTCAAAGAGGCAGTGTAATAATCAAAGTCTGGCAGCGCATACTAATTACTGACAGAATGTCTTACACTTGCATTGACTGGAAGCAACCCATACACAATCTTGTTAGCTAAATACACTGGGAACCTCCTTGGATATTTAATATTTGAAATGAAAATGCAGATTTCCTATCACTGCGAAAGACTGGTTTTACACTGGATGACCGACAGATTAATTTCCTGTTAAATCAGTAGCTTAGGAAGACATACTTTCCCCATAATGATTTTAAATTCATTGATGGATATTTGCTGAACTAATAAACAAATATGTTGCACTATGACTCTCAAGTAAATTGTAGATGATGTTGATTACAGAACATGAGATTACTACACAAGCGCATACAAAACTGCCCATGACAGCACTCACATGAATGAAATGGAACCAAAGTACTGAGAAGAATTTGCATATCTTATAATGGAATATGCAGTAATTAAGAGACGGAGGAAAGTCTCTGCCCCTCAAAGTTAACACACGGCCCCAACATTCAAGGCTGATCAGCAACTTTCTCCAAACTAATGTATTAGTAGAACTAGAAGGAATAAACAAATTTTACTCTTTTGTTGAAACATCACTAATACAGCCTTGATCACGTCTTTAAATACCCCACTTTGTGAGTTGTCAAGGTTGTCAGAAAGGGGACAAAGGCAGAGAATTTCATTTTGTAGTTTATATTAAAACACTAAGTGAACTGACCTGAAGAAGATGCTCTTTCCAGAGACTTATCACCTGAAACTATCCCACAAAATCCTCCTAGATGAACAACCATAATGAAATAAAGAGAAATAAATCTTGATTCAAAAAGCTAGAATGGTGATTTCACAGTTGCATAACAACATAACTATAGATACATAATTTCTGGCATTTTGCAGCAATATTGGTTGGGCTGCATCACCTTTTTCTTCAACTGATTTATCCCGGTAGAAAAATCTGCCATAGCAGTAATATATATACACCATGCAATAAGGTTAAAAGTCTCTGCAGCTTTGCAAAGAAATGTGCCCAGAAAATTATTTTCCTATTGCTCCATATCCAAGATCTGTAATGGGAAACCAGAAAGTTTATTTAGTCATGAACAATAGAACAGTAATAATGATTAAGCCCCATAACTAAGATTACAGGAAACTAGTCTCCCCTTTGATGTTCATTAATGGCAAATGAAGTTTCAAACATACACAATGAGCAGACACATGAGAATCCTTTATGCAAAAGTTCCTGCTTGAAGCATACAGTTTGGTCCATTTTCCTAAGTGTCTTAGGAAATCACACAACACACATGTAGGCCTATCTGTCCTCCCAGCCCCTTTTCAGCACATTGACCTATCTTTGAAAGTATTGTAATTCTATCAGTTTCACATAAATTGGCAGATAAACAAAAGGAGATGAGGAGAAACAGACGCATGATTTTATTTTCAGACATTTATCTCGTTCCCCTACCCAAATATTCCAATAGTCCAGAGGCAGAAGGCACAATGGCAGGCTGAGAGCAGTAGGCAAGCTGCTGGCCAGGCACAGGAGCAATGACTCACAGCCATCCCTGCTCCCCACTGCCTTGGGACCCCCACATCATCCCCCTTCTCCTTGGACTCCCTTCACTCTTGCTCAGACACCCGAAGAAGAACACATCCGCCCCAGGTTCATCTTGGTCTATCGGTACCTACAGTAGTCTGGAAAATATGCTTATGTCAAGAACCTAAACAAACAGGCACACACAAATTACTTACGCAGTGTTTAAAATCCTGTTTGCACGTTTGAGTTGGTGTGCAAAAATAGAAATCCACCAATCCTGCTCTGAATGATGCACAGGTATTTATACAATGAAGCAGTAGAAAAGTGCTCAATCTGATTCCAGTTGTATTAGCTACACCTCCAGAACTCTTAGCTGCACAAAGCCTCCTTCATTTCAATGTATAGCTTATTTCACAATCTCTTTTTTTAATTTCCAAAATCTATTTGGACCAAATGTTTTGTTTTGGATCTACCATTGGAGCATGGTGCATTCAACAGTCCAATGCAATGCCTCAGTACAGTGCACCTGTTAAAACTGAGCCTTTTCAAGGAATGGTGAACAAAAATAATCAGCAACAAGGGTGCAGTCTTAAGACAGTGCTCGGAGTGGCCCATAAAATATTGAAATTCTGATAGCGTAAGTTTTAGAATAAAAATCTGATGTCTCATAACTAAGTCATGAGACCTCATCAGCTCCCTACAGCAGTCTTGATGCTTCCCCTAAAAGCCAGGTTGTCCCAAGGGAGCCATCTCGCTAATACTTCTCAGTAGAATGTAGTCTGAGCACAATTGCTGCTAATTTTACTTACCTCATTTGCTTGGTATCTCAGAGCTTTATAATGGCTGGCACTTCTGATGCATTATAATGTGGTTTAAAAAGAAATCAGCCTGAATAAAGAGAAGAAAATGCTATTGTCTGCCTTTTTTGTGTAGCTGAAATCTAATTGCAAGTACTTCCCCATTTCCTGGCAGAGCAACCACTGTTTTCCACACAGGTCTCTTTCCTGAAGATTTAGGTGATGATTAGCACAAGGAATCAACCAGCCCAGAGCATGGTCTCCATCAGTGCTCTTTCAAAATCACCATCAGCCCCAGGACAGCTGCGGCAGATACACAGGGATAGGGAGACAGACTCACACAATCATTAGTTGGAAAAGACCTCTAAGATCACCTATCCAACCCCAACAGATCCCACCATGCCCACTAACCGTGTCCCTCAGTGCCACATCTACATGTTTCTTGTTAGCATCCCTTGCTGCTGATGTTGCTGAACACACCATAAAGGACCACAGAGTGTCTTATATGATGGGAATTGTGCAGGATGAGCACTTCTGCAGTTTTTTTTTGTTGGTTTTTTTTTTTTTGCCCACCAGCAGCCCTCAGCTCCTCTCCACTTGCTTTGTGTGCCTTTGCAGCAATAGCTGTGACCTCTGCAGGCTGTTCACCGTGCTCAAAAAAAACACAGGATTCAAAATTAGCAAATGAATATTTAATCAATTAATATCAGGCAAGTGTGACAGCCTCAGATAAGCCAGTCTTTTCCACAGCGGGAAAGCACCAACGTTTCATTAAACACGGCATATTTCCTTGCATACCTCATGTAAAACAGAATTAATAAAAGCAAAAGGAAAAATAAGCCAATTTTCGCAAATCCCTCTAAAGGATTTTTTAAACATGTAACAACAGTGTATCAAAGCCTTTGGTAGCTATTTAAGAAATAAAAATGGAAAGCTGCAAAATGGTTTTAGTTTCAGACCAACAACTGAACAAGAGATTACCCTAAACTTCCCAAGCTTTTTTAAACAAGTCCCAAATTCAGATAATTCTCCCCACCTCTGTGCATCACTTATCCTGCTGTTCCTGACAGCAGCAGGAGGAACTCTAAAGCTGTACAGCTCCATCACCACCCACAGAGTGGCCCATAACTTCCAACAAAGCAGCAATGTCTTTACATGGCCAGAATTAGCCACTTCGATACCTCAAGCTGGGAATCTGCAGCCAAGGTATTTACCTTACCAAAAAGGGCACTTCTCATCAGGACACCTATTTACCCATAACTAGGTTTTCCAACAGGTTTCCATAACCAGGTTTCTCCAGGCACCTCACCTTCCCCAGAGAGGGAGCTGAGAACAGGATGGGCTCTGAAGACACACACGGGTCACCAGGAGCAAGACTAGATTTTTTTTTCTGGATCCAGAGGTCAAAAATTAAAAAAAAAAAAACAAAAACAAAACTAAAAAGATTCTTGTTGAATTACACGTTTTTAATGGGCACAGCTGGTGAATCAGAAAGTAGCAGCAATGGAAGTGGAAGACAAAATTAGTCGGTCCTGTTTTGATGCAACAGAGTTTCCAGAGAGTTCCCAACAAGGCTGAATGACAGGAGATGATAGGAACAGGGTGGAGCATGTTTTAAGAGCTTTCAAAAGGGGGGATAGACCCTCACGCCAACACTGTGTAGGTCTTTGCACTTGAGTGCTTAGCGATTTCTGCTTTTCAAAAATGATACAGGGCTCTAGTCTTCAGAGAAAAATTGGGTATACGTATTTCCAGGGATCAGTATTTATTCATTACAGTAATTACTGCTCCTCCCAGTGCACAACTTTCACCTTCTGCAGCATCAGAAAGACCACATGGCGCGAGTGGTGAGGCACTGATTTCCCAGAGCATCAGCTTTCCTCCTCCTGGCCCCACATCCTCAAAGCTTCTTGCTGATCACAAGTGTGCACAGCTCACTGGTCACCTCTCAGTAGGCTCATCTATTTAATTTCCAGCAGAGGGACACATTCTTCTGAAAGAAAATATCTGAATACTTTCTTTTCCAGCACCAGTTGCAATTAGAAACATTAAACAGCAGAACCAACAACTTTGGGGAGGGTGAAACAGCACTTTGTCAAGATTTTCCTGCCTTGTCATACTCCAACCATATTCATAGCAACACTAGGATGGTGTCAAAAAAGCTCTCAGTGCACAAAAGCTGATTTATTTCAGCTCATTAGCAGTGCTTGATATGGGTCTCATTGGCTAAAAAAGATGGGTGCTGTGGGAGGTGAGAAACATGTTCACTTCTCTTTTCTCATTCCTACAAGGGAAAAAACCTCCCACCCATATTTTTCCTATTGGTATGCGTATGCTCCTTTTTTTTTTTTTTTTTCCCCTAAAAAAGAGAAAAATGCATCCTTATATTTAAAATAGCACATCAAATCAAGCCAAGCATTCTCTAAGGCTATGCAAACACTCCAAATCCTCACAGAAGCAGAGCTCTTGTCTTAAATGAGAATTTGCAGCCATGTCTGCGGCTCACCAAAACAGGCAGACTTCTGCCCTTCTGCTTGCATACAATGATAAACCATTTTTTGGAGATTGAGATCCCTCTTGGAATGTAAGTAATTAATAAAATGTCTGTTTTAGAGCAGGATGGTGCCATGCCAGTTATGCATCAAAATGCCTCTGCTGCACAGCTGGTAGCCAAGTAGGCTTCTTTTAATAAAATTTAACTTAGCCCTTAGCCTTCCTATAAATGTGTATTTACCTTATGTTAACAATCTTTCAGCAGTGATAATAAATGCACTGCAGACAGAAAATAAATACAATTCAATACAGTTTTGTAACTATAAGACAAAATAATAGAACCACATTCTTCTGTCCAGTAGCATATGCCAAGTCTGATAAGCAAGTGCAAGGAAACACTCTTTTCTAATGTAAAAATCCTGATCCATATATAACACATAGAAGAAGATTTGAATGTGTCTGGACAAAAGCCTGAACAACACAGCTTTCTGGAATGAAATCCTTGAATAATACCTGCTTATCAGCCATGCAGTGGGTAGCATCACCTCCAAATACAATCTCTCACTCTGAAAAACCACACACAGAAAAAGCTTGTTAAACATGAAGCTGTGCACAGCCTTTCACTCTCAGAAAATAAGGTGGTATTTACCAAACACACAGTTGCACGCAGTTTTCCACACAGGAAATGGCCATGTATTGCATCTCCCTATAATGATTAAAACAAACAGGATCCACTATAAATGTATTACACTTTGAATAGTAATCATCGACTGAAGACTTCCAAACAAAATCCTGGTTAAATTTTCTCAACTTATTGAATTGAAAGATTATTGAAGGAGTTTGCCCATAACAGAAAAACATGCCACCATATCACTGTTACGATGAGAACAAAACCGTTTAAGACACAACAAGCTACGTTGTTGGTGATAAGATACATTATTAACCTTTGCCAAGTTATATAAGCTAAGGTGTCTGCAGGATATTGAGCAAGAGGAGGAGATCTCTGAGGCACTGTTGGGTTTCTGCCACTCTAACTTTTGCCAGACACAAGTTCTCCAGAAGAACTACAGATGGCTCTCTCATGGAAACTTCAGCCTTAATCACTTAAAATACACAGATTTTACGATTTGAGGAATATTCTTCATGGGAATGTAACGTAAGATCTAAACAATCCTCAGTTCTGGGACCATATTGAAAACATTAAGTTAGGGTCCCACAAAGCCGTATATTTATTCATGAAAGGCACACAGACCCTCCCAGCAAGCTGTTGCAAAAATCTTCTGCTCAAAATTCTCAGCGAGGAAGACCTAAGAGTTCAAAGTGAACTAAAGCATTCAAATGAATGTTCAGTGATGACCACTCCATTCCCCGCGGTATCACTTTTGAAAGGCCAACTAATGCTTCCAGTCATATATCTCTCTTGTAGTTCATGTTCGATCCTATCAGAAGCTGCTGCTTTAATATTTACAATGCAGTTACAGGAGACCAGCACACAGCTGTCTTTCCTGCTCAGGTTCCTTCCCAAAACACCTACAGCTCCCTTATCTGCCTCGCCATTAGGTGGCAATGCAGCAACATGCATTGCCCAGCTGATGGCTGGACGGCACATTTATCCAAATTCCTGGCAATGCTGATTGAATATTTTGAAAAATAAATAAATCCTTTTTCTTTTTCCCTCGCTCTTACTCATCACTGTATTTTTTTAAACTGAAAAGGAGCAGAGGTAACCGTACATAACATTCATTGCTGCCAAAGGCCTGTGATGATCATGCTTCTACAGCAGATCCAGAAAACTGCTTCCTAAACAATGCCAACATTTAAGCCCTAAAGACAACAAATGCAATTTTGGAGATCAAGAAAAATTACCAGATATCTCAGGGAAGTTTTGTGTGTCCAGAAAAGCACGTTCCATTCTTCAATTCATCTGGCTTTTTCCTATAGAGAACAAACAAAAAACAAAACCAAAACTCTAGAAACATTCTCAACAAAAAAACACATTTTACAAATTGAAAAACTGCACTTTGGATAAAACCCTTTTTTTTTTTTTTTTTTTTTTTTTTAATTGAAATCATAACTCAGACACATTTATATGTCCTGGATTTCTCTTTGTCTTGCTTTATATTCACGGTGCCAGAAAAGTAGCTTTTAACAAAGCAACAGCTGGACTCAGACTCTGGGAATTACTGTGTTTTCATCTCTGCTTGGTCTGACTGCTAACCAGACCACTTCCTGCAGAGGAAATCAAAGTCTTTTATGTCACAGAGTCATGAGCTACGACATATGTAAGTGCTCTGCAGGAACTCAGCAAAAGCACTTGCAAGTAGAAGGGAGGAGAAAAAGTGCTTCCATTAAGTCTTATCCGTTGACTTTTTAAAGAAATTCCAGCCTGCTTCTTGTTTTGTCTGTGGGCCATAACATTGGCCTTCGTGTTTAGCTTGTGTTATGAAATGCAGTTGTACCATGAAAAGAGACCAACTCCAAAGACCCAACAAAATGGGAGCCCTGAGTGCCAATTCCTTCCCTCTCCATCAGAGCCTCTCTGCAGCAGTTGGATGCCACTAATTCAGATGAGGAAGGGTAAAAGTTGAAGCTTTTTGTATAAGAATAAGCACAGAGATTTGTCCGGCTCCTACACAAAATCACTACAGAAGTTCTAGTCTTTAATAGAAATCTCAAACAATGTGTTCTTGAAATGAAACCTAGGCTACTTAAATACAGACAACCAAACTTAAGATAGTATCAAGTCCAAAGAAGACATCACTTAAATTCTTAAGAAAAAAACCCCAACAACTGGAAAACCTTTAACCCTCCATCTGGAGCACGAGCATTCCTTTAAGTTGTTGTTTTATTAGACAGAAGACAACAGAAGCATTTTAAAGGCTTTTTCTGCACCTCCCCTTGCTCACTGCGCTCCTCCAGGTAGCTCTCGTTTCCAGGTCCGCTTTCAGTAACTCAGTCACAGCAAAGAGCACTATGATCTCCCCTGGGGCCTGCCTGGGTCATCATTCTCACTGCCATCAGCAAGGCTCCTGGTTCCAGATTTGCCTTTCCCAATGCTTGTCCTGCCTGCTGGCTTCTGGAACATGGCTCCTCTGGTTCACCAAGTCCTCCATTTGCCCCAGGTACTCTCCTTTACCAGAAACATATTTGTGAATGAATAGGGAAAAAAATGAACAAATACTGTCCACCACACCAAAGGGTTTTTATACTTTCTTCTGCATACACCAATTCCATACACCAGCCCTCATTCACTGTGCTGTAAGCCGAGAGCAGTGAAAACCAAGAGCAGCCCGTAATGCCAATTTCTCATTGCTACAAAGATAACTCTTAAAAAAAAAAAAAAAAAAAAAAAAATCAAAGGAAAAGAATTGCATTCATAAGGCCTTATGTTGCAATTAAACACTGCACTGGAAGCAAAGTGGTCAGCAGAGAGCAGTGCCCCTTGCAGAAGGAGGGGTGAGGGCCCTGGGTACATTCTGCAACTCACAATGTGGTGAAGAGCTCAGAGGATTTACAGCTGGTCAGAGTAAGGAACTGAATAGATTTAAAAGGCTGAGAAGTGCTGCTGCTCTCTGGGAGCTTTGCAGTGCGTTTTATAGCTTTGAAATATTACAGGCATTGTTTTCGAATCAATAATAATGAAAATAATCACTCTTGAAAGCACTGCTCAAGATTCATCCTCTTGCTGGCAACTTCGTTTTGCTTATCGCTGATTTATACATTCTTGATATATTTCCATTCTTATCACTTCCATACTCTTTCTATAGTTCAGAAGATATTATAAAGCCTAGTCACTTTTCTCTTGGGCAGGATCCAGATGGACTGCCAGACCACGTTTTCTACTAGTATTGAGTTCATTACAGTCAATGCACTCACATCACCATAAAACCTATAAGAAAGGCAGAGAACAAGGCCAGGCACAAGCAGATGCAGCTCTGATTGATAAAGTTCACACACTTGCTACCTAAGAAGCACTACACACAGCATGCACTAACTGCTCTGCAATAAATAATGCTGAGCACACAGTGGATTGTGCAAGCCTGATAATGGCATCCTGCAGTGCTCCTTTACAAACAATAGGGCAGAAGCTGGAGAGAACACTCCCTAAGCAAAACTAGTGAGAAAGCACTGAGGAGATAGGTGTAAAAACCTAAGAGAAAGGGCACACAAAAAAGTAGCCCTGTGTGCAAAGTAAAAGCCCAAAACTGTGTTAGTAGAGCAGTAGCTAGAAAGCAACATGACATGCATTCAAATAGGGGAGTTCTGGTTCAGGGAAACCTGTGCGCTTCTTATTCTTCCTTCGTGCATATCTGTGCGCTGTGATAGCATGCAACAAAGGGTGGCTGATTAGAAATGAATGTCGCTCACATCATGTATTTACCATGCTTCTGCAGGGCTAAATATAGCAGCTGGCAGCAGCATAAAGTTGCTACCCAAGGAATAAAACCTAAGTGAGTAATGGGGCAAGTTGACCAAACCTGACTCCTTAGGACAGCGAGGAACATCTGGCTTGTCTCCATGGGTGTGGTGACTAAGCCAAGGGAACCGGCCACAGTGAAATCAGCCCCTGCAGCAATAGCTGTCATTTTTTCATATTAACATTTACTAAATCCTGTTGTGCTCAAAAGCTGTAGGGCTGTGCCTAGAGGGAATGTAAACTCTGCAATGACCACACTCAAGGCACAATACACAAAGCAGGATGCAGCCCTGCACGTGGCCATCCCCTCCCGTCCCATCGCTGTGAGCCCCAGGCATTTTGAGCATGGCCTCAGGCTCCAGCGGCACTGAAACTGCCTTTTAACACCAAAGCTATCCCTTGGTCCAGTACCAGAACTTTTATTGTAGAAAAAAAAAAAAAAAGGAATAACAAAAGAAAATTAAGATTATCACCAAACTATATCTGAGTTGAGAGGGAAAGGAATTTAAGACACCGAAGGAACAGTGCTTCCCTATGACTTCCCTCTACTGACTCCCAAAGGCTGCAGATACGCACAGTGGAGGTGCTGAGCTTCCCAGATATCACAAAAATCCCTTCTATCAAGAGCTGGTGGGGCATCACTTCAGGGCAGTCACTGCCACCTCCCTTTGTAACAAGTTGTAATTTGGCTGTAAGAACAGGAAAGGCAAAATTTCACAGGCATAGAGGAAAATGGTTCAGAAGCAGATTGATAAGACATGCCTTTGTCATTAAGAGATGGAGCACAACCATAACCTCTGCACCTCAGATAACCACAAATGCACCTCCTAGAGGTCCTCTTCTGTTGTCACACTCCTCCACAAGCAACCATGCTCATCTACCCACACTGAGACACACTAGCAGCCCCCAGACAGATGGACACATCTGTACTGCCATATTCCAGCACTAGAGCCCTCAAAAAGTGACCACCCGGCCCAGTGAGAGCTGGCTCCAGCAGAGACACCCCAAAATACCCTTCTAAAGGGGAGATAAGACACAGCTACTTAAGTCTCTTCATTTCCATAACACTGTATAATTTTGGGTACATTAAAAAATACCCAAAGATGACACAGGAGTTTAAAGTAAGGATGCTGAACTTAGAAACACAACTTCAGCCAGCTCTGTCCTGTTGTTAGTGGTATCCTTAAAACAGTTCTAAGAGCATTAAGGGAAACTCAGAAAGGGTGGCAACAACATGGCACTGAGTTTAACTCCTCCAGTTTTTTGATAGGTACCAAATCCCGCATTAGGTTCTAGGAAAATCTGAGGTGGGAGCTGTTTTTATAAACTTCTTCCCCAGCATATCAGGGCAGAAGAGCATTTAAAGCCCAAACAGCTAATTCATTTATTTATTTTTTATTACTGAAACAAATAAAACTGACTTTCAAAAGTCTAGCTTGATGGATTCTGCAGACAAAAAAAAAAAAAAATTGATTTTTTTCTTCCCATTTTTTGTCACCTGTGCCAAGCTAAAATCCATTGCAGATTTTCTGCATCTGCATTTAAATTGTCAAACAAGTGCTCCTATTGCAAAGTAATAGACTTCAGGGCTGCAGAGCGACACAAAGAGCTGTGGCTGGACTGTCGTGAGTAACAAAGCGTACGTCTTTCTGTTACCACACAATTTTCAGTGAAATATTTCTGTATTGCTTTTCCAGTGAGCCAATGCCCACCTCCCTGCTAGTAGCCGAGTGCTTCATTTCACCTATATTTCCCCTAGCACTTACTAAAGCAGTGATCCAGACTAAGCTGGTTTGCGCTGCCTACGACAGGATGTTAGGTATTGAGAGGCTGCGTGCATTAACTGCCAGAACAGATGAGTGCTTTAACGCTTACAAATCATGGGGAGAAAAGAATAGAGCAAGAGAAGATCATTCACATGTTGCCCGTTTAGATATGCCGATATCTTATCAGCTCACCACAGCCCAGCCAGATGTGGAGGTGAGCAGAATTCAGGCACAAAGCTTTGTGCGAAGGGGCGGCAAATGCTGCTGAGTGCAGCAGGAGCTCTCGGAGGGGCTCAGCTCAAGCACCACACAAATTCCAGCCATCAAAACCCTCCATCATAAATGGAAATTAAATCTCAATCCTCTGGTGAAAAAACAGAGGAGGGTCAGGGCAGGAACAACTTCCTTGATTCAGTGCAGGCGGAGAGCTCGCCTTGTTACTCACATTCCTTAATGGCAATCCGTTACCGGGAAGTGACATGAATTCTGCTTAATCCCCATTTTGCTGCATATTGCTATTTGTGCTCACAGGAATTTCCATTTGTTTCAGCCCTCCGCAAGGTTATTCAAGGGACAGCACAAAATAAATAAATAAATAAATAAATCAGAGGAGGGCTGAGAGATTATTCTTCCAGGAGCTCCCTTGTAGTAAGAGCAAATAATATCTGTATCTCGTTTATGGACTAGATAAAGGCAGAGATTTCCCATACACGTTAATTTTAGTTTAAATGAATACGGTAACTTAACATTTGAGGAAACACATCCTATATACAAACAAAAGTGTGAAAGATTAAGGACAGCTGTGCATCTGTTTATCCATAATATATACACTATTATCTGACTAGGGGCAAGCAGACATTTTAACCTCTCCTTCAGTACCTGATGTATCATTGCCTTCATGCTGAAGCCCTTCCTGCAACAACTCACAGACTGCAGAGCTGGAAGGGTGAGCACAGGGGAATTGGAGTCCCTGTGCAATGCTAGAGGTTGGTTGGTGGCTGGGAGGGGGCAATCCACTCTGTCCTCTGTCCCACGTCACTATCAGTTACTGTCACTTCATAAAGTGATTTTTAAAAGTGCAGAAAAAAAAGAATAGACAAAGCCATTGAAAAAGGGGTGGAAGTCTTGGGATTTGCTAGGATTAGACTGCTCCAATCCTAAAGTGACCCAATTCTTTTATTAAAAAATAAATGATAGATAGTAAAAAAATAAATGAGCATTATGTGATCAGAGCCACTGTGGCTTGTTGCTAGCAGTCAGGATGTAGCAGGTCCTCTCATAATGAACGCTACACCTGAAGCTCGCAAACCAATGGGGCTGGATCCCAAAGGTCTGAGCACACCCAGCCCCAGCAGACTGACCTGGTGCCCAATTTCATGGTTGGCAACCCTCCCTGAAGCACACAGGTTAGAACTAGATGATCTCTGGGGGCTCTTCCAACCCTGGCCATTCTATGATTCTGTGAATCACGCCTAGAACCTCCAGAGGTGCCAGCAGCCATGGCTAACACCACAGCACATGACTACAGCAGCTTAACTACTGCTGCAACCAGAGCAGCACAAAGTGTTTACTCTGATACTTGTTCAATTAAATATGTGAATTATTCTGGCCCAGCCAAGCCTACAACTTGCTCAGTCATACAAGTTTGAATGTTTCTGGGTTACTTGTTTTCAGCTATTTTTTTTTTTTTTCATTCTTTTAATTTTAAGTCAACCCAAAATAAGAGTACTTCTTCCATAGCCTAACATGAACACAGTTCACACAACCAAACTGAGGGGAAAGTGGTGGATATATCAGCCCTTGCAGGATAAATAATAGCAACATATTCCTCTAATAGAGGTCTGGGAAAAAGGAGTGCTAGAAGTCTCCAAACAGGGAAAAGGAAGGCAATTAATTCCACATTTCCCATAACATTTTTTAGTTCGTTGGTTGAGCTATTAAAAACACAGTTATTTATAGAATTCTGTAGGACTTGTGTGAAAGGAGACCTTGTTAGGAGGAAAAGTATTCATTTAGGGACCAGCCAAGTATAATGCATACAGTGCTTTTATACCTGCAGGGCATTTCCTCAGGTTAGAGCCAATACATTGGGATGTAGATTTCTGCAGTTTACAGTCTCCCTCTCTCATATTTCTGGAAGTTGGCCTTCCCTAGGGAGGAAAGGGACAACTGAGACCTACAAAATGAAAACATGGAGGCAGTGGCTGACCTCCTCCCCTTCAAAAAGGAAGTATCTGGAGAGAGAGGGGTTTCAGGCCTTGTGAGTAATCATCTCTTTCCTTTTGAGAGAAGGACAGGGAGAGAGAACGCACATGCAGTCATGAGACCCTGGAGTTTTGTTCTGATGTATTTATTTCCATATTTTCCATATGTTGCCTTTTTTGATGGCTGGCATTGTATTTTAATGAACATAAAGCTCAAATATCCATTATTTTCCCTAATGTGATTTGAAAAAGAAAAAAAAAAAACAACACAGACTTCATTTCTAGAGAACATTTACAATGAACTGTTACCTAAACACAAAGATCCAAACTAGTAACAGGAGCAGGACTGCAGTTTTGTAGGGAACACCCTGTAAACCCTGCTTGATCCTGGTGAGACAAGCTCAAAATTCCAACTCAGTTTTGCCAAGGAGGTGAACCCTTGCTCAGGGTGAGCTCTTCACCATCAGGGTGAAGCAGAAGTTTGCCTTCAACCAGTATTTCTGTTGCTGCCAACAAAAATAGATGCAGATAGGTGAGGATGATAAGACACCACTGAGCAGAAGAGCACCAAACCAGGCAGCATGAGGAACCAGCACCTGGCTGCCTTTCAGAGCATTACTTCATATATTTCAAGGCACTGAAACTTGAATTCCAGTGGGAAAGCCCATGCAGTTAACAGATATCTGAATATCAGTTTATAGAGTTATGTCAGTTTTCAACCTAATTACTTCCAGCTTCTGTCTAGGCATACAAAAAAAAAAAAAAAAAGAAAAAGAAAAAAAGCTAAGCAATGCCCAGTATCCACAACTTCCAAAGAAAAAAAAAAAAACACTACAAGAAAACTAATTCCTTGTAGGAAATGTGGTACCAATTAAGAAGTAAAAACCTCTTAGAATCAACAAAATATTAGAGAAATGCCAAACTGAGACCCCCGATTTCTCATTCAAAACCTTTTTTTTTTTTTTTTTTTAAGTATGGATATCAAACAGATCAAAGTCTTTTTTTCACTTCGTTGACAACCATCCTTCCCACATTTTCCTGCTCACTTCTCCTTCCCCTTCCACCATCTTTACTCTCCTGCTTCATACTGCAGACAACTCTATTTCTTCCTTGCTCAGCTGATTTTCACAAAGCTTACAGGAATCTTCATGAAATCTTCTACCCATCTGTCCAGTTTGGCTAAAATTAGCCACTAAGCAAAGCAGGATGCTAATTCAACAAGAAAGTAATCTAAACTACCCATCAATAAACAATTTCAATTTGAAGGATTCAAAATGAAACAGAAGCTTATTTAGATTGGTTTAAGCCCCTATTCCACTATATCTCACTTTTCAGCTCAGTACAAAGCAGAACCGCTGAGACACCCCATTAGTGGGCATGGTGGTGATGGGCAGGCTAAACAATCTTGATCTTTTCCAACTTTAGTGATTCATGATGAGCAGCTCCCAAACGAAAGCATTACCCAAGCGTAAACAGACATTATCAAGAAAGTCTTTTCCATGCAACACTACAGAACTGTAAATGCACAGAACCTTTAGGTTTGAGAAATAATCACTAGCTGATGATACAAGTCAACATTCATACACATCTGCACCATTACTACAGTGCAGCATGTCACACAATTACTTTTATCCACCTGTGATCTCCTGCTCCATTTTTCTTCCTTTAGCAATTAATGATAATGCTACTGATTAATATATGAAGTCACGCTTCTTTGAAAGTGCAATTGCAGCTTCCACCACCAGCTAACACAAATTAACACTCATTTACGTGACGAACTTTAGCATTCAGTATTGACATTACTGAACCCAGAGCAGAACTGCAGAAAACAGCTGATGAACAGTCCACAGAAATACTTGGGCTTTGAATTTTTATTTTTTAAATCACCAAATCACAACTTTTTCTTCTCCTTCTGGCTGGGAACATGAAGTTATTCAGTATTCATATTACAGTGCAGTCCCATCCCAGGCTGATTTAAAGCCTACATTATAATTGCTAATGATTACTCATGAAAAAGAGACTATTATATGTAAAAACTGCAATCAGTGCTAATCTATTCACCTATCCATTTTACACTGATACATTTTCTAAACAAAGCTCTTCCTGAATTGCTCATAATTAGCTTCTATTCTTACATTTTTAATTGCTCTTCTCCCCCTCCCATTTTTAAACATAACGTTTTAGATATCTTCAGACTTTTTTTTTTTATGGCTTGGGCTGAATTTTTATGAGTGAAAATCTGGCAGTGTACAATTTGGAATTTTTAAGTAACTCCTATGTTGTCAAATAGTAAATGCATAAGCAGTGTTTCATTAAATACTTTAAAATAAGATCAAGATTTCAAGCACAGCATCAGTCTGTACTGTCTGAGAGCATGTAAGAGTTATGGTACTAAGGCAGAAGTGGGTTAGCTGTCATTTTATTTATTTTTTCAAAAGCTGAGTGCATTCTGCCCCTCATCTGCAGGCTGTCAAGAGCCGGGTAATCAAGAGACATTTGGCACTCCAGCTGGGAAAAACACTGCATTTAAGGGTCTCACTCTTCAGAGACTCTAGTGCTGTTATGCCAGCTCAGATATACACAGTATTGGAGATGCTCTTCCCTTTCCTTCTGCCCTTCAGATACCTGAGCAGTATTACCTGGCAAGGCAATTAGAAAAGTTCACAAGAGCCAACAAAACACTTCTTATATACAAAGGCATTCTCTGCAGTACGTAGCTTAAGTTCTCCCAGGAATTAGATAATGCATCTTGCTTAGAAACATCCCTCTGTCAAAATTGCCCTTGGAGAAAATGGAATTCTAATCACAATTCTCACTCTGGTATTTTCTCCTTCCCACTCTACGAAAATCGATCCCAGCTTATATCCAGAATAAAGCCTTATCTCTGGTCCTCAGAGGGTGAGAAGGAATGCATTTGGCTTTAGCTACAGGCTAAAGAGAGCAGCTTGTTGCTGAGCCTCCTCTGCCAAGCCTCTCACACAAAAAGTTACGTAAAAGCAGAGAAAATTACTGTTTCAGCTTCATTTGACTTGTGGAAAAGCCACTGATTTTAATGAACTGTTCCTCTGCTAAAGCACTTATAAGTGGTATTTGCTAATGCTCATCTCTACATCAATTTCAGAGGCTGTTGGAAGAGACTCTCAATCTGCTAGAGTCCTTCACCACCAGTTCTGTGCAATTTGCAAAATGTTGCACTAATCAGTGGGTGCTTTAATCTTCATAAATGCAGGAAAGCTCTTAGTCACTAGTGCTAGAGAGACTGGAGAAATTTGTGCCAAAACATTTTATTCCTTTCAGAAGTTTTGCATTTTTAAGCTCAGCAGAAGAGGCAGCAGAGCAGAGACACACACGAGTCTGGAACATGGAAGAGTCAGAGCTTAATCACAGCATGTATGAATTTTCCAGCACAGTTTATGAACGAGGGTCACTAATGGACTTCCAATCAATCCAGACAGCGCTATGAGCTGTTTTCCCTACAGAAATTCTCCACCACCTTTGCAAAATTCGTGTATACATATTGCATGCACATATTGTGTGCATAAGTTTTGCACATGAGGACACTGCCACCATTTGGTTTCCAGTCAAGCATCCTGGCACAGCACCTATGTTTCACTTGAAGGCAGAACTGCTATTTGAAGCTGCCCCACACCATCTAGGAAAAGTCATGTTTTGGATTTTTTGACCTTGCTTTTGGTTGTGTTCAGATTACCACGTCACACTTCATCAGAATTGCTCCAGCATTCACACTCAAGTGCCCCTGCTGACATGAACAGCAAAGCACAGTGTGCTTCTTGACAAATCCTCTTTTCCTCCTCTAGACCTGTGTTACTGCAACGCTTGGGACCAAAGAAGAACATTATCATAGGTGAACTTACAGGAAGTCACATGAAAAAAGTCTGTTTTCCAAAGCTGCTTCCATGTGTACTGAAGCCTTACTTTCCAGGAAGCAAAAGGGCATATGGCTGCTGATAGGAAGCTGGGAATAAACTCTTTTTGCTTTTACTTTCTCATTAAAATTCCTCTATCCCAACACAGGAGCTTATCCAAATTACTTTCTTGTCCTGTCCTGTTAACAGAGAGGAGAGAGAGCACAACTCAAGGGTGTCCAAGGGTGTCACAGGCAACATAGTTATTTGTTCTGCTGTCTTTTATTCCTGTACCAAAAACACGGCTCTCTTTTATGAGCCTTGATTTGATGCAAAATCACTGCGTTTTGAACAGAGTTGTCAATCTGATTTAGGACTTCCACAAGCCTTCCACAAGGCTCCATAGCATATAATCATAATTTGATTATCTGCAGTTCATGTGTACCTGTTGAGTCAGAGAATTAGCTTGTAAACCTTTTACAAGCAAGAGAAGACCTTTCCCTTCATGGAATTCCACTCTACCTAGTGACACAATAATGAAGAAGGGTTATAGGAGTTCAAAATGATACATTTCCTCTTAGTATGTCATATACCAGGTCCTAACAACAAGCAAAAAAGATGGCTGCCAGACAGCACCTGCAATTCTAGCCCCAACTGAAGGGATGTTGGCTCAACAGGTATCTACATCTCCTCCCAAGCAATGGGGGCTGCAGTGATAGAGAAGCCCACGCACAGAAGAGATGAGCAGAACACCTAGTAAGAAGAATTCTGTGACATCAAAGGCTTTGTGGTAGGCTTCCAATTGGCTGTAACCCAGGTACTTCTCAGCCTAGGAAGCTTATTGCCCTATCTACTTCAGTGATAACACATACTGAAGTTGCATTAGTATTGGTTACGTGGACATTAATTCAGATTGATAAAGATATTTTAGCTCATTGAGAAAAATCTAAATTAGCTCTCTTCGATTATCCCTAAATTATTAATCCTTCTCATCAATGGAAACAAGAGTGTCCAACATTGGTGCAATTGCTGTGTGAGCATTGCCTAGCATTATAGGTGTATAGCCAAAAATGATTACCATGCTTTACCTCTTCACATTAAGTACTTCTCACACGGAGCTTCATTTCAATGTCCTGAAGACTACTGTAGCACTCCTTCCACTATAGCTGAGGATCAGAGCAACACTAATCAATCTTACAGTGGCTGAGAAACAACTGCTGGTGGGTGTATGATAGGTCAGCCAATAACCTACAGATTATAATGGCTGCAATCAAAACTAACCAACAGTAGCTCTCAAATCACATTGACAGATTATATAATACCCATTCTTACGTAATGTTTGAGATGCATTACCTCCATGCCTTTTGGATCCCACCAACTGTCTGATAACTTTTATTATCTTTCAGTAAAGCAGCATATTTTTGCCCTGCAGAAGTTTTGTATGAAGGTGTTCATGCAAAATATTTTAAACAAAACACTCCAGAGCCCACAGGAATTAAACCAATAGTGCATCTGCTGAACACTGATTATGACATGATTGTTATTGCACTAACACAGGTAGAAAAAAGTTGGCATACAAGTATATTTCTCCACAGTTGGCGTTTTTCTGTGCCAAAACATACTTCTAAATGAAGCAGTGATTTGGATATCTCTGATAAATAAGTGACAGATCCCAAGGCATCAACTTGCTTCATACCACGTGGGGTGGTTGCTGACAATTCTCAGAAGTGAAAATGTTCTTGCAAAGTCAGTGTCACAATGCAGAGTTAGACTGGAGCAGAACATCTTAGTAACTCTACTGATATCAGCCTTATAGTTTGATCCTAAGTGAATTTGTTAACCAATTACCTGTGGATAAGGAAGCAGTTCTGGGCTGCATATTTTTGCATTATTTTGTATAATATTTTGTATTAGCTCCTAAGTTGCCATACCACATTTCATACAGACAGAAAACAACCCAGTACTGTAATTTTGGAAAAGTGTCATTATTTATTATCCAGTTTTTTATCAGTTTACTTTCATATTAAGTAGTAAGTATAAATGAGTACTGAAGTCCTGCATTATTCTTCAAATTTATTTCATATGCTGTATGAAATAGGAATACGTTCATTTCTGGTTACCAAGTTATATCCAACCAAATTTAACTCAATGGAATGTAAAAGTTCCAAAAGATGCAAAAATTCTAAAATAACCTTGTTCATCTAGACACCCTTCACATCTTCAGCTTTTATCAAATTACAAACTTAACTAAAAACAATATAAAAATTAATCCCATGAATATTTAGTATTTCCTCATATTTTACAATCCGTTCTGTAACTAAGAAACCATTTCAGATTGCAAACAACTGAATTTTTAGATATACTCATTGAGGTACTTCTCAGAAGTACATAATATGAATTGGGCAGTAGTCCATAGATTTAAACTAACATCAGTTTCAGTCAGGAGACATTCACATGCAAAGTAACTGAAGTGTAAGTGTCACACAAGGCAAAGCCTAAAGCGAATAAAAGAAAAATACGACAAGTTTACCTTTAAGCATGTAACAAGTTTGAACAGTCTTCTGGTTTGAAGGAGCACTGCATAGCTCATTGCACTTGTTCCTGAAGGAATTATTTTAACTACACATACATACATACACAAAAAGCAAAATAGACAAACTCATTCCCTGTATAGGGTAGAGGAAATCATAAATATTTCCCATATTTTTAAGCAGAGATCAAGAGCAGGAAGTTGCAATTTTGGAGCAGGAATTGCTCCCCCAGCTTGCAACATAATAAGTAGGATGTAACATTCAGCTACAGAATTCTACTGCTGGGCAACGAGCTCCATTTTTGAGGAATATATGGGTTTTTTTGCTAGGAAAAAAAACTAAATGCAGATTTCATTTATTTCTGTTCAACTTGGAATTTATGTATAAACTCGTAAAGGGTGTATAAGACCTACTCACAATTCTTGTAGTGTTATCAAAACAGACTTATTTACCTCCTTATTGTTTTCCAGTCCATGTTCAATCTGACGATGAATGCTGTATATCTAATCATAATCCTGCTGTTATCACAGCTGTTGTGTGCTTTATTTTTCATGACTCAAAGACAGATGTACCAAAATTGCCCTAGATCCCTGCCAGCCTTTTCAATTGCATTATACAATCAATTAAACTTTCCTGACCCTATTCCTATCTCTAGATAAAATTCAGACATTGGCACTTGAAGAACCAAATCATGTGTGTAAATTGGTTCTAATGACAGTTATAGATGTGTAGTCATATGCAAATACTGTATTATCAAGCATTAAAATGTCCAGGAGCAGTAGCTAGATGGATGCAGTCAAGAAAAATTAACTAGAAAATGCATACTCCAGATACTTCCCACAGTATGTAATGCAATTAAACAGAAGCAAAGGGAAATTCACACTAGAAACTGCCTCTCTCCTGCAGTGCCTATTTATTCCCCATCATCTGTTATTATTGTTGAGAATCTTCACATTGTATCCCAATTAAGCAAATCTCTCAGAATTAATAAGGGTTCGCCTTCTCTATCACCACATCTCTAATGGTTGGAACTGAAAACATTGGCACCTCATGCTGTACACGAGTGTGAGCAGTTAGCATAATAACAATTGTAAGATGCACTTGCCAAAAAATGATTACAAGTGAAGCTTTATTGCAAGGGTGTCTTGTTTAGGAGGATTTAGCACAATTCGGTGGGGTGACAGCAGTTGTCAGCCATTGATACTGAACATAATAACTATTAAAAAGACAACTTATTTATTGAATATTCAGAGAGCTAAGCTGTTGTTTGGATGTTTCTGGAATACAGATTATTTTCCTATGGTTTGTTAGTCTGCCATAATAGAGGTTTTTAAAAACTCTCTGGAACAAACTCTGTTTTGTTTGACAGCCCATCAAATGAGATTCATATGCCCTATGTCAACAGAATGACAGCAAAGTACCTTATAAGTATGAATAAACCATACATCCAAACCATTTATTGATCCTAACTTGTAAGTCACCTGTGAAGAGATTTTAAGGACTCTGCCATATGATTAAGGACATTTGAGTTCTTATCACATCTTCGTGTTTTTTAACCCAATTCTCACAACTTAAAAAAACCACACACCTATGTACACACTCTACATGAACTTACATGCCTCCTTCCTTGTGATCACCACTGATGTTTCACCAAAAAAAACAAGTGCATGCGCACACGCTCGTGCCTCTCTTTCCTCATGATCTGGCAGAGAATGAATGGTCCTCTGTTCCTCTGATGAAAAAACACTTGGGAGAGTTCAGGGAGTAGGATTTCACTTAAGAACCTCTACTCTAACGTGCTAGTTCAACACAGCCCTGCCTAACTCTTTATCCACACTTGCATTAGCCCCCTTCTTACCCTCCCCGCTCCCTGAGGAAGGAGCCCTGCATTCTGTTCAGAAAAGAGTTCATTGGCAAAGGCGTTTGTCACACTGTGGGGACAACATGTGGTGCAAGTAGGCTCCATGGCCGCTTGAAGTGGTTGCCACTTCCACGTGTAGGCTGCAGCCTTTGCACTACTTGTAGCATACTAAAATTTTACAAGTCCAAAGTAAAGGGAATGCAACAGTCCATTTTTCTCCTGCCCTTTAATCAGAAAAAAATAGTAGCTACAGAATCCTTTCCTGACGACAGATCCAATTTCGTCATGAGGCCTATTTTACAGGTATACAAAGTACCTGAGGCTAGAGAAAACTTCTGAATTTTAACCAAGGAATAACCTAATCTAAAGCTAAACAACTGCTAACTAAACACATAATTTCCTCATGGCAGCCTTGATCATTTCCGTTTTTATCTTTCTTTGCCTTGTAATAGGCTCCAAACTAAGCCCAAGAACTCCCCCAGCACATGCACTTTCTGTGGCTGTTATGGTTGCAAGCAGCTGCGTACATAACACACCATTAGACTCCTCAACCCATGTCAGCAAACAACTGGATCAATCCTCAGCTTCAGCATCTGGGACCTTCAATCTGGCCGCCAGTCACATTTGCTGCCTTCACCTTTTTCAGCATACACCATCTGGTACACATTTTAATCATCAGGAGTCTTTTTACTGAATTAGCTGACTTTAGGTCAAGCATTTGTTCAATGTTTTTTTTCCTGTTAGAATCCAGCAAGTTCAGACATTCAGGTTTTGCTGCCCTTTGCTCTCTTACAGAAGGACCCGCTTGAGCAGTTCCCTCCTTTTTCAATAAATTATTGCATAGTTTATTTTGAACCACCACAAAATTCAATTATCCCATCAGATCTTTCACCCACAGAAAGAATCTTTGAATTCCTGCCATATTTTTGGAAGAAATCTTTTCTTCTAAATACCTGCCACAAAAGCAAGATCACCAAAACCTAGGTTGTTGTGAAGTTTTACATCCATACTTAATGAAATGCTAAAAAAAAAAAAAAAAAGTGTATTTGCAGGGCATAGGTAAAACAGTGCAATAAAACAGTGACACATGTAAATCTGTGTTTTCAGATTCTAAGCCACAAAGTCTTTGATATTGTAATAATGAAGGAAGGCTGTTATTAAAATAATTATGCCAAAACAGTATGGATTATCAACTCCATCATCTATTAGCTCCCTAAAACAACTGAATAAAACAACATAAGAAATACACATCAAATGTAAACTCAGTGGGCATGTCTTCACATTCAGTATGTCAGATCTCAGACAAATCATGTAACAAAACTTCTCCAATTATAGTTAGTGCTTTGTTTTTGTTCTTCATTTTTTTAATTGAAGATTTTCATAGTTTTTCATTGGTATAAACAAATTAAATGAGATCTTCCTTAAGAAAACATGGTAAATATTCATCTGTGTTTATGAGAAATTTACATTTGGTATCAGTGTGTATTACATCATTCATTAGGTACATTACCCTAAGTAAGGGCCTCTTACCTAAATCAAAGGCTTTACAAGAACTTAATGTATACTGAGATTATTCAAGAGCCTTTTGAATGAGCAACACAATCTGATCTACTGTTCCTTCAGGACAGGCCACATTTCTGTCTTGTTTACTCAGAGACCTTCCTTAGAATCTGAAAGTGGAGAACAACTTCCCAAACGTCAGAAAAATTCTCATTAAAATGTGAACTTCTGGCATTCTCACAGAGAATGTGAACTTCTGGACTTCTCACAGAGCTTTAATTTCCCACTGCACGACCACTGTACTGTATGTCATCTTATTTCAATTTGAAGCCTTCCCTAATTATCTTTTTGTCTTGTTAAAGGATCAAAATCCTCCAAAGTAGTGGACTGCTCTGGAGATTTGTTTCCACCAGAGAGACTTTGTTCATAAGAGCAGTTTAATTTGCTGTACCTTGATTGCGTCTAAGTTTAAGGCTGTTCCTTTGCCACAGTGAGGCAGGCTAAGCATAAAGCTACAGCATAATAAAATAATTCTAATATTTCCCCTTCTCAAATCATTAGCATCTGAAGCAGGCTTCTCCTTGCAATGTCCTCCTTCTTTGTGTTCACAATATGTACCTTTTTACATACACCTATGGACGCTACTGTCCACTTGTTTTGTTTCATTATTAGACACTAATTTTCTGGATGACAAGAGGAAGGAAACACCTTTTATTAAACTGTTATGAGTGCCAGCAATGAAGTGGTGAACGTGATCCATTCCCCAAAGCTTAAAATACACAGTTCCTGATACTCAGAAGAAAAGCAAGTTAGTTTGTCTTCAATCCTTGAATTTGTCTTAATTTCCATAATACAAATTTAAATCAGTACCTAGAGCTCAAACCTGGACAGTTTGCATACAGAGGTTTCATTTCAGCTGATGTTAAAACAATCTCATTCTTTTCAGTGCATGATAGCTTACTGAAATAGTTTCTACTCAATCAGTTTTTGAAATACTAGTTCGGAACAGTGCCAGATAGCCATCTACTAAGCTCCATTCTCTTACATTCTCAGGGTGAGTTTCCAAAGCTGGACACAAAACACACAGAGTACGTGAATTCTGAGAAATGGGAACATTCACCCAGAGGCAGAAGCCCTGGTCACGTGCTGGGAGTGGGCAGAAGCCATATCACCATATTACATCCCACGGACAGGACCTCACACAGCACACACACACACTGGCCTCACATCCCCATAACCTCCCCAGTAAATCCAAGTCTATTTCAAGCTTCATTTACAAAATAAAAATCAATTTACACAACCAAAAATCAAGTCAGCATGGAAGACATTCTCATCTACTCCCAGATGGGCTAGTAAACAAACAGTGTAAGTAAACACAGTGCAGAAATCTCTCATTTGAAGCTCAGGAAACACAAGCTCTTATTTCTCTGTTGCACTTACCCTGTGGTCTAATACAAATCCTTTTTATCTCTTAGTGTTCTTACTTCTACTCCAAGAACGGATTTAACTTTTCACATATTGTGCAATGTAACTCATAGCACCAAACATACACATAGTATGAGTTATGTACATGACCAGCTCTCCACCATGAGACCAGGTCAATCATTCTTTATCTACAACACAATCTCAATTAGCTCAGGCTAGTTATACCTTAACATACAGCTCCACACTGGTTACAGAAGAATCTCACTCATCTCTGGCCCATCCTCCATAATCTCTCTTATAGCTGGAATTGTCTGTGTCTTTACATTATTTCCTCCTTTATGAATAGTTTGGGAAAATGAATTCTTTTGATTCAAGTGAATGCTTTCATATACAGTATATCACAAGACTTAACATTGAAAAAACTAGTGCTTTATTAACTATACAGATTAGACAACACAAATTATTCAAACTCTTGCTGAAAGTCTCAACATACTGGGCAAATGGGCACTACGCATTTGGTTTTGTTTTTATTTTAACATTTGAGGTAATCTCACCCTGTTCTGGAAGAGCCTACCCATCACTTTGTCATCAAGTACTCACTAAACATTCTTTTCCTTATACTGTCCTCACATGAAACCCTAAGTGATGAAAGTCAGCCTTACACCACAGTGCAGCTCCATGCCTGGCAATTGGTAGTCCTCATGCTATGCGTTCTGGAAACAGAGATCAATTTGTGTGATCACTTCACATTCATTCTTCAGTCTAAACTGCAGCGTCCAGTCCAATTTTACAATTTTATATTTATGAGCACTGCTCCAAACAAGCAAAAGGCCTCCTGCTGCTCCCTGCAGAATGAAAGCATGTGTCTGACAGGAAGCAGAGAAAGCTATTTCAGGATTATTCATCTGGCTCAAAGTTAAACAGAATTGCAAGATGAAAATGTAGCAAGTCCTTAAAACAACATGACACCTTCCTGACTTGTTTTTTGAAGGACTGCCTAATAATAAAATTTTTTTAAAAAACAACTTATTATTTAGTTTTAAATAATTCAAGTTTTTAACAATCAGGGTGAAAGACCACTCTTTTCATTTTAAGAAAGCACCTCCTTCAGAAGACAAGAACCAGGGTTAACAAAAGGTTAATATCTGTCATCTGACAAAGATCAGCATCTCCCCATTCCAGTGGCTAACATTACAGGGGCTACAACAATTAAACCATAAGAAAGCCATAACCAGTGTAATGTAATAGCTGTATTAGTCAGGCAGATCATTTTACATGGCTGGGTATTCTGAAAGATTCCATGAGGATTCCAGATGTAAATTCTTGATGAAAAAGGAAATGATAGAAGCGTCTCAAAGATTTATTTTTTACTTTCTGTTCAGCACAGTGAGCACATGGTAGAATAATGAGTCCATTCATTCATAATTGCAGATGTTTTACACATCTTGCTGAAACATGTGCATTAATATGTTATACGGAGCCTTCTCTATTTCCATATTGGTACAATAATTATTCTTTGATTTGGACATCTGAAATGCATACATATATGCATAAACTTTCTTGAGCTCCTATTACAGTTAACACTGTTGCAACTCATGTCAATCACAAATCAAATTTCTCATCACTAGAAGGCATAGACGTTGTAGAGTTGCTGATACATATCTACAGTTTGCACTGTTAAGCTCTAGCAAGCCAGGAACTAGGGCTCTTTCCTGCATGTTACACAGTGCAAACCTCTTCACCCATGTTAGCTGATAACAGAACATCATATAACATGGATATCTTTATAGCCACTGTAAGATTACTTCCAGTAATCTTGGAACTCTCATAATCTAGCTTACTGCTGTATATAAAACTTCTATAATGCACCGATATACCGCTTCAAACACAGCAGAAAGATACTATAAAGAAAAAACACCTAATTTTAGGAAATAAATTTATTCGTTTAATGAAGTATTAAAAAACTCTTTGGATTGTTTCCTTTCTACAATTATTTTCTTCTAAGTCTCTCTCCTTCTCCTGTTCATTGCCCTCCAAATCAAGACACATTACTGCAAAACGCTGTATTCCCTCCAATTTTATGCTATTTTATTAGCCTGACACAAGACTGAAGGCATCTCACCTATAACTACATTGCCCAAAGATTCCTTACATCTTACTCGGTCCTGCCAACTTCCCCTACCCACAGCTGCTTTGCCAACACAGTCATGTACTTCCTACTAACAGCTTTATCTCCATGGTCATGATATCGCTGCATCCAATTTTCACTAACCCTTAGGATCTTTTCACACTTTGCTTTTATCCAACTGATGCTTGGGTATTTCATGGGTTTTTTGTTTGTTTTTTAAATGAATGCGAGCACCAATTGCTCATCACTGAAGCACAGAAACAGAAAACCAGCTGCCTTCTATTCAAGGGCACCAAAGCCATTCAGCCTCTACTGATTAACCCTTATTTTGCACCTTCTGTTGCTGTAATAAAGCAGAAACCTCTACCATTGCCTTGATGCAGACCCAAGAGCTTAACTAAAATGCCAACCGGATCACACTGGTCAACTTTGATTATTTTGCTACAAGTCTATCAACCAAAGCTTTTCAATTTCATCCTAATTCACAAGTATACATCTGTGTATGATTGCATGCTTAAAGACAGATTAACAAAAGTAGCAGTAACTCCAGAACATTTTAAAAGGACAAGAGAATCACTGAACTGCATGAAAACAAAGTTACTGAACTACTGGAATCAGAGTGAAGTTTTTAGTTAATTTTCTTTGAACAGATTCACACTTCAAGCCTGTATTTTTATTTAATTTCAGAGTACATGCTCTTCAGTACACACGCTCACTAAAGCTGCATCTCATGCACTGCTTGACATTTCTGATTTACCTGGATTCTTAAACCTTAGCATAAGCAAAGTCAGTAAGAACACCGTTGTCTGGATACACAAAGACAAAAACATTTGATCTGTATGACAAAGTATTCATATAATTAACCTCAAAGTTTACCCACTGCAGGAAAAAAAAAAATGTGTTCTACATTATTAGTATAGAAAGGTGCATCATGAAAAATCCAACTCCTTCATGAAAGAAGTAAAAGATAAATGACTTTTAAGTCTCCATACAAAGCAAGTTCCCCCAACCTGTCACTGAAACACTGCACATAACAGTTTTTTAAGCTTTGAGTGTTTTCCAGCATATTTCTATCTTAGCTGTAGATAGTACATGTAATTTTGTTTAGTCTACAGCTATGCACAGATAACTACTGAAGAAACTTCCTATCAGCACTGGGTATATATCCTGACATTCTCAGTCAAATATGCTGCATCATTATTCTTGCCAGAACACAGGTGAAGTTTATTTTCACCCTATAATTTCTACTGAGACAGATAATTTAAGATGCTTCCAAAAGTAAAGTGTACAAGATACAAAATGAATTATAAACATGTCAAAGTAGGAGAAAGAATTAGTGATGATGGTTGAGTCTCAGCAAATTTCACGTTCCATTCACAAAGGGAATCATTTGAGCTTAATACAAACTAAATGCATCTGAAAAGCTAGGCTGAAGATGGAAGTCGCATCTGAAAAAAAAAGAAATTCAACCCCACTCTCAGCTTTCTATCTAGGAGAGAAATAATAGAAAACAGCATTTGGGGCTTTTTGTTTTTGTTGCTGTTGTTTGCTGGTTTAGGATTTTGGTAATTGTGTTCCTAGTCAGTGCTGAAGTTTGGAATCACATTTAAGACTCAAACAAGTGAAGTTACAGAAATAGTTTGGATATAAGGTAGAAAGGCCACACGTAAGTTCATGCACATACTTGACTGAGTTTACCTGAAACAGGTATTGTGGCTCCTGCAAAGAATGAAAATCCTGCCATCCATTGAGGGGCTCTCCCAAAGCAACTGACACGAGCTACTGACTGAAGCAGTGATTTATTTAGGTTTTAGGTTAATTTAGGTTTAGACAAGTTGTGTGCATTTTTTTCATATCAGAGTCTTTTCATGACTAAACATAAGGGCTGTGGAAGCATGAAAACAATTTGCCATGGAAAGCTGCTTCTCACCCCTGTGAAAAGGCCACGTTTTGCTAATATGATTAAAGAAAAATTAACAATTTTGCCTGGAGGATGTATTTCTTTTACTGTGCCATGTGAAGTGCTGTTTGTTGAACAATAGGCTTTGTATGCAAGTGTAGTTTTCCTCTTCATCAGAAACTCACAACCAAGGATGTTAAAAACATACAGATTTTCTTAAGAGTGAGTTTTTGTGGCTTTTTTTTGGTTTAAAAGAAAAAATGTTGTACATTCATTGAATATCTCATTCAAGTTGAAAAAAATAAGCAAATGCCTATTATGCAAAACCTAAATTATTTTGCACATGACATTGCATTTGGCAGGCTTTGAGTTTTTTTCTCTTGAATACTAAAAGCTCATGTTGCAGACACTAAAGCAATGAAACAAAACCTACAGAAGAAAATGGAATTATAGCCTTAAGCATGATGGTATGCGTGCCTGCATGCTGTTCTTTGTTAAACAAGTGCCATGCTCCCTGTCTGTCAGGGCTCTCATTTGCAGCAATAGCTCAGTGCTGCCTCTCTAAGTGACACATAGCCAGGAAAATAAGATTTCAATGAAGCCTCACACAATTAAAGTGGTAAATATTTCACATGCTATTCTAGTGCCTGCAGGAGGCGAAGCTTCATGTGGAGCTAACTTATCCGCCACAGCCAAAGGAAATGAAGCAGTTTCAGCTATCAGATGGCATGCTTAAATACGTGCTCCAAAGATATTGCACATGCTTTGCTTTGTTTTAATAAAAAAAATGGGGGAGGTGGGGAAGAGGCCAAGTTGCAAAAAGAGCAGCTCAATCTCCTAAGACACGCAGTACCTATGGGTCATACTGTACTATCGATTGCTCTGCAGAACTCTTCTTTGATTTCTACAGGGAGTTTAGCTTAAAAATTGATGATTCAATATGCCCTTATTAAAGCAGCCATATTAGGAAAAAATTCTTACCTGGCTAAGGCTGACTCCTGCTCCCACTGAACAAGAACCACCCTTCAAGCCCCAATTTTTAAAAGACCTTTAGACCCAAAAGGCTACCTTGCAGAAAAAATAGTACAAGTGCTTGCAAATAAAATGATGCAAGTGCAGGATTGGGACCCAAACCTCCACATTGGATCTTAGAGCCACTTGCCTCCACCTCACATCCTCTAGAACTACAGGCAGAAAACATGAGCAGAACTAGCACAGAAGCAAAATATACCTGCACCAGAAGTACCAACTTCTTAACTGGGGAAAAAAAAAAAAAAAAAAGATTTCCCAGTGCCTTTATTGGCACATGCATTTAACGAGTCCTAGAAAGACTCCTCCACTGCTGCACACATTTTGGGACAAGTGGGACAGGAAGCAACATGCTGTCCAGCTGAGTAGTGTAACTACCAGGCAGGCTCCATTGTAAAAGGGCTGCAAAGTTTTGAGAGACACTGCAGTTCACAGTCAAAACAACTTACTGAAGGATTTTACATATCATGCTCCTTGGTTACTTAATTTGAAAACACATAACAAGATATCAGTGTCAGTTTCTACCTTTTTGTCTGTACTGCTAACAAAGACATGGTAGTATTTGTCTTTTTTATGTCACAGGGGAGACTTCTGTATGCACATCACAAAGGCTGGTGTGGGTTATGGTAGATCTGCTTTGCACAACTACATACTGCTAGTACGGGAGCAATACTCGAGCCCACCCTGTCCTCTGCTGGGTGTAAGCATTGCATGTTTTCTCCCTTAAAGTCTGCAGAGATAAAGATAAGAGGTGGAAAAAAAAACGAGTTGTGAGGGTGAGAGATTGGAAGGTTAAGACAATGGAACGGCACCATGTGCTGAACTCAGCAATGAAGAGTTTGAGATGAAGTGCCTTCCTTGAATCTTCACAGTGTGCAAAAATTCACAGAATAGGTTTGCCTACAGAGAAAAAGCATGGTGGGGAAGTTCCAAACATGAGAAGGTGAATTCCCACTTCCAAGGCACACATATTCCCAAACCCCACTCAACCTTTCTTTGTGAACTCCTGAGTCAAGCACACTCCACACTGAATACGAGTACACACTGCCACAAACCACCTCATGGACATACCTTGCTCAGTCTCAGAGCCTGCTGCTGCGTTTCATCTAGAACTCCAGGAAGAGAAATCAGGCTCTAACGGGAAGAGAGGCAGAGAAAGCTTTCAGTCTCAACTGCTAACAGCACTAGTAGCATTTTGAGGTTGAAAGAAGATAGCAGATAAGGTAAGCTCATTACACCTGCTGTTTCCAAGATCTGAGTGTTTAGGATTCACAACTATCATCTTAAAATCCAAGAGGGATTTTCTAATGCAGTCCTTGAGGACAGTCACTTAGACAAGACTTATGCTTCTCTACTTTTCCAACTCTGGTTTTCCACAGCTTCAAGTTGAGCCTTTAATTTTCTTCCAAATGAAAATGTTTTTTGAGGGTTTCCTTCATGGCAAGGTCAGCAAGACTACAGCTAAGTGCAACAGGAATTAACACAGGATTAAATGCAGAATATCCCACCACCTGCAAAACGCTGATAATGAGAGCAGCTGATGTAGAAAGCCACTTGTGGTATTTAACCCAGCTGTAGTAGGGATTCATTAGATACTGTCTATAACATGCTTTGAACATGAAAAGCACAACATGCTCATCTTCATCCTCATTACCACCACTACACCTAATCCCACCTAACAGTATGAAGCATCACACCAACGTTTGGTGTTGCATGGGGCTGTCGGGCTGTACTGCAGGAGCAGCCCCAGCCTTGCATGGCCTCAGACAGAGCCATAGCCAGGTTTGACACTGATTCAAAGTTCAAGTGGTTTGAAGATGTCAGGAAGACAGAAGGATTATGCTGCCGTACATTCTCAATTGAATATCTACCTATATTACAAATTTGATGCACTTTTAAGCAAATGACAATTGATCATTGGCAAGATCTTTTGAAAAATCATCTATTGTTCACTCAGACCAGCTCAACTGTAATAAATTCCTAATGCATTCTGCCTAAAAAAGATACAATAGTACCCAACAATGATAGCGACTTTCTTTTTTAAAGCATAAGCAGCAATGACAGTAGCAAAGCAATTATCAGCTTTCCCTGGCATTTCATTTACAAACTGCATAACTCCTGAAGCCTTTGAGGTAGATTAGAGGATGCTGTGGTCTCAAGACCGTTTAACACCTTCCTTTGAAAACCACCTCTACCATAAGAGCTGTAGAGCAAAGCAGAGCAGCCCTTTCACTTATCCATTGTTATATGGACTGCATCTAGACAACGGGAGTGCTGCAAGTGCTATTCTCAGACTTCAGTTAACTCTTGAAAAGCAGTATTCACTTAAATGAATGAGAGGAGAAAAAAAAAAAAAGACAGACATTCTGCTGTTGGATTGCACATTCACTGGCAATAAAAAAAATGTAGAATTGCATTATACAGAAAATAAGCATGCTTGGTTTCTGCATTTTGTTTTTCTTTCATCTTCAAAATATTACCTTTAACTTCTGGATGACTTATTTCAAGAAGTCCAAAGCAAAGTTAGGTGAACATGCCTCAGTGAGCACAAAGAGGCATCAGTTTACAAGTACAGGACACAGACTGTCAAGGACTGTGTTTTTCTGGAGCGCTCCAACCAACCAACATCTCACAGTAGTACTTGCTTTCATCAAATATCCCACCAAGAAATTGGCCTTTCAAGGTAAAGCTGGGATGAAAGGAAAGTTAGCTTACCTTACAAGGAAAGCAACACAGAGTTGAACTAAAAGTCACCTTTTCAGAAAAGGTTTGGGGATAACTGCAGTCACAGGGAAGAAGGCTGCAAGAGGTAGAGTACACCCAAGCACATGGTGCACACCTAACAGCTTGCAGGCATCTACCACCTGCTATGCAGACTCCTGAGTAACCTCATATTCTGATACAGGTCCTATGTTACAATAGAACGGTTAGCATGAGAATCAGGAAGTGTACTTGTATTAATTTGGCATTTTAAGACCAGCAACATGGAAGCAACTCACTTCCCTCACCCAGAAGAGGGAACTTACCTCTCCATCTTGTTTTTCTGCTCTACGTTTATTTCCTCATAATAGCATTAACTTTTGAAATTATACAGCAACGTTGAGACTATGAAAGTAACGGCACGTGCTCAACAGAAACAGGTGCAGAAGCAGGAACACACTAGCTAACACGCAGGAGAGGGGTTCACAAAGGGATCACAAAGTTCTTCAGTATTCCTGCCATAAAAGCTTTAAAGCATGCTTTTATTTTGTAAATAGCCTCACGTGGGGATAACTAAGGCCTCAGCTGATTCAATCTCATGTTAAAAGGACAGAATCCCACAGCAAAGCACCTTGACAAAATTCATAAGAGTACACAGTAACTCAATTTCATTCAGTTTCTATGCAGACAAACTCCGAGGCAAGTACATTTTAGATTTGGGTAACTCACAATTCCCCAAGTTACCACAGAAAAACTTGACAGCCTTTTCCCAAAATCCATTTTATGATGACCTTACAAACCATGCTAGAGATTAACCACGACAACTTCTGTGCTCTGGCTTTTTCCAAAGGGGCCTCAACTTATTCCTTGTCTCAGAGTTGAGAGAGCACAAGACTGCATACCTCATCTCTTCTTAACAACAAACCACCCAAAACCATGAGGTTTTCATAGGAAATTCAGCTCGGTACCAACCTCAAAATAGATGCCTACATGTAAGAAAGCATTTATATTGCACCATGCTACAAGAAAAGCTCCAAGGTTGTGCCACGACTGGCTAGTCTTCCATTCAGAAAAGCAGGGCACTTCCAGTGGGCCACCAGTGACATGGTCACAGCTCTGGTAGAGTAATACAACTGTTATAGACCTACTACCAGCTTCTACATATGTTTCATATAACCTCAGCGTTCTACACATATACTGAGAAACTTCATCAGAAAACATTTGCATTTCAACAGAAATCATCTTTTTAAGTGATCCAATTTGCCTTCAAGATCAGATAAACTTACATATCAGTACTTTCTGGCTTGCAGAACACAGCAGAAACACACAGCTCAAAGTTCAGTGAACTGCATAAGAAGAGTCAGGGAAAAGGAAATTGGATGGATAAACCTCTAGAAATAGGATTGAACACAGATTAGCCTGAAAAAAAAAAAAAGTTTCTAGGAAATACTGATACTTGACTGGTGCTGAAATTAGAAGAACTGCAAAGAAAGCAATTAGCCACTGTAGTTACATTCTGTGTAAAATGGCTGTATAAAGTTATGTTGTAATAAACAATGGGTTGTACTGAATTCAGAATGTAACTGTTGGCATAAAGAATACCATTCATTGTATTTTAAGGCATACCATACCTTAAAATCGAATTGGAAACTGAGCGGAGAAATAGTTCTCTTCTTGACCCTCTCTGTGTTTATACTCCAATCTACGCCCAACACATGGCTTTGCTGTACACATTGTATGAGTGCCCTCTATAATTAAATCTTCATTCAGATCTCCTCCTGCCTTCTTCATCATCCTCGGTCAGATCACAACAGGAAAGGGAAAAAAATGAAACTTGTCTGGAGTGCAGAAGCAGAGAGGAAGAGATACTATTTATTGAAGCAGGCCAATGGTGGTGGGGTGGAAAAGTCTCAGTTCTCCCATCTCAGAAACATTGAGTCTGGAAATACTGCTGAAATCACACTTGGGAACAAAGCTCCACTGTAAGTAGGCTCACCCATGAGTGTTGCTAAGCAATGGAGAGAAGGCGAGAGAGGGAGAGCGCCTGACTTCAGGATTAGAAGGATAGATAGAAGGAAAAACACTAAGGCTTCTCTATAGCCTTATTTATAGTCTGCTTGCAAGTCCTATGTTTTTCCTGCCTGACTCCTGTCCTATTTGTACCACAATCAATCAAACGCAGTTCCGTATCTATACCACCACGCATCCAGCACAGAGTTGCACTGCGACCTGGAGCTCTGGCACAAGCAGTTACGCACCAGAACTGTCAACATGTCTCCACGTTGAACAGGTAAGAACTGCAGAAACTGTCCTGATGTAGCTACTATAGAATAAGCTCTCTTGTGTTTTAGGAAAATATTGCAGAAATGTTTTTGTGTAATTAAGTCTATGCATGGTATAGGAAATTAAATGCTTGTGACAGCTACAGCTTGTTCCAGCTCTGCTGTTAGGCTGTAGTTGCAGAGGTGTGGGATTTTATCAGACAAAAAACATAAGTAATCTTCAATCTGACTTAAGCTAAGTTTGCCTGTCCACTTGTTTGGTATTGCAACAATCTCCTGCTCTGCTTTTACTATAGTTACCTCCAATCTATTAGGAAAACTATACTTTTTCAACTGCAGTCAAGTAGTTTGCATCTTGTACTATACTTCACAGCAGAAAAACCATCACCTTGCTCAGTTACTTGGCTCCACAAACTGCAGCACACATTCATAAAGCATGCATTCTTGGAATCATAAATTGATATTTTTTTCTGGTTGTCCTTTTTTACCTGGCAGCAGCTGCATCTTTTCTGTTGTTTCAATTTTTATTTGGTTAAAATCATCATCAATACTTTGCAATTATTTATGGCTGAATTGCATGCTAAGACATGTGTAAGCTTCCAGGTCATTACATAGGCATTAAACTTTCACCGTTTACCTGCCTTTTTAACATTCTCTAACAGCAGAGCTGGAGGAGGGATATATGCTGCTGAGTAACAAACGCCTGCAGATACAGCCTGAACTAGCAGCATTTTTCAGGCTGAGACCTGGATGCTAGGATCACTAGCTAGTCACTGTTCTAGTTAAATAAGTTATGAAGGCCTTCCCCAAAATTCAGAATATCCAAACCTTATCTCCCCTACAATATATACACAGGAAGAATTTCCCTGACAGGTTAATGGCATTTAACAGACAAAAATCACAGAATAGCAGATTCTAAGATGAAAAATGATGAAGACTAACCAAGAAAACTCAGACTTTTAACCACATTTGTTTTCCACGCACTTTCAATTAATAAAGTGAAAAGCACAGACTATGACCCAAATATTTGAAGCTCCAAGCAGTTCGGACAGCATACAAAGGCAAGTTGAGTCATATGTTGCAGAACCGAGCTACAGGCTCGTCCTGAATGATGACAAGGGAATTGCTGCGATCAGTTTCCTGTGCTCAACACACAAAATAGGTCATCTGTTGTACCGTATTTACACACACACACACACCAAACCAGCAGCAAATCAACGGGCGTTTTCTTTCACGGCTGAACAGATGCAAAGCCAAACCATTCCGCATCCTCCAAGAAAACATGCAGGCAGACCACTAAAAGCCGATCAAGTGGAACTAGGATGGAAGAAACATTCTGCAGACAACCCTACTAGCAGTTTTTAATGTCACAAGCCTCTTGAAACAGAAAACATATAGAAAGTGTCTGAAGATGCATGCTGTGTTGTCTAATTGACCTATTTTTTTCCCCCTTTTTTTTTTGTTAATGAAAAGAAAGGAAGGAGAGAAGAAGAAATCTTTCCTATCAGCAGCAGCAGGGGTTGTTGCAGGAAGAAGATAATTCCCCCCTGCTGCTCTACTGACAGCCACCAAGCTCCACAGGAGGAACACAGCGTTTTAATCATGGAATTGAAAAACACAGCAGTTCCCAAATCTTCATCTCACCTTGGTTCATTTACATACATTTAAGACAGACCGGCTCACTGTGGAATTATGTTGAACGTGGAAGATAACAGAGGAGGGAAGAAATCAGCGCAACTCCTAGTTTGTGCACAGGAGGGATGGTGACCTTTTGTGTAACCTCTCCAGAACATCCCAGATGAACAACCACCATTCTCTTCCTTAAAAGCACAAATGCAGACTTCCTAATTCCAAGTCATATGCCTTATAAACTCAATACTATTTAAAAAACTTAAAAAGATAAGCATCTTATTAACAACCAGCAAGTCAAGGCCTGATCAGGGTCCACTGAAGTCATCAGAAAACCTGCGAAAGAGGCTCGGGGAGTTTGGGATATTTCATCAGATTGTCAGTATAACAAAGGCACCCCATAACGGGCTGGCTAAGATGAATGCAAATCTTGCAGAGACAGTCAGGCATCCCCAAAATTAAAAATTTGAGCACACAGCAGATTATAGGCAGCAGCTTTGGGCATGTGGCACAACATCTGCTACAAAAACACTAGAAAGCAGACCTGCAGCAAACTGGACCTCTGCCAGCTCTCAGGATTTTTTTCTCCCTTGACGAGGCTGTCAGGAAACGGACAGATGGCAGCCAATGCACTCACAAGATAGTTAGTTCAGTTAACAGTCAAGTATGCTAAATGATTTCAGATTCACTCCGCACCAGGCATTGTTATTTTGTACTGAATCATTAACATTGTGTCCTAATAGGAATGTAGTTTGGTAGCAAGGAACTGGCAGATATTGTATTTCACAAAACAGTTTCTCTGGAACAATTTGTCAGAGAACATTAGAACTGCCTTCATGAATAAAGCCAGAATCGGCCAAGTTTACCAAGCTGGTTCGTGCATAATCTTAATTCTACAGTATTCAAAGAATAGGGATTGAAACAAACATTAAGATGCAGGGCAGATAGTAGCACAAGTTGTTCCCACACGTGCACTCAGCTGAAAAAGCAGCGCTAGCCGTGCGCAGCATGTGGGATACCTTATCACTGTGGCTTGTCTGCCTTACCACGTGCAAGGCACTGAGCTCTCCCAGCAGGCCAGTTCTTACAAGCAGCCCTCTGGATGGGATGACATGCTTGTCCCCCAGGCACACTGATGTGAAGATCTGGAAAATTGGTATTTCTTGGCTTTTATGAGTGCAACCCGTAAATGAAGTTGAGGCACTATACCTGCAGGGGGCAAATAACTCAGCATTGAACACTGGTGAACAACACACAGATGGACTTCTGGCATTAAGAGAATTCTCTTAATATTTTTCCTCTTTATGATCACATCTTCAGCAGTGTGTTTTGTAGACTTAGTGAGAAGGTTACTCCATCATCTTGCTTTTTTCTTGTTTTAAAGTAGCAGGACAAGAATAATCTTTGGGAGAAAATACGTTTGAAGAAAACTAAAAGTTGCAAAGCATTCCTAGTGACCAAACAACACATCAATGACCAGAGCCAGTTAATAGCCTGCAGCAGAACTGCAGGTAATATGACTTGCAGTAACAATATTACATCGTGCTGTAAAAGACTTCTAAGTTGGACCCACTCAAGAACCCCCCGTAAGTGCAGATCTGACAGGGTAAGTACTGAGCTGAGAGCAGCTGAGCAGCACCACACGTGAGGATGATCTCAGTACCTCTCACACAGCAATGAACCCCACTATGGTCAGTCAACAAACACGACATGGATCTTTTGCTAAGTTCCCATTTCTGCTGACATTGGTTTTCTTCAGAAGTGTTTAGACAGCACCACCACAGTTGGACCAGGAAAAAAATAAATCAGTAATGGCAGCTGAGAGCACATCTGTCCTCTAACACAGGAGTGGTACAAGAATCTTCAGAACTCAGTTCGGCTGAGCTCATTTCTTCTGGCTCAACTTTTCACAAAAATCTGATTAAACCTTAGTGAAATTTAATCTTTGCATTCCAAGGCTTCTTTCCAAAGGAAAAAAAAAATAATCTTCTGAGGGCGTAAATTATCAAGAGTGGAGACACCAACCAACTCAGAGAAAACAGATGAAAAATAGTTGTCTTTTCTCAGAACTACTCACCTGGCAAATCTGCAAAGCTATTCCAAAAAATGATTTTCAGAAGAGCTGCATGTCACTTTTTAACAATCAAAAATAACTTTATCAGATAGAAAGTCAAAAAGAGTATGAAAAGGCAGGACAAATTAGCTACAACAGATTTAGGAATGCCAGGCATTCACAATATTCTTTCATAATGCCAGAGAGTCATAAAGGCTGAAAATTTGGCTCCCAGCAGTCCCACAGTGGTAACTTATTTCTCATTTTCCCTTTAATTCCTACTGCAGCCAAATAACAAAGACAAATCTAGCAGATATATATTTTTATAGTAATAGCACTTCCTCATAACAATTCTGCTTCAAAACCACACATTAGGATGGAATTAGCAAAACCCAGTTTGCAGCCTGCTTTATCAACCAAAGGTCCACACTTCCTCTTTATCCCCTGGTTATATCTGTCCCACATTGTCTCAGGAGAGAAACACAAAACAGAATCTTTAGCTTTCCTCAAAACATTTTTTCCATTTATGGATGGATAATGCATAGCATCGTTAGACCCAAACGAGACAACTGCAGAACGCTGCTGCCTGGGTATGATTGGCCATTGACAGCAACAGAAAGCTTTCGCTGCCGAGGAGGAAAGGGATGTCAGTGGGAGTTTATTCCCATCTGTCAGCTCAGCAGCACTGATGGTGCTGAATGAAGTCTTTCTGCTCATTCAGCATCTGTGGTCTAATATTTGCCAGGAGTTTGATCTTGACCTCTTGGGTTGTGCCTACAGTACCCAGGGTTCCCAGGTGGCTTCCAGCCAAGCATCAGCCTGGTCTAGGACTGCTGAGCTTGCAGAATGAGACTGCACTAAACCACATTTTGTTGATACAGCACTATCACTAGTATTTCTTAGTTTCTCCAAATGCTCTACTACGCAGTCCACTAAGATTTGATTTTGCAGCTTCAAGGAAAGAGAGTAAGCAAGTCTTACTAGAACACAGCAATCATATTTAAAGAGAAAAGGAAAACAAAAAAGCAGGTGAAAAAATTGGCAGTAGGAAGGTTTTACAAGTTTTTTCCTCTGTTTATTTAACATTCCAGCCATCCCAGCTCAACTTCTTTTTATCTTATATTATCTTGACAATGCAAAACATCGGCAAACATCACAAGGGAAATTTTTTTTTTTTGCCAAATCTAATTATGGATAGTCTAAAATAGTTGTAGATGTATGTATGAGGTGAAGCTAAAAAAAAAAAAAAAAAAAGGAAGATAGCATATAGGTCTATGCATTCATACTTTTTAAGCATCTGTTCCCCCTATAATCTTATAGTTGTTAATCGTTGTTTCTACTCAGTAATCCCAGAACTCACACAATTATGCAACAAAACATTATATACATACAGTTAAATAGCAGCATGTTTGTGGAGTACAGTACACTGACAGAAGTCTCTGTATTTCAATCAAGCAATTAAAAATTCAACACTAATATTGCAATAACAGTTATAAAACATTACCTATGTAGAAAGCTACAGAGCTAAAAAATCAGCATGACATCATGAACTCTTTTTGTACCGACGTGCAGTAATTTTCATCCATTCTTGCCTGGGCAGGTAGGAGGTTGTGCCCTGTTTAAGTTTACTTAGGAACACATGTTCCTTATGGATGATATCATGTTTAGTCATATACAAATGAATTCACGTACGTATTGGATATGTTGTGTCATTTTTTTTAGGTATGAAGTGGACTAACTTTTGACTAAGACTACCGTACACTGCCTATGGATTTTACAGCCTCTGAAGAGAAAGATGATAGACTTTTATGAAGCACTAGGCAATATATAAGCTTTTCTTTATTTAAAAAAAAAAAAAAAAAAAGAAAAACCACCAGAAACACAAGCACACACAACTTTCTTAGTAACACTGTGTAACTACAGAACGTACTAAGCAAAGTCATATGGCATCACTAGATTTTATTCCGTTAGGGCACCTATAACGTTAACACAGAGTGGGTATCTCAAAGACCCAATAATAGCTACCTTCTCTCATCTTATTGCCTTGAGCAACCAGTGCCGTCTCCAATACCAAAAACAGAATAACATCACATTAAATATGCAAAATCCAAGAAGATACCAGCTTTGAATACTCTTTGATCTTTCATAACAGAAGGAAGTGTAAACCGAGATCAAGTTTATTAAATACAGATAAAAGCACAGTCAAGTTCCTTTCTTTCCAACAGCAGTTAAAAATTGGACTTAGATTTCTTAGAGACAATTAGTTTTATATTTACATGTTACTCCTTCAATATACTATTCTAATTCAAAAATCCAACTTCTGAACACTAGAATCCATATTTCTTCTGCTTCTAAACTGGAAACTGCTCTTTCTTCCTAATGTGAGGGCATAAGTTAATTGAAAGTATGAACTTGTAGCACTCATATGGAGAGGGAACAAAGCTGTTGCAGTAATACAACAAAAATAAGAAGTTTGAGCATTATTTTAAAGTGTACTTTATCCACACATAAAACATCCTTCCATCCAATTCAGTTTTCATTGCATTTTAGTAGCAGGAGATTAGGGGTACAGGTTAGCAGAAGAGACATTGACTATTAAAAAAAAAAAAAAAAAAATAGATCTCTCCAACCTTGGAAATACCTTGAAAGCCTTCTGTTCCTAGCACCATGTGAATTCATCACTTAAATGCGATGCACAATAAACAACTGCAGTGCACTTCAATTTCACTTTTAAAAGCAGTTTAGTCACTTTTTATACTTCAAGGATTGTAATTCTTTACAACAGCAGCTTGAAATGCATTATAATGCCTAATTCATTTGAGACTTAATTGTAGAAAGCTTTTAATATGGCCTTTAAGATAAAACACAATCTAAGTACCATAAAAACCTTGCAGCTTCTTCCACAATTAAACTCCTTCAATGAAGAACACTATCTTGTAATTTTGCAAAGCATCAGTTGTGTATGCTAGAGCACAACACGGTGCAAGCAGATGCCAATAATGATGGAGGCTTTCCCTCAGCACACAAACAAGTATGACACCAAGGTAGGTGAATTATATTCTCTTCTCATGTATGCGTATAAATATCGGCTTGAAAAACAAGTATTTTCCTTACTGCTTGGATCATTCTCATGGCACTAAGCAAAAGGTTTGAGGTACTGTTCCTACTGATACCAGCAGCATAGGACTTGCTCCTTGTAAGGCATCACCACCCTGAGCTTTTGCTGAATGAATTCAGCCTTCCTAATGGTTAACACATACTAAAGTAGACTATTTCTTGAAAGATCAGTTGAGAGGTATGAGCAATAATAGTTAAAATTCAAAATTCAGCTGTATTAAAACTTACAGCCCCAACTCTGCAAATTAACATTTTCACCTTTCTGTCCCCTTTACCCCAAGCCTCTCTGCCACAGCGAGCCCCATGCAGCAATGGCTGGGTTGATAGAAGGCTGAGTTGTGCCCTGGGCTGGTTTCAAAACCATGAGGCAGAATGGCACCTATCCATATACATGCTCACCTATCATTACCACGTGATATTCAGCTCCCTCCTAAGATTGTTTTCCAAGCATACCTCAATATAAAGAGGTTGGCTTTTGTGTTTCGTTTTTATTAAACAAACAACAACAAAACTGTTTTAACAACAAAAAAAATATATATCTATTCATAACTACAGCCAATATAGTCATGTCTCTCTGCATTCCCAAACCAGTTGTGTAAGGTTGTTGCCCTTTTGGTAAGATAGTTCACACTGGCACTTCAGAAATGGCTGCAGTTTCCAAGAGATGACAGAATTTCACATCCCCGCCCTATTCCCTCTCAGTGCCAGAACCCTTCCCAACGCCTGCAGCAATGCTTTGAAGTAGGTGCAATTGCAGCAAATGCAAAAGATTAAAGGATTCTGGAGCTCATGAAGAGAGGTGCAGAGCTCACTATCACCAACAAGGTACATCTGAACATTTGAATTTTTTATTTTAAAATTTTCATCATGAAAAGAGTTGTACCATAATTCCTTTCCCCAGGATATATTTTACATAACTGCCTATTCTGTCTGTGACTAAATCCTTCAATGCATATAAATGGACACACATCTCAGCCTTCCATCTTCACTCTTGGGAGATTGTGCAGAACCTCACTCACAGACAACAGCATATCAAGAACCAAGAGGATGAAATATGTTCAAAACATACAGAAATATTACCACAGCATTTTCTTTTTTTAAGCAGCTCTCACATAGAATTCCCACATTTTAAACACCCTCCTATAAGGAGGAGCTGTAATATTCCTCTGACAGATTTTTGTTTTTGTTAAACATTTTTGTTTACTCAGTATTCTGTTAGTTTAGAAACTCTGAATTGAGGCTTTGAAAAAGCAGCTGACAACACACCAGCACCAACCATCCTGTGTCTCTCAAAGCAGCCTACCACATGCTATTCCGTTCAGAAAAAGGATCTCTACCTGATTTTCTACCTTTGCTCAAAACCTGCTCAAGTCCTCAGTTATGACTTGCCCACATTACTAACCAATCCTGAACCTCCTGGCAAGGGCCAGCACAACTGCACGCATGTATGGTACTACGGTACATTCACAAGAAAGCCTATGACAAAGGCTGCAGCAGATTTCCTTCTAATCTATAGCAATATTCAAGAGATATTAATATATCTGCTTGCAAGGAGCAGATCCCATGCTGCAAGGAGCTTTTGCTGTTTAGAGGCAGGGATGACAGATGAAGAAACAGGATCAGTCTGAGACAGACGATAAAGTAGTTCTGAGAATCTGAAATCTTCTGTTGTTTTATTATTTCTTGACTCTAAATCTTGGGGTCCCACCTCTTCCCTTCCATTATGGCACATCTTGCCATCCCTAATCTCACCATCATTTCCTTTTCTTCCAGCTCTACAGTCCCAACCCACCACAAAGCTTTTCACCTCATACTCATCTGTGCACCTTTCTTACCCTCTTTCCTGACTCTGCAGATCCCAGCATTGCCTCAGGTGATGCAGAGTGCATGGCTCAGCCAACAGTGGTGTCTTCAGGCAGTAACACGTTGGAGGTATCTATAGCAGCTGAGCTATCATAACCACAGCAAGCTGTTTCCACATTTACTGCTGAGCTCCTGAGCAGCCTGCTGGCCCTGATCTGCAGTTCCCATGAATCAGCTGGTCCTGGTGTAGAGAGTGAACTGCTATTACTGATGCACTTTGATTTTAGTCAACGCAAAATATCCAGCTACATTTAACAAAGACTGAACGTGGATTTTTGCTGAAGTCTGCTGCTTGCAGATCTTAGTTTCTCCTCCTGAGCACTTTATGCACATTTGTCATAAGACACTCGGTTACAGCTCTTTACTTGTCCCTCTATCCCCTCCATCCCAGCCAGAACTGCTGGAACATTTCACAGAAACATTATCAATCTCATTATCAGAGTCCAACTACTCCTTTTTTTTGAACCATTCCCCATTGCTGTATTACAAGGGTAATATTTTAGAAAAGGGGCAAGAGCAGAAAAGAAGGAATCACAGAGGGGTGTTGGTTTTATAGTTTAAACATCTGGAAATGCTGAAAGGCAAAGAAGACAGTAAAACTGGTAGAAATATTAGGAAAGATAAGCTTAAAGCCCTAACAAATAAACAGTACTTACTGAGTTACAGCATTCTATGTTTAACAGTCAGCATGAAAACCTTAGGGCTACAGTAAAGTCAATAGGCACAGAAAACAAAAATTGTGTGCTATTGTTTGAGACTATATCTTGTGCACATGCTGCTTCTGACGTGACTAGTTTTTACCAAAGGTAAACAGGAACACCAAAGAAAGTATCAACCTGTGGCACAGCGTTATCTAACTATTTGGCAAAATTACAAAGCAAGACAATACTGAGGAGTTTTAAAAATATTAATTGCAAAATGAATTAAGTATAGCTATTATATTTTGGATGAGGGCTAATGAGGTCATTTAAAAACATAAAGATCCTTCACTTGTGTACAGCATTTCAGATATTTCCAAGAAGGTTGGTGCCAAGAGATTATGAAGTGCGTCTGCTTCTCCATCCGGGCGGACACTTGCTCTCCCCAACCCTTACACCACAGCCACGCTAAGGGCACAACACTGCCTTAGTTGGCACACCCTCAGATGTTCCCTAGCCTTGGGAGCTAGATTTATCATTCTTAACGAGTACAGTAGTACTTACAAGCCCCAAACAGCAAATAGCCAGCACTCTCAGTAATGTGTCCCTCTTCCTCCCCTGCCCCCTCCCCCTCCCCTTTTTTTTTTTTTTGGACAAAGCTCTAATAACCCAGAGGTGTGAACAGATGAAAGTGATACTGCCAAAGCCAACAACTCAAAATACAGAATAATTCTATTCCCTGCCTGGTGACTTCTAAATTTCCTTGGCCAGTCCTCAAAGTTTCTCGCAGAGACCAGGGGCCCTTATCTGATGGAATTCAGTATCAGTAACTTCAAAGTTGTGCTCTGCGGGTGTGATGGGGAAATCAATCCAACCACGATACACAGTGATTAGATCAGCTATTGCCACTCAGAAGAGAAATGTGTGGACAGTCTTGTATAAGCGTTAGCTCAGCATTCATCAACAAAGGAAAAATGAATCAGAGGAGCAACACTGCAAGCAGCAGAGAAGGAAAGAAAATACCTTCATGTCTGTCACCACAAATCTATGGTATGCGCATATTTGTGGTTTTCCTATTTTATCCCCCCCCCTCCCCCCCCAAACTGTGTTAAGTTTTGCTTCTAACCCCAGAAGAGCACTGAGGGAAGTGAAATTCTAGAAGAAAAGTGTGGTTAGAGATACCAAGTGCCATCCATGCTGAAAGAGTCTATAACTACGGTATCCTTTCTGACTAGAAGAGATATGATTAACGTGGGTAGATAGTATCACAGAACAGCTCTAGAATTAAAAGCTCTCCTTGGCAATAGAACATTTCCACAAAGCACAACTCCAAGGACCCAATCTAGAGCTGATGAGCCACTGCTGGGATCCTCATTCATGGTCCCCAGTTAAAAGGCCATTTGAAGTAGCTCACAGCAGAACATGTACAGTAACTTCCTCACCACCACCCCCTCAAAGGACAGGATCAAACCAGGCTGACTTGGTGTTTTTACCAGATGGTGTGCATCAAGAGGCTTCCAACAGAGTGCTGGCTAGAAGTTAAAGCTGGCCTAAAGATAACGTGCAATCTGAAATTGGAGACTGAGCAAAGACACCACCTGCTCTGCCCTACAATGTAAGCCAGCCTCTGGAGTGGAGCCAATTCCAGGGGCAGAGATTACTGCAGTTTGTTCACACATACATGCATATGTGACGGAATGCATTTTTTCCTAGTGCAGAGCTGTTATTCCAGAACACACGGGGGCATTGGATTCCCCCCCCCCACTTTGCCTGAGGTAGGTGCCACGCAGTCTGGAGAGATGAAAAAGGGTGAGGAAAATCTATATCTTCTTAAGAATTCTCTTTAAAAAACAAACTCCCTTCACTGTCTTAAGCAGCAGATTCAAGTCAGGGTGACTTTGTGCTATTTTACCTTCAGAGAGTTCTCATCAAGACCAAGCTAACAAATACATTCCATAAGGGACAGGATCGCTGTTTCCCCTAGAGCAGGCCTGTCCCATTCCAGACTGCTGCTCACAAAGCAATCCAATGCTAAGAGCTCCCTCACCCTTTGAAATTCAAAATCAAGAATTTCTGCTCACAAACTCTTTAAATAAGGCACATTGGTCTAAATCCAAAAGCTTCTGATACAAGGAATTGTTTGTGTCTACATATCCATACTGCAACTCTAACCACAGCCTTACTGGACCAAAAGGTAAATTAATTCACAGCACCTGAAACTGAGTTATTTGTTTCATGTGGCTTTTTCAGCCACCGTTATATTTTGTATCTCTCCCTGCTACCTACAGCAGTTACAGGAAAATCTTGCCACTTTCTTTCCAGCCCTGGGAGCAGCGCACCTTCAGAACATCTGTAAATGAATTTGAACTCTGACCATTTGTCTGGTCCTGGAAAAGAGGTTGTCAAGCCCCCCCTTGGCATGAACTGGTCTGATCCATCAGATCAAACCTGAACTTAAATAAAGCTTTCACTTCCCAATATGTACTCCAGTGATCATTTCCACTTCTGACATAAAAAACCCTACCATCAACTGCCTCTCCAGATCATTAAGCTTGTTTATCCAGGTCAGCTGTTTTACCTACACTACTGAATGAACAAATAATGGAGGTTTTTGCTTTGTATCTAGCAATCTCAAAACAGTGATCTGAGCAGATGCTAAAAGATGTCAACTCTGAATGCATACCAATGTTTGTTATTCTGTCAGCAAAAAGTCATAGATTTGAGCAACACCTCAGGAGAAATCAAGTATAATCCTTGTGCCAAGCAAGATTTAGTTTGAATTTTGGACCACCAGGGTGATAGAAATGACTGAGGGAGGAAGAAAACACCGTGATCTGAGCTAAATTATTATTGAACTGAACACCCCTCTCTTTTATAGAGGAAGATGAGCATGTCAGCATGGTAATTATTACCTGACAGATCTAGTTCACGTGGAAGTCAGCTGCAAGTCTCAGAGAGTTGCAACACACTAGCCTGAGGAAAATGGAAAGCAAATGCTTTAGGTACTGGTATAAAACGTAGTCAATAATTTTGATAGTGAGCAACACTTCCAAGGAAGGGCATTCTAAAAGTCACATGAAATCACCACTCCATTGCTAAAGACTGGCCCTGTGAAGGTCATCCAAACTTAAGTACAACTTCAGTTGCTCCCTGGAGCATCTTGCACTGCATGCTTGAATTCCGTAGTTTTGGCTTCTTCCGGGAAACCACAGCTGCCTTACTTTGGATAACAACAGGTCATTAAGGTTTTCACAAACTATTTCAATCACTTTGAGTGTCATTGGTGTTTGCATGGGCAAAGGTGAAGGGAGCAATGTGTCAAATTTTGCCTTACTGGCTATCATTCTCCCAAATTGCAGATCTCAGGAAAAGACACTGAAGTGTCAGATAGTTTTCCTTCTGCAGCTTCCCACCCCATTAAAATGCTCTGCAAAGGTGTAATGTTTGAACAGGGGCAAAGCACCACCTCCTGAATCTTTACATCACCTTGCTCTTGCTTTAACATCATTTGATTGTATACTGCTGTATAAAAGTCAGATGCATTTGCCTGCCTGCATTGCAGAGTAAAGATACTTGCAGATACATGGCATAACCTTTAAGGAGCTTTATCCAACTATTAAATTGCAGGAAAATATTCTGTTGTCACTTTCAGCTGAAACTGCTGAAATGATCCTCTCATAGAAATAAGCAGCTTTGAGACTGTTAAAGAGATAGAAAAAAAAAAACCAGGCCTGATAGAAAAGAGATAGAAAAAAAAAACAAACTCCTGACATGGAGGACAGCTGCACAAAACAAAATTAGCAATGCTTTCACTGGTCAGAGCACATACTGAAATAATAACTAGAAACCCAGAGTGATGATATTAGGCTTTTGTTATATGACCTTGTCAGAACTCCCCCTAGCTGGAAAGAGTCCTGCCGTTTTGTTCTTTCATTTCACCCCTAGAGCCAAGTATCACTAAGATGCATCTATTTTCCCAGCATGTCATTTTAAGAAGTTGAAATTTTATTCAATACATTAAGTTGTTCGTCTATTCTCAAGAAAAAAAAAAGCCTCTATCTAAATTTGTCAATAGCATATCGAAACAGTAAGTAAAATTACTGCACTAAGAATGCATTTCATTACCAACCATTCAGACCGTTCTTTGTTAGGAAACTGTGAAGAATAGCACATTTATAATACAGGCTTTGTGTGTTCTACACTATGATTTGCCCACAATATCCACGCTCAACTTTCCTGCCCACTTTTGCAAAGGCTACAGTTGCTACAGAATCAGGTGAAGTTCCTATTTATTTTCAGGCAGAATTTCTAAACATACACATTTGCATTACAAATCCTGTAAAAACACAGACAGAGATGTGAGGACCTGTACATTCGGTCTTCTGTATCCACACATGCTATGCTGCTTTCTGCTTACATGGTTAATATTTACCTCCTTCCTTCTAGGTGAGCTATTGCATTGCATCTCCCATCATGCTTCAGTTATCCAAGGAACAACCTGGAGTGGCAGCTAAGTTATCGTTCTCCTGGAATCATTGGAAAAGCCCAGAGGAGCATTTGAAAAATATTAGAAAGAAAGCATCTCAGTAGAAGTATGGATCAGTTCTGACCAAGGGAGAGCCCTGGACAACCACTGTAGACACAACACTTCTACACCAAAGTTTAAGGAGCTTGAACTATTCTCAACACCACAGCAAGTCCCCAGTCCTGTCAATCAGGCCAACACAAACAACTGCATCTAAAGAAACAGTGTCATTCCTGGGCTATGATTGGCCTAGACAACAACATGATACAGGAACAGACTTCCTTTACTAGCAGCTTGTTTTATCATCTTTTCCTCAGTCTTCCGAGTGTATGTGCTGCTTTTCTAACCATATAATTAAACCTTATTCTGCTAAGCACCATATGGTCATGAGCCATTGAGTGATACTCTTTAGGGGTCAGAAGGAAAAAAGCAGAATGTCTCATCTAAAGGTCAGCTCCTATTTGTACCACCTGCCTCTCTCTGCAGGTGCTCACAGCCCTGCCCTTTCCTCAGCAAAAACCAACAGAATGGAGAAGGCTTCTGGTTGTCAGCTACTCACACACACCTTGTAGCAAATCAATCCTAGGAACTGAAGTTCCACTGCAGGCTTCAGCACAGTTTGGGGAACCTATTTCTCAAAGACAAGTTTCCAGACACACTGAGCACATTCAGCATTCATTAAATAAAAATATCTAAACCAACTGGCTCTCCAACTGGCCTGTCTATTGGTTTGACCATGGCACTCCAGAGTTGACATATCTCAGATAGCAGCAAGTTCTGCATTTCCACAGCTTTCTATCCTCACCAGGAAAAGCTCTCTTTTTTTTTTTTTAAAAGCAGTTTTCATATCCACTGTGGCAACATCGGGGTGTGATCCTAACCCACGTAACTGACTCCACACCTGCTTCAAGAGCAGCAGCCTAAGACAAGACTTTTACCAAGTGCCTTCATTCCTGAGGAATTAATTTCTCCCTCAAGACATCTACCCATTTCCTAGGATCAGGAGATCTTCCTAAGCTGTTTTCAGTCACCTGCCTGCTCCCTTTACACATGCTGAGTGCAACACAAACAGTTGTGAACAGCAACACCTGGATGCACCATTCTTGCCTGGCTCCCACAGCTGGAATTGCACAGCAAAGAGCAGACAGAGCTGAACTCACTGATGAGCCTCAGTACCTCTCTCTCCAAGGCTCATCAGAGGCAAGGAAATCCTTACACCAACTTGGTACAGAAATCATTAATATTCTTACGGAAGACCTATGTGGAACTCAGTGCTTGATAATTGCAGTTATATTGTCCTGGGTATAGAGACATCAGTCACGCAGGCCTCCACTTTGATATCTGCAGATGTGCTTGGTGAGCTTAAGTCACAGGGAGTCTGCAGACCTAGTGTAGATGCCTTGAACAACCACAAAAAAAGTTTCCAGCTTTCATCTATGATAATTTCCTGATTTAAAACGTCATGTATACAGAAAGCTTTTACTCTTCTGGATATGGTTTCTTTTTAATGATTTTTAGCATATTGTACTTAGGTGAAGTACTTCAGGAAAATCTTCTCCTTTAATAGTTTGCTTAAGAGGATGCTATTGCAGTGAATTATCTTTCTTTAGCCACAGCTGCCTCCCAATGGATTTCTTATGTTTCTTACAGGGAATTTAAGAGCAGTCTCTGAAGTCATACAGAACTGACAAACTACTCATTTAGAGAGGCTCCATGCTGGGTGACTCCCATGATCTCCTTTGCTTTACAAACAACATTTCTTTTAAAAAGGTACAGAGTTTGTTTCCATATGCTCATGATTTCTCAATACTGCTGTTCTTACAAACTAGTAAATGAATGCCTCCGGCTAGCACTAACATTTCTATCAATGTAACAGCCCAGCCTACAGGGATCTAATTTACTGAAACTGGTTAAGTGCTACACAAACATCATCTAGAGAGATTAATTGGCTGTTAAAGTTTGATTGCTTTGCAATCCCTTGGTCATGGTTGGAAAATGAAAAAGTGATCTTTTGTCATTACGTAAATACCTTAAGGTATAGAATATATGCAGGGCTTTGTTTACATTTTCTAAACAAGCAAGTCTTCAGCGGGAAGGAGAGCTATGACCCATTTATTTACACTGAAGTTTATTTAGTATATTCATTATGAATGACATTTTCCTGAAGTTTATTTAGAAGTAATGTCTTTCCAAGCTGTAATTAATCCAAATTAAAACACATTTATGCTGATCATTACAGCAATTTGTTGCAGACAAGTTTCCATTTGAACATTTCCCAAAGTCTGTTTTACTGTACTCTGAATCTTCAATTTCCGAAGCGCAACTTTCCATTTCCCCTATAAATAGCACAAACCAGATACCCCTTTCTCCTGGAGTTCTTTCACTCAAAAGTTCCCTGAAGTTCTATGGTAATTTAGTATCACTCTTATTACTCACTTTTCTTCATTCTTAGTCTGTGAAACTCTTGCTTAACCATCAGTTTTGTAACCTTTCCTTTCTCAAGGGAAAAGCCTTAATCAAGTGTAAGAAAGCCTGCAGAAGAGCTCAAAGCTCTGTTCACAGACCATGCTAAAAGACAAGGTGAGGCATGAGAACTGGAGACATCAGCCAAATGAGTTGTCAGTGAGTCCATTTCATACAGCTTGAGCAATTAAAACTAAACTATTTCCATAGTGCCATTCCATGGATACAAAAAACTTCTTTTCCTTGACAAACTTTCATCATTTATACACACACTACCTCTCTGACAACACACCTACAAAGAAACCTACAGGCATACCCAAAGCGATGGATGCCCTCATTATTGTTTGTACCAACATTCAGGATTATCCAGTAAGGATCGCAAACATGTAGACACTGGGGTAAAAATAAGATTAAGATCAGAATGGAATTGGCACAATTACTATTAGCAACATGCATAAGAAATAAAATTTACTGTGTTCCAGATACAGGAGAACTTGCAGCCTTTCTACACAGCAGGAAAAACTTTTCTTTCTCAGACTCCAGAAATACGATCGGGAATCAAATGCATTGCATATCAGACCCTCAGCATACCACATTCAATTTCTCTTCTACTGATATGTGAATAAACGGCCATAACAGTTCAGCATCTGGATTGCATGCAAAGCTGTAATGCAGAGAAGGTGGAGAAGAACTGAGAACGAGGAAGACAGTTCATATAAAACGGTTATGAAATAGTCTCTAAGACAGGGGCCCTACTGCTCCATTAAAATTAAACATTTAAATGATTTGAAGATAGCAACACCATTGTAGTCTGCATAGATAAGAAATAAACACAGAACTCCACCCTATACAAATACTTAGTTGTATGGATGCATATGCCAGCCCATTTACTGCAGAACTTCCACAGCTCTAAAGGAAGAAAATCCAAACAAACCATTTCATTCGGGTCATAAAAAAAAGCCCTCAACCGGTGTTGAAAAACAAGCATGAGAAAAGTAATGGAAATACACGTATATAGATAGTTTGATTCCATGCGTCAGCAGAAACTCAGAAATTATCAACACAAAAAAAGTGCTCAGATACCATGGTGATCAACACATTACAAAAACAGAGTGCCAGCATATCCAGAAAAGGTGCAGTTCTCTAATAGATCCACCAAATGGGCACAGGCATAGTTTTCTCCACAAAAAAAAACAAAAAGTCAGCATAGGAGGTACTAGGTCCTTTCGGAGGAGCTAAGTGCCACACTTGCCATTCTGACTGCAGCTTTGAACTTGATTTTGGCCACTGTATCCGAAGTTTGATAAAACAGAAAACGTAACATTTGGAAGCCAACTTTCCCCAAGCTAGGTGTAAATATTAACCCTGAAATTGTTTGAGGAAAGTACTACATGGACAGACACACATCCCCCTTCCCACTTTCTTGCTGCTCCCCTCATAGTTCTGCAGAGCCTGGAGAGCCATCCACATACCCAGGAGCACTTTGTCCAAGAGATACCACCTACATCCAGAGGACTGCCACTAGATTTGGTAGCTGAGGGATGCTTCAGGCCAAGCTTAAGAGTGGACAAGGAAATTCACTGTTCACAGAAGCAGTTGGCTATCATCTGCCACACAGTTTTTTGTCAACGCTGCCTGGGCAGCTGTATTGGAAGCCTGAATTTGCACAGTTCATCTGGGTGAACACACCAAACACTACTCAGAATTATTTAAAGGTACCAAACAGCTGGTTTGGATCATGTTTGTATAGAATAGCCTGCTCAAAGCCTCAGATTGCTTCTCCCATTGAGATTACATTCTCCAGTCATTGCAGTATCTAAATGAAGTGGTTTCAAAATAGAAACCTATATCACTTAGGGGAAAAAACAACCACACTTTAAAAGAAGCAATAAAACTGTCTCCTTTCTGCAGCAAAAAGAATCCTAGCTTCCTCATGCTTACCAACATCTCCAAGATTTATGGTGTCAGTTGGATTCACCTCCCTCACATCCCATTAAGGGTGGCTATTTCCTGTCAAAATTACACTGAGCAGAGCTGCCCTGCACTCCTGCCCCAAACAGCAGACGCTGAGAAAGGCAGCCCCCCTTATTGACACATCTCCTGCACTGACGCTGTTTGCCTTCTTTACTGCAGCTGCACATGTTGGGATCAGCACTTCAGTGATTTTTATGTTCACTTGAAAGTGTCTTTCCTGGGCAGCGCGCTCTGCAATCTCACCCATAATATATGAGGTTTTAACTGTTTCCTTTTAGGCCTTTTTTTTTTTTAAGCCTATTTATAGCTTCCTAACTGACTGCATTTTACAATTTATGAGCAACTTAAATGACCTGAATCTCCTGTATCTAATTGTAGTGGGAGAGGCCTCATTATTTGTCGTGCCTTTTCCCAATCCCTCGCTTTGAAATCCTTGCTTTGTGCCGCATTGTCAGAAGTGATTACAGCACGAATAAAGACTGCACTAAAACCCACAGATCTTGCGTTACGGGCTCTTCCCATCCTCTAGGGATGACTGATGGTTAATTTGCCTCTTGAATTTGGCTTCCTGAGCCATTTCTCCCCCAGAATATTAGCACTGAGAGATTCTAAGCATGGGCAGGACTCCCTCTCTCTCCAGCGCCTATCAAGAACAGTAGGATGCATGTGACAGAAGAGCTACCAGCATTCTGTAATACCCAGCATCACTTCTATGCAACATTTTTCAGAGCTTTAGTGGTTGTGGAAGGTTTTATTATTACTTTTGGCTTTCCATCCTCTTCTGCAACCCACCAGTGGGACTGGTCTATGCTTCAGCAGGTAAACAGTTAATCATATGACATTTTTCCAAGTGTTTTCTCATTTGGGCCATTAAAATTCACTTCAAATTTAAAACAACTTCTAAGACTTTCCACATGAATGACATCAAACAGTGCAGCCTAATGTTTTCCAGTATGTTACTTGACCCTCTCAAGTGAAGGCATTATATGTTAGTCACATTCTAGACCTCAGGAATCTCAAACTGAGCACTTCTATTATTTATATTTATTTGTTTTAAAGTCTGGTTAGAGCTACAAAAGCTTTTAATCTTTATTTCCCCACATAATACTGGTGGGTACTGATTATGTTTGCCACATGTTACTTGCTATTTCTGTTATTTGGAAGCAAACTGTTGCTCTTCAGGTAAAATACAACCTTTGCACTTTTAGCATACATAGTTACTGCATCTGCAAACCTTCCATCACAAGTCAGAAAAATTTATTCTTATTTTTCAATCGTTGCTTTCTCACTGGAGCTATAAGACTGCCTTGCACTATACTTTGGCCTTCTAAATCCAAAGTAATAATAGCAGGTTATTCCATCTCTATAGGCAGCCCAGTGAAGGGCTCTCTCAGTCCCTCTATAAAGCAGCACCCATTGCTAGGAATCTCTTGTAGCAGTTGTAGCAGATTCAGGTTGGAGCCACATCCTAGATATTTTCCACAAATCATGCCATAAAATAAATCTTTAACACTTTTAGGTGTTTTCTGTCAAAGTTTGAAAACAAATTCAGTATTCAAAAGAACAAGGTTTTGAGGTTTTTTTTTTTTATTTTTTATTTTTTAATTTTCAAATACTGTAATTTAGCATTACTTCTCTTCCACAGTTTTTAGCCTACTGCCTAGATACATGCCAGAGCCACAGAAAATGTGAAGTAGTTTCAACTCTGAGCCTCTCCCTGCTGTGTGGCATTTGATACACAAAATATGGCACAAACATTGAAGAGCTTAACAGATTTCCAGCTCCTTACATTTAAAATATTTTGAATTTTCAGCAGAAAAACAACAGTGCACATTATCTTCCATTTCATTCCTTCTCAGCTAAGTCTCCTTTGACTTTTCAACATGAGGATTTACACCAATATGCTAGAATATCTACAAAGACAATCAATACTGCCCACTTCATTTATTTTCTAATCAAGCCTTACAAAGACCAAAAGCCAACAGCTAATGTACACAACCCTCATTGCCAATCACTGGGTACCTGACTTTCCCTAGTCAGTATCTCCAATCAGAGCAAAATGCCAACTAATAATTGGCATCAACATCTGGACTGTCTGGAGGTCACCTCTTTTCACGTCAAGCAAAGAAAAACTCATACAACTTTAGGGTGGGGTGGAGTGTTTGTACTCTCACTGTTTGCATAACAAATCTGAGATGTTTATAAAAATATCTAAACATAAAAAAAAAAAAAAAAAAAATCAGTCATTTCAATACAAGTTTTCTAACATAGCCCTGGCAGTGCTGGGATTAAATTTTTGACAGGAGTTCATCAGCTCTTATAGCAAATACGCATGATGCTCTTCCTAAAGTATCCATCCCAGCAAGCAGCAGGTAATTGCCCATTACCACAGCCTGAATAGTACAGTATTTCTTGTCATTCCTGAAAGAATTGCTGTAATACACATAGCACTATATTCATATGGCACGAGCACGAGCACAGAGCCATAGTACAGCCTTCCAGGCAATTTGATCTCTGCACTGATTATCTTGTTTTCACTAGTCAGTTGTAAGTGACTGACTCTGGTACTACGATGCCCAATTTATTCACATCAGCTTTACTGAATGCTGTGCAACCCCACTGATGTGCCATTTTGGAGGATCCACACCTGCATTAGCCCAAGGTATCCATTTTCAGAATCAATATTAAACAGAATAAAATAAGAGGAAGACGAAGGAAGAAAAAAACAGTTATCAAGATCACATTTAACAGCAATTCTAGATCACAAAGTTCCTTCCTTCAAGTGACAGTTATAAGTTCTCCAAGGAGAGCATAAATGATAACTAAATTTATTCAAAATAAGGTTAATTCAACTATGATGTCTGGCAAAATCATTTTTTTCACCAAGAAGGGGATAAAATTCTGAAGTCAATCAGAAGTTTTAAAGATCATTTGGTTCAAAACATTTGCTCATGTGTCTCAGTTTACAAAGGAAATGTTTGCATCACTTACACAAGTATGGTAATATTATAAGGGCATATTAATATTCCCATTATGAGTCTCGATGCTTGAGTATCACAGATGTTTCACATTACTCACAGAACAACTTTGATTATTTTTAACAAACAGCTCAAGCTCTTATTTCCTCACTTTTGCCATGCGTTAAGAACTAAGAACATCTCAAAGTTTTTAAAAGGCCATTTGACTGAAAATTGGAAGTGGTTGACATTCTGATGCAATTTTAACTACCATGCGAATATCTAATTGGGCAATCCCTTAATGGACTGTTTCGAAGTGCTGCATCCGCAGAGCTAATGACTTTGATTCAGCACTGTATCAGCCCACTTTTACAGTACAACTAAGTCAGATTAAAGTTCTTACCATCCTACAACGAGCTCCTTTAAAAAGCTTAACCATTTACCAGTTTCCTTCAAGATATTTCTCACACCTTCTCTGCGTTATTTGGAAGAAGAATGGAGAGTGAAGACCTCTTTAGGAAGGGCATCTGATATCACCAAGCCCAAATAACATCTAAGTAAACAAATTTCACATTAATCACAGAGTTTAAATGTGTGTACAGCTTACGAAGACTCTGCATATAAAAGAAGTCATACCTTGCTACTAAACCATCAGTATTAAAAAAAAAAGAATACTTCCTAAAGAAATATAGTATGAATTTATGGTCTCAGTAACACAGCACATCTGTTCAGAAGGAAGTCAACACACACAAGATCTCATAGTTAGTGTTCTGGTCTTCTCATGTTCTGCAGCATCTTGCCATTGCTCGTTCAGAAGCATACCGTGCTTTCATAAATAAGAAATCCATGGGTAACTCAGTGAATGTTCATCACTTGGCTCTGAATCTGTCCCATTGATATTTTGAAGAATGCTGAGCACAGCAGACACATTAGTCCTTCAAATTTAAAGACAAGATGTGGGAAAGACAGACAACTTACCTAGCACTGATTTTTAAATCAAAGGCTAAAGAGAAGAGAAAGCCAGTAGCAGGATTTGGAATTGTCCAGAGACATGGAAGAACTAAATTGATTACAGCTCTCAGGAACTGCATATCATCACTCAGCTTTCTGCAGTGCTAGAACTCTGCCCATCCTTTCACTGAACCGGAATCGTAGTCTGCCTGCATAAAAAGGCCTGTGGATATAGTCAGGCTAACACGAAACTAGGGTGGTTTTTTTTTTTTTTTTTTTTTTTTTTTAAACCATCTTAATTATATTCTGTAGAAACACGTAGAAACATTGTGGCCCAAAACCAAATGTCAAAGAATACATTTTTCTTCTGATGGCTTTGTCATGACTCTAGAAGTTTCTTCATAATAGAAGACATTTCATATTCTATTATGAAGTCATCTATCCTATTCGTCACATGGATTTAAATATTCATTAAATGCTGCCAACTGATGCCAACACTGGGTGCAATAAAAAAGAAAAGGAGAAAGACTGAAAGCTAGCTGAAGTCTAACCAGATTGAAAACTTTGCAAGGTTTAGTTCATGCTGAAATTTTTAAGAGGAAATGAAAAACTTTCTATTTTCTTAAGTAGGTTTAAATGTTGTTTGTCTTTCTGTGTTCAGAGACTGGGGTCAGAAGTGGAATCATCTGTTTATTCTGAGTCATGACAGTGTATTTTCACTTATGCTTTTTCCTGGGAAATGCTGAAGCCAAAGTCCATTTAAAAACAATCTTTATTATATTCACTTCGACACTATAATTATTTTACCTACATCAAAACAAGCTTTGTATTTCTTACATTTCTGCCAGCTTCCTCTGAACTCAGGCATTGTCACCACCGCTGGTTTCAACACCACAATCCCAGAGCAGCAGAGCCCATAAAGGAACGTGGTCCTGAACAAGTCAGCAGGCATGGGCAAAAGGTCTGCAAGCAATGTCATGCTCCAAGCCTCGGCAGTTCACTTTTCATTTGCACCAGTATTTCTATTTTTACTATGTGGCAAAAATACCCAGAGGCATTGGTTGGAGGGATTTTTAATCTATGATTTGTTTAACTTCAAAACAATAAATAAAAACTAAAAATCAATTAGAACAGCCAGGAAGAGAGAGTGCTGCTTTTGTTGGCTGGAAATGAAGGAGACTAATATATCCTTTCATAAACAAACCTCCTCTATACAAGATTTTCTTGTAACAACAGGCAGGCTTCAAAAGACGTTTGGAGGTTTGGTTTAGGATAGGAACCCAGAAGTTCAGAAAATTCAGTTCTCTGCAAAACAGCATGGGAAGTCTTGCGAACAGCTTGAGTGAAATTTCTAGTGCTTTCCATGTCTGCTCAAGCAGAGACAGTACTGCAAAAACAACCTCTCAGGCCGCTTTTCAGGAAACTGGCTATTTTTCTGCTGAACCAGCCAGAAACCATTATGTTCAATACATAAAATGATGAAAAGAGAAGTTGGCTGCCCTCAAAGGTAAACAGAGGTCAAGGTGGAGCTTGGCATGCAGTTATTCTTTGGATAAAGAAGTACCATTAGAAGAAAAAAAAAAAAAAAAAAAAAAAAAAAGGGTGCTCCATGCAAATCTACTAAAATTAAAAGAAATAATTTACATAAAGTTTATGAATTCATCTGTTCATCTTCCAGAAGTAATTCAGTGGATGAGATTATTAGCAGGGCCATTAGCAGATCTGAACTTTCAAGGAAAAAAAAAAAAGAAAAGATTTGTATGTCTAATAAAATCAAAACCATAATGTTCAGTTTCAATTTGACCAACTAATTGTATATATACTTTCTAAATTAATAAAAATGAATCTCAGTAAGTTCTATTCAGCATCAAGTAAGCCATATACCTGAGAAGATTGAACGATCAGCAAGCAATGAGAAGAGGTTAAAATGCAGTGAATAAATCACCTCCAGAATAGATTCTGCAGGATATCTTATCCAAATAGGTTTGCTATTCCTTGACTGACAATAGTACATCTTCTGCAGTTGTAACAGCTCCTGTGTTTAAACAACCAGGAAAAGGGCTGGGCATGTTCATAGCAACAGAAAGACAGACTAAGATGTTCTTCCAGAAGCCTTGATTGACTGACCTCCTTTTCATAGGTCTCAATACACAATCCCCTGAATGAGCACAGGTGCTCAAAACTAGTATTTGCAGGTCTCAAGTTTTTGTGCATGTAGATGGAGTTAATAAAGCTACCAGGGCTCAGCCACTAAGTACAGTTCTCTTCTTTTCCTTCTCACCCTGCAGACAATCCCATTTTAATTACTGCCTAACTCTCCACATATCTTCATTCCTCACTGTACTCTTCATTATTCTCTTCTCCAGCCTCTTTCTTGCCCCAAGGCAAGACTGAGAAAGCAAGGACTGTCAGAGAAAGAAGTTGGAGGGGAAGCCCTTCCCCAGCAGCCTGGGACAGAACAGAACAGGTTTTCAGAAATCCCCTGCTTTCTCATCTCAGACAGTGCCAGAGCAAATAGCCAGAGAAAACAAACACCTGAGCCCATGGCCAGGCTCCCCCTCACACAACCCACCAGCCTCTGCAGCCTGGTGGATGCGATCAGACATGTTCCCAGCTCCAAGGAATCTCTGAGCGATAGATTTTACATCTCAACTCTCCAAAAGAAAGGTGAGGGTGATCAATCACAAGCGTTATTCATTATCAGTCCTCAGTGCTGCTAACAGTGCTACTGGCTGTAGGTGTATTTTCAATTTCATCACCCACTGGATACCTATCTAATTCCCAGGCTGATCAGAGCAATCTAGCTATACCTATGGCCTACAGAGGTTTTGGAACAATCCAAGTCAAACCACCCTTGCCTTGGAAAACATTAAAAATAGATACTTTGATTGCACTTGGAAAGGAGGCATGCTTTGACCCAGACAAGCCCAGGCTAGATTGCCCATGACCTTGACTAATCCTTTCTTGGCATGTTTTTGAGTGCATCAATTCCCTTGAGAACAGCACATGCAGCACTCCCAGTTCCTAATGCAGCTCTTTTTTTTCCCCAGGCACACTCAGATAAAGAACTTGAAGCAAGGCTTTCCTTTAAGGGCAAGGGAGGACTAGAAGTTTAGATATCCACAGTAAAACTCTGGGGAGGAAAGAAGTGTAAAATTGGAAGGTCCTGATCATATAAGAACAATGAATAAGTTCCCAGAGGGAAGACTAGACCAAGAGTTATGATGCTAGGAAGAAGGAAGCACTGGAATAGGAATCACCTCTCAAGAGAAGCTCTGTGTCCTGAAAGTAAGTCAATGAGGATTCCTCCTGAAAGGAAGGGTGCTAAGGCTTCATCATACAGCAGCATTAGGCTCTGGCTTTGCACCTTCCTGTCCTGCCTCACTGAAGCACCTACAACCATCGTTTGAACTGGTTCTGTAAGCATTATAATCCTTGGAATTTATTTTTCACTCTTTCTTAGACAAGATTCCAATGTATTTTTGCTGAATCTACATTTATTTTGCAACTTTGTCTACGTGTTAAAGCACAGAGACGTGTGACCTAAGCAGTGCCTACTGTACAAAAGGATGCAACAACATTTAGATCACCCAGGTAAATTAAGCAAGGAAGAACTGCATACAGTGTTCCAAAGACTTCAGCTAAGGTGTAATAAGTTGCCCTAGCCAAAAATCCTCACCCCTGCCCTTGAGCTATAGTTCAGATATCTTAATTCACAATTATGCAGCAACTTTCATCCTATGATCACAAAAACCTCTTACAGACTGTACATACATAATTTTTGCATACATGCATGCAATTCAACAGATGCAGCCTCACTGAAGTTGAAAGCAATATTACATTTTCAAATCTCGGTGAAATTTGAAGACATGTTTTTTAAGTCAGATTTCTTCCTTTAACCAAAGAAGCACCACACACTAAGTGGTATGAATTCTCTTATACAGGAATAAGGTCCCAATTATTGCTTAATTTTGCCAGTTCCTATAATTCACCAGGAAAAGATTAAAGCGAAAGTAAATGTTGGTTCCTTGTGTTGTTTACAGTAATCAGCTCAAACAAAGTAACCTGAGTCACATCATTAGAAGGTGCATATGGTTACATTTTTCTCATTAACTTTGCATAGAAGAAAGGAGATAGATGCCTGCAGACAGAACTCCCTGCAAACAACTGTTAGTCTGATGAATTAAGGAAGTCTAAGAATGCCGAGCCTGCCTACTAATGCAGTGCACCTTTTCCAAAGATTCACATCTGAGCTGCTCCCAATGACAGGTATGAGTAGTGGCAGTGGAGAGTTAAGAACATTGCAGAGAAACAGAAAAATTAGCCTTATGCAGACCAGCAGGCTGATGTTTATCAGCAGTCAAAGATTTTCTTGGTGCAGCCAAGTGGTCAATAAGTAAAAAACACCACCTACCAACCTCCCCTCTGCAAAGTATGTTTATCCTGAAAGCTGGCTACCAAATTGATTTTCCAGGAGAGCCTTAACATACAGAGCAAGTAACACTAAACATACTACATCCTGCTGGCATTCCTTTCACCCCATAGGATAATCCAAACAATTTAAATCAAGTATCTTTGCCTTTCTGCTCCACCATTTTTTTCTTAAGTGTCCAGATGTTTGATTATTCCTCTCATTGGATAGTCGGAAACTGAGCCAGAGAATCAGGATGAATAGCATGAGGATGAGTGGGCACCATTTCAAAAAGTCTGTGCCTTAAATCCATTAGTATTCAAGATGTTTAAGCACCATGATACTCAATTCATTTTATCACAACAGCATAATGGCAGAACAGGCTATTTTAAGTCAGATAATCAAGGATGTAAGCACTTTACCTCTAAAAGCTTGTACAGCTACACCACCAGTTAGTAATTATGGGTGTGCAATAGTACCTAAACACTTCTTTAAACAGGAAGTCTAGGTTCTCCCCCCCCCCCCCCCCCCCCATTGGCTCAACTCTTTTATTTACTGAACATTAAAGACATGTCATCTCCTCAAAAGTAATCAACAATTATGACACATTGCAAAAAGATCTGGCCTTTGAAGCACAACACTGTTCCAGTGAAAGAAAAGCAGAAGAGTTCACAGACTCAACTGTATGAATCTCTCACAAAACTCTGGAATTATAACCACAAAGAGGTGCTTTGGTGCAATCACCCTATCAGTCCAATCTGAATGTCAAAAAGAGAAAGCTGAAAAGTTTGGGTTCAAATCTGGCCAGCTTACAGGCTACGTTATAAAAATATCTCCACATTTATTGTTAAAAAAAAAAAAAAAAAAAAAAAAAAAAAAAAACAACAACAACAACAAAAAAAACGCAAACCTCAAAGCTCACTGTTTTCCTTTTCCTGTAAATAATCCATTTCACCCCTTTGCCCAGAAGCAACCAACTTAACAGTGGAATGCAGCAGCTTGTTCCTAACACAACTATATTGAAGCAAAAAAAAAATGCTATATGGAACAAGATCTAAAAAGGAAAAACACAGTCATTCACATGAGATTTTGAGCAAGATGAGGGCCAGCTCAGTTCTCCTCCTGGAGAGGAAAGAAATCCCTTTACTTCAGAATGAATGACAGGAGAGGTTTTTTGATCTGTGAATGCTGGCAAGGCACAACCTTGCCTAAGCACAATTCCTGGACACTGGCTTGCTCCCAAGCCTGTGAACAACGTCACAGGATGAAGGCACAGAAGAGCTCACAGTTTCTGTAGCAATTCCATGTAGTCCCTGCTTTCCAAGGGTATATTATAAAAAGTATGCCAGTTTTTCTTTTCTGCTCATAATCCCCAAATTTTTTTTTGAATTCATCCAGCTGCTTGCTTACAAGATTACCAGGAATACTTACTTTTATTTCACTCAGTTACAAATCAAAGTCTGATCAGCACTTCTACTGGAGTCCAATGATTGAAAAATCTTTTTCAATCATTAAATAGCAATAACAGGAATACCGTTATTCCAACCATTAATATTTTAGTAGGAAGAGTGCCCAATTACCTAGATTAATCATGTTAAAGGGATTAAAAGGAATGGTATTTCTGCATTGCTTCCCCGGGCACGTTGCATTCCTCTTCCATTGAATCCCCATACAATACTTTTTAAAATCACTACCAATTTAAAGAGCAAATGTTGCTCTGAGTATAACCAGGAGAGTTATTGGTAATTCCTTTCCAACAGCAGTTGTCAAAGATGTTTGATCTTTAAGAGTAATTGCCACTGCATGTTCAGCAAAATGATTTACGATCAAACCTCATAATTTTATGTGCTCCATTCTTAAACACTCACTGCAGCAACCAGCATGTCTTGCCACACAAAACATTTTCTTAAAACCTGAGGACTCCACCATTCAGTGACAGCAGTCTGAGGACATCTCAACTTGCTAGACAGATTTTTTTCAGTGCTAACTTTGCTGAAGACTACTTTGCAGTCTTTAATTTGGTGTCTACACATGCCAAGCACTTCTCAGCAACATCTTTTTGCTTCCCAACACCATGAAAAACTGCCAAGTTGCATCAACTTCCTGTTCTACAGTAAACCAAACCCTCCCACCAGCCCATCATCCTTCCCTTACCATCCTCTTTTAGAAAATAAATAAATAAAAAGGGGAAAGCTTCCTATCAAAAAAAAGAAATCACACCTTTCAAACATCCACAAGACTTGAAATGTTTTAGATCTGAAAGTCTTAGATTAGTTTTCAACTAATTTGCTACATTCAGATGATCTATCAATTTTCATTCCATTTGACAGAGCTGATCAAGCTTTAGAATCAGTTTTTAGCAAATGCCTTCACCAGTCCAAGTGCTGGCTTTGCTGCTTAGTTGTTTGTGTGATGGTGACTCAACAAGTAGATACTCAAAGTATTTCTAAATGAGAGAAGTTCCACAGCTATCAGTATTCCACAAGAGGCAGCACTTAGCAGAAATTATCTTGTAATGCTTTACATAATCTATTTGTAACTAGTCATTTAGCTTTCAAAAGATAAAATAGAAGCCAAGTAGTAAAAAGAGAGGAGTCTCTGCCATCCATCTAGAAATAACGCCTAAGCTGTGCGAGCCAAAGTGGCTAGCATTCACCACAGAGTGAAAAGTTATCAAGCCATCCATGATGAAAATTAATAAAATGCATTTGTGATTGAAGCTGTTAATTAGCAGTCAATTTTCATTTGAGATTAGAAAAATGGGAGCATGTACCAGCTCCAGCCCTATCCTACATTCACCTGCAAGGGAAAGCTGACCAAAATAATCAACCAAGCTTTGCTGAATTAGTATGTTATAGAACTATCTTCAGTGAAATGTGCAAATAGTACCAATGCTTCACTCACGGCTCTCTATCCAGCTGACTACTATAAAGGAAAAAACATTTTTTTCCTCTGCTGCTCATGAGGTTTTACAGGAAAAGCTCCAATGCTCCCTTAGCCTGTGTATTCTGAAGTCCAGTGCTGCTCCCAATTAGGCCAGGACAAAAGCTTGTAATAACTCAGTCTTTAACTGGATTTAGGCTGTTTCCTGCTTTTTTTTTTTATTCAAGGCCAAGCAGGCCTGTGTTTTAGTGCAGCAGCAGTCCTACTGGCAGACCCACTAATAAATAGGCAGGAGCCCATCCATCCAAGTAAGTTTCAGAACCATTTCACATCGATTTAAACATCTCCCTCTAGTCCTGAGCCATGTTTTCCTCTACGACATTCTTCAAACACTTCTTTCCAGCATTACCAATTGGGTCTAGACATTACATTGCATTTTAAAATGAGGTGCTGAGCTTCAGGCCATACCTCTGCCCATGACAGAAGGGCACTGATGACGGGCACAAAACTTAGGAGGTGTTACAGAGCATTTTATCTCTTAAGCAGAACAACTCCCAGATGTGTCAAGCAAAGAACTAGAAAGAATGAGGCAGTTCAGAAGGCAAGCAGTAAATAGAGGAATTGGATATTTTGACAAAGCAGAACCAGGCAATTCAAATTGTTTTCAAATAATTTGTTTCCTCACCAGTGAAAAGTATGAGAACAAAGAAAGAGAAACTCGGCATGTTTTCCCTTTTCCTATAAACCAGCACCAAGCCACAGACTTCCTCCTTTTAATACTGTTATCTGGTGCAGGTAACTGCACTGTGAGGGGAAAGAAAGATGAGTGGGAGACTAAGGACTGACTTACATTAGGAAGATTATCAGTAACATTTGCACAGAGGTAAAAGTAGATAACAGCACGATGAACGTCAACCAGAAATAGCAAAGATGGTGCAAATGACATCTTGATTTCATCAGTCTGCTTCACATCAGCCCTTGGCCACTAACAGGCAGTTTTTTTTCTGGAAATTGCAAATTAGCACTTTTGGTATATGCATGCCTGGATGGACAGGAGACAGAAGACAACGTTTAAGAGCATTTTAGTGTTCAAGCACAAACGCTCATTACTGTAATCCTTTGAAATGAGGAAAGAACTCTTCTGTACTTCTTCAGTTACAGCTCACCACTTATCCTAAAAACAAGATTTCCTGGAATAGAAGTGAAAAGACTTATAAATTGTTTATCTCTTTCAGAGCTTAAATCAGCAAAGTTATATCTTAAGCTGTAAATTATAGTAGCTATGCTATCTGTTGCAGTCCGTTTCTACAAAATACCATTATTAACACTTATCACAACTCTCTTCTTACTTTACATCTTCTGTCTGGCAATAACTTTCCTTATAAAGAAGTAAACAAGCCACAGAGCAGCCTGATCTGTCCTCTGCATAATTGCAGTAACCCATTACCTGCTTTACAACATCAGTAAGGTGGCCCCATCAAGGACAAGGACCACATTGCCCTACATACAATGGAAACAAACCAGAAAAGACCATCATTGCCCCAAAGCACCTTACTGTAAGCAAAAAGGAATCTAGTGACAGAACCAAGTCAGAACTGACTCCTGCGCAGAACACAAAGAAAAGGTAGGACTTCAGTAGGATAAAGACCTTCAGCAACTTTTCTTCCTTAGGTTAACTTTTTCTGTATTAAATGTAGCTTCTGTAACAAATGCATTTTCTCCTGTACTAAATGCATTAATATTAGAAGTTGTCATATCCTCATATAGAGCAAAATAACCTCATCTCATGTAACAAGAGCTAATAGAAAAAGATGAAAAAACTTTAAAATAATTCATCAATTGTTAATCCTAAAGTATCATAGTTTACCAATGTATATTTATATAGCATAAGCACAGCAGATACACAGTTGGTAATAACAATGTTGTATCTATAATATAACAGAAGGTTTCCAGTACTGATAGAGGAACTGAGTAGGACAAAGTTATCCCTGAATGTCGGACTTCCAAGACACATTGTGTGATATCTAAGAACAGGTATCCCAAAAAAGCATTAAAAACTGATGCCCACCCTTGGGCTCTGTCATGATTGCCATGGACCTCTGCACTCCAACACACCTTCCTACACAGAGACCCATACAAGATCACCTTAACAGCAGTGTACTCCTGTCAACCTTCACTGACCCCATGCAAGAAACTGAAGATTATAGAAACGTCAAATGATTTTAAGGTAGGAAAGATCTTTTCTGAGGTCTTTAAACACTGTTGAGAGATGACTGAGGGCTCAGTATAAAACTATAGATGGGCAAGTGGTTCCTTCTTACGCTTCTCAAATTCATCCCATGAGGACAAATCTAAAGATACCCTGCATTTGTTGTACAGACATAGATTAAACATTCTTATCCCAAATCTACAAGTAACCTAATTGGTGGGACTGTTGTAATTATTCCACACAATTTCATCATGCTTACCTCCACATGAGAATGTTAGAAAGTAATAGGAATGTTAAAAAAAAAAAAAAAAATGATATGCTGCATCTACAGTGAAAGTCTCTTAAATGCTTATTTTGACCTTTTTAATTAAAGATTCAATTTTGCCAAAACTACAGATACCACAAGAAGAATGATCATTGAATCAGGAATTTGAATACAAAAATATTAAATAGGAAACCAATTCTCTCACATGTGAAGTGCCAAAATCTTGACAGTAAGGTGGAAGACTGTTAGAAAGAAGCATGAGGTCAAGTACTCAGAATGCAAATAATCCACCCAGACCTAGGAGTTTATATCCACAGTAACCACATTGAGATATTTGCCAAAGTTGAACTGCAGCTCAAGTTTCACAGAAAAAAAAAGCACAACGGAAGACATCCATTTAGACTTGAAAAGGGCAGCTTTAAAAGATGCAAGAGCAACATCTCACAACGAGAAACTGAATCTGCTTTAGTAAAGCACAGCTTTCCATGAATAATAAAGAAGTACCCTGATGTCCTATGAAATGCAGCTTAGTCATGAAGTCTATCTGAAACATTTGCTTACAACATTTGCTTTTGAATTAAAAAAAAAAAAAAGTCACAGGCAGCATTTAGCAAATAATCTAAGGCAACCACATACTACAGTGATAACCACAGGAAGCAAAACCAGAAGGACGTTCTAAGAAATGAATAGGCTAAAATACTTTTTCTTCATACTGCTGTAGTATTCAGGAGCCCTAATGAACCCAGATCACACCGTGCTAGACACTACTGTTCAGCCAATTTATAAACCAGACATGCCTCTCAATGAACAAGAGAAAGTACATGCTAATAATGTTATTACAGCATCACAACAGCATTATCTTAGACAGTGAGAAATGTGAAAGTTTTATATGCTTTCCTTATTGTTATTAAAAGTAGCACTGTTACCTTGGCAACTGCTGAACCACTTGGGAATTTGCTAAAGAAACCCAAATGTTACTTGTACTTGCACATTTGCAATCAATTTAGGGGAAACAATTGGGTTTTGATTTTTTTTTTTTTTTTAAATCACACATTTTTTCCTTATGAGGACTATGACTCTGCAACTGACTTCCCCCTCCCCCCCCATGTATAAGTGAATTCTTGGAATTAAGCCACATCTTGTCTTATTTGCACCCAAAGCAATCTATACTTCAGTATGCAATAAGAGTCTAGTAACCCACCTAGGTTATGGACCAGAAATACAATGACATCATCCACTACACACAGAAACACACATCAACAGGCATCACACCAGTCGTGCAGGGACTGGGAAGACAGACAAGCATTGCAACTGGAGGGCCACTTAAAAGGGGGAAAAAAAAAAAAGGGAATTGCAGACAGCCATTTTGTAAGTGTTAAGCATTTGGACAACACCCCTGGGAAACACAACAAAGCGTAGGTAAGGGCACAGTATCCCAAATATACTATGCAGCCAAATACGGCTTTTATCTTCATCAGTACTGTTAGTACACTGTATTTCCTCTTATCTTATAAGTAGATCCTGCTAAAGAAGGGTAAGAATTAGGTGCACAAAGATAAGACAGATCACAGGAGGATCAGTCTGTGAGATATAGTGACTGTATAGGATAGCTGTTTTCTTTCTAGTTTTCATCAACATATTATTTTGAGTACTATACATGCCAACAGCAAAGAAAAGCAGAATTCTGGGACAGGAAAGTTGGGATTTATCAGTACTTTGTGAAACACAACATGTCTATGGAAAAAGGGCACTGGTTTCAGATAATCTCCGTATCTGAAATAGAGAACCATCATACAAGAATATCCTAATCAAAATGCCTGTTTTTCTTAAAATAGGAACAGCCTAGGCAGGCTCCTTTATAATGTATCAGCTGTTCAAGGTATATTGAGTGAACTGGATTAAAACACAGAAGTTGTATAGAAATCTTCTCAATACACAGGATGAGCCCCTTGCTTCAGTCAGGCTTTTGGCATCTTAAATTTCTGCTGCCTCATCTGAGTCCTCAGGAGACCATCCTCCTTTCCATTACCTCTGAAGCTTGCCTGGGGTTACTCCTCTCATCACCATCCTGGGCAGAGTTGCTGCTACAGGCTGCCTACTTGCACCTCCCCAAATCCTCCATCCCTGCAAGCCATGCAGCAACCTGCCTGGTAACCCACAAGGGTTTCACCTCTCCTGGAGCAGATGTAAGGAGAAGATAAGCAAGCTGCAGCTCACCACCAGCTATCATAACAGGACATAATATACCATGCATGCCCTCAACTGAAAGCTAAAGAGCAAGCTGATAAGCATCACCAAATGGATTAGAGTTGCACATCTTCTCAGCTAAACTGCTGAGGGACATGCAGACAAAAGGATGCAGTTCCACAAAAGAAGCATTCTTTTACAAATGCTCTGCAGAATGAAAGTTAAGTTTGCTTTAAAATTAAGAACATCTATTTGTTCTGCTGCCTGTTTGTCATGCTACACTCAAGAAGCTCAACTTAAATCATAGCCAGAAGTATTCTTATTTTAAATGACTTTTTTTTTTGATACCTTTCCTGACAGAACTTATTGAAACCTGCCCTCCAGAAACCACAAACACTCAAGAGAATGTGGAAGACTAGAATTCAAGTGTACTCAAATACAAATTAATTGTTTCAATATGAATCTTGAATAACTAGAGTCTTTGTTATTGCTACTTCATTAAAAATTATGAAGGACAGACATAGAGCTGTTGACACATACACCACAGGACCTAGTTAAGCAAAGATGAAATAAATATTTAATATCAATTCACAAACTTAGTGAAAGTAATACCTGGTATTCCCTAGTATTAGGAACTGAACAATTTAATTTTGTTGTATAATAATTGAAATAATGAATGAATAATAATGTAATATAATAATTGTTGTTGATCCACCAACATACAGTACTGTATATTTGCTTACAAGCGTACAGCTCTGAGACAATGACTCAGATGCAACCTTAGCTTTGAATTCTTTTTCATTTAGATCTCTGAGACAATCACATGAGGGTCCAAGTATTTTATTAAGTTCTAACGCAGTCTTGTAAAAATAGTAAATGAGGAGTTTTCCCTAAGTTTGTTCGTGGAGATAAGGGAAGGCATTACTGGGTAGTGGGCTTTTTGGTTCTGTTGTCTATGAGGCTAATACACGCTTCACATCAAGATGAAACAGCATTCAGACTACTTTGTTAGGATGCTCATAATTCTCTCATGTCAATGCCTATGACAATTTATTCTGTCAGTCCTTCTCCTTTAGTATGACTCTTCTGTCAGTCAATATTCCTGTGTGCTGAGGATGTAGGGACAACAACCCCTTGACCTGAGGCTGCTGTTACCACAACGTCTACATATAACAACAGTACAGTCAAATCACTTTTTCTAAGAACTACAGTATTGGAATGGAAAACTTGACAGCATAGGGGAAGTAACATGAAGAACAGTCCTCTTCCAGAAAGAGTGAGAGGTTGAGAGAAATAAAAAATGGCACCAGGACAACTGCCCTGGAATAGAGATTGATAAAACGTGCTCACCAACTTGCACAGACTCAAAGAACTTTCCTAAGTCTGTTAAGTCTCAAGTGCTATGACGCACAGTCAAAACAAAAAAACAACACTGTACGACACAGGAACACCAACAGTGCCAGCAAGAAAATTCAACATGCAGGCAGCAAAACCTTATGACAACTTGTTACTGGGAGGAACAACTTTCAAAAGAGGGTTGGCACAGACTCTGCCAAGTGTCCCAGAGAAGCCTGCAACAAGAGGGAGAGAAGAACAAAGACTCACTGCTGCCTATTGAACAGCACTTCTCCCTTTGATCTAGATGAGATGCTCAGGGCCATGTTCTGATGCAAATTCCTGCAGTAGGAGCTAACTACAGCCCCCAGTCATCTGCCACAGCCCTCCAGCCAGGCATCTCTGCTGACTAGGCCCAAGGACTGCAGGCAAACTGATATTCTTTTCAAAGTCTGAGAGCAACATAAGTTATTAAGTTTTAAGAGCCTGAGAGGTATAGCACCTATGTGCAGCATTATGCCAATCAGGTTAGTGTTTTAGTGAGAGAGCACAAGGAGAGGCAGCCATTTTCCACTCTCCACATGCACCTCATAACAAGCACTGAGGCAAGATGGCTGCCATGTTCTGCTCAGAGTTTTGCACAACCAGGTGAATACAGAGTGAAGGAAATCCGCCATGAGTGCATTATGCTTGCATTTTAATTATTCATACTAACCTAAGTCTATTAGACTAGTACATTTACCCTGTATCACATAGCACCAACACAACACTCAAGGCAATTACATCTATTTACAAGATATAATGAATAAACAGCTTTTAGTGCACAACATCCAACTGCAGAGCTGCTATACACTCCAAGATCATCTCCAAAAAAGGGCCAAGAGGGGCACTGAGTGTTGTTCGCTCCACAGAGGTGAGCAGCTACCTTACAGAAAACACGTCATTGCAGGGAAGGTAATAATTATGGACTTCTACACTAGAGAGAACAACATGCCACATGTTTTTTGTTGCTCTAGCTCCATAGTCCCTTCCTGCAGCCGCTGCAATGAGAGGGCAGGAAGAAGGGTCACAGATGAGAGCAAAAAGAGTAATGTATTCCTTTGACCATTCCTTGCCTTTACAGCAAGATGCATGGCAGCATCTGCATTTTCTTCTCCAACTTTTCCAAATCTCCTACCTAAAAGCTGTTCACCATTAGGAGGACACTGCCATCTGCTAGTTCACCTTTCCATTTTATTCCAAAGTCCCACCAAGCGAAGCTGGTCATTCCATCATATTTCCCCACAGCAGCACAATCAGTTAAAACAGATCTCACCAAGCAACAGCTCAGAAGTATTTATTTTAAGAAAGATCAAACATATCAGCCTAACAGAAGAGGGAGCCTATCATTATGGATCAGGAAAAAAAATTCCCCTTGCACTTCAAATACGTGCAACCTTTACAGTGTTAGTTTAGGTGTTTTTTTGCTCAGGTTTTCTTCCTCTTTGCATCTCCATCCTAAGAGGAAACCAGGTTATTTAAAATAGATAGAAGCAGAAGTGTTTAACTGCATCTGCTTACAAATATATATGTATTCATTAAGCTCTGGCCACTACGCACAAGATGATTCATAGCAGCACTTAGTTTAAAAAGACTGTAGAGAGCTCTTGCTAACTGGTGAATGCAAGCAATTATCCAAGAGAAGAGCATAAGCAACTCACTCTTTGCCTCCGCATAGCTTATCAAGTTTATTTTGCACTGTTACATTTCTGTAACTTACATAAAAAAGCCAGCAGCTATTTGGCAATATTTACATCTAGAAACAGCAGTTTTATCATCTATGAAACATCAGGGCATCTGGATGCCTCAGGACATTGGAAACTTCTCACCTCCCACTAACCTGTCTGAAACTTGCCTTGGTCGTGTTAATTGTTAACCAAAAATAGATTTTAAACGTGTTCTTATATTTGGCTTGTCCTTCTAAAGAGAAGCATGAAGTTTATTAAAGATATCATATGAAATATTGAATGCTTGCACAGCAGAAACAAGCAGCATGGAAGTTCAGCAATTTTCCTTCTGTAGTGACATAACTGATCTAACAAAGCAAAATTCCTGATGACTTCACAGCCAAGCAGATATAAGCTGAATGACAGATCATTAAAAAAAAAAAAAAAGCATTCTCCAAAATCATACTTGAAAATTTGACTTTTCTCCTTAAAATAATCAAATGCAATCACATCTAACCTTTATGTAGTAGCTTATTAAATATATCACCTTTGAAGACTGACTTAAGGATACTAAAGTTTTGAATGCCAGCACTACAACTAGCTAATTATCTCATTGGAGGCCATCCTTCATTTACTGCTGTTATAGATCACAGAACTCGTAATCACTCAGGCCTCTCAGAAGCCTCAATTCATTCTTCTTTAAAAACCCTTTTTGTGGGCAACAGTCGGAAAGAACCAGAAATTGTTTGATGCTCATAGAAGTGTTCTAAATCTGTACAAGCCTGCATTACACATGGCAACAGCTACCCCTCATGAACACTTGAGGACTGGGGTCAAGAACAGGAAGGGTGTTAAGTTGGCAGCATTAGCTTTTTAAACATGGGTCTAATGGCTGCCATATCAAAACTGATAGAGAGCATGGACAGTTTGTTGAGATACACTTGAACCATGGATAAATATCTCTTGCTTTGTTAATATTCCACTTCAGAGGAAGATGAAAATTCATATTTTAAAGTTTGGAAGGAAGAAAAAGGAAAAGCTTGAGTTCAATGTATGGCAAAGCTTCCCCCTCTAAGCAAAAAAAAAAAAAAAAAAAAAAAAAAAAAAAAAAAAAAAAAATTCTGCCACTTACCTTGAACTCTACTTCAGAAGGAAGATATAGATTTCTTACTTAAAGAAGTTACCCTTCTTTAATCTCTCTAGAAAATGAAGAATCTTGTCAGGAGCTATAGCCTTAAGGGGAATTTTTTTTTTTTTTTTTTTTTTTTTTTTTTTTTTAAACTACTCATTTTTCCTCTTTCTTTTTAAATGCAATCAAGTCCAGCACACAAGAGAGCTTGTGTAGATCATAGAGAAGCTTGAGCTGCAGAAAAACATGTTCATCTTAACACCAAGGATGGTGGAACATCACACAATTTCATTGTCTGATATAAACAACAAGGCTAAACCTCACCTCCTCCTATATATTCAGTTGCTTGCCAAACACTGTGTTTTGCTGCCTCAGCAGTAGCAAAACACAGTGCTTCAAAGCTGTTTCAGCATCCTAGATCTCCAACACCTGTCCAGCCCTTGCAGAACACTCATTAGGCCATTTTTACAGTTGTGTTCTTAGAAGAAAAAAAAAGAAATCAGACTAAATAAGTTAAATTGGGAACTCCTCACAGGTGCCCTGTTTAAGATGCACTGGAAGTAATAGAGAAAGCAGAGATAAGAGTTCATTACACTCACAAGTAATTCAATCTGTTGGATTTCTCCAGAAGCCCAGGCAATCGGCACTAATGAGATAAAATTCTACAAAACAGTGATAATAGAAACAGACCGATTTTTTTTTTTTCTTTTTACAAGCATAACTGAAATTTTAAAGTTTGGCTCTGTGTTGCACTTTATATCTTTTTCTTAAATCAAAAGGCATTGTGAATATCCATGCTACAGGTAACTAGTTATGTGCTCAGTTTCTTTCATCTCAGAAACCCAAAAGGATTCTCACAATCAACCTACTTAAATCTAATTTAAAACAACAGTTGTAAACATTAATAGGTTTAAACCATAAACGTGATTTGCCTTGTACTTCCATTTATAACCAAATCTATGTTAATTCACAGTTGATAGCTAATTTGTGTTGTGTCAGAAGGAACCACAGATGTGCTCAATTACTGCGTCCAGTAAACTATCAAGATTGGGAAGACAATAAATCCCTAAAGAAACACTGTGTATTAGGTATGTATTTTAAGCATAAATTTAATTTCACCACAAAAATGAATTTACTCTCCAATAACTTAATATTTGGGAGTTCAATATACTGAGATAAGGGTACAGAGGAATAATTTTTACTCCTACCAGGCTGCTGCTAGCATTTGTTCTCTATGCTGCTCTTGTCCATCTTCTTCTTCCTTCACCTATAGATGGTCCAAAAGGAACAGCTATTTCTTGCCATCTTAAACACAAGATATTTTGTTGTTCTTCCCAGTTAGCCTGCACAGTGTCATTTCAAATCAATGTTTGCAGGAAACTGTTCAAAATTTTAATCCCAACAGGAAAAACCAAAGCTGGACAGAGATGTATTATGCTGATCTGAGACAGTTAAAAAAAAAAAATCTGAAAGCCCACAGTACCTATTAGCAATCTAAGAAGTGCAGCATATGAAGAACCACTTACAAAAAGGAAACGCTTAAGATACTTTTCAGATTACATAGTTATTATATACATATATACATTATATATACACATTATATATATATTATATATTATATATATACATATATATATACATTATATATATGCATATATAATATATACATATAAATTTATATATATTAATTAAATTCATATATATTTATATGTATATATATTATATATATGCATATATATAATGTATATATATGCATATATATAATATATAATATATATAATGTATACAATATTATTATGTATTTTAATATTATGTATATTAATATGTATACAAAATTATATATATATACACAATACTTACAAGATACTTGTAAACTAGAAGCAAGATCTCTATTTATAATACATAAGGGAAGCAGTAGAACATAAATCCTTCTTTTGCTTCTCCTTCTCATTACTTTCTATTAACATGCTCTACTTGGTGATGTTTCAGCAATAAGATTTTTTTTAACGAGTTAATAAAAGAAAAAAGCTACAAAAAAGCTTTGATTCTGAAGCTTTGGAGCAATTTAAAATATATTTTAAGTGCTTTTAATTGTTCTCTGTAGGTTTTTCAGAACGTTCAAATTTGAAAAAGTGATTAATGTAGAAAAGAGGCGTTACTTCAACCAGACAGACTATGCTGTAGCTGACAGCAGTTTGGAGGAGGAAACAACAAATATGTTCTCTCCAAAGGACACAATCAAACTATATATACAAGGCACATTTGTTCTGAAATGCAACAAATTTACACCAACCTTCCAGATATTACTCATTTAATTTAAGCAAACAATTAACAGCTTTTCAGTTCACCCTTCAACAGAACAGTCGGCTGAATCTTACATCTGAGAGGGTGGAAATGACAATTTTCAGAGGCCTTTGAACAAAGAAGTCATGTAATCTATTAAAAAAAAAAAAAAATCAGATAACAACTGAATTGGACATAAGTCTTCAGATTTGTTCATTATTTCTGTAGTTTATTCATCCCTTCTACTTAATGTTGGCACAAGAACAAGAAAAAAAGATGGGCCTACAGAGTACGTGCCTGTGACATGTTAGGAACAAGTAGTAGCAGACAAATACTTATAGACCAACAACATTTCAGAATTCTTAAAGAAAATCCTCATACACTGAGAAAGAAATAATACCTCTGGCCCCCCACCTCCTGCCCTAGCTTTTGCAGAATTGCAGCTACATAAGACTGTTCTGTATATTTATATGTTTCATATGCAGGCCACCCAGAATATTTACATAACCTACAAAAATCCATTTTTGCAAGTAACGCATTAAGACACACTCAAGGTAAAATTGAAGTTCTCTTATTAAAAAAAAAAAAAAGTTATTTCAAAGTGAAAAATTCAGCATTCTAAACTTTTCCTAATAATACTTTCTGCCTAATAAATTTCCATCTCATAAAAACTACACAAAACATTATTGGTACTGTCATAAGATGTCAAATAATTACAGGCTTATTTTTTTATGTACAAATTTAGAACTTAAATGTAGGCTTTCTAGGTTTATTTTCAAATTCATTTTGGTGATTTACCACAACTCTTTCCTAAGCTGGCCTCTAGTTAATAAGCCTTCACATATGGCCTGACTTTCTAAAGGGCCTATTAGCAAAGAAAGAAAGAAAAAAAGAAAAGAAATTCCATTACTGTTTTCGTGCTTTTTCATTGAACCATCACTGCATTTGCTTGCAATAACTCCAAAGGAGGATTATAAAAGTGCTTTCCCAGAACGTGTACTAAAATGAAAGGAGCTCCAAACCTGGAAAGTATCTGAAAAGGGCCTCTTATGAAGTGAATTCTCCCATGCAGCCCTTTGAAACGCTTTGCCTGGTGAAACTGCCGGGCCACCGCATACAATTAGCTATGACTGCAGCTTATCCCCAATACTTTCAGCAGCCCATCGCAGCAGTAATTAGTAAAAGCCTTACTACACATCTTCGTATTGGTAACAGATCTGTTTGCAGAATCCTACTTCAGTACAGAGCAAATCTAAACAATTTTCACTTTCTTAACATATCTTCACTGCACTTGGGCTTTTGAAGAGCCACGTGTTTGCTACTTCTCTGCAGTACAGCTTAAGCGAGCTCTCCAGATATTAAGGCTTCAGAGATAAGTATTGTGGTTCTGTTTAACAAACTGAAAATGCTTCCTATTTGTAAACAACATGAGGGTAAACTGAGCCTCCCTAAAAAAAAATAAAAATAAAAAAAAATAGATATTCATTCACTGTGTGTGCTAGGAGATACAAATGAAGTAAGAGTAAGAAGTACCATCTGTACTGTTTACCATTAGAGAAGAACATAATAAACACTACGTGATTTCAAAATGACCAGACAGAAAGAACACATCAGAAGGGATCAAAGGGAAGAGTTGGGAACAAGAGTTTCTATATCAAGTTGTAGCAAAGACAGTGATGTAGCAAGTCTCTATTTCTCTACGTTGATGCTATTTATTTTTAAGAACATTTCCCAACCAACTTCTTAGAGGGATTTACTTGAACAAAGTAGTTGTGCATCACCAGCTACCCCTATCACTGAGAATCCTAAATCTCCTTATTGCTTTATTCTTATGCATGAATAAATTAAAGGAAGACAGAAAACATTGTCAGACACGCAAGAACCCCTGAAGACCGTGAATTGAACCAGAAATCCAGAACAGAATGAGGTCCCTGCACATTTTCAGTGTTAGAACCAAAATCTGAAGGAATGCAACAATACACCTTAAGCCACATTACTTCGGGGAAGAAAATAAACAAAACTCCACTGTTTGACAGCCACACAGCATCTAAAAAGCAGAACTGGAAAATCTACAGAGGTTGAAGAACTGCCAAGGGAAACAGTGGAATTTGCTGGAAGCTTTGAATTGCAAATGTAAGGGGAAATCCTCTTCTGGAAAATATATTCACTCTATATTCAGAGCACATGAATGCCAGAAGTAATCTGACACCTCTCTTTCACCTTTTATTTTCTTACCCTCTTTTCCTAACTCACTACTACACTCTTGCTTCTTTTTCATTAACCAAGCATTGTCATTGCTGCAACTTCACTGCAAGAGAACGTCTGCCCTACAAAAAGGAAGGGCTCAGTTTTCCTCAGGGGACAGAGAAAGCCCTGAAAAATTTCTCACATCAGGAGTTGTCCCACAAAGCTCTTGCCTTACACACATATTGCTTTTTGCTGCCAACATGTAGCTCCATTTGTTTTATCATTATTTAGGCTATCCATCAGAAACATCTCACCCTTGTAATGGAAAAGGCCAGGAATGATCCTACAAGCTCTGGTGCTGCATGGCACCATTACTGGTGCAATCAAGTCCCTAGCACCAGCTGAAGCAGGTTGGAAAGCTCCAGGAAGCAGGGAGAATCCTCAGTACAAACCCCAATGGTAGTAATTCAAGCCATAAATATGGATATACGTAAATGAAGCTTAATCTCGTTATCTTTACAATCTTACTGTCCAAAAGAATTAAGATAAAGAGTAAGCTCCTTCCTCAACAAGACAAGTAGTATGCTTTCAAGCACCATTAAGTACACACCCACAAATTCATCCTGCACCAAAGAAGTTAACAATAGCCTTCACATTATCATCACTAACTGCAGAGTTCTTAAAACACAACTAGGCATTCCAAAACTGCAGCCCAACACAACTGCACATGTGTTTCCCATCAGTGACTAATGGTTACCTTTTCACTGTGAAACCTTGTTTTCAGATTTTGACAGTGCTTGGAGATGGAGGGCCAGTACAGCTTTCAGCTGCTGCATTTGTAGGACAATCAGTTATGGAGTCATATAAGCACATTGTAGGCTTTATCACATTTGTAGGCACACAGTTCATTAAGTTGTACTGCAGTATTACTTCCCCTATAAATGATAAGTCCCACACATAGTTTTGGCTAAATAAGTTTAAACCAAGTACCTGGAACTTTGTCTGTGACTCCCCATGAAAGTGGAGTGGAAGCACAAAGCGCCTTGATGTTAGGAACTAACCGACTGCCCTTGGGAGATAGTACAGAACACCCCAATCAAAATAGACCACCAGAAAGACATCTGTAGACACACCACTCCTTCCTTTGCCCAGCCACATCAAGAAAAACAGAAATTAAGTTCACTCCTACTTTCACAAGCAGACCAGGGAAATGTGCTCATAGCAGGGACAAGAAATGGGACTTACATACGTACCAGTAATCAGACCTATATTAACTAGATATTATTGTCTGCTTTTGTGACCAGAAAAACTAGGATGCAATTGCATCTGTTGAAAATATCCTACTAAAGTAATTGAAGAAGGTGTTCTTTCTACTTACCTAACAAAATATGTCCGTACATTAAGAGAGGAACCAAGATGCCAGGAGCTACCTTAGCCACTAAATTCTGAAAACCTTTCTTGTTTTTAAAAGAGATTCAGAGAAAAGAAATCTGAATGCTGTTGGGGGAGAAGCAAGAGAACTTAAACCTCTACAAATTTTTCTCTACTATTCTAAGTTCCTAAACTGGGACAGAAGAAAATTACTTTCTGGAATAAGAAAACACATAGCCAGCTTCTGAGAACATTACATGTACATGATTTTTCTAATCAAACATTTTAGGAGATTACAAAGAAGCTTACAGAGTTTTCACAGCACATACATTTTAAATTACAACAGGCTCTGAAAATACCTATGCAGAGCATCTCTCCATACCACACTAGAGAAAAAACCTACAATTCTTATCTAGGTAGATTAAGCATTCATCAGTCTTCAAGCAAAAAATATTAATTTCACGTGCCAAAGATCAGAGAGCCGCAAGCTATACCCTATTGTAGGTTCAATTCACCTTCCACATCTTAGCTTTCCCCAAGATCAGCAAGAAAGAAAACTCCAACCCCTCTCTCTATACTTAGCACACAAATACCCGATAAGGAGAAACAGCAGCAGACTTGACTCTTCCATCTAGTGGTCCCTTAGACAACCTCTGCCCCTGCCCCCCTTTTGGCTAGGGCAGCAGAGCTACAGCAGCTGCTTCTAATCAGCTTCTCAGTCACAGCTGAGGAAAGTAATTAAGCCCTTCATTAGTTCTTTGCAGAGGATTGCTTCTAAGGCACACCTGTATTGCATCTCATCACCAAACACCAAATAACCTGTGTGAGGTATGGAGAACATGACTTTCATCACAGTCTTTAAATGTTAAACCTCTGTGAAGCAGCCACTTTTCTACAAGAAAGCCTAACAAAAGGCACAGTTCTGGCCACAGCAAAATCAGCTTTGCTCTATTCACTCACGATGAGAAATATCAGTTCTTCATGTATGCCTGTATAGGCCAGGATCCAAGGTGCATGTGGGCCACTATTCTCCTTCTTTGCTCGTATCAGCATTACACCAATCTGAAAGCTAATCATTTTCTATTCAGTTACACTTCCACCCAAATATCTTAAAGTGCTTCTCAAACAATTAATTAACCTCTATGTCCCCCTGCAAGGTGTGCACATGTAGGCAGAGGAGTGGGTTTGTGTGAGAATTACAAGCCGTGCCAGGGAGCAGCTGGAAGGCAGCACAGCTTATTCCTCCTCTTCGTTCTAACCCCCTATGCCTGCAGAGTGGCTGCGTATGGCCCAGTTTATAGATGACGGAAGCAGACATTGGGAAATTGCACATCATAAACCACGGATATGGCACAGCCAAAAAGCAGGTCATAGTGCATTGGGGATGCAGCTCTAATTAAAAATAATAAGGCAGGTCTGTGCTCTAACTTTCCCTGTGCTTCTGCTGAGGAGGATGAAAAAGAGGGTTGGTATTTCTGCAGCAACAAGGCTGCATTCTCAGCTTCTTCGCCCCTAAGGAAGACTTCAATTATTTGCTCTCTTTTTTTTTTTTTTTTTTTTTTGGAAGCACTGAAGTCCTCAGATAAAATTGTGTCTGTGTGCCAAATTTTGTTAGGCAATTGTTACAGTTGGAAAGATTAACATGGTGGAAGGGCAATACAGGAACGTAACAGCAAAGGGACTAGTACAAATGGAATGGTATTACAAAGGAAATGTGCTCACCCACCTGTGAAGATCTAGGCTCACTAGTAAGACTCCACAAAGGAAAGATCTCCAACTAGAGATCCTTCCCCAGTGGCAGTCAGCCCTTACATTAGGTCTAAGAGGCGCAGCCAGGCTGCACCCCTTCCACTCACACAGCTGAATTGCCTTCACCTGTGCTCCCAGGGCTGACCAGGTCCTTTCCCCAGCTGCTCAATCACCTTCAGTTCAGGCCGTGACTCAACAGTTCCCATACAGCAATCTATGCACCTTAACAGCATGTAACAAAGCATCTCTTCCAAAAAGTTGAACACTGTGCAGAATAGCACAAAAGACTTTAGGAAAAGTATTACACTGTCAAAGGAAAATTCAGGAACTCTGATGTGAATTCAGCAGGATCCCTGAGCAGATCCCACATCACGAAGCTGCCATCCTGCAGCTCTGCACTCTGCAGCACAGCCAGGTCTCTGTCTATTCTCATCTTAAGGAACCAGTTCAGCTCTGATCCTGCAGACAGCTTCTCTCCTGGTTTGCTACGTTGATTTTCAGTTTCAACACCCTGCTCAGGACCCGGGCTGAGCAGCCTCAAACATTTTCCTGCTTGGGAGGGGACTTAATTCAAGGTTGTCTTTCCTAAGTATAACTCCTACTATCGTAACTCAAAAAGATAACATTATCCTCTAGCCTGTGGATTTTCACATAACTCTTAAAAATGAAAAAGAGGATTTCAGCTGCTTTCCTTCCAGCTCCCATTGTCTTTAGGCTCCTGAGATATATTTGTTAGGTAATGCAAGATAATCGCCAGTTGTCGAGATAATTGTCAATTGTCAACTACTCCAGATAATTTCTATGTTTTCAACCTTTGCTACATCCCTGCATGCATACAGATGTTTAGGAACTGGAATATAATGTGTCTTTTTTTGTTTGCCATTACATGGGGCAGGATGCAGGTGTGGGAAGGGATTTCCAGCCAGCCTGCTTGTAGCTGTAGTACCCTTCAGCTTTTTATTTTTTCTGTGCGTATCTCTCAGCAGGCTGCCAACAAAAGACGAAATCAAGTGGCAGACTGTGGGGCAAATGCATCCCAAGCGTTGTGCTGCAGTGCTATAGAAACTTCACTTTGGTTGTTCTTGTGCATCACTGTAAAAGATGGGCAAAGCAGTCCAGCCAGCCCCAATGCTCCAACTGCGTAGTCCTGCATTTTCTTCAGATTTTCCCTTTCGAAAGGTAATTTACTTGGACAAAGAGGTGTCTTTGTCTCACCCTCGGTTATGAAATTCAAATGACAGCCCTTTGCCTTAGGTGCTGCTTCTGCTTTTCCTCTCTGCTTCTTTCATTTCTCCTCCCTGCTGTTACACTGGAGTGAATAATGCATTTTTTAGAGAATTTCCGTGGATTAAGTTTCCAATTAATTCAAGTCAGTTTTAAAGACTTTGCCAGTTCAGGTTGCTAAAATTCACTAGGAATTATTGGAGCAGGCTGGGGGGGTTTCCTATAAGTTTTTCTCCAGATTAACTACAAGAATATAGTGGAAAGAAGTTATTCATTTTTACATGTGAGTGTATACCATCAGCACGCATAGGATTTGTTTCAGCCCAAACTGAATGCGCAAATTACACTCCCTTCCTTTCTAAAAGGCCCAGACATGGTTTCACACCAACTGACAGTGGTAGTAATTAATGTGGAGGACCCCTGGGGTCTTTTAACCTCCTTTCTCAGCTTTTGATGGCTGAGACAGCCACAACCTGTGTGCCATTTAACTATCTATAAAACAGAGGGGTAAAAAGCATTTAAACACGACACTGAGTTTTCTTTAAACTCTCTAATGAGCTCTAGATAAAGCGCCAAGACTTTTACTGAGGATTTTAAGAAATGCTTTTTTCCCGTCAGTTGTTCTCCCTGGAACAGAAGAGTATTTCTGTCTTCTCATAGACAGACAAACTCTAGGAATAGCTTCCACAAAAACCAGGAGAACTGATGGTGTGCAGTAGGACCATACAGTAAAGATGTGCTGTACGACCATTTTATCCCTTTCATCAGCTTGGTGGTTGTCTCTCTTCATCACCAAGATTGTGACAAGTGCTTTCCCTTTGTTTGTTTGTTTGTTTGTTCATTTACTGCAAACCTCAGGACAATTCAGCATTATTTGTTCAATTTTATGGGACTTTGCTTAACTTATCACTAAGAGAAGTAGTGATAACTGTGGTTGGACCTGGGGTTAGGAACTCCATTTTGCCACCAAACTGTAATACTGGGCAAATCACACAATCTTATCCCAGTACTCTTTGTGCTACTTAAGAAAGGAAGCATCCCCCTGGCAAAGCATTTCAATATCCTCTAACAACGGTCGGCCAGGGAGAATTTGCTTTTAGCTTTATTTTCATTTCCAGTTCAGAGATTTCAAATTGCCAGTATAGAGGTAGCTTACTGCTAAACACTGTAAAATATTGTATATTACAAAGTAACCTCCCCAAAATACATACATTAAAGACATGACACAGATGCAAAATAATGCACTCATACCCTTGAATTAAACCTGCCCGTACCAGAGGTCTGCCTGATAGACAGACCCCACTCTGCCTCGTGTCTGTGCTGCATGGCAGGAGATGCTCAAGCACAAAACATCAAAAAATATGGGTTTCACCTGACAGCCCTGAACAAAACCATGCCAAGGGCAGCAGTTCCCTACACTGCCACCCAAGCTCCTTCGCAGCACCCTGGGCTTTGTGGTGTCCATCTGGGTGTCTGCTCGTGCATGACCACAAAGCTTCAACCTGTCAGATTCTCCATGCCAGTAAATGGAGTATCAGGTGGAGCAAGAGCTACACAAGAAAAAGGTACACACCTTCACTTCTCTCCCTGTTTTGTCGAGAGCCTGAAATTCCTCGTTAAGGCTGGAAGAAGAACGCAAGAATCTTTCTAAAATATAGCCATCTCTGGTTAATGATGAGAACAGAGAAGCAGTGCTCTAAGCTCTATATTCCTTTTATTTATACAATGCTCTGATTTACAGAAACTGCTTTATAGAAAATTTTGACACAGCCTCTCCCTGGAGATGAGGATAATTTAAGATTCTGTATCTGAAGCTAATTAAACATAAGATACAGCAGGTGAATAAATTGATTTTCCCATTTTGTGGTTTTGAGAAAAAGAAAATCAAGAAAAAAATGGAACAGAAAGGAAAGCCACTGCCGTTCTGGCAGAATTATTTCATTAAAAAAAAAGTTAGCTATGTCTTCCTACTCAAAGTGAAATGTTTTGAAAGTCTGAAAAGCTTCCAGCTATAAAATAATATGGTTTTATATGCTAAAATGCTATCCTCCCTCAGCTTCTAAATTTTGGCTGAAACAATTCCCCAAATTTACCCAAATTTCTGAGTATTTCAGTCTCCAGGAACTTCATTTTCCAGTGAAGTCACTTTACTTGGAAAGCTTTTAAACTTTTAGTCTTAATGTCAGAACAACTACTATGCAGTGACACAGTCAAACCATCTATTATTTATTTATTGTGATCTACACTTTAAAAAGTGTTTCGTGTTCTGACTGTCCAATTTGAGATACCTTCCTGAAATCTTATAAGAAATTAGACCCAGCTGACCCGTGCCTACACGTGTGTTTTGGAGGCAAGCCACCCCACCTCAACCCAGGCGTTTATGCTCCACATATCAAACCAGCATACAATCTTGTTTAATTCAATTCAGAAAGGAAGAACTAGAATTTTGTCTTCCAGTGTGAACCCCTTTATAGGGATATAGGGCTTGAGCCAGTAGTTAACTCTTTGGGCAGCTTCACACCACAGTGCTGAAATGTACTCCAGGAAACCATAATAAATTTGTTCTGAAGAAAAGCCTCCAAAATACATGCAGTACTGCAGTGGTACTGTACTAGATGCAGAATTCTCAGCAACAACTTCTTTAATCAACTGATCTGCTCCAATTTCACTGATTTATTTGCGAATGTGGCCATAGCATGAAGACATCTCATGGTGAACATCACAAAATTCTAACAAATCACAAGGAGTTCCTGAAATTAAAAGCAATAAAGGAGAGCAATTTTCAAGATAAATTGAAATAAAACAGGAAGGATAATGCAGTAAACTCATGGAATTATTGAACTTATATTTCTTCATAGTGGTTTCTTGGTCAGGGCAGGGCCTAATAATGTCCTGCATTAGTATTAAGGTGGAGATGTCTCAGTCACACTTTGCGGTGACATTAGGCAATCTTTGCATAGAAAACCAACTTTGCTGCTAACTAATTTCAACAAGAGTTCTACCAGCAGAGAGGCTGCAAAATCAGACTGCATCTGAGAAGCAGAAAATGCCATCGCTTTAATAGTAAAGTATTATTTCTGGTTTTTCTGAATGTTCCTTTAAAAGTTAAAATAGTGACTGTGAATGCAGCTCAGTATTTTTAATGTGACGTCACACAGCAGAATCTTGACTGGAAAAAATCTATGACATCATAAGTATTCATTACAAATCCACTAACTGAAAATCTACCAAAAAATTTTGGAGCAATTATGTTGGCATAGCACTGTAATTATGCCAACATCTCAGTAAAAGAAAAAGAAAGATGTTACTCATCTTTATGCCAAAACATTGATATAACAGTGAAGTCTACCACCAAAGGAAGACTTTTTAAGACGCTGAAAAAGTTTGCAAAATCATCAGCTGAGGTCCTGACATAAACTTGAGATCAAAAGGGAGACATTGTAGATGTCTTAGCTACACCCAAAGTTTTTAGTGCAGATATGATGAGATACCACGGCAGGCTTTGCTGTAATGCAGTCCTTGCATTTTCAGGTGAGACCCCCATGGATGTTGGCGGAGAAGAGAGAGTACATCAGTCAGGTTGTATGGAAAATGATCTCTGGCAGCTCAGCCATCCAAGAAGTTTGGTTATAGCTCATCCTGATAATCCTGAAAGCTTTATGCCACTAAATTAATGGCTAAACCTCAGTTTCTACAACATGTAAAAATGAATCAAGAGAAAAGTTGGCATCTGAACAAACTTCCATGCAAAGGCATGGAAGCTGCATAAAAGTTGAAAGTCCTCAGGAGTTGTTTTCTGTCTGTAGTTTGTTTTTGTAGCTTACAAAAAATTTCAGCTGAGCTTCACTTCTACCACAGAAGTGCAGTTTTCTTCATTTACTTTTGTCCAGTAAATGTGTATGCATGAGTGAACGCATGGAAGCAGCAGTGAAAAATAAGCTAATTCTAGCTAATGTGGGAGTCCTAACCAGCAAAGGAGATCTCCTTCAGCATCAACATTACTGTTAATCCTCTCTGCATTTCCTGTAGAACTATGACTATGAACCAACAATTTCTTCTTTTTTTGTTTATCACATTGTGAAAAAAACAGACAAAATAAGTTAGAACTAAAATGTCTTCTAATTAAAGCTGTATTGTTTTCTTAGAAAAGTTACAAGGGCTGCCCCATGATTAGACAATGAGCTGCCTAAATAATAAATGCGTGCTGCCAGCCAGGAGAAGTCACACATCCAATCCTTTAGGGTGACACAACTCCTTGCAAAGTGAAAAGCGCAAAGCCTGGATAACACTTAAGTGCTATTTTAAGAACTTCTGTACTGAACAAGTTGGATATGCAGTGGGTAAGTGTCCCATAGAGCCTTACTGTTTCGGAAGACAAATCTTCAAGTACTGCAGAAGACACTTTGAAGCGCTTTAGACAATAGAAAGTATTGAAGAAAATAAGAATGTCCCTGCCTCAGGATCTGATCCAACACTGAGTCTGGAGTTCCGCTTTTCAAACATGCTATTAATTCACCCATTAGCAAGTTCCACTAGCCTCTCTCTGTACCAAAGTTAAATGTAACCTTTCATTCCTGGAGCTGCAGAGAGGGCTGCACTGCTGGTAATGGTAAGCCCATCGGCCTGCTGAAGTTCTATAGCCATAATTCTGTAGCTCAATGCCAGATAATATTATAATACGATTTCTGTACTTACTTTGTACCATTTCAAATACAAAGCAGGCATGTCTCCTACCATGTCTCATAAAACATGAAACCAGTGTTTATGCCTGACAACCAAAGAGACCTACAGAATGTTTACGGTTTGTTTTTTTGAGAAGTAGAAATTTTTACCTGCAGAAAGATAATGAATTAAGTAAATCTAATGAGATTTACAGTCCCGTATTTCAGGGCCAGAAGATTTTATGGTTTCCTCTGCAGTATCATGTCACCTTCCTGAGTCCCCTAATCCTCCAAGCACATGCTGGAAGAAACTCTAGTTTGGGGCAGCTGGAATGAATGTTTTGGATAAAGCTTTAGTATTGGCTACCAAAAACTTGGGTCTTTTCCTAAGTGTTCTTGAAAACATGAGCAAGTGCTCTTGAGACTATTCCAAAATCAAGTTTATTTACTTTAATGATTAGAATTAAATGTGCAGAGAATGGTTCTTGCACGATAGGGTGGGGGTGTTGTACAACAGAGCAGCTTTCAACATTTATAAACCAAACATAAGGGCTGTATCCATAACAAACCTCTCTAAATTCCTCAGGATGACGGTATTTGCCGAGTATGTAACATACCAGATCTCCAGCTCATGCTCGCACCTTAAGAAATTGATCAATACTAAACAGTGAATTTTCCTGTTATTCTAAATAAGCTTTGTTCTTGACAGGGTGTAACATATTAATCGAAGAGTACAGGATTTTCATAATATTAAGTAATGCTGTGAAGTTCTGCAGTTTTAGAGCTTACCCTTTTAGCTGTGCAGGAGGCAAGCTGGATCTGGGGGCTGGGTAGGACAGTTAGAGAAACCCGTGTAGTCAGTAGGAATCATGGTGGGTGTTCCTTCCTGGAGACAATTTCACATGCACCACATCTGGGCATATTGCTTAAGTAATGAACAACAGAGGGAAAATGGACTCTTGAAGTTGCAAGCAGGTACTGGAAACTCTACTTAGAACTACCTTTCATGACCCAGTTTGCAACTGAAGAAAAACATATGCTGATAGAATCATCATAAATGTAAAAAAAACATATATCTAAATGCCAGACTAAGATGTACTGTCTAAATGCAGCTTAACACAGCTTTCCAAGGCCTTAGGAAAACAACTGTGTCAGTCTCTTTCATGTGTGAAATGAAACACCATTCATTTTCTTCTGAGAAGGATATTCAGGGAGATGAGAGGATCCGTATGTTCCTAAAGATGGATTGCAAATTGTAAACAGTACCTATGTGATAGGCAATCATTGCAAGTGTATACATTATTTTATCTAGTATTGTAATTGTGAAAAGTGAAGGTGATAATATTAATCAGGAGACAAGGACACAGAAGTTCTGACAGAAGAACTGGATGGCTGAAATGTAATGCTCAGTGAGTGTTGCAGGAAATCTCTTTTCTTTCTGGAGAGGGAGGATGCTCACAAAAAAATGAAGTACTGAGGTACATCCTAAGAGATACACATTCTGACGTTGTTCTAAAACTTGAAGACTAAAACGTTAACGTGTATCTGTGTATGTATATGTATATGTATACTAAAATAGGAATTATGCTTTTCCAGCTTAAGTGTACCTTTCCTATCATTGTACATCCTCATCATAGAAATCACCTTCTTCATGAGAAGCAAACTATGGCCCTTGTTGCTCTACAACAGAACTCCTCCGCTTAGAACTAGCAGCTCCCTTTTCAAGCATCAGCTTCATAAAACAAGATATATATATGACTCCACTGTAATGGCTTTTATTAGCCATTAGGAGTAAAAATATGAAGCAAATACAGGATTGTGTCCAATTCGCCTCAATTCTGGTAGAAAATCAAAATGATTCAACCAAGTTATTAAATGAAATAATGCTGAAATAATCACTGACTGTGGATAATTTTTTTTAAATATTTGTTTCGTGGCTTAAAATAAACAGTAATAAATAGAAGTTTAAGGTTCCTTCTTTCAATGCTTCATAATGGAAAACCCCAAAATTGAGAAAATGTTTTCATCAAATTTAACAAATAAAAAAACTCCTAATTTTAATCCATTGACAATCTCCAAGTCTAACAATGAAGCAAAGCATCCATAATTCTGTTTAACTCTGCTTGATGTGAAGGCTTTATTTTGTGATCATTTTAGTGTATAAACCCTGATGAATAATGGAATTTTCGAAAAAGAACCCCTGTTGAGTCAAGCTTCATTGACATCTGACTGGTAGTCCAAAAGCCTGCAGAGAGGGTCCAAAGCAATGCATCACAGCCTCCCAGCAGGTCATTAAGGCATTACCCAATTAGAAAGCAAGGCTACGGGGCGACATTGTTCACAGCAGAGCAAACATAATTGATTTTTATTTCAACTGGGGGGAGAACCTCCTTACTGAAGAGCTTTAGCATAATTTCTTATTTAGGAGAGGTTTAAAGAGATTTGTGCTAGAGTATTTAATTCCAAACCCTGGGACAGTCTCTGGCAGTTGTATAAATTAAGGGGCAGTTGACTTCACTCATTCATATACAGAATAGAGACTCGCCTGTTGCTCAAAAGTAGCATGAAAATTTCTGAGCAATGGCATCCAACACCAGCTGTGCAGGGCATAGTGCTTGGGCTCCCACAACCTTTATATGGTTCATGCAGCCAACAGCAAGCCAGCTTCCTACTTTAAGAGTCATGTCCTATGCATTTTAACATGCTAACACGCTAGGCAGTCAGGAGCTCCTTAAGAGCGCTGTGCAGATGGAATTTTCTCCTGAGACATCTTTATCACTATCTATCTCCTCTTCATTTTCATCTTTCCCAATTGGAAATTTTTGATCCCCTTGTTCATGGGCACGATGGGTAGGAATGTGCGGAGACAGCCAGCTTGCAGTAAGAGGGGCTGCTAATGAACGACAGCTCGAATTCTCCCAATTTACAGCATCACCGTATCAGTGGAAAATGTTACCTCTGATACCTCTCATAAGAAACCTGCATTGCCACTGCATATGATTCACATGATGCCTTTTCTCATTTTAAACCACATAAGACTGAAAAGTCCTTCTAAAGACACCAAGCTCCAGCTCTTAAACAAAACAGATCATAAATCATACAAAGAACACTTATTTTAATTTACTAACAGTGTTTCAGTGGCAATGAGTAACTTTTCAGAAGAGGCTTTTTTTTTCTGTAGACTTTGCATTTAAGGTCCACTTGAGAACACAGAGCTGGAAAATGCTATAAAATCCTCACTTTTTACAAGACCCAAAGCAACACAACAAAAATTTTTACTGGAAATATTTGTAGATTACTATCTCTAAACTATTTATACAGTAGACTTCAAAAAATGTATTTTCCTGTATTCCTTTTACTTCAGAGCAAATTAATTGCTATTTTAAAAAACAGAATTTTTCAGCTGCAAAGGCATCAGTCCAAGAAGCAGTGAACTTCATGTGCTGTGTCTATACCCAAGAATCACGTGATTCATGACTCTAATTTTCTGTTTTCCATCACGTTTCCAACAAAAATAATTATCATTTTCAACTTGACGTATGCCTTAAACACTCAGTTTTTATTCTTAGTTAAAGAAAAACATTGAAAAAAAATTTACATGGCATTTTCAATTCCAAGTCTGCAGCAATACAGTGACAATTTTATTCCCCTAAGTTGTTCACAGCACTACTCTATCGCAGTTAAGTGCTACTCTGAAATACTAAGAAAGCAAAGATATGGTGTAAATAATTTTTATAAACACTTATGTACTCAGATACATCACAAAGCTACTAGCAGCAAGGGCAATTTAGCAGTCATCTGTCTTAGCACAGCACTTTGAGCCCCAGGCACAGATTGCCACCCCTCAGTGTTAGTCACGAAGCCAACACACATCAAAGAAGCAATCACTGCCCCTGAAAACTTCCCCTGTAAAATTTATGCTCAAGACCAGCTGTTGATGAGTTTATCCATATATTCACAATTTTGTTCCCCTTTTTTAATGTTAGGAACAACATCAATTTTTACTGTTGTGCACATAAACACGATTATAAAATTTCAGCAGTGACAGCAATATACCATGCTGCTGCTTAGTCAAGTAGCAATGGGCCTAATGAGCTTCTCTGAGGACTGCCAAGGCACATCCAGTGCCCAGCTCACAACAGGACTGCCTTCTGTCTTTCTCTTGTGTTAGAAGATCTATGGCTAACACCAGCTTCTGTAGACATTTTACCACAGATAAATTTACTGTCAACTGGCAGTCAGTAGGGTTATTCAAATACACACGTTTATATAACTGACTGAAGGATCTGGTTCTTTCACGACATGAATACTAATAAAAAGAACGCCACATTTGAAATATTTGTGACAGAAACCATCAGTGCATGAAGCACTGAGGCCGTTTGTGTTAGTTGTATCTACTTGCTTGCTACTACTACTGCTACTACTACTACGCTTGCTACTTCATACTCTTCCAACTACAGCAATTTCTGGTAAACGTTCATTGTTCCTACCAGCAAACCAATAAAAATACTGCAGAGCCATCAGTACCACAGGTAGTTTGGTAACGAATAAGTTAAAGCCACAGATATCCAAAGATGGGTCAGGCTTAAGCCGTGCCTTACCTATCATGAGGTATCATTACCGTGCCTTACTTAACATGAGCCAGCAGTGCGCTCTAGCAGCTCGAAAGGCAAATGGGATCCTGGGCTCCATCAGGAGAGGGGTGGTCAGCAGGGACAGGGAGGTGATTGTCCCTCTCTACTCGGCTCTTGTGAGGCCCCATCTGGAGTACTGTGTCCAGGTGTGGAGCCCTCAGTACAAGAAAGACATGGAGATTTTGGAAAGGGTCCAGAGGAGGGCGACTAAGATGATCAGGGGGCTGGAGCACCTCCCCTATGAGGACAGGCTGAGGGAGTTGGGCTTGTTCAGCCTGGAGAAGAGAAGGCTGCGGGGCGACCTCATTGCAGCCTATCAATACCTGAAGGGAACCTACACCCAGGAGGGGAGTAAACTCTTCAAAAGGGCTGACAATAGCAGGACTAGGGGAAATGGATCCAAGTTGAAGGAGGGAAGATTTAGGTTGGACGTTAGGGGGAAGTTCTTTACAAGGAGAGTGGTTAGGCCCTGGAACGGGCTGCCCAGGGAGGTTGTGGATGCCCCGACCTTGGACGTGTTCAAGGCCAGGTTGGACGGGGTCCTGGGCAACCTGATCTAAATGTGTATGTTTGGTGGCCCTGCTAGGCAGGGGGGTTGGAACTACATGATCCTTGAGGTCCCTTCCAACCCGGGTGATTCTGTGATTCTGTGATTCTGTAAAAAACCTATTATCTGAGTTAGTGGCCCTCTACCCTTCCCAGTTTGTGATCCTCTTTTTTTTTTTTTTCTGGCTGTAATGAAGCCCCCCAAGCATAGAATACTAAACAACTTGGTTTTTTAGGCTGGTTATACTTGTCATGTACCCCTTAGAATCCATCATCAACAGTGGGGTTTGTAGCTCCAAGTTTAGCCACCACGGGTCAGGTGGGTACATTTAAAGTACAAAAAGTAAGAGTACAATGGGCAGGCCAGAGAATGTGGGAAGAAAGATCTCATGTGCTAAAAGCCAGACGTGGGTAGAGGATAACACCCTTTCCAGGCTGTAGAAGAATAAATGGAACAGTTTACATCTGGAATTCATAGGTCTCCTGACTTAATGAAAATAGGCAATACTTGCTTTTGTATGGTAGGTTAGAGTGTTTGGATTTGTAATGAGGAAAGTAAGTGTAGCATACACTGTACATTGCCATGTTCTCCCACAGGTGTGTGATGTGTGGGCTGGAGAAAACGGACTAATTTTAGAACTTTCACCTTGTTAAATGTTTCTGGATTTTAACTTTGTAATAGGAGACATGCTGATACTACAGTCCTTGAACATTCCTCACCAGTGAGAAAATAGAGGGAAATGGTCTGAGAATTCAGTACTTAAAATGATAACTATAAATTATACTGTAACTTCAGTCATTTTAAAATGCTTATTTTACTGGAGAATGTAGAGCAAGGCTGTGTTTTTCTCCAAGGAAGAAATGCTGTAGTTCACCACAGTAAATCCACATGCTGGCACTGAAGTTCACAAGCAACCATTATTTAGTCTATAAAATCCTTCCATAATATTCAGTAAATTGTGTTGTTGAATTCTTAAAAAGAAGTCTTGGAAGACCATTCTAAGTCTGCCATTTTACATAGTATCTTATATACCAGTTAATCTTCTACAGCCTTTATTCATATGCTTCACTAACTAGCTAAGTGCTCAGAGTTCGACAAGAATAGGCATAGAATAGCTGCACACACTGTATTTATTATGCTTATTTATATCTATACCAATTGAAAAACTAATTTCCAAAACGAGAGACAAGAGGAAGAAAGAGTCACTTGAACATAAAGAAGCTCTAAGAATTGTTGCCCGTGGAAAGAGCAAGTTTCTGAATGTCTGAAGAACTCATGAAAGGTCACCTCTAAGAGCACCTCCATCTAGTGCTTCAGGAGCAGCGCTGGAGGGAGAAAGCCAGAGGCACCAAGTTGTAACACACTCATTTAAGAGGCCAGAAACTTACTTCATCTATTTGCTGTAGTTTTGCCAAGCATTTTGCCTGAAATAGAAGAACTCATTTCTTAAAATCAGACGACGTAGCCCTGAGATGCTTTTTCTGATGTAAGCCTGTTCTGAAACACCCAAAATCTCAGTCCAGTTTTCTTCTCTGAAAATCAGAGTAACACTTAAGACTTCTGATTGCAGACAAGGGTCCTTCTATAGTAGATGTTATGCCACTGCAGAGCAAAAAGAACTTAAAATTTAATCAAAGGTTTACTCGATAGGACAAGGAGTAACGATAGGAAGTTTTGCATTAACATGTGGAAGAGCTTCTTTACAGTAAGGGTGATGGAGCACTGCATCAGGCTGCCCAGAGAGGTGGTAGAGTCTCCTTCTATGGAGATATTCAAGACCCATCTGGACACTGACCTGCGCGACCCTTTGTAGAGTACCTGCTTTAGCAGGGGCGGTTGGACTCCATGATCTTGAGGTCTCTTCCAACCCCTCTGATTCTGTGAAAAGTATCTCCTAAGCTGAATCTCAGTTTTCCTTCAATGACCTTCGAAATACTGATGAAAAATAAAGGAGGCTAGCAAGAAAAATGATCCCCCAAAATATGAATGAAATATGAATATGAAATAGCACAAAAAGTGATCCCCCAAAATATGTCACCAGTTTGAAGGCTGCTAAGTTGATATTACAAGACCAAAAAATTCTTTTGGAAAATCTGACAAGCGTTCCACCTTCTCCACCACATTTCCCCTAGTGACATTACAAAAATGAATTTGCTGTTCACTCTGGGCCAGGGAGAATTCTATCCTATTTCTAGAGGCCTAATAGCAAAAAAAAACCCAAAACAAACAAACAAACAAAAAAAACCATCAAACTCCACCTATGATCGCTGGTCGTTTTTTTCACTTGAAAATTATGTTACAATTCTTTGAATGAATAAAATGAAGCAAGCAAATGCCAATGCAAAAAAAAAGCCTTATTTGACAGCTGCTAACTCACTTCTACAACCACTGCATCCTCCTCAAACTTCCCACCTGTCTCTCACAAAACAGAAACTGGCATTTACATGTGAAGAAATGAAGTTCAGTGAAACAAATACAAGCCTTTATTACATGAGGAAGGTATGCATTCTGTTCTTCAAAACAAAACAGATCAGATTTTAGGGAAGTAAATGGACTTTTCTATTAAAACCCTTTTCTGAATGTAAATACAGTAATCTGATTGTCTTAACTCAAGTTTTTTGGTTGTTTTTTTTTCAAGTAATCTATATTCAAAGACACACACATGCACTGAAATCTCTGCTTGTGTATCTTGCATCTTTGGAAACTGCCTATTTAAAGATGAGCTTTTCCTGAACAGGAGTAGAAGGCAGAAGGAATATGTATACAGGACGTTAGGAGGTTTCTGTAGCAATATTTCTTTTAGTGCAAACTATTGGTGATAAGTGGACGATTGGACTAAATATTCTTGTAGTTTTTTTCCAACCTCGGTGTTTCTGTGATTCTGTGACTAGTACTGAAGCAAACTAATTTGCAATAAACTTGTTCACTGTAAGCAAGTCAACAGCTATCGATATTTTCATCACCCATAACAGTGTTCTGAATTGCAGCACTTGTCCAAAATAAAAATGTTAACCTTCACTTATTTCTGCAGTGTTTCATGAAAATCTTGGTACTAAACTACTTTAACTTTACTGATTTAAGACATGTAGTGTCCAACAATTTTATGTAGATCAAAAAACTACAAGCTATGCTGAACTATTTAAATCCATATTAAGAAAAGACACAAATAATGAGGTCTAATCACAGAATACTAGCAGTAATAAAATGAAAGAACACTATTTTCTTTAGCTTAGTACAGTAAAATCAAAGAAGAGTTGTGCCAGTAGTGATTATTTCTGATCATGGAGTTCAAACTCCCTTTAAATGGTACAATAAGGTCTGTCTTGTAGCTCCACAAAAAGTAGATGGCACACTAATGACCCAGGCCTGCAAGTCTTTGAACCTGCAGTGCCGTGTTCAGAGTTCATTGATGTCAGGGCATATCTGTCACGTGCCTTGGGCTTTAAACGAGGTCCATAAATATCAAGCTTGAAAGTGGTCAAAAGTCAGATGGAGCCATAAATGAAAACAGTCGAGAATACACTTGCTTGAACTCATTTCAGGCTCGAGTGCATGCAAAGAGGTCAGACCTTACTCAAAGATGTATCAGAAAATGATGTACAGTTCTTCACATTTGTAACACGCACATTGGTACATTTTCAGAAACTGGAATGTCGTACCAGATTCTATCATAAATTAGGAAGCACAGCTAAGATGTCTTTTTTCCAAATTCCCAACTCTTCCTAAACTTCCCCCTTAGAGCTGACCAACTTTTCCCTGTAGAGTTCTTACGGCTCTATAAGCATTTCAGTCATTCACAACTATAAAGAAGTGGTCAGTGTGGCATTTATCTGTGCATCATTTTTTGCATTTTGTACTTTCCATGTTCCTCAACAAGCTTTGGGATTATGCGTGCGAAGATATTTGAGGAGAATAGATTTAAAAAAGCTACAACTATGGAAAGTGGAACACTTTTCAACTTTTAAATACAGGGAGTGAATTTGTCCATCTGATGAGAAATATATTATGTGCCCAGGAGTCTATTCATTTACGTCACAAGTAGAATTGAGATAAATTTTTTAGCTATGATACCTACAAAGACATTCATGAAACTTGCTACTGTGTCTGGGCAGTTTAATGAAGCTTGCATATTTCAATAAATTATTCATTGGGATTTATTTTCCATAACTAAATATCACAAAAATTACTGATAAGTCTAGTGAAATCTGACGGCTGAAAACATCTGTCCTCCCATGCTTATACATCTTCATTTTTCTCCTTCTCTTTGTCTTTATTTCTCCAAATTAACTATGCCAAACAGCTTAACGATACAGTATATTTGATTGATGCCATGCAAAATAAAACTGTATGGCATACTATACATTTAGAAAGGATACAGAACATACTTTCCAAGGCTGGAATTGTCTTGGTAGAAACTCTAGCTTTTTATGCTTATGGCTAATGAATTTATCTCCTGAAATAAATGTATTTTTTGGACTTGGATCAATGCATGCCTTAATTAAAACCATGTTTCTGTATGAGCATCTAACAGGAACACATGAAGGAGCTATTTAAATTGGAATAGTATAAACCTGTACGGCTTTTAAAGCTAACTGCTTCCAGGTGCAAAGAGAATAGAGGTTTAATGCTGTTTCCATCTTAATGCTTGAATGCCTTTGTTCTTGAAAGTGTAAGGTTTCCCTCATTCTCAGTTTTACAGCTGCAGGTTTCTATGTTGCGTAACACCCTATAACAGAGCACCAAAGGGCTTAGTTTTATTGTTTCGTTTCATTTTATTGACTGCATGTTTTATTCAGCTAATATGTGCCATAGAGGCAGGCAGTAACATCTCAATTACAACACCAGTGCTCTTCCTTCTCTGTAAATGACCAGCTTCAATCTGCACTTTATTATATTCACATGCAGATGTTAAAAAGCAAGAAAAGAGTGATGAAGGAAGTCAGAGTTGAAGCAAGTCTTTTAAAGCATTCTGGTTGGAAAGGCTTTTTTCCCAGGTAATCCTCTAAAGACAAGCACATTCCAGCATATGATATTAATGCCATGGCAAGCCACCAACCACCAGCAACTATTGCAAAGAAATGGGTGTGAGAAAGTTCAAATCTAAATAAAAATCCCTCCAGAGTTTGATCAGAACTGGATCTGGTATTCCACTTTACTCATTTCTACTATTGTGAATCCCTGTTGGAGAGCCAAAGAGATTTTGGCAGCTCAACAAGTATACAAGCAAGAAATTGGCACTCTCAACAGCTTATTCAATGTCCTGAATATTAAGGTTTGTTTTACTAAGAAGGGAATGCTGAACAGGATGACATTAGGAGTCTTCATGGTTCTTTATGTAATGCCATTGGATTTTTTCATTCCCGCAGGGGCAAAGAAACAGACTGGCTCAACATTAGAGGCTGATAAAAGCTTTCCCTGTGAATCAGAGATACACTGAGCTGGTGGGGTGTCCACCTGTTGGCAGGGGGAATAGGTGGGAAGAAAATGCAAAAAAAAAAAAAAAACACCAATAATCCATTAAATAAAGAGAAACATGTCATTGCTTTGCAAGTGGAGCAGTAATCAAAGAGAATCAAAAAGGAAAGAACTCCCTTGTTTTATCTAAAGGCAGTCAACTCCTTCAATGCAGCAGCATCAATCAGTTCAGCATGAGTCCAGGTCCTGCTAATAGACTTGAAAGTTTAATATCTGGTTTTCTGGCCACTGACAAACAGCCAGATACCAACAACTACCAGAAAACACTGTCCCACCTCCAGCAAAGGGACACTAAATGTTGGAAGAAGTGTCTTTCTCTGCCTTCCCATAGGAAATGACTGTGAGCCAGCAATGTTCCTGAAGAGACAGCGGCATTTTCCAGCTATAGACTAGAAAATAATCTTTACACTGTTTCAGAGATACTAATAAATATTTCACCTGAATTGCTTATACTGCATTGTAAGCATTCCAGAAAAATGATATTTTTGCGTTGTTTATAAAAAACTCAACTATTCAATACCTAGCTCAGTTATAGACAACTAGAAACAGCTAGATGTATTTGCAGTGATGCTTCATGCCAATGTGACAGCAGTGAGAAAGAATGATTTCTTTTTAGTCTGTTATAAAGGGTAGCTTTTTACACAGACATTTCTCTGTCTTCAAAGGAAAAACCTGGCTCTGCTTTTTCAGTCTTGTCCCACATTTCGATTGTCAGCATACTTTCATCACTCTTCTCCTATGTTGGCCATTTTTGCCCAGTTCTTGCTTCCAGGTAGAAATGACCTGCTCAAAATGATTCTTAGCAACAGAGTCACAGCAATAAGTCCAAACGCCAGCATATATTCCTCACACAGAACTTCAGGTCTGTCACTCCACTCACTCCCTAGATCCACAGGATTTACTGCAGGGGAAAGGGAAAAGATTTCATGCCAGTGCTACAAGAAGTGCATTTCCTGCAAGTTGCTACCAGCGTTTGATCCTGCTGTGGCCCTAGGAGCCAATATTTGGGGTGAGACCTTACAGGAGCAGCATGCACTCTAATTTTACCCCACTGACCAACTGAGAGAGCTAAGAGCTGATACTCAAGTCTAAACAGAAGCTAGGTGGGGAACTTTTATCCCACTTTTAACCAGTTTTGTTCTGAAAGGTCAACGTCAACTTGCATCTTCAAGGAGGTATGCATTCTGCACAACACAGGCAGGAAGCTTCAGTCTATGGAAAGCCCAAGTAAATCTTACAGCATGACAGCAACCAATAATGACAGCAACCCCAATAAATAGATGGGAGGCATTTGAAGCAAAGCGGTTGCACAGTTAAGTGCTTCATATCAAGTAAAGAAGATGAATGAAGTCTAAAAGACTGTCAGAAGAAAGAGAGCAGGATGGAGTCCCTGGCAGAAGCCAGAAGCCCTTCATGTTGTCCGTAAGCAGTGTGTATAGGAGCAACATGCAGCAACACTGGGACCCAGCATGACGTGGGTCTCAACATCAAAGACTTATGCAGGACAGCTTCATAGATCAAGTTGCTCTGACTTCACTGTTGTTTATGATTATTTATTGAGTACCAACAGTATCTGAAACTGTACAGAGAACAAATAGAGAGCCCCTTTCCAAAAATGGAAACAATCAGACTTTGTATGAGAATCCTGAAATCCACCCAAATAAAAGGCTTTAGTCTCTGAGACTGCTAATTCAGCACGTATCATGAGCAATAAATTCACTTAAGAAGTTCTGGAAATCAGTGTTTGTTCTTTGACAGCTTGCTCCTATCCAGAAGTTATAAACCAGAGGATGAAATTAAACACAGTTTCGACCTCCCTCTCCACCTCAAATCCCCCAGTTTCTGTTTTGCCAAAGTATGTTAAAATAGAGTCAATATCTTTGACATCCAAATATGATTTCTTCCCCAGATTTTATGGCCACATAAAGATAATATCTTTGACATCTGGGCTGGATGCTCTGCTGATGTAAATCAGCGTCACACCACAAAAGCCAATTGAACTGCATGGATTGAAATCATGGTACAATACAGACGTATAAATATATTTGTTTTCTGAAAGGAAAAAAAGGATTGCAAGGTTTAATGATTCAACACATTTATTTCCTGCTGATAGAAAGAAAAACTATCATTCCAACTGTACGTGGTACATAATAAATTATTGTTATTGAATTTTCATGTTAAACCCCCAGTAATCTGAGTTCTGTTCTGTGGTGAAAACTATACTGCAGCTCTGCTACTGATAACATCATAAATACAGCATTACAATAACTAATACTGCCCTGCTATGACACACTGCAAATTAAGAACATTATTAACAAAACCTGAAGTAGATGCATGTGTCAAGTCTCAGTAGATGAAAGTGTTTTTTTTCAGTGTTTTACTGCTATACTCCCATGACTATCACAAAAACACCATTTTCAGCTCTGTATCACCATATTTTAATATTGTACAAATAGAAAACCTGTTACTCTATCCTATGCTTTGTACACAGGAAATCTCTTTAACCACTACAGTATTCACCATATTCTCCATTCTAAATGGAGACATTTTTATGTTCACTGATTTCCCCATTTCTGCCAGAAGAATGTCTTCAAGTCCATTTTCACATCTAAGAAGAGGACAAAGAATTCACTTCTACACACATAAAGTATCTATAGCTTTTTTCCAAGTGGTCATTTTGATTGATTTCAAAAAGGCTCCCAGCTTACACTGTGGAGATGCTTTCTTATGACCACATGCCCTGCACACTGGCGCAACACAGGACATTCAGTGTCCAGTATTATCCCCATACATTTATTTAAACAGTTGTGGAGTTTTACGTCACTTTGTTGAATCAGGTGAAAAAAATAAATTGTGTTAACAAAACACTACCAAGTTACAGACATTTTAATACGAGGAAAGACATCCTTTGAAGAAGTGTTCACAGAAAGCTCAATCTTCACCCATGTGAGATTCTCTCCTTTGCTGGCACAGACAAGAAGCCATGTGGCTGGACAGGATTTTTTAAAGTAGGCATCACAGCAGCTGCCTTAGTGTGACATTTTTACTCTCAGATGGGGAGAAGAGACACCAGCCATCAAGAGACATGGACTCATTCAGCAGCACTGCTAAATAAGTCAGTGCCAATTAATCCCAAAGGCTGGAAGAGAAGCCTGGTGGAGCTAATACTAGCTCTTCCTCTGGCCTGGGAAAAAGCAAGAAAAGCTATGATGAGACTTTATGGATTCTGTTTTCTTCCTTCTTACAAGAGATGCATTCTTAATCCATTTTGCTAGCACAAGCGGGTATCTGTTTATACCTATTGCCTGAAGGAAACACACACCAACACATTCAGCCACCAATTCCCCTTTTATAACTAGTTACACATGCCCTTAAGTAGTCAGGAAAAAACAGCCGTGCAGAAAAGACCACTCAAAGGCATCTCGTGAATAGCTGGAGCTGAGAGCTTAATAAAAACTCTTTTCTACCACAAAGCACAGCTTATAGCATCGTGTTCAAAATATTTCTCCACATACACACTAGTGAATTTCTGGTCCCACTGAAGCCCTTCACTTCAGTGGGGTGTATTTCACCTTTTGTGTTTCATTGCAAATTGTTAGGAAAAAGAATAAATTACACTCTGTTAAATCCAGGCACAGTAATAATCAACAAATTCTTTTTAAAAAGAAATAAATACTACTGGGAGATCTCTTTATATCTAGCTCAAGTCTTACAGAAGTTTTTGTTGCATTTTTAAAAGGTGTTCTAAAAGTTATTTTCTGATCTACTTTTTGTATTCCTGGATGGTTTCACTGCATTTATATCAAACCAACTGCAACAAGAAAAAACAAACATGGAAAAGGCATTAAGAAACAGAAGACCAGATTTAAAAGCCTTTCACAATCATCCACTTAAAAGACCACACTGTTTAGCTAGCTTGTCCAAATTTACAGTGTAGCAAGAGCAATAATCTCCATCAGTACTGCTTATAGTCCCTGCCAAACTGAAAGCAAAGTTTCCATTGACTTCTGAATGCAGATCAGTGCCTGGAAAAGAGGGATTGCATTTCAGAGTCAGAACGGTTAGATGAATGGCTGTAAACACTGAGATAGAGATATCCTTTCTCTTCAGGTTAAGTTATTTTGCCACTAACAGAACATTTGAAGTCTGTAACTCTATGGTATTGAGACAACATGCCCGTCTTTCAAGGCAGATTAGAGTTCATTGCAAATGGCACATAGCATAACTTAAGCCAAATGTCCAGAATTCCACTTGATGTTGGTAGCACACATCCTGCCTTCAGTCAAGTGTCTGAACACATTCCTAGCAAGCTTAAGCAGAGTGTAGTTAATAGAATCAGACTATGGAAAACTATCACAACAGTGCCATTGGAGGAGGTCCAGAGGATCATGAAGATGATCAGAGAGTTGGAACACCTCTCCTATGAAGAAAGACTAAGGAAGCTGGGCTTGAAGAAAAGAAGGCTCTAGAGAGACCTCATTGTAGCTCATAAGGGAGCTCATAAGCAGAAGGGGGGTGACTCTGATAGTAATAGGATAAGGGGGAAGGGCTTTACATTAAAAGAGGGCAAATTTATGTTAGATGTTATGAAGTAATTCTTTACTCAGCTAGTGGTGAAGCCCAGGCACAAGCTGCCCAGAGAAGCTGTGGATACCCCATCCCTGGAGGTGCCCAAGGCCAGGTTAAATGGGGCACTGGGCAGCCAGCCCACAGCAGGGGGTTGAGACTGGATGGGCTTAAAAGTCACTTCCAACCCAAGTGTTCTATAATTCTATGAATGCAACACAAAATTTCTACTTCAGAAGCCAGTCAGTAACTTGTGCTAAGAACCTCAGGTTTCTTCTCTCCATCTCTTCACTGTCCATAAGCCTTCCATCTTCTAGTTCCTCCACAATATTTTCATTTAGATATTTTCATTCTATCACTGTGTTTTATAGCATTAAAAATGCTTCCAGTCTATATTTCTTTATCATAAAACATGTTAGTGTTTATGTACCATTCACCAATGCAAATACAAAAATCAATCTAACCCATTCTTCCACCATTCTTACCACCCAACTAATTGATGCACAGAACCACCACACCGTTTCTTTCCATCCAACCCTTGGACAATCCTCTGTTGATTTACAGACCTCAGCAGGAAATTTGGGAGCCAGTTTTCTGTAGACTACAGATTTTCATTGGTCAAAGAAATATGTGCCATCAGCAGGAGAGAGACTGGAAGTGTAGTACTCCCTCATTAGTCAGCACTAATGCTCAGAACAATTATTCAACATGTTATTCATGTTTAACACATCAGTTCACCAAGCTGGCACTCTCACCCAAGTTACAAAGGTAAATGAAGACTAGAAGGGGCCTGGGAAACTCTGGAGCTAATGTGTAAGATCTTGGCACAATCTGCTCCTTCCAAAGAGCTAAAATTAATAAAGAACTCATCACACCCCTGCTGAGTGCAGGAATGCCAGCACACAGTTCCTGAGAGATGCACGCAGCTTTCAGCCATATTTTAGCCCTGTTGATATATAGTTTCTGCCAGCTTTCTAGGATGTGGAAATTTGAGGCATAGAAAGAACGGATGTGAGGTGTGAGAGGCAGCAGACTGGGGCTGCAGCTTTCTAACCAGGACTTCCCAAGGAGAAATATATCCCGATGCTCTGAGCAGAGCAGGACTGGGGTGATGGTGTTTGGGCCATGCCAAGTAACTTGGGCACATAGCTTCTGCAAGGGACAGCATCTCCGCATCTCCAGACTTTCCAGGTGCCTAAAACATTCAAAAATAGTCAAAGTCCTCAAAATTGAACTAAAAGTTTCAGGTGAAAAAAGAAGCTCCAGGAAGCTCAGGTGAACGATAGTCCTTAGTGGACCATAAGGCAATGTATCTGCTTTAAATCCAGATTCACTGTCAAGAAAAAGGTTGTCTGATCTCCTCCCTACTTCATGCTCCTTTCAACTCCATCCAGATGATGCTCTGAGGCCCCGTTACCCTGTGCATACCCATCATTATGCCCTCATTTAGGAGATGCAAGTCCCAGAAAGACACTAGGGGACTAGTTACATAGTGCTGCCATCAGCACGTGGGAAAATACAGTTTGTGTTAAGCAAAGCAAAGAATTCCTACCTCATTTTTTTTCCACAAAAGTATAGAGATCATAGAAGAAATGTATATTGTATTAGACATGCCACTGCAACAAACAGAATTTTTTGCTATTTTACTCAGAAGACATTTGCATGATTTTGAAACTGTGTAAGCAGACTGCCCAGCTATTTGCTTAGTTGCACAAGAGATCTCATGCTGCTAAATCCTTTTCAGAATTATCTTGCCCCCACTCCACTCCTCAGAAGAGATTTCCAAAATAAAATAAATCATTGATCCAGTGTCAGGAAAGCTGCTTTCTCAGTGTTATCTAGTCCCTGGGTGTTCTCTGTAGGACTGTTTCCTACAGATAATTGGGGTAACCCTGAGGCATTTTATGGATCCATACACTTTGAATTTTACACAGTCCTTTGCACTGATACCCATGTTACCAAAGATATTGGATCCCATGCACATTGGAATTCCAAAGACACGGACAGTAACAAAATTATTTTCCATACCAGAAAGTGCTACAGAAAATCAGAGGTGTGCAATGGATGCTTGAATTGACCAGTTTAAAATACCTACTTTGCACAAGAAAACTGTCCTATAAGAACATCATTGAATTTGCACAGTAAAATATTCAGAATGTGAGAAGTGTGAGAACTGGTTTGCTTGGCACACCATCTGCGCACATCCTGCATATCCCTTCAGTGGGGCATAGCCCCTGGAGTGTTGACCTCAGTTAGGTCCAGAGCAGCCAATTGCCCCTGGGTTTAGCAGCTAAATATCCCAGAGCTGTCCTTCTGGGGCAGTTTTGGAAATTCCAACAGTTTAGCCAAATATGCATAGACTAGAAATAGTAAAACATGTATCCCTAGATAAAAAGCCAGATATTCTTTCCCTTACCAAACTTTGTGTCCTGGAGATATTCTACCTTTTCAACATTCACCACATTGTTTTGCCCACGACATTGTTCTCCATCTCTGTTTTCAGACTTGTTTCGGCTGAGTTTCCTGAAGAGCTCAGCTTGATGGAGATCCTCAAAACAAAAAAAATTCCCTCCAAATTTAATTCAAAATGGTTGAAGCATACACCAATCAAAACAGGGGTTGCAAGAGGCAATGTTACACAACCTTAATAAGACACATCAGCAGCTCTGCCTGTAATATTTTTGCCATTTGCCTTTTCCAGACTATTAATTGCATCCTGAGAAGTAAAATAAGTAGCACGAAGAGGAGGAGGGTTTCCAAGCAACTGCTTCATTTTCATTTTGAGCCCATGCTGCAGAAGTGTTAGTAAATTCAGGGGCTAGTCTCAGCCCCAGGCCACAGGAGATTGAAGAAAGTAGGTTACAAACAGTAATTTTTTTTCACATAACCTCACATTGACACATAACAGAGGGATCAAAAGGAACAGCATTTTAAATCATTGCACCCACATTCAGTATCTGTATTCAACACAAGACGCAGTCAACAAAATGTATTTGTATGGTCAAGGCACATTTCCACTGATTTCCGAGTCCCCCAGATCTCAAATGAATAGGGAAGAAAATAAATGAATAAATAAATAATCCAGCATCAATATTGTCCTTTTTTTTTTTGTAGCTCCTTGCAAAATTCTCCCTTCCAAGCCCATTTTCCACCGGGCTCTGCATATCACCATACGCTCTCAGAGCTTTCCTCGCTCAGAAACTGCTTACGTTTTTCTCAAGTTTTTTGCTGAATGGTGCCTTGGGTCTGCCATGAGCCCAAACCCAGACCACCATACTTTAAACTTGGGCACCAAACAAGCAATTTGATTTCCAGGAGCTGCCGAGCAAGGAAACAGGACTCGCAGGCGCCCTGCACGCCCTGGAAATCAGGCCACTTTCCTCTGTGCTCCTACTTTCAGTTTTTTCAGTTTTTCCTCCACCCAGTGGCCACTGACTGAAATAAATTGCTTCGTAAAAATACACTGTCCTACCATCCTAGTTACTGAAATATGCTCTTAGCTTGGCAGCTGGCTGCTGATTGTTGCTTACAAAATGGGACATGCAGGGGGTAGAAACACCTGTGTGTGTGTGTGGATGGGAACGTATGCATGAGCAGCCAAAAACATTTATCCAACAAAGGAATATACAGGCAAAGAAACACAGCCACGTTCAAATACAGTCACCAGAAGTTATCATTGTCATTTTCAGCAGTGGAAATCAAAGATCAAAATGAATTGAAAACTGCTGCCTCAGCAAAATCTCAGAAACCTACATTCCGTCATATAAATCAACACATTGGTGAAGCCTCCGGACCAGTTTTATAGTGGTACAGGAGGAACACAGGTTTCTTGGCAGTTGTCTGCCTCACCTGTGCAGACATAGTGAGCCACAAGCGTGGGCTTCAGCATGGAGCTACGGACACACGAGAGGCAGAGTTCTTTTCAATCTGCTATGGACTGCTACAAAACTCTGGTAGTTATGATTTAATTTTGGATTTTAACATTCAGCCAGAGATTAGAAAAAATTGCTTCTGTAGATAATGAAAGCACGTTACCTTAGCCAGCTGGCAGAGTTATAAAGTTGCATTTATGTCTCATTACTAATAGCTATTGAATTAACTCTCTAATTGATTCTTTAAGAAAATTTGCAAGATATCCATATAAATCCGTACAGCATACTGCAAAGTTCTGTGAGCCTCTTGCAAGGCTAGATGAAAATACCAACATATATGCAGATGTACGTGCAACGTGCATCAACTCACACTTCTACACTTATGCATATGCACTAGAGAAAGACCAAAGAAGAAATGTACCACAGAATCACAGTGGCTTGGGTTGGAAGATACCCTGAAGCCCATGCAGCTCCAACCTCCTGCTATGGCCAGGGGTGCCACTCACAAGCTCAGACTGCCCAGGCCCCATCCAACCTGGCCTTGGGCACATCCAGGGATGGGATTCCACAGTGTCTCCAAGCAGCCAGTGCCAGTTCCCCACCATCTAGTAAAGAATTTCCTTCTAAAATCTAACCTAAATGTTCCATCTTTTAGTTTAAAGCCATTTCCCCTTGTCCTGTCACTATCAGACCATGTTAAAATCTAGTCTCCCATTTGGCATATAACTGTCCTTCAAGAACTGGAAGTCCACAATGAGGCCTCCCCAGAGCCTTCTTTCCTTCAAGCTGAGCAACCCCAACTCCTTCAACCTTTCTTCACAGGAGAGGTGCTCCAGCTCTCTGATCATCCTCAGATAACATACACCTTTCATCAGTATAGAATGTGATTCATCCGATCCATAATCAGGCAGGCTCCTTCATGCCTGCACTTACGTAAATTCCTCCCTTTAACAATCTCAGTGCTCAGAATACACATCCAAAATTACAAAAATATTATTCACAGTGTGTTTGACCCACAAAAATATGGGCAATGAGACCATACATTCTCTCTTCCTTTCTACAAAGTTCTGGTGTTACTTGTCAAAACGCATTATTTGTCTATGCTGAATGACACGCCATCACTGTACAGTGTTATTCTTTGCTTACACAAAAAAAAAAATGTATGGTTTTTTTTTTTTTTTTTTTTTTTTTTTTTTTAACCCTAAATTCAGTCAGTGTTTGGCCTACACCTATTTGGTCACATTTCCAGCCCCAGACTGCATACTCTTAGATCAGGACACCAATGAGCCAACAGCGACTATCTGCCATTTACTTGCTCCTCACAGCCAGCCCTTCTTCCACTTGGTGGCAAACACCTTCCCATACCAAGAAGGACACTCCAGCAGAACACAGAGCATACCAGGTACCACTGCACATTTCTGAGGCTCACAGCTCTTTTCACTTTTGTTGGGACCTTGGAAGAAGTCATCTGCTCAAGGCCAAGACACCGAAACCCCTCAGACAGAGCACAAAAAGCAAATAGGGGCTGGAAATACCATCCAGAGATTAAACCTTTTTCTGTTTGAAGGAACGATTGAGAAGACTTGCCTGATTATTTGCCCAGCTCTGCCTGTAAAGATTTAAACTTGTTTGCTATTTCCCTCTCACCTTGAGCCTGTGGTTTATGGCAAGCAGGGATGGTGCCGGGCAGGAGGAGCCCAGTGACTCCATGGTCCTCAGAGGACAACATCATAAAAGGGATCAGGGACACAGCTCTTAGCCATGACCTCTCTCAGCAAACAAAGCAGTAATTACTGGGCAAAAAACATTGCTTACAGTATTGTCCCTTAGAAAACACCTCTCCAAGAGCCATTGTGCTGGGTAGCAGCAGGAGGCTGCGTGCATCCTCCAAGTCAAAGAGCACAGGTTTGCACAGCTCTTTCTGACCTGGCACTCCCATACCAGCCCGCAAAGCCACAGACCTGCCACAGAGTTTTGTGAATTATGTTGATTGAGCAATTTTCAGTATTTCTCTGGCCGCCAGCAGCAGCGGTGCTCTGTCTGCCAGCACTTGGTGAGACAAAGCCGATTTAGTGTCCCCCATCTGGTAGCTGAACTCCACATGCAATCTGCACACAGCCACACAGCACTCAGACTGGGATCCTCACAGGGCTCTGACAGTGCTTCCAAAAGGAAAGCCAACACGGCATGCTGTGGTAAATCTGTCCTGCTGGGGAGTGAGTTTTACACCTGGGAGGAGCAGGAGTGGGGACAAACAGCTAGCCAGGACTGCAAAAAGCAGCTCTAATTGCTATGCAGATCAGAGAAAACCCACAGAGTTGGCAACACTTCTAGGAATTGTTTATACTTAATAGTGAATGATGGTTAGTACTAATATCTTGTTTAAAAGACAAGGCTATTTAATAGTCAGCTAATGATATTTTACTGTCCTAAGGTAAAAGGAATTACTGCCAGAAGTTTGCAATTAAATAAGCCATCATACTGTGCAAAAATTACAGCTTTTGCCCCCCTAGGTTGTTGCTTTGAATCCAGATCAAGTCAGCAGTGACCAAACCTGTCTACCTGCAAGGATGCTCAGTGACCTGCACAAGCTGTGCTTACAGGTACAGCCTTGTGGCAGGGCTGCTGCCCATCCTAACAGCCATCCTTAAAAAGCTGCATTACCACACTATCAATCTGATGTCACCTTCATCCCACATGATTGATTCTGAAATGACCTGAAACTGCAGAAAGTTTCATCATAGGGAAAGAAAGACTAGATGTTATCCTGACATAAAAATGAGTCAATCTAATTTTGGACTATGACAAAACTATTACAAACCACTGAACCTGAATTATCTCAGTTTTTCTTCCTGCTCCCACATTTCATTCCATTACTTTACATTGCAAGTGCATTCTGGTTTCAATCTGTGCAAGAAATTGTGAATCCACGTAACACTGGCCAAACAAAAATTGTGCAGCAGAGCCCTTCCAAAAGCAACCTGAACAGCCACAGGTGTGCTCTGCCCCTGCCTTCCAACCTTGGCCTCTGCCGCACGGCTTCCCCTGTTCATATCAGGCAGTGCCAGGCAGCATGAGGTACACATTGCTTATATGAGGGAGATCTCTCCCAGCTGCTTGTTGCTGCTTCACTAAGGCCTTGTCAGACAGCATGTGTAAACTGCAGCTCTTTGTCAAACGCAGCACTACAATTAGAAGAAAAGAAGCGCAGCTCCTCTTGCTTCTTCCCTCTTTCAGCTGTGCCAGTTTATGCATTCCAATCATTTCATAATTTTCTTAAATTTAGCACTGGCATATTCATTCTACCTGGATAGACCTACACTGGTTCAGTCCAGTAGTGTAATTACACAAGAATTGTAAATTCTTGTGCTCTCTAATCAAGATGGGGAGACGTACAGACATGGGCAGGTAGCACTGCAGATTGGTGCTGAAGGCTCGTGCCCATACAATAGCTGCCCTTTACACCACTGTACACCAAAATCCTCTTTCATCTTCAGGGTCTCCTCCAAAGTCAATGACAGCCTGAGGTCTAAACACAGCCATAGAAGCAAATCATTAGCAGCTTGGGCACCTGACTGGCTGAATTACCACCATCCAGAAGCTCAGTGCATCTCCAAACGTGTATGTTGTCATCTGTTTAACTCTTCCCCACCCCATTTTCTTAAAGAAGCAGTGATTTTTATGACAGCTACGTGCACACACACTATGCAACACATTTGATTCCCAGCTTCTCTAACTGAAGGAAGCTCTTCCTTTACTCACAAAGAGACAGATTTAAGATGCCAAGGTCTGCATCATGCTCTGCCAGTGCACAGTGACTGCACCATCATTAGCACAGCCAGAACACCAGGCACGAACATTCTATTGTGCAGTTTTATTCTGAGTGAGGTGATTGAGTAAGCCCACTAGACAGGCAGGCAGAGAGGGAGGGCAGCATTGGATCCTTCTTGCGCCTAATTAGCTGCAGGGCAGTAGCTGTCCTGTCTCCGCTGACTCTCTTCATTCTTGTCTTCAGGCTTTGAATAAATGCTGTCTGCCTGCCACACCTATATAGTTTTAGGCCAGCAATAAAATGCAGACATGAAAAACATATTGATATAAATCTATGCGGGATTCATAATTAATGGAGAAAAATTAAAACTAAAATGGCAAGTGTTCCAGTCTTCGACAGTCAGCACTTGTTCATTTGTTTCTTAATGTGAAACAATCATACATTTAAAATATGCGGGGACGCACACACAATTTGTATGTATAAACATACATTATTTAGACCAGCTGAATCCTCAAGAGCTGCAAATATTCCATGAATTATTCTGCAATTTACTTCCCATCTGAGAGTATACTTTCACCAGAAGATTTTTCTTTTTCAATTAAAATTCATTATGTTAGTGTCCCATCCAAGCAGACAAAATAACAGAGGGAACACAAGGCGTGACCCACGGGCTTTGCATGTCGGTCTGCTCCCAGATATCATTTTCCCCAGAAGCCCCCCAAGGCACGAGGAGAAAGCAGGCTCTGAGCCAAATGAGCAATTTCCTGTGCACACATCTCCCCGCCAACACCTTTTTAGGAGGCACCTCCAACACAACAGTGGATTAAGACCAGCAAAAGCCTCCTGCACACCCACAGAGCTGATCCAAACACCAACAGCAAGTCAGCCCAGCTGCTCCCCATGCGCTTGCTGGCTCGCCCCATCGCCTCACTGTTGTGAGATTTTAGGTACCACTGGTGTAACAAATGTTTTTACTCTCCTCTGTGATGTTTGTGTATGTTTGCGTGCTAACCCATCACTCAGACCTGGTTTCTAATATAAAATTCCTGCTGCACATAAATATCCAACTTTTCTTGGCTAGATCATCCAGAGAGCAACGGTTTCCTTTCTGACATGACTGCTCAGCTCCTACACCCTGCACAGCACTGTGACCATGGGGGGGCTGCATGCTCCTGTATTGTACTGAAGGCTATGAAGCTTCTGCTCCTAACTCAGAGCTTCTCCATTCCTAACCATGTTAAAAACAAAGAAATTAATTTTTCCTCTTAGCAGTGGTGTGTAAAGCAACACAAGAAGATACCCAAAAAACTGTTAAGGGGGAAAAATAAATAAAAATTGTTAACATTAAATATTAATACTTCTTCCATCCTAAAAAAGACCCTGGGAAGACTACTCAAATTGTGACTGCACAAGGAGATGATAGTTAAGCTACAAAGAACAAAGAAGTTACCAGCCAGGCTGGTTCAGATCCAACGCTCTGCTTGTTCCAGGAGCACCTGCTGCATCCAAGCACTTGGACAAAAGCTATTCTTCTAAAAACCGAATGCCTCCAACTCTGAGCTGTGCTTCACTTTTCTGTCCTCAAAATCCCAGGGGAATTGTGCAGGAGGAAAAAGGGAAGGAGAACAGAAGCAAAAGCAGGCTTTACATTCCTGTTATTTTTAAATATAATTACAAAAAAATCTGCAAGTAGAAAGCAGGGAATATTCAAAGCTTCCCAGACTTTTGTACAACGTTTTTAAAGCCCAAAGGGAAAAACAAAACAAAAAGGAGTGGTAGAAGCCAATTTTAAAGTTTCCTTTGCAGGTCACTTTTGAGATGAAGTCAGATTTCCTCCGCATAATATGGTCTGAAAATACATTATAAGGATATTGATGGTTTTTACACTAAAGCAGCAGTGCCAGAAATTGAACTGGAGCACTCCAGTCTTCTTCTCCAGAGCACTGACAAAGAGCTCAGTCTGAAGTCTTATTTTCATTTTAAATTATGATCAGATTAAAAATTTTTTTTACAGCAAATACAAACACATTAACACTTCTTACACGTTAGAATAGAATAACAATATTGGTATGAGCCATAGAGGCCCTTTCTAATGATTCACATCCAACTGCACTGTAGCACCCTGCACAGTGCAGGTGCTTGACATTTGAGACAAGTATTGTGATGCACCTTGTATAGCAGGAGTTCCATGTTGACAAATTAGCTTCTCCTATTTAGAGATACCTGAAAGCAATACAAATGGCCCATCAGAAACCAGCAACTCACTCTTAAAGCCTCTATCAAGGGTTCAGTTAGCATTGAAATCCTAATTAGGTTTATTTTTAAAAAGTCAGGATTGATGTGGAACAACACAGCTAATCTGAATCTATGAATGGTTTCCATTGGCTTTCACAAATTAGTGTTTGTCAGAAATCAACAAGGCCACTTTTTCCCAGTTTCATGTTACTATGGAGCTCACAGAATGGCTTGGGTTGGAGAAGACTTCAAAGATCATCTAGTTCCAAGCACCTTTCTACCAGCTGGCTGCCAACCACTAAATCAGACACTAGAACAAGTCCTCATCCAACAAGGCCTCGATCACCGCCAGGAACGGGGAAACTCCGGAGTATTCAGACTACACAGAGCTCAAAACCTTGTTGAGTTGGAACAAGATAATATTTGAGTTCCCTTCCAACCCAAGCCATTCTATGATATGATTATATGATAAGTAGTCCCTCGCACTACCCAAAAACATCATCTTTCACAGCTCACAGGAAGAACCCAAGTATCCGGACTGTGAAGGGTCTATTTGCAAACATAAAATTCTCCAGTCCTCCTATCCTCCTATCCTATCCTAAAGATATTTTAAAACTTATCCATTTTCCTTTGCTACTGCAGACCTTTCTGAACAAAGCAGCCTGATTGGAGGCTCAGATTCGTAATGAGGATCTAAATTGCAAATGGAAAATCCATTAATTATGTGTACCCCTGGAATGTATTCCTGTGCATTTTCTAACTGTAGCTCTTACAAGACCAGACATGGAGCCATCTTCCAAAAAAAAAAAAAAAAAAAAAAAAAAAAAAAAAAAAAAAAAAAAAAAAAAAGGAAGGACTGCAACTTGCAGCGTTAACATTTCTTTCTCATTTGTGTTCCACTGCTCCCCAGGACTGCCAGCAATGCCCAGCTGATCTCATGTGATCTGTATCAAACACTGTCTTCACCTGACACTGTTTTGTCCAAGGGGAGCTCTTCAAATTAATTCCACAGTCTTCACAGAGCTTTGACAACTCTTTTTTGATCCTCTCTGCTGCCTCCTAACACTTCTAGGGATGTTTAAACCCAGCCTGAAATGAATGGAAACTCTTATAACTCTGTCTCTATTGCTATGGCTACTGAATTCCCCTCAGACAATAATTACAGGCAAAACCAGGGCACTACCCAGCCAAAATTAGCACTATTGCAAATATTCCCTTCCCTTATCCATCAATCCCTGTTCAGCTGGGAAGAGCTGGCAGCACCAAGCCTGCTGTGGGCAGCTCCAGCAGTGTCCTGCCCTATGCCAGGGTGGCTTTACTTATTCACTGGAATGAAAAAAAATAAGCTTTGCTGCAATAAATCCTGTCTGCACAAATTCTATCTCCATGCTGAAAAACCTTTTAAAATTTCAGGAAAAGATCTCATATTAAAAAAAAAAATTGAGGGTGTAGCCATATTTCAAATATTCTAAATTAAAATAGCTGTAGTAGCCAGATAACCCCAGTACCATCTCAAAATATTTGCCAGTAAATTAGGCTCATCTCTTGCAGGAATGGCATGAAATAGATTTTCCTGTTCTCACTGGGTTCATGATTGGGTTTTGTCTCATTTCAGACCTTCTCGAGGATTCGTTAGGTTATGGGCGGGGAGAGCACAGTACTTGAAAGCAAAGAGTTTTCCTGCTAAGGCTAATAGCCACCATTTCCAAAGTTGGGCTAGCCAGATCACAGCAGGTGATTACAATAAATCCATGGCATGCAGTAGAAGGAGCTGAAGAAGTTCAGTTTAGCTGAATTTCACACCATGTCAGAGTCCTATTTGCAGCTTAGAAAATGAATTTAATAAAGCTTTACTGCTGTAACATGGACTGTCAGCTAGCAGATTCTCTGACACCTGCTGCTCTTTGAATCTGATACCATATTGCAGCATAATGTGGTCTAAAATTAGACTTCACACAACACACCAGGTTTCAATCTTTCAGAAAATAATTCTGCTCAGCACCTTTCATTCCCTAACCGTGTTTTAAGACATGTCCCTTCTCCCCTGACTCTCCTGGAATAACACTGGAATATTTAAACAGCATTTTAAATCAGGTTTGGAGGAAGGAAAAAAAAAAAAAAGCAACCTGGAACAGCCTCATTTCCACTTGATTGCAACTCACACCATGAACTGTACATGTGCCAATTTATATAGTTGCTTCCTACCTGCACCCCCCCAGAACAGAGATAGAGCTGGAAAGCTTTCAGTTTTGGGTGCAGAGAATTATTGTCTGAGAAGGAAAAATATCCGAAGCTTAAATGGCAGTTGAGCGCTGCAATATCTATTCAAAGACTGAGAACCAACCACAGGAAGAAGCCAGTGACAGCTCCTCAAGATAATGTATTTTTTCTGTATAAATTTCACTAATTACCAAAGAAAAGAATTAACCTGCTCTACTTCTTTCTCTAATCAAGACATATTTTTGTATTATGAATTAGAATGCAATTAAGTGATTGTTCATTCCTTTTTATAGAGGATTGACTGCAATTAATGCTACTTCTTACACTAAAGAGTAGTTAGACTTTTTTAATAACATGCCTAGCTTTGAAACACCAAATTGGCTCCAAAACCCATCTCTTGACTAAAATCACATAAGGAGCTTCTCTCACAAGACAAATTCCTGTCTTGTCTTTCCCAGCCTATATGCAAACAAAATGTGGAGCTAATGTGCATAGCATGAATAACATTTTGTTCCAAAGAAAGCTATCACTGGATTGTACACTCCAATAGACAATCTGTAACTTTGGAAGAATTTAAAAGGAGGTGTAATTTAAATACATATAAATAAATTACAAGTAGATCCATTAAAATGGATGGAATTTACTGTAGCAGAACAGATACAGTCCGTTCATTGGTGAGGAAGATGTCTGAGATATCCAATAGAATTAGTAGCCGTACTCTCACCTTGGAAATTACAATCAATCTGCTTTTTGTATTGAAATCAACTGCTTTCCAAACTTAGAATGCTACATCGTACTTCAGCTTGCAAATGAGCTAGAGGGAAAAAAGTAAACAGATCACTAACACTAAACTGTAAAAAATATAAATAGCATGCAAATTGAAGCAAATAAGGTGTCTGGTGAGAAAGAGGGGAAAAAAAAGCAACTTCTCTCATTTTAACTGAATGTCCAGAGTATTGTTCTGTATGGAACGTCACCAGTAAAATAGAAGCCGACTGACTGCCGTAGTCAATTCCTGAAACCTTCCTTCACCAAACATGTGGAAGGAAGTGGATAACCTTTTCTTACAGCAAATGAGAGAAATTTCACAAGGGCAGGGAAGAGGAGCACTGCAGATTCATGCCTTACAAATCGCAGTTGAAGCAGCACTGAAGCCATGTACACAGATTTCAGCTTTCCCCACATCTCCCAAGAACAATGTTGAGTGCTGATTGGCTGATAAACCCAAACAAAAGCCATGAAATCAAAGTTTATACATTCAGATCATTTCCGTGGTGTGAAATTAATTTATTTTCTGTACACTGATAGCACATTTTAGTTCAAGAATTGTACTAAAAAGAATGGGTTTACATTGAACAAATTGCGATCTCACCCTTCTCTCTAAAACATACCTTTCATCGTAATGTTTCTGCATCCACCCAAGAACATGGAGAAATGGCTGAAATTGCTTTCTGCATCAATCCAGAATCCCCATAAACTATCAACCTTTTCCTGAAATTTCGATGAGTCTAATTATCTTCAGCATAAACTGAAGACAAAGGAGAACATAAAGCTTCTACACATTTCATTTTGTTTAAACTAGCTTCGCATCTTTTTGAAAACGCAATCAACATATTGAAACAAAGAAACCATCTAATGGCTACGTTACAATAACAACTACTGCCATCAATCTACATTTACACTCATTCATCTTGCAAAAAACTGGTGATCTGAACAGAAAGAAATTCCTCAAGTACTCTCAGGTTATTCACCCCATCAAGTCTACATGTATATACATGCTCACATCCCATTTTAGAGATAATCATTATGCTCATCAGAAGTATTTTGTCTCATTCTTCATGTTGGGATACCTATCTATATTATTATTTATATCATTGTTTCAAATTAGCACATGTACTTTTTTTTTTTTTTTTTTTTTAAATCCAAGAACTTTTAATTACTGCAACCTTTCTGACTCAGAGGTGTTCTGCTAACATTGAAAACACTAGTGATGAAACCTTTCAGAAACATCAGTAATCCAGGATCTACTTGTTTGGAAACCTGGATTATAGCTGTGTCAGAGTTTGTTTCCATTTCTTACATGAGCTCTTGCTTCTTCTTGTACTTAGATGCACCTCTCTGTAAACCCAGGGTATGACTAAGCAGGCTTAAAATGACTTGAGCAGATTCATTGACAAAAAGTTGTATTTGTAAAATACCGAGCATACTCTGTTAAGGAAAAGCACGAATTTTAGAAATAATTGTGTTCTTAAACTACACTCATGAAAATAAGTATAGCTCGTGAGATAGACGTATAGAAATGTTGCTGTTTGAGACACATTCAGATCCTGGAGCAGAGAGCCAGGCTCGAGTACTTTGGGTACATGAATTCCTGAGGTCTGGGCAGCAGCTTATTAGCATCGTTTTGTGGCCATCCAAAGTTGAGGAGGGAGTTAGGCATAAATCATTTATCCTTTATTTTAATGTTCTTTCACGAAAACCAGTTATTACATTCTGTTTGATTATGGTGCTGGTTTGCATTTTAATCTGATTTAATCATCTTGAATGCTATAATTAAGAGGAAAGGCATAAAGGGGGTAGATCAGGACAGGCACAGTCTTATCAGATGTTCTTTACTGAACTGAGCCTGGGATCCCAGGCTGAAATTCAGGCACACGCTGAGAAGTAGCCCCAGAATGGTAAGATAGCAACTTTCTTTTGTCTGGTAAATCACTTGACATGCACATGGCCACAGGGAACCCCCTCCAACAGGGGAAAAACAGGTATTCACCCACCTGGGAGGAAATACATCCAAACCCTGACCCCAGTTTAACCCTGTATGCACCATTATCTGCTTAAATACCTGAATTAACAGGAAATGGGTTTGCCCAATTTAATTCACATACAGCGTTTTGGATGAGCACAGTTGAACATCTCGACCAGTAGGCAGGAAGAGTCCCTGTTAATTCAAGACACTAAAGGCACACTCATGCAAAAAACGAGATAAGGAAACCAGCTTTAAGCGCAAACTGTGCTTAACAGCCATGGACACAGCCAGTGTATGCACTGTTTGAGGCTTACAACACTGTAAGAAACAATTTCAGTTTTCAGTTTTGATGGATATATGGTTCTGTACTGATGTACCATTCCAGAACTAATTAAAATGGAGTCTTATTTCAGAAACAGGACAAAGTCATAGTTATCTAGCTTGAACTAATGAGTGGCAACACAGTTCATGGCAAGAGACTGGAACTAGATAGATGATCTTTGTCATCCTTTCCAACCTAAGCCAGTCTATGATGCTATGGTATGACTACTGGCTTCACAGGGACTCTAGCAATACAGCATTATAGGGTAAAGATTTGTTTACAAAAAAAAAAAAAATTTAAAAAATTGTTTATACTGTAACCATTGCAACCAACACCAATGTGCACACATTTTCAGTAGTATAAGGATGCCTCAAACTGATATTTACTTCATTCTCTGCTGGAGAATACACCAGAAGAATACAATCAGATCCACAGAGCAATAAAATACCACAGGTATTCAAGAACCATAGAGCAAAACTGCACAGAAATCGTTCATATGCAGGAGCTACAATAACAGTGTGATGTGGCCACCACCTCAGTGATTTGCAATGACTGTTCTCAGCACAGATCCTTGCAAGTTGCCCAGATCAGGGTACGCAGAGGAGAATGCAGCCCAAAGATGCACACTGTCTGGAGGAGCAGGGATACAACATTAGAGCAAGTGGGAAAACCTGAACCAGCCATACGCTGCTTTTCTGAGCCAAAAAAGAATACAAAGTCCTTTCTTGATTGCAACAGTCAAAACACTGAACCAGAACAAGTAAACAAAGCTGTTAATTTGCTGTTGACTTGATTGAGCAGCCATTGTAAATAGAAGTTAACTGATGCTAATCAGTTGCCTCTTGCTAAGCTATAGAGATTGAGGAATGGATGAAAAATATATAGCTGTTTCATACCTGCCTGAGTAGTGCACAGCCTGTGCAAAACTCCTGCCAAACTGTAGTGTACGTCATCTAGGATTTGGCTTTTCTATCTAATTTGAACGTGAATAACAGCAGCTGAAACCACTGGGTGGATGGAAGCTATGATCTATGACTGAGGATGGACAATAGCTCTGTAACGTGCCAGATATTTTTTACTGGATCCTCATGAAGTCTTCCCTAACTTACTGTTGCTAGGTAGCTAATCAAGATGAAGACTAAAAAACGTTAAATAATTCTATAGTTCTTAACTATTGGCTAAAATGTCTTTTCAGCAACCTAACTGCCTCATCCATGATTCTTTCCCCTGAGATTCAGTCCATCAAGCTGTAACGCAGCCAAGACTTGGATGTTCTCCGATTTTAGCAGAGGAGGAGAAACACACTTCCTTGCACCCCTTTACCATAAATGATTACCTCAACATCCAGATGGTGAACACAAGACTGCAAGCAAGCATGTCTGAAACAAATTCTCAGTGTGGAAGGGTAGAATAAGCCATATGTTTTCACAAATTAGGGGTGACTCTCTAACGCCTGAGTGATGAAGCAGATCCAGAAGTAAGTTATTCATGATCCTCCTCGATGAGTGAAGAGAAATGTTTTATTCAGTGCCTCATGCTGTGCGCTATATTTATCCCGAATGTATCTTTGTACATTTTAAAATGTTATCTATTAAAGGATGTTGCAACTGCAGCACAGGACTGCATATACTGTCATTTAAAATCCAAGAGCTTTGGGAGGGCTACATGCAGCCTTGATACCACCCAGCTGTGGTTACTTGTCCAGGTGACTCAAAAGCCCAAGACCTTAAAATCCAGCTAACAAGCTGCCTTGGAGAAAGTCTTTTTCACCCATAGACAAGGTGCAAAACCTCCAAAAATCAAGCACAACACCTTGCTCTCCCTTTTTTATTTTCTTTTATTTTCTTTTATTTTTTTGATGTAACAAACTGCCAGATATGACAGTGTGTTTGAGGATTTGGGGTTTGTTTGTTTTTCTTCTTCTTTTTGTAATCACAAACTTCCAGATCTTTGGGCTATGTTTGAACAGTGACATTCTAACATCACCTTTTTCCTTCTTTTACCTAAAGTCTCCCTGAAAGCTCAGGAAAAATTAGACAAACTGAAATTACTCCTTTAATCTCAGAACTGTGATGGAGAAATTGCAAGCCTCTGATGATAGCAAAGGCTGCTCAGGTGGAGAAGAACACAGGAGTTTTCTGCATGCCCACAGCCTCCAGCACTGCTGCCCTGCTCTGCCTTGAGATGCGGCTGGCAGCCAAAAGGAGACACAGCCAGCAGCAGAGCCATACTTCAAATGCAAAGAGAATAACAGTAAAAACAAAAGCAAAGATCATTCTGACTGAAAATCCATAGCTATCTTTAAACATAATAACTACAATCACATTTATTGACCAAGCTGCAGAGTTAGAGCCCATAGGCAAGATCATCAGCTAAGATGGATTGCTATAGCACCATTAACTTCACCACTTCACCACTCCACCCTTCATCTCACCCCACTGTGTTCCCAAAATGGCCATGGAATACAATTTTTTTCCTTTTATTGTACAAAGTCCCAACCATTTCAAGAAGTACTCTTGCTATACAGCTTACTTCTCACTTATTTTACACCTCACTGTAATTCATTCACCAGCCTTATCTCTATCTGAACATATGCATCAATGCAGTCCGCTCGCATCCTGCTTATGAAATTCTTGGACTAAAGGGACCAGCAGAAAAATTTTGGAGCTATCTCCTGACCTTTTAAAATCACTTGTTACCTTCTGAACCAGAAGGTCTCAAAGCTCAGCTGCTCTGAGTTCTTGCCTGTCTCATGTAATGAGCAGATGTGGCAAAGTAAGGATTTGTAACACTGGAAAAGTTATGATGACAGGTCTTTCTGTGCCAGATTTTTGTTTTTACAGGCTAACACTCAACTGCAGCACTTTTTTTTTTTTTTTTTTTTTAATTCAGCTTCTGACAAGAACACATAAAAAGCATATCAAAGGCAACAATAAATCTACTAAAATATTTCTCCTGATGCAAACCAGCCTGCACTTCACAGGACTGTGCAGATCACATTCAGTTTGAATTTACTTAAATACCAGCACCAACATCTCAAGACCCACAGTGCCCTGCATGTCCCTTCTAGCACCTAAAAATAGCCCCGTGTGCTACTTGGTGAGGGGAATCAAGATGATGATATGGAGGAGTGTTTAATTGGCAGAAGAAGGAGAAAAACCAAACCCACTGCTGAAGACAACGATAAAAGGAAACAGTCCTCTCTGTCCCCTGGGCAGTAAAGCAATTACGAGCGAGAGAGTTGCTCCATGGTTATTATTGCAGGCTGAAGTGGTAGCATTCTCCATGATTATCACAAATGTCTCCACTGGGAGGAGGGAAGTGGGAGGATTTGCCAAGCAGCAAATCCTCGGTTTCCCTGCCTCTGTTCCCAGCAATTCCTGCTGAACAAAGCTCCATACAAAAGATGGAGCAGCCTTGGGCATTGCCTTGCCTGCTCCCCCAGAGCTGCTGAGCACCTCCAAGGTAGGAGTTGGGTATTCAGTTTCTGATGTTATCTCTTGAACTTTCTGGCTGAAAGCCAGGGAATCTTAGTATCCTCTTACACGTCTTTAAACACTGCCTTTTATCCTTTATGCTTTGATTCAGGCCACTTCAAAAAAAGTTTTATGAAATGAAAAATTCCAAATTATTTCTCCCTAGAAACACCAGAATTCTTCATCTTAGCATCAACATTTCTAAGTGCTGTTACTCAAGCAAAACTTTGCTCCAAATATTTTTTTATAACAAAAATGGAATGAGTGAATTAAAACATGCTGATAACATCTCACTAGAGATTTTAAAAAGTGAATAGGAGGTTTTCCATCTAGCTGAAAAAGTACCCAGTGTCACCAATGCCTATCAGATCCCTCTACTAACCAGACTGGTCCATCTCTGTGCAGAATCAGACAATAACTGTGTCTACTTATTAAGCACACGCTTGTGCAATGCTTTGCAGATAGACAAACTTGTTCGAGCCATGTGCCAAACTAAAGATAATCCAAAAAAACAGTGAAGAAGTTTGGCAGGATACTGAGCCCAGAGCAGTGCTCTTTGCCACTTAGGCCATAGAGAAGGTCAGGGCTGGCCCCATGCTAACACTGCTTCACAGCTGCTGCCCAGAGAGAAGCTGAGCACAGATAGCTTGCACACGCCTGCTGTGCAAAACCCCAGAAACTTGCTTCTGAATGGCTGCAATATGATTAGGCTAACAAAAAGGCTCACCAAATTTAAAATACGTCACCATCCCTAGGACTACTTCCTCAAGAAGTGGAGTGTGTTATTAGTGGGGTAGAAGAGGGAAACAGTTTGCAATGTCTGAGCAATACCTGGTTCATTAAGGAAAATCTGCCTACTGGCCTGCTGGTTTAGTGTTTTCCTGGCTAAACCGACATATGGTTCATTATTATTGTGCATTACGATAGCCCCTAAGGAACCCAGCTCTATCAGGACCGCAGTCTGCTAAGCACTTGTACAAACACAGGAAAGGAGCCCCTCCTCTGAAGAGCTCGCTGTCTAAACAGAGACACACAAAGGGCTGCAATGCTGTGAGAGAGTTTGCAAACATCATCTTACATTCAAGGCTCCTTCCTCCAGTTGGTTTTTCCTCTTCTCTGAGGACGATTTTATTTTTCGAGACACAAAGGAAAGCAGAAAGGAGAATGAGGGACAAAGAAATCTGAGACGAATGGGCAGTGTGAAAACCAGAAACAGGGGCATTAGTGAGAATAAGCTGAGATATGAATAAATACATGCAATTTTTACATTTCCAAGAGGAAAGGGAGTATTTTTTCATCATATAAGCAATACACGAAGACTAATGAGCTCATACTTGTGGGAAGAATATCCGATAATATAAGAAAACTTTTGTAAAAGTAAGAATAGGGAAATCCAGGGGCTGACTACTAAGAAAGATGACAGCAGTCCAACACTGGAGGTATTCAAAAACACACAGAAGAAACATTTGTCAGGAATGACCTAGAATGAGGGACTCTGCCCACAGCAGGGGGCTGAAATCACTGACCTTGTAATCCCTCTGCCAGTCCTGTTATTCCAGGAGCATCACCTCTATTGCAGAGTTTTGAGCTAGAATAAATGCTCTGATGATGGCTGTACATGCAAAATAAGCAGGTTTAATCTCAACCAGAAACAGTCAGAAATGAAACCATTTATTTCCCTGTGTTCTCATTTAGTTCTGTATTCATGCTTTCCCAGACACCTAGTTATCTTGAGATGTATGAAATGAAATATGCCCAGAAGTGGAAAAGCAAACTCAGTCTTTTAAACTTCCTGCAGCAATCTAAGCAGCTGCTGAAGCCTGTGTTACATTTCCTAGGAAATGCTAAGAACCCCATGAGTCCACCTTACATCCTGCAAGCATGGAGGGCGGCTCTTCAAGGACTAGACAGGAAGAAAAAGCAGCAAACAGCAGTGCCAGCTGAGGTGAAAGACTTTGCCAATGTCTCAAACAAAGCCAGGACACTTCAGGTAGGGCTGGCATCATAAGAAATCCACTTGATTTGTGAAGGATCTCTTTCTACCTCTTAACTGAGGACAAAGTGAGCACTTAAGATAACCAGAGCTGGGAGCACTCTAGTTTATGACAAGGGGAGCCTCTGAATCTCTTCCTTGTCTTCTAAAGCATCACTCCTGTTCTCTGCTTCTCCAGTACAAGATCTTTTCCTTTTTCTAAGGGAAAAGAATAATTATTTCTCATTCACATTCTGAATTATCTGAGGGGGAAAAGGGAAGGAAATCCTACAAATTCCCTTTGCCCTTCTGGTGCTCATTGTGAAGTGGGCACCCCATCTTAAGAAAAAAAACTACAAATCAATATCTATCTACTTTTCCCCACAGTCACGAATAAGTGCATATTTGAGGTCCTATAATGCATCAACTGTGTCATTTGTATTTTGGACTTGTAAAGGATAACCATGTTTCTGCATTGCTACCAACTTCTCTTTTTTTTCCAGCAGGACAGTCTCACCCCTAAGATCTGCTCACCTGCTTCACCTTTATTTTCCTGCAACAATTTGTTCTGACAACGAGATGATGTTCCTTCTCCCCTCCTTTGAGACTATTATCCTGAACCAGAGAAAGGCTCACATACTGCATGTTTTATTCTTTAACAGGAGCCTTCCCACAGTCAAGACCAGCCTTCTGCAGAACAAACAGCAGTTAAGAGCTTTCTGTATCTGCTTTCAGCATCATAGATGCTATTGTTAACAGAACAGCACTTGGAAGGAGTGAAGTGCTCCAGACGTGCTTATCTTTATGACCTGCCTCTAGCAGAGAACTCAGCTCATTATTGTTATCTTAAATTATTTTTATATTAAAAAAATATATATTCTTCCATTGTTTGGATCCCTAGAACTCTGCTCTGTTCAGGGTGGCAGATTTCTTGTTAGCTTGTTCCAAATAACCTGAAAAAGACAGCCTACATTCTACTGAATCAAAACAAATTTTAGAATTGCAGAGATCTAATGATTCAGTTGCTTCTGCAGCCTGAAGGAAGCATTCAAAAAGATCCTCTCACCAAACCCAACTTTCCCCTCTCAATCACCTCCCCATCCCCACTGGAATAATTATCCTCAACAGTTAAAGAGAAATGGAGGAGAAAAAAAAAAAAAAAAAAAAAAAAGAAAGAAAACTAGACTCCAAAGCACATAAGCCTGGAACTCTTACTCTGAACATTTTTCCTTCACTGGTTCATCTGCCTGCAGGGAATTCAGTTGGTTACATTGCTAGACTAAAAAACCCCGAAGCTGTCCTTGAAATGAATGGCTCCATTCATTTAAGTGGGAGTGTGTTCTGGTTTTATTACCTGACCCCTTATTTCTACCACAGAATCACAGGGCAAGTAAAATAACCTGCTCTCAACAGTGGTTGTCTGGTTATATCCTCCTATTACTTTATTTTTTGTTATTTTTCTAGGACTAATTCAGTGCAGTAGAAAAGAATAATAACCTCCACCCTCTCGTGAAAGCAGTGTTCAAATATATTCTGAATGATTTAATGCCACTCTGCCCATCGAATTTCTGTCTCAGTAATTAGAAGGAAAATCAATTAATAAACTGAGAGGCTAAAAAAAAAAAAAAAAAGTATTTTGAAATAACTACTACTAAATCTCACTATAAGCAACAGCCGTCTTTCCATCATCTTCCATGGACTTCACATCAGATCCAAACCACGGTTGTTTGCTTCAGATGAAATAGAGCTGTTAAATTAAAACCCAAGAAAACCCCAGCAGCACTCGCACAGGTGAGAGGATGAAGAAATGACACCTCAGACACGTCAGTGCATGCATACACCCACGCCTACCCTGCTGCTCAAAGTGATCTCTCCGCATGGGCACCCTCCCAAGCCCAGAGCTCGATGCCTCCCAGCCCACCAGCAGCTCGTGCCAGCTGCCCAGGGCAGGCGAGGGCTGTGCACCCATGGGTGCTGCCCATCACACAGTAGCTCTATGCCCACTGCCAGCCTGTCTGCACATACAGAAACAATCAGCCCTGTATTTCTGACACAATAAGCAAATAGATCTGCCTCATTAACAAGCTCTGTAGCAGATAAATATACCTTGTAGACTAAATCATTATCTAGTTTTTTTTTTGAGGATCCAGGCAATTATTTTTAAGCCTGCTATGAGGAATAATAGCTGACTTCCCGGGGCTGGCTGTGAACATCCCATAATGCCTGGGGAAAATCCAAGCTGAAATGCTCTGTAGTTTAATGACACATTAGATAGAGAGAAAAATGTATTTGGAAGGAAATACCATTAAAAGAGATAAGAAACAAAATGTTGTACTGTAAAATGCGTGTAAGTGAAAAAAAAAATACCTGATTATTCAATTTTCAAAAGATTTCAGTCCTTGTCTGCTTTGTCTATGATCAGTAAAGCAAAGGAAAATATCCTGGTCAGGACAGAGCTGAAGATGACCTTGCAGGACCTTTTTTGTTCTGAGAGCAAACTAAGGAAGGTAAAACAGGTGCTATTGTTAAGAAAGGGATATTCAGCTGTAGAATGATGATGATTCTTCAAGCTGTAGAACTGCAGTCAGAGAAGTCTGCAGCAGCTTCACCTTCTATTAATAGTACAGAAGCATGTTCTGACATTAAAATAATGAGGAATGCTAATTCCAGATCTCTTTTGATCCCACTTTTTTTTTTTTTAGATGACATATCATTCTTCTTTCTTTAGTGTTTCTGATTATTCAGTAGATAATTTTCCATAGTTTCCAGTAAAACCTGTTTAATAACCCGTTTTCACTTAGCATCTCCAAGCAACGCAATTTCTAATTTCTAACATCAATGGTCACTTTTCAAAGATGACAGAGACCTCCCAGAAACACTCCCATTACAAAAGTGCTCATTGGATTTTTGGACTTGTAAGTCACAGCCTGCCTGTTGTATACATTTTCTACAGAGCCCATTGGGTAGATAAGCCACGTAAGGCTTTGGCATTTCCAAAGCAGCCTGATTAGACTCCCATTTCCTGACCATCCTTCAAGGAGAATTCTCCAGCTGGGGAATTCAGTCTCTTTTAAAATTCTGTCTGTATAATTGTTATTTTTCAAAAAGCAGATAATAGGTATTTTGCCTGCAAGCAGAAAGGCCACATAAATTGATACTGCAGCACTAGAAGCTCTTTCAAACAATTAAAGTCTTGATTGAGAATTCACGTATCAAGAGACTTATGAAACAAAAGATTTCTGCAATCAATACCCAGTAGCTCTTGTAAAACATAATCTTGAGACCCCACTGCAGCCAGCACCTGGTAAATGAGCATAAGAAAAACCCTCAGCCCCAGCAAGCTCTCGGTCCACATTAGGAAAGATTCAACAGATAGAACTTTATCTCCTATGGTGTCCTACTTGTTGTATAGTGGAATACTGGCATGCCCAGGTGTGGATGCCTGGGCATTGTCATAAAATGGGGAAACAGGGAAGATTAAAAAATAGTCAATAAATATAAAATCAGAAAGACATAGCAGAAAGGAAAATCTATCAGTAAATCTGGTTTCATTCATATGGACAGGTACTCTCAGTGATCTGGCTGCAAGATAAGAGTGACTGAATTAAACAAATATGAATTGTTAATGGAAATTCCTTTCCAGTGTTGCCTTTCCAAAGAGGAAAATGGAAGATGACAGGCAAACACCTGCCACCCAGAGCAAGGAGGGAGTCACTCACCCCTTGTGTGGCTCTTCCACTCACATCTCAGTGTTATCAAAGCAGCAAGTGAAGTGCAGGCTGGTACACAGCTACTCTCCTCGGGCAGTTATCAGTGTCAATCTTTATCTGTCTGACTGTGACCACAAATAATGAATGCTAATGGAAAAGCATGTGTTCCTGTGTCAAGTATGGCACGTCTTATTTTGTGACTCAGGCTAGGAGTATTATTGATACAGCACACTAGTGTAATCATCAACTCATAGCAAACAGGTAGATAGATGCAAGAAACCTGCAACAACAAGATAATCTGAGTTCAGCAATGATAAGAGAATGACAGCGTTTGATAGCCACAGTATTTTAGAGAAGTTGTGGAAGGTTTTTTGAAGTAGCAAAGTAGGAAGTTCAATACAACATTGTGCAATGTAGACTAAAATGCTCATCCCACCATTCAAATTAGCTGGAAGAGGCCAAAGAGACAATAGATTTAAAAAAAAAAAAAAAAAAAAGAAAGAAAAAAAAAAAAAAACAACAACAACAAAAAAAACCAGCATGAATTTATTCAAAATACTGCAGGAGGGAAAGGGCAAGAGCAACCATTACTGTCCAGATGCAGATAAGGAAGTTGAAGGACACAGATAATAGAAAGCAGGTTATGCTAATTGCCCCATAATCACCACCTGCATACTACCATCCCTAAGTCAGGCACAGGTAAATTTACTTTCATTAAAAACATATAGGGAATAAGTAGTTGTGGTGAACAGATGAATGCATTTCCTAGCAGCTGCTGTCTTTGAGATGTGAACGTCTTCTGTTTGATGTGGCAAAGCTCTGCTAATTTCCTTATGGAAATAAAATATGCTCCTGTCCACATGGGTACAAGCCTGAATGAAAGGTTTTCAAGGCCTCCCAGCTTTGCTGGAAGAGAATCTGGGAGGGGATTCAGTGAAAGGGATTTATTTGGGGGAGTTTTAAAAGTTTAATACAGAAGGGAAGATGTTAACATCAAGAATCAGATATAGATCATTGGTAACTGTCAGTCAAATTCTTGGTCTTTATCAAGAAATAAGCCAGTTCAAGAGCTATCAGAGGCCAAGGCTGTACTCAGCAAGGACTAGACCCAGTCCAGCAACCTCCAGTGAATATCAGTTCAGCATACTGTGAGCCATAAAAGTATCTACCACGTGCTGACTGTATGGCACAACCAGGTGGCTGCTTTGCAAGTCAGTCTGACAGAGCGAGGATGTACAGACATTATTACAGACACTATCTCTAAGCAGTGGACTAGCACCATACAGGGATCTACTGAACACACAGTCAGTCTCTCTGGATATATTTCAAATGACAAACTACACACAGTATAAGACTGAAGCCTCTGAAATGAAGATTAGTCACTGCAATCTTTGTTAGCAGGTACTGTAAGTAACAAGTGTGTTTCCAGTTTAGTGAAGCAAGTGCATATTGCATTTAACTTACCCTCTGTAGTGCTGTCACCTGTCAAAATCTCTTCGCTGTGTCATGATACCTCCCATAAGAAGTACTGCAGATGGGAACACACTGCCTCATGGCAAAAGGTTGACATTTCTTGGTGAGGACTCAGCCTCCTGCTGCAACAACAGCAACATCCTCCCAGAAAAAAAAAATCATTAGAGTGCCTCTATAAGGAAAAAAGAGTCCTGAAGATAAGAATAAAGAGCAACTAAAAAGCATGTCCTCAGAGATGTTTTACAATCTGGATAAAGGTAGAAAGACCATGCCAAATCAATTTTAAACTCAGGTGAAGCAAAAAGTCTCTAAGCAAGAAGGAAAACAAGCAAAATAATTCCATACCCTGAGAAGTGCTAGACTGGAGGAAGGTATTAGGAACATCTAACACTTTTATATAGTTCATTAGCAGCTTCACAGCTGAAACACCACAAGCCATGGAGTTTTCCATTGATCACTTTCACCTGCTCCACAGCACCCTGATATTCAGATGCATAGAAAAGCAGATACAACCAAAAACGAGCAGTGTATGACATGGGAAAAGGGTGAAAAATAACATACAGAGATGATGATTATTATTATTATTGTTCAGTACCACCTAATAAAATTGCCTGCTAGCTTCCAAGCAATTTCCAAGTTTGAGTTCATTGAAGCAGGTGCTACCTTCTAAGAAGTTATTTGACTGCCTCCTGGCTCAAGATGCTCAAGTTCAGCTTGTGACTAATTCCCTTTTCCTGAAGTACAGCTCAGGTGACAACAGGAAAAATACCTTCCTTTATAAGATTATGTAGATTATGCATAAGGTGTAATAACTTAAGCCGGGAATATATTTACACATTGCAACTCCCAAAGATGTTATCAAAGCTAGTTTTAAACCAGCTCTGTAACTGATGGTAACAACTTAATACAAGTTAATCACCAAAGTCTTTATGCAGCTTCTTGAGTGGGTTTTACACCTGCAGTGACATCTGCAAAAATGTATGAAGATGTGAATATGTGTCTGAAGCAATCACTGCAACACAGACATAGCCCTCAGTTGCACCAAAGTAGCAAATCAGGATCTGGTCTCCACACCTGAGATTCATGGAAAGCTAAGGAATATATCTCAATCCAACATAATTCATGAGCAGCACAGGACGCCACTGTTAATTAACTTTTATCACACCAGAAAAGGAAAGAGTCTCTCTGTTCCAGTTTTTGATACTTCAGCACATTTCTTCTCTGTTCCATACAGAAGTTGTTTTTATAACACGGATTTTGATAAGGCCCAGTGGTACAGAAAACCAAGGCTCCTTTGATTCTCAACATAACAACACATTTAAGGACAGCTTTGATGTTTTCCCACTGAAATACAAATATTATTTGATGATTTCTGTCTGGAGTTTAAGTATCAGCCCTGAAGAACTACTTGTGTGGCTACAGCTACAATCACGGACTTTCATTGTATCACTCAGTCTAACAGAAGATGTTACCTTTAGTATAAAATATGTATTTCTGAAATATTGATGTTAACCACCAATATAAGGTGCCCAAAAAGGGATGAGCTCTCATGCTTTTGGTAGCAATTATTATGGCCTGTACCATTAATCCCATTGATTTCTGGCCTTAAGTGTTATTTTTGGAGGTCAAATTTTTGTGACTAACCACTTTCAAGTCCTTTCATAGACCTACAAACAGAATGGAGAGCTATTCAGTGTGAGCAAAAACATCAGTTCTGGTGTAGATGCTGATGTTTGATGCACGTGGCACCAGTCCCAGGGGTATTAGAAGAGAATCTCTGATGAACAACATGAGAAACACATCTTCCCTTTTCTTTTTATTTTGGTGTCTAGTCCACTATGAAGTAGTGAAGTGTTAGAAGACAGCTGTGGAAACAGGGTAATTGTGTGACTTGTTCCTGACAGACAAAAAACTACAAAGGTACAAAAATCACACGAGGGGCATCTCAGCTTTTGCACTGGAGATTATAAGAGCTAGGTAGAATGTGAAAGCCTAGATAAATGTCTCTGAGCATTTCCACTGACCAAATGTCTACTCAATGTTATTTACTTGTATTGATACGGAATACATATTAACAGTACTATACAGGTGCTTTAAATAATTTCAATCAGGTGCAGGCTGGCACGGAAGGTGTCAATGAGCTTGTGATGGCTACACAATGGAAATCAGGATGAGATTTGTTAGCTGGGATGCACATTGATGCGGGCTTGTAAGAGCACCCTGATCAGCCTGTGAGGCTCAGAGATTGTCTCACTCTGTGCAACCGCTGGCAAACTGCTCCCACACATCAGCATATCAAAGCATGCACCAGCAACAAAATTAACAAAATGCAAAGAATGAAGGAAACATGCTGAAACTGAATTAAGAAACCAGAAAATAACCACACCTGCTATCATTTCCACTGCTATGTGTTCGTGGTTGAATATAATGAGCCCTAGAGAAAGCAAATCTGTGCGAGGCGGGTTTGGGCCTGATTCTACCTTACGGAGATGTTGTAATTGCACAGGTGACAGAGTGAGACTGTAGATGCTTATCTGTCTGTGCATGGAAGATGTACCTCTTGAAATTCTTAAAGATTCTATCTCCAGTCGTGGCCTGGTTCGGTATTGTTCATTCTGCTGTGTGCTGCTATGAATAATGAGGGATGTGGCAGTGCTCAATTAGCTTGCTGCTTACTTCAAATGGCAGCCTGTGAGTGCAGCAGTTTAAATAAACGAACCAATTTAATTCTGTAAATGTGCATAATATATTGGCTAACTAATAATCTAATTGCTATTTCCCGTGTGTTTATCCCACCAGCAAAGGGTATCAAAATTCTAGGAATGTCAAAATGATGCTTACAACGTTAGTTCACATTTTTTGTATGTGAACTTAGTGAAAGCTCCCTGCTTTCCATCCAAGTCCAACCTTATGCAGTAAATGTTATCTCTCTGCTATATCAAAGTAAGAATTAGTGCTCTGTAAGAGAATGCTCTATCATATTAGCATCTTTCTAATCCTATAAGCAAATAAATAATCTATTAATAAAAGAAGATTTGAGTTCAAAATGGGACTGTACTCTGTGCATTTGTTTTTTCTCAATTCAAACAAAATGGAAATCGTGAAAGGCCCATTCACCTCTGACAAAGGGTTACAAAGGGATAAAAAAGAAATCTGCTGTATCAAAATAATTATATAAAACATTAGTCTCAGAAGAAAAGGCTGGGATCACAAAACCCATTCAGCTTTCAGATGTAATCTGTTTAATATGAAGCTAGATTAAACAACATGAAGTGAAAGGGTTTAAGTATAAATCCATACAGATGCCCAAAGTATTTACAGTGTGCATTAAATAAATCATTTCATGCAAAAGGACAGTTATTGTTACTGGAAAGGTTTCCTAATTCACTTTCAGATAAAAATAAAGAGGGCTGCATTTAGAAGCTTTGTACACTTTTTCCCTTCTGACAGCTTTCAAGTGGCAGCATATTATTTGGTCTCTGCTACATACAAAGTGTCTTAATTAAAGGTTGTCTAAAAATACAGAACATTTTCACAGCCACATCTGCCATTAACTCTTCTGACATTCTGGTGGCGTTAAGTACCAGAAAATTCTTCTCGTATTAAATAGCATTCCTCTCTCATGCTCTGCCTCACAGCAATCCTAGCACATTTTAACAGCATGTTGCCATTGGTGCGCACCATCGTTAGGGAGGTGGGCACAGCCTGCTCTCAAGCACAGCAAAATGGCTGGTTTTCCATGCTGCTCCTAGCAGAGACAGCAGCCTGGTGCTGTACATGCAACCTGGGGATATTTGGGCTGCCTTGCAGCTTTGGATTGAGTCTTAAAACAGGGCAGCACAAGGCTGACCCACCCCGGGAGCAAACAGAAATGATGATGCATTTTCACCCTTCTCCTTCTACTAGGGATAAAATTAAAGCTAAACAGACCAAGACACAGCAAAGCCAAGTGTAATGGGATGTGGCTGGACTATCCTTGCAAGGTGATTTTCTTCTGCTTGGTTATTTATCCTGAGGAGACTTAATGACAAATGAAGTCATGAAGGTTATACTGTAAGAGAATATCCAGCCAGTTTGCTTGTGTACATAAAGGCAGAAGTTAAGAAAAATGCAGTTTTCTTCAGTTATGTTTTCCATATGTGGTGAAGTGTTGGATTCTCTGGTGTCTAATAATACAACTGGACTAATTCTGCAATGTTTTCCCTAAAGGGAGCACTAATTCATTTTTCTTTCTGCTGGACTGCCTCTTCTTATGAAATCTGGAAGACTGCAATATTCTTCAGACCTCCAAATTTGATTCAAATCAGCCTTCCCCAAACAAGAGTTGTAACACTGAAGAGAAGCACTGGCCAGCAAAACCAAAGTGTGTATTTTTATTTCCTCAAGAACGTTGGCTAAATTAGGGCTGGTTCAACTCATTTAGCATCAGGTGCGTTTAAACTATAGGAGAAAAAACATACTGCTGGCAGAATCTCTCTCTCATTCTGGCTACCTATTCAAGCATTGTGGCTCATAGGTACTTGCCATGTTTGCAATTATCTGCAGCAAATACAGTTCATGGGTTAGGAAAAGAGCCAACTCCCCAGCAAAATTAGGGAGTACTCTTCTTCCAAGTGCCATTCCTGTCCCCGTATGCAATGTTGAGCAAAATGAGCTACAGAGTTTAACTCCTTTCTCTCACTATACTCACTCCAAAGGCTCAGCTTTCGTTGGTGCTTAAGGACATTAACTTTTTAGACCAGATGTGTGCTCCTCTCTAGCAACTGTTTCACCCCTGAGAAGCTAAGATGCACCCACTAGAACAGAAATTAATTTATTATGCATCATAAAGACAAATCATTGTTATTTGGGCTTTTCTGTAGTTTGTTGCTGATGTTGTTTAAAAACAAACAAACAAACAGGACTGCTTAAGCCACTTGCATTGATTTTTTTCAAAGGTTAAAATACCTCTGGTGGATGTGTCCTAATGGAGCATTCAAGCTCAAAGAACAAGCTGTGTGACTCACCAGCAACCTTTAATGCACAGGATTCTGAGAACTGCAAAGAATATAGCACTACAAAGTACCTAAAGCTCCCTAGGAAGATCCTGATAATAAGAACCACGTTGTAATATTATTCCACCAGACAGATAGGTTGATGGGCGGGATGGCTGGTGTCTTTGGGGAAAAGGTGTTTCCACATAAGTGAAACATCAAACTAGAATGTTCCTTTATTGTTCTGAAGGGGGCTTGGGATAATTTATTCAAGTATGAAAACCCACTGGAAAATTGTTGTGAAGCTTACTTATGTTATAAACATTCAAATTTAGGATTTATCTGTTCTCTGTAGTTGTACAGCACCTAGCACAAAAACAGTCAGGCTCAATTAGCATATTTCAAGTTTTTATACTAAAACTGACCTTTGATGCTCTTACCATTATTTCATTCACTCACTATCTCATGTCCAGCCAGACCTCCTGAGAGACAATGTTCTAGCAGGAATATAGCAATCAATTTTCATTTTTATTGAAAATAACCCAGAGCTTCAAGAAATTGAACAATTCTGAAAAGCTCTTGACTGGCACAGAATTTAAAATCCCTCTGTGGAGTTAAAAGATAGAAGGTTAAATTTATATGAAGTACATGTAAAATGCAGAATGGTATGATTTGGAACATTATGGGCTTAAAAACAATTGTGGCAGAGGGAGAATTTGCTTTGGAAAGAGAGAAGAGACTGGAATCAAAGCTGAAGAATTCACGCCAGTATGTTTCAGCTCAGCGTGCCTGTATTGTAAATGCTTCACGAAGATGATCTAGGTAAAAACTGCCCTAGTAAATCTTTTTTATTAATCTGCCTGTTCAGAAACAGACACTTTGCTAGTTTCACTCATATCCTTTGCCCCTTCAAAAAGACTAATTTTCTTGTGGTTTCAATGAGGCCAGTGTCTTACACCTTGTCTCTTACAAAATCAGCAGAATAATGTGATCAGGAGTATGTTATATCTGAGCTTATTACTGCAAAAGTGCTCTGTTATTAATGCTTTTCAGTTGTTTTAAATTAAGATAAACGTCTGAAATACAATGGCATTATATTTGAACTCCTTACTGTTCAATATAAGCAAATTTCAAACAGGAAACTGATGGTCCTTTTGAATGTGAAATTCTGTATTAGAACCAAATGTAGCTTTTTAATCTCATTTTGTACATATACTAAAGTCATTATTACTTTATGAAACCTTTTTAAAGATTTATATATTCCATTGACTTGGGCTTATATGGCAACTACTTTTTCTTTTAGGTTTAAAATTAAAACAGGAAAAAAAATCTTCCACATTCTCAGAACTCTTATTTCTTTCTTGGCACAGAAAGCTGTTAAATGAAGTCATTTTCTCCATTGTGGAACAAAGCTACAGCTACTTGTATGTCAGTCAAAATATACTTTACCCAGAAAGCTCATAGCTGCTTTGTTACTGTAAAACTGAGGTTAGCCTCATTGTTCCAGTCACACAGTCACCAGATATAACCTTTGAAAGGGAAAAATAAAGTGCATACTATTGCTGTTAACTAGATTCTCTTACTCATGCTGAGAAGTCTGGCAATTGCAATGGAATTGAGCATGGACTAACATGGTTGTTACAGCCCAAAGAGAGGGTTGAATCCTGCCAGCATTTCAGGACATCTAAGAGAGAAAAAACTATGCAAGAATTTGAATACATTTAATGCCTGAAGAAGGTATTTGTCAAGGCTACAGATTATTACATGAGAAGAAACAATAATAAACGCATTAGCCATCTGATCACTCAGAGCCACGTTCTGATTTTCTAAGAAAGCTGTAATGTCACGTAAAAGCTAAATAAATATTCCTAGAGGTAGGAAGTAAATCAAAGAAAAAATACATCGTAATAAAATCCAATGGAGAGAAGAACCTCACAGGCATACTGTTTGAATACTTGCTTCTGGTTTAGTTAACTGATTGCCTGCGTTACTGCTGCTAAAGGCTGCATAGACCTCGAGCAAGACTGTATCACTCTCACACTGGGTAAATCCTAAACAAAGAGTAGCCCTGCTCAGTGGATGGATAATAGAAAAAACAGCTGCCAGATGAAGCATAAGCACTGCTATCTCAATTTGCTTAAATAAGAAAGGGAGGTACGGAGGAGCCAAGTGACCTGCATTAAATCACAGTGATGTTTGTAGCAGACCTGCAGGCAGATCTGCCACAGTTACATGCCTTGTCCAGAAACCACACTTTTACTGGCTTTTGGCTTTTGTTTTTCTCAAGTGATTATATGCAGTTTAGATTCAGCTACAGCCAAGTGGATTCCCAGGTCAGTCAGCTTATCTGGGGAGAACAGAAATGGCAGCAGTTAAACCATGTGGAGAGATCCTCAGCCAATAACCAGGTTTGGCTCAACAAAGGTAGAGCAGGGTCAGGTGTTTTCTTGGCACCTTTCCTAGATAATTGACAGATTTGAAAGAAAGGTGCTTTCCAGAGAATAAGTGCGGGCAGCAGGGTCAGAAAGCTCACCATGGGGAAACCAAAGCAAGAACTTCTGTGCAAATGCCAGTGCTGACTCACTCTGACAGGGGAAGGGACATGAACTCTCTGGAGAAGCAAAGAAAATAGCATTTCTCACAGAGAAACTGAAAAGACAACAGAACTGATTCAGATTTCTTATTTAGGTGAGTTCCTTTCTCTTTAAATAGTGTAAATAATGAGATTTAAACATCAGTTGAAAAGATCATTTGTGTATTAATGGTCAGATATAAATTATTCTTGCAGAATTCATCTTTATCCTGCACAGCTGATGAATCCTCTTTCACAGAGGACAGTCAGCTGTTTCCTGTGATCAGTTCAGATCAGCAAGTTGTCGTTCAGAGTCAAATTCTGAAAGCTTTACTAGGCCAATTTTGACATTCACAAACAGGCAGGAGAGCTCCACTGGAGCACAGTACTACTCAGCAGATGGGTGGAAGAAGCTGTCTTCTATATGACTCAGCTATTATCGAAGATGACTAGATTCTTCCAGGAGAAAAAGACAATTTAAAGCCAATACCACCCTGTACTATGAAAACACATGGCCTAACCCCACTCCAGCAATTCCCTGCACTGCAGCTTTCTCTTGTGACGTGAAGATGATGAACATATGAGAAAGCAGTCAACAGAGAGGCTCCCCAGGTTTCAGATAACCAGGAAAAAGACCGATACATCAAAAGAGTTGCCTTTTTTTCCAATGACTTCCCCTTTTCCTTTATACCTTTGAGTGAGAGCAGCCATGTAACAAACAGAAAGATGGGTAATCCTTCCCATGAGGAACCATGAAGAGAAACTTCTCTTGCAGTTACTGGTTTAGAAAGGAGGCAGGAAGGCATGAGGGAGGGAAGGAAGGAGAGAAGGATAGAAAGGAAAGGAGAGAGGAAGGGAGGAGAAAGGAGGGAGCAAACAACCAACCTTTGCGTCAAATATCTTTTAACAAACGTACATATGAAATAGTTTAATCAAACCTGCAGAAACAGATCACAACGCCAGCTGTTCAGAGTTACTCCTATCTGAATTGATCATCATGGAAAGCATGTTAGAAACAATTCTAGAATATCAGCTTTCAAAATGGTCTTCCTCTTACTATTCTACAAGAATAGGTGACCACAGTGGCTCAGGCTGTTCTTCCAATCCTGACCGACAGAGCACTGATGGCAGAAACCACAGAGAAACCTGATGTCATTGTCACTCTTGGGAGGTTTTACAGTCTTGCACCAATATTTCTGACTTCTTTATTTGTTTCTTTATTGTCTTTAAGTATGCCCAATGTGGGTTCCAGGTTTGAAGTGAGTGAAAGACTGCAGTCAAACAAGGTCTTCAATGGACCAGACCCTGGAGAGGCATCACTCAAGTGAAAGCAAATTATACTAATGAAATCAATGAGGAGTCAGTCCGTGGCCCTGCAAGAAACATGCCAACTTCTTCCTACCTGGCCGCTGTCCACAGATGTTTGTCTGGCCGTCCCTTTCCCTCTCACATTTGATTTACATGGGTCATCTGGTTGTCTTATTAGCATGTGCATACTGAGGAGAAGGAACCCCTTTCGGCCTCACTTCAGATCTACAGGTTTCTGACACCGAGTAGGGACAGAGATGGCTGGAGGAAGTCTTTAAAGCCAATGGGGAAAATCAGCAGCAATTTTAACAGCTGCCTCCAGGGAATGCAGCCATATCTGAGTTTAACGCAAACTCAGATACTAACCTACTGTTTCAGGCCAGCTCATTCTTCTCTTGTTCGTTGTGCTGAAAACATCTGCAGTTTTCCTTTCAGAATTAACTTACGTACTGTAAAAAAGAACCCCAAACCAATCTCTTGCCCACAACTAGGTTATAGAGCCTCTTTGTTAGAGCCTCTTTGAGGCTCTCCACATACAGACACAATCAGTCCACACCTCTCATATGAATTTACATGGTACCTGCTAAGGCTGCCACCAAACTCCTGCTCTGCTCAGACAGGGGCTCCCACAGTCCTACACATTGGAAAAAAGCTCAGGGAGCCGTGGTGGTTTTTATGGTATTACGTGACCAATGGATGGAAAACACTGAGCTGATGCAAATTCACTTTGACTTTGTAAATTTGTTTTAAAATGTCTAATGGGGTAACTTTGTAATGGAAGACTTTATACCAGATCAGCTTCTAACCTTGTCTGGCTCACTGTCAGCATCCTCCCACTGCAAGCATAAAGTTAATCTGAAAACATAAAGCTGCATAAACTTTGCATCATTCATCCTAGCTAATTTGACAGAAGTGTGATTGTGCAGCGTCTCTTGATTCAGATCAAATTTATGTTACCAGCTGAAAACTTGCATTGTGAACAGGCCCTTACTAATGATAACAGCATTTGTGAAAATGCACCTTTGCCATTCCCCAGTGTTGGCTCACTCAAAGTCAAAAGCAAACTTTCTTCTGAAAAGAGAGAGAGAAAGAAAAACAAATTAAATTTACAGCACAAAAATTTCCTATTTTTGTGCCATTTAGAGCACTGATCTGGTAGGAAATTTCTCCAAGAACAAGCAGCTTTCCGAGGGCAGTGCTAGTGGCTCTCATGCAGTCACTAGATTGCAGTGACTTCTCTATAAAAGGTCTTTTCCCTATCTCTACCAGACACTTGGTTTTTCCTCTGTACTGCTTTCTCAGCACACCTGCATTTTTGCCTATTTTGCTATGTCTTTTACATCTGTGCTTCTAAAGAAAGCCTCCCCCTTTTCCATTTGCATGAATAAGAGTCTTTCCAGACCGGTTTCTACTAGTAGGGTTTTTCCTCAAAATTAAACTATTTGAATTTAGAAAGTTTAGCAGCACTTGTACATAAGTACTAGCAGATGATCTGGAGCAAACGCTCATTTTCCTGAAATGCACACTGTACTGTGTTACTGGAACTTCTTGATTCAAAACCTTTGTTCCTCTTCACTGTCTTCCCTGTCTTTTCACTTTTCACATTACCTCTGCAATTGCTCAACACGCTCAGGTAACTGCTTGCTTTAAGGAAGCTCCACAGTCCATGATTATTTGTGCCTTGGCCTTCTCTCTCTGGCATTACTGGTCATTCGCTGCTGAACTCTCAAATTTCTGTTGTTTAAATAACATAGCAAAGGTGGCAAAATCCCTCCAACAATGTCTTTTGTCCTGCACACACACTCTACTCTGGTCTCTGAGGGCCGTAGCAGTATGCTGTTTACATCTCCAGTCTTAAATAAGAGCATTTTAGAAGGCTGTGTAATGGGCCGCAGCTCAGAACAAGTTTCTCTGAGCTGGCTCTTTACATCTTCTCCGTCTCGCTCAATCAAGATTAGCACCAACACCTTGCAGGGTAACACAACCCAAACCAAAACTGTCACATCCAACCACCCTTTCACCCTTGGGCATCCCTACTGAGAAACTGCTGTTTCCAAAGCTCCTCCTCAATATGCAAAGCAAGTCAAGCTTATTCTTCCTTCTCTAGGAGATATCTGCAGGCACATCATCCCCTCCTGGATCAAGGGTAGAGACACAGCTCACATATCACCCACCTGCCAGAACACAGATGGGGTGGCTATGTGAAGTGTAAGTCTTTGCACAGACAGCTTGAGCTGGGCTTTAGGACAGCACTGGACATGGCATTTCCAGACCCCGGAGAAAATTCCTCTCCTTTGATTTTTCTTCTCTCATTTCCCAAGGCTCTCAGCTACAGCAGCCAGACCCCTCCAGCCCTAAAGTCTAATAGGCCCTATCGTAATGTTATTCTTATTTCTTTATTTAAGAGAGTCATAAGTAGTAAAAAATAAAAAATAAAAAATGAGACAGGTGTATAAATACAACAGTTGAAAATATACTAGCCTTTGTAAACATTCCCACAGCAATAAGAAAAATTATGTTACTCAGTCAGGTCTGCAAATGGAAAAGTTTTGCTATATTTCAGCAAGTCAATCAGGTGAAAACAGGGTCTGGAGTCTTCAGCTTTAGAGGCTTTAACTTAGAAAAGCAGAAAAGATCATCCAAAAAACAAAAACAAAAAAACCTGATTCATAAAAATGGGTGGGGAACATTTTCTACCAGAGGTGAGTCCTGTACCATTACCACGGCTCCCCATACTGATACATAAGAACAAAAAAAGCAAGGCAACACAAAAAAAAAACATTACTGACGTTTTCAAAGTCCAAGCATATACCTAAAGGTAGTGAAAAGGAAATGAAAAAAATAATTAGGTTTTTAACGAGTGCATCAATGTAAGAGAGACCTGGCAGAGCCTAATCAAAAGAAGATATGCTGGGAGGCAGCTTGGTTACTACAGCAGAACCAAAATATCCAATAATGTGTTAAAACAAAATCTTACATGCACTAGCAAGACCAAAGCCAGATTCAGAGCAAGCAGGGGAAAAACCATAAAAAAAAATAATGTAAATAGTGATGTATCACAGTGAAGAGAGACAAAAAGGATCTGGAGGAGCTCCTTCAAAGGGTACAAATGCACTCTCTTGCAGCTCTTGATACTGCATACAGAACCTTCACAACAGGAAAAGCATGTTTCTGACTGGTGACAACACACACTCCCCAAGCTATCAGCTACAGAGAACGTATCAGCTCTGTGAAAACTCATGCATGAGATCACAGAGGTAAAGAAGCATTTACTTGCCTGGTAGGCAGCAAACATACACGACAGTGAAGTCCTGAGTTCACTGAGGTCAGGAACAAAGCTCACGTTGACTCAGGCAGCTGAGGATTCACCAGGATTTTTAAAATGTTTCTGTGCACCAGGTCAAATCCTTACCATTTGTTCACATTTCCTCTGATGTAGCTTGCCTGTAAACTACCATGACCTAAGAGTTTAAAGGTAGGAGAAAGCTCAGATTAGAAAAAACAGGAGCTTTGTACATGACTGTCTGCTAAATATAAGTGTTACCTGTTAAAATTAAAAAAAAAGGTTAGCAATAGAAATAGAAATGCAACATGATAGTACAGCTAAAGTCAATAAATAGAGTCTGATAGTAAATATTAAAAACAACACAAGTTACTCAACTTTTTGATAACCCAGCATGCAAGATATGTTCATCTTGCACAAATCGCTATTCAATTTTTAAGACATACAGAAAAGCCTCTCTGGAACACTGCAGATGTTGCTGTGCTGCTGACATCAGAAAAGCAATCTTAGAGTGGTGGGTATATCTTCTCCTACAACATGGTGTAGCTATTCAGCCACAGGAATTCAGTTTTATGGAATTCAGTCAGCTCTAGCAAGAAGAAATAGTAACACATTACACAAAGTTCTGATAAACTAACAAATCAGAATGCTGCATCGCTCTAGCTGCCATCAGTCCAGTCACTGTATTCTTACTGTCACTGTATTTATGTCCTTACACAGAGAAGTTATTGTTGAATGCCAAGGATTAGCCATGCTTGCTAATTTCACAACATCTTCACACTTCTAGTAAGCTCTCCAATGCAGAATTGTAAGCATAATTTAATCGAAGTTAACTTATCTTCCCAGCACCCTAATGCAGCACGCCAAGTTATTTCCCAGTTCAATCAGTGAGAAGCAGCGATTTACTCACACCATGTGGCACAGCTGCAAGCCCAGCTTAACTCTGTCCTCTGCGTGTCCCGCAAGAGCGTAGCAAATGTTTTTGCTCAGTATGATGTTCTTAGAAACACTGGAAATGGCTGAAGGATAATTTTTTTTGGCTCAGTTACCCCATTAATTCATTCAAACACTTTGAGCTGTCTGCTTCTCCAAGAATGGCTGACCCATCTGTTGAAAGTGGACAAAAATGGTGCCCTTCACCGCCCTGAAGAAATGCCACACATCTCAGTATTTCTGATTGCTTGACATTATGGAAGTAAGACATTTTTGTCATAGAGAGCACAGTGGCATCCCTCATCAAAGATGCTATTCAAGCCACGGAGCTAAGGTGGCCAGATTCAACTGTCATTTACAACAGTTTGGAGCTAGAAATAACTAGTGAGAATTATCACCAGTGAAAATTTGCTGTACTTTCAGAGATTCCCCCTCAGAAGACACTGACAAAACAGGTCTGCATTTCTCTTAAATACACAGACTTCAGATACGAGCAATTACAGTAATGTCAGCAGTGTGAATTGTGATTTATGCTTGCCAGAGATCAAAATTAGATCTAGTTCACTTCTAAGGAGAAAAAAAAGAAATTTAGCAGTAAAGCATAAGAGGCCAGTTCCACTCTCACAAAACACAGGTTTTACAAATCTGTTTATCAGTGAAAAGCATAAGTGCTGTGCTTTTAGGGTGCTAACTGGAAGATTCACCAGTTTTTCTGGTTTGCTGTCATTTTACCGCCACTGCTTCAATAGTTATCTTAGCCTCAGATGTCAAGTCTTTCTGAGCCTCTTGGCTAGTTTCCTGAAGTTTGCTGTATGATTTTTGCAAATGCATTGGCATTCCAACCTACAACGTAACTACCTTCCGATACCGACACAGAGATCTCAGGTTTACCAAGTTTTGATGTTTGCAGAAAATTATGCCTTAGATAGTAAACTGATATTAACTGCATATTTCTCCACAGCAGTACAATAATCATCCCTCAAATAATCATCTGTCAAATTCTAGAGTGTTTTAAAACTCTGAGTCATGTAAAAACACATGGCTCAGCAAGAGCAGAGGAGATTACAGAGGGCATCTTTAGTACGAGTTGATCCCAAAACTACAGGAAGTGCAGTAATGTCAGGGAAATGGCTGTTAACAATTGGCAAGACATAGGCTATCTGCAATCCTATCACTGCAAGTATGCCACCTCTCTGACCACAGCAGAAAGGATGGGTGTCTTAACTTTTTCCATAGGCCTGGAAGATTCCTCTAAATGGACTGGGACGGCAGTACTAGAGACATACCCTGCAGGGTCCAGGAGATGCAGAGAGCTGCTCTGCAGAACCAAGACAGTGGCTGCCAGGTGTGCTCAGGTTGCAATGAAGAGGTGCAGGGGAAAAGCTGTGCAGACTGTGAGCAACGGATCTGGGTCTCGATGGACTGGAGACAGAGATCACTGGTGTGGCTTTGACTCTAATACCTGACACAGAGCTCACCTCACAGTCAAGCAGTGGCTGGGAGAGGACAGACTCTGGTAATTCCTACTAAAGAGCTTCACCCTTACAAGCTGAACAAAGACTTGGTTTTCCTCCCTCTCAACTTCTGGATAGAGCAAGCTAGAAATGAAAACGAACACTATGACGTTTAAGTGTAACCTGATGCATTTTGGATTGACAAAAGTTCCAAGCAAGTCAATGGGATTGATACATTGAAACCTTAAACTTGGTTATGATTTTTTCATGCAAAAAGAGGTTAGACTTTTTTCCCTCTTCAAGTTGTAAAGTAAGGGATATTCACTGATATTACTGTTGATTTAGGGGGAGCTGATTAAATCAGTATGGATCACAGGATAGAGACAACTGTGTTATCACTATAATTAAGAGCTCTACTGTAAAGGTAAACCTCTGTCAGCTGAAAATGGGTCTTTGCAATTTGGGGTTTGGAATTGAGACATTTTCCTTCTAGAAAGAAAATAGAATAAATGGCATTTTGGTACTTTCACATCTTCTTTTTTGCTCTCTACTTAGAAAAGTAACAACCAGCATCTTAAAAAACTAATTTTACCAGCATTTAGCCTTGAATACATGCCAGTGGTAGTTGATACTTTAAAAGACAGAAAACTTTTTAAAAGGCAATAATGCATAAAGAGAAATGCATACAAAGAAAGAGGATCTTAAACAGTACTAAAAATAAATGTAGCTTAAAAAGATCCCTTAAAAACAGCTGTTGACGTTAGAGATTTAATTAAAATGTAATTAGTTATACATTCTCCTTTGAAATGAACAAGCATATTACAGCTTTCATCTACAATGAATTCCCTTTTACATTCATACCTTGCTTTTGCCTGTAAAAAAGGCAAGGTTTTACAGGAAGTGCTATAAAGATAGGATAGTTCTACCTAAAATTTTACAATCAAAGAAAACATAAAATGATTTTTTTACATACTGGTACAGCACCACATTCATTGTGCATTCAGTGTTCGTGAGGTACTTCACAAGTGTTCCTAAATGCACAAAACAATAGAGGAAAAGATAGAGACAAATGGATGAGGGATGGTGCTCTCCATAAATAAGCACTTTAGTGTCTGGAGAAGGATTCTGCAATAGGTGACTAAAAACTAAATCAGTTTGACTCCTCGCATGTCATTTACCTGACAGAGAAATGCACCATGGGCACTCACCACACGTGGATTTGTACAGGCAACGTGCAGCCAATGGCTTTCCCTGGGGCTAACACTTTAAGGAGGAACATTGACCTGGTTTTCTATGGAAACTACATGGAGGTTTTCCGTTCCACCATGGAACTGCAGCCTCGATCATTGCCATCAAACTCCACATTAGACATTCATGCAGCATTAGACATCCCATAGCTGCCAAGGGCCACACAATGAGACATTGTCTGACCTAAAAGTCACATAATTAGGCTTATGGGAATGACACCAGTAAATGGTGAATTAAGCATATCCTAATTTTGCACAGACCTATTGCCTATTTGACTACCAGTCAGCTGGGGAAGAAGCAAAGTCTGCTATTAGCAACAATTTGACTTGAAAAATCTGAGTTGGAGAAAAAAGTGCAGCCTCATAACTGATACACACTCACAGACAATGAGGGGACCCCGCTTTTAATTACATTTTTATTTTTGCAGAGTGGGTGACCCTAGAAGCCAGCTCTTTAGTGAGATGTCTTGTTTTCCTATGATGGCTCAGTATTGGTCCAACATCCATTGTAATGCCCAATACCAAAACACTTTTGAGGTAGCAGTAGCAGAATGAATATAGAGCTTATGGCTGAGAAAGAAGTGTGAAATTCCTCTTATTAGCAGCACTGCACATTTGTGCACACACTCTCCCTTCAGAAGGCTGACTTTCTGCAGAGCCAAGGAAGGGCTTTCCAACAACCATGTGACTTCAAAGACTGAGGACATTTTCTGCTGAAGTGGGTTTTTAATTCAAATTAGTCATAGAAAGTTACATTTTTGTGGCCTGAAAACATACTCATCTGCGTCAAACATGAAGCAGTTTCATAATTGCATGTGATTGAAATATATTTTTTAAAGAAATGACATAAGGAAAAAGAAATCAGAGTGTCTGTGGGGCTTTAAACCTCCTTCTTGCATCTGTGCAACAACCACAAAGAATTCCATAAAAATAGCTTGTAACTAATATTTTCAACAACAAAAAGTGTCATTCAGAAATCAGCGTGATTGGTCTCTGAAAAGAAACACAGGCACCAATTGAATTCACCTGTGTAACAATCAGAAAGGTCAGTGTGGTGGAAGGGCAATACAGGAGCACAGTAGCAAAATACAAACGGAATGGTGTTACAAAGGAAAAGTACTCATCTGTCTCTGAAGATCTAGGCTCACAGGGAAAACTCCACGAGGGAAAGATCTCCAACCAGAGATCCTTCCCCAGGAGCAATCAGCCCTTCAGTGAGGTACAAGAGAGGCGCAGCCAGGCTGCACCCCTTCCACTCACACAGCTGAATTGCCTTCACCTGTGCTCCCAGGGCTGACCGGGTTCTTTCCCCAGCTGCTCAATCACCTTCAGTTCAGGCTGTGACTCAACAGTTTCCGTACAACCTGATTGTCAACTGCAGTTTCAACATTAGGAAAAACTGAGTATGGATTCCATATTCGTTAATTAAAACAAGGCTCATGCAAATTCTGCTGTTTCCAGCTATTTTTGCCATTTTAAAATACATTGCCTAAGACCTGCACAGTTGTAGCCATATCATTATGCAACCAGCATCACAGGCGAAGAATAGATGTTATTAGGAACAATTTCACAACATCAATCCCCTTCCAGTTCTTTACCAAGAATTCATTCCTCTTTTTCTCCTCCATGCAGGAAAAGCTCTGTTCAGTAAGACCCACTCACATACATGGGGATTACTAGATCAGTGCTCTATGCTTTTGCACAATGCTATTTTCATGTCCATTTTTTTTTTTAAAGGCATTCAATTTTCGAGTATTAGTGATGTCATACCAATGAGACAAGAAAATTTCTATTCAAGTTGCTTTGCCATAGCTACAACAAAGACTATCAGGCCTCTATGTGTGTGGCACTGCAATCACATTTTTTCCCTTTGTTCAGCCCCCATACCTGTAAAAGCCATAAAAAGGATTACACTTCTTTACACTTAATTGTCCCATTAATGTATTAAAGACAGAAAACTGAAAACAAACAAACCACAGCTTTCAAACATAATCCAGTTATGTGTTTGTTTGCTCTAGACCAATATGATTCCCACACGCTAGCTACTGTTAACTGATTAATTAGGAACTATCAATAATAATATTTTGTACTTACATCAGGATTTCCACCTCAGGATATTTCAATAATGTCAATTAATTAATTTTCACAATGCTGCCTTTAAGTAGGTGCCATTAGTTCCTTCGCAGATGAAAATACTGAAGCATATAAAAGATGAAATTAATTAGCTGAGATGATACAATGACTCTGCAGCAGAACTGAAGATCCTGAAAAGTACTTCTCCTTTTCTGACTCTAAAAGTGGCATGATTTACTTACCCTTTACAGCTAAGCAGTGGAAATGATTTCCAAATGTGTAACGGAAACTTTTGTGACTCTATCAAAAACACTATTTCTAGGTCGTGATCTCGGTGATATTTTCTTTTGATTAAAATAACTTCTACTTTTTAGTACAGCCATTCAAATATAAAGAACATCAAAACCAAATAAAATCTTCCTCTAGATCTATAACAAACTGGAGCATTGCTATTGCTTTATCAGGTTTAAATTAAGGCTCTTTTGCAGAGCGTGGAAGTGAATAAAACATAAAGACAAAGGACAAAACAAGAGAAGGCAGACTATTCAGCCATTCACAACAATCAAATTTACAAGGCAATCGCCATTCATGCTAATGTAAAGTGGGCCAGCAAATTCTACCTCATATGAAAGGCAGAAGAGCCCTTATACATGAGAGAGAGGAAAAAGCACTTACTATATTTTACCTCTGTCACAAGTGGAATATCAAAAACCTCTTCTTGCCCTCTATTTACAACTGACAAGGCCACTTCTTAGTGCTATCTTTTATAAAAGTCTGTAAATTTCTAGAGACAGCAAATCAATCATGTTTGTACTGATGAAGCTATATGGTGCATTTAGTACAAATGTATTTAATTGGCTGAATTTTTTTCACCAATGATCTATGTACTAGTGGAGGGCGATAACTAACTATAAAAGAAACAGAAATAATTTCCCTGACAAAACAAACAAACAAACAAACAAACACCCAAAAACACACATCAGTAATGGCGAGACAAATTAACTGAGCGCCTTTGATGAGATTCTGTCCATATAGAAGCCTTTTTTTGCCAAAGTTCCATTTATGGGGAAATCAAATTGTGATCAAGTGGCACTTCCAGTGGTTCCACAGAGACCAAAACTCTCTGTTCCGTTCTCTGGAATGCAGTCCAGTATGGATAGAAACAACTTCTGGTGCCATGGCTCCACCTGATGCTGCATAAGGCCACAAACGTGATGTGATTTGCTATTTGCCAAAACTACACAGATCTTTGACGATCAGTGCTACATTGTACTCACAATATGTATCTGTCTTTAAATCTATGTCATAGAATTGCACCTGAAACACATGTAGGGGTAGCATTAAATAATCCATATATCAAAAGCCTAAATGTTTTTGATGCAACTTCATCACTATATAACACATGCTGCTAGAATATAATTCCCTAAAACTAAGCCAGAAAAAGCTTTTTACATTTTAATCAATCATAGAAATTAGATGCAATCCAATTATTTTACATATCCAACTGTGAAATCTCATTAAAATCCTTAATATTGAGTAATAAAACTACAATAAAACTTTTTCTAGTTTTTTTTTTTCCAGTGAGTTTCCATTAACATTAAAATACTGAAAAAGAAAAAACTTCTTACTCCATATTTTCCTGGTGGATTTTAAGCTGCCATCAATGTACATAGGCATATACTGAACACATGGTCATATATACGTATGTGTACATTTGTATATACTTAGAAGAAAGAGAGGGAACATAGTAGCTACGAGTGTCTTCTCACACTGCTTACCACTGGATAGAGTGCTGGTCTACCTGCAAACCCAGCCTCTGACATTTGCCAGGTAGACAATCAGAACAAGTTAAATCAGAAATGCAAATGCTTATACAGCCTAAAACACCCTTTAACCACATTGAATTTGAAATACTCTTTGTTCTTTAATTAAATTATCTCTGCTAGAAAGACAAAGAGTACAGGAAACACAAATAAGCAGAGGCAGGGTGAATAATTGCTTTCTGCTATTTCTAGATTGATTAAATGCAATACGCACCAGCATCCTCTCCAATGGCAGAATTCCCATTCCTTTCACTGACAGCAAAGCTGTCATTTCAATTTCCAGAATGTCAAGGCAAGGAAAATGGAGGAGGGAAAGAAGAAAAAGGAAAAAAAAAAAAAAAAAAAAAAAAAAAAAGAGGGGTAAGGAGGGTGGGAGAGAACAGTAAGAAACATCAAACAAAAAGCAATCTAATTGAAGTACCTGACTGAACTAAATTCTTATTGCTAACTTTAAAGTTTGCTTCTAAATGTTATTTTCATTGATTTGCCAATATATATATATATCTAAAGAGTACACTTAGATCAAATTGATCATTATAATTTATTTGGCAACAAAATAATATATTAGAAAGACCTTTCTCCTAGTAAATGGCTCCAGCTTTGATGTCTGATTGTTATGCAAATTCTGTGGAGTACCAGATACGGACAGAGACATAATTAGGCTCAGGGTTTTGTATATAATAATTCTCACAACTGAAAACATATCCTTTTTTACAGTAATGATGTGTTTTTGCACTGGAAACCAAACCCGTACATTTGTGAGGACAGGAGAGCAGTGGGTGCAGCCTGCACCCCACAGCCCCCCATGGCTGCCCGGAGCCTGGGGGGCTGAAGCTCCCAGCCCAGCTTTCATCACCAACGCACAAACTCTTGGAAAACAAAGTGATCTTTGTTCTGGAAGACAAACATTGGCCGTATACATATATGTATTTCACAGCACTCAATTAGAAACTGAACTTTGCCCCTTTCTCAGGCTTTGAAATCCTCCTGCACCAAACACGGGCTTGTGCTCTCCGGTTGTGTGGGCACTCCTCACACACACCATATGGCCCCAGACCCTCAGATGAATTCTGCACTGATTTATGGCCCCTGCAATCTGAGGCACTGACCTGCAGCATAAATCTGGCCTGGGATGTGCACCGAGGGGCAGCACACGTGCGTAGCCTGTGCGTTGCTCCCATGCTGGCTCTGCTGAAGGGCACCGGTCACCATGGGCAAAAGGCAATGGATTTTACACACTGCGTTGCGTGGAAGCAACAAGAAGATGAAGGCAAAGGACACAGCACGTCAGAAAGGCCCTCAGAAATGGGCCCTGCCCAAGGCTGATGGTGGAGGAGCTGCAGGGGGGCACCGTTAGTGCCTGGCATGCCCTGTTGAGGGCAGGGCCTGAGGTGCTGACTGGCTCATCAGACACCGAAGCACGAGCAATGCAGACCAGTTCCTTTGCAGGTGGAACAGCTGCTGACAAGGAATGGGCACTGGCAGTTGTTGTAAGGCGCCACAGGAGTCCCAGCAGGCCATCTTCCCTCCTCAGAACAACACACAAAGAACAGGAGCAGCGCGGCCCAGCGGTGCCAGGAGGCTGAAAGAAGAGCTGGGGGCATGGGCGGAGAGGTCACTGGCTCCGTTTTAGCCACAGTTTAGTGATGAAAATAACAAGTCCTGCAGGATGAGCGCAGGCACCGAGGCTGGTGGCAGTTAACGAAGCAGGGAGCTAACATCAGCCATGCTGAACGAGGCCGCATTGCCCAGATCAGGGCCTCGGTGCCCACCCCACAGGGGCTGCTCCTCAGGGGCACAGCTGCTGCCCACACTCCTCTCAACCACTGCCATTAATGAATGCCACTGAGTCGCACGGAATTGTACATTAGGGGGAACAAAAAAGGAGAAGTATTTCGTTTTCACTTTTTGTTCACCTGTTCTTTACCTTTTGGTGTCACTGATCCTGGGAGATTAAGCAAAGTGATCAAATTCACTTTTTTATTTTTAACCATTTTCACAACCTTTCCCAGACACCAGCACGAGATGCTTACATTGAAACAAGAAGGGGATTGAGCACGTTTCCTAAATGTTCATCATTAAGAATATACACGCTTGGACTTAAACTTTCTGACCCCTTTGAAGTAAGAGATTTTGTCAAGGTCTTTCAATAGCCGTGCCACTTCTGCATTTAAGCACATCGTCTCTGCCACTGTCTGGACTCCATTCTACAGCATTGTATTTTCTGTTCACCATTCAAATGACAAGCTTCCCAAGACAAACGCGACACTTCAGTGAGGAATTTTAACTCTGTAACTCAGACGATGCCACAATCACAGCTAAATGAAAGAAGCAAAAATCAAATCAAATCAAACAAAGAGATCCCATCATCCCCTGCCGCATCCTCCCTCCTCCCCTTCCCACCCAACTAGCAGCTCTGGATTCCATAAAAGAGATCAGAGCGGAGCAGCTCTGGCATACACTGCTAAGCACAAAGTAAAACATATGAGATATGCTACAGTTTGGGTTTGGTTTGTTGTTTTCGCTCGCCCGCTGCAAAGTGCACCAGCACGTTCAAAAACAAAAGTTTAAAATGATCTAGCTGCCTTTCTGAAATCTGCTCTAACACGCTTTACCCAGCAAGTTCACTTACACACGTTGACTACACTCAGCACCAAAATGCTGCAGTGTTTGCCTGGTGGGTTTGTTGACACGTTAGTCAGAAAGCTTCTGTACTTCCTTTGCCCCTATACGAGTGTGGGCATCATCAAAAGCAAACAAACTTTACACAGCAATAAATTTTTTATTCAAATAAGCTTGTCAGCACCAATTATCTGAACCACAGCTGCCAAATACCAAGAAGCAATTTCAAGAACTCAGGGAAGACACAAAAGCCCTTGTTCTGCTCTAGGAAATACTCAGACTGGGATGAGATTCTGAAACCCTGTGGAAGGATGGAGCAGGACTGGCTGCATTCACAGCAGGACCGGCTCTATCAGCACATTACAACAAAGGACACACCCCTGCTCTGTGCTTTTAGACCACAAACCCAAGAAGCTGCAAGCTCTTCTTTCTTACATATACTCTATTTGCTAAATGTAGCAACACATATGAAACCAAGTATTTTTCACAACCACGATTCTTAAGAAACAGTATTTTAACACGTGGAATAACCTCAGGGATATGCCATATATATATATATATGCACAAATGAAATTATACCTTTTTTTTTTTTTTTTTTTTTTCCCTTAAAAACATGTTTTACAGTATTATCACAGGAAGGACCACCATGGAAGCCTTCACAAGCTGAAGAGTTCCAGCAACACGAACATGACACAGTTCACACTCAGAACACATCTCAGTGATACAAGTGGGCAACAAAAATTCCAGAAGAAACTCTCAGCGCATCAAATCAAATCACCACACAGCGTACTTTTTTTTTTCTGTAATATTTTATTTATATAGAAATACTTAAAAAAACATGAAGTAGCACCATTACTTAAGTTTTACTTTTATTATGTAGAACTTTAAATGTCAGAAAAATAAAACTCTTGATACAATTTCAAATCTTGTCTCAGCAAATATAATATTAGTATTTGACCATGAGGTTAAAGGCCCTTTATCATAAAATAAAATATACTTTGTTTTTAAACTTTGCTCAGTAAAGTACATTTAAGCTCAAGTAACGTCACCTACATATACATAAACAAGTGGTAAACAAATGTATTAAAATAGAAATACTAAAACTATAGTGGTGCAACAGAATTTTTGTAATTTCCACTGAATTCTATTTATACAAATGTTAGAAAGCTTCAACAGTTCCTTTTGACATATGTTTATACATTTCCATTTTTGTAATAATATAGAATAAAATATGCTTTATATCACTGAATAGAAAATATGCTGGGTGAAGCAGATTTAAAAGATTTTTTCTGAACCTATAAAATCTCCATCCCAACAGAATACTGTTCAAAGCATTACACATTTTATGGTTTGTAATTCCGTTCACAATTGTGTGATATTAAAATAATACAGTGTTCTTTGCCATAAGGCCATACTAAAATAAAAAAGATTTAACCCAGCTACAAAAAAGTTCACTGAACTTAAATTAAAATACTTGTAAACATCTTTGCAATATGAAATATAATTTTTCAAGTCAAAAAAGAATAAAATACTTCAATCTGTATTAATGCAATTTATCTTTAAAACCTTTAAACGTTTTAATATATATAAGAGATATGTTACAGTTTGTTTCATTTTTTTTTTCCTTTTTGTTTTTTAAACTTTGATAAAGCTGCAGTATCATGGTTTTCACAGGAACTTCTTGCCCTTTCAAGAACATTCAGAAAAGTATCCACCCATAGATTTAATTATTTTGTAATACGCATCCTAGAAACTACCAGCACGTTTTACTAAGAGTCCACACACCATTGTCATCATCATAAGCATCTCCTACTTTCATTTTTTTTCAACAGTTTTTGTTCTTTTTTTTTTTTTTTTTTTAAAAAAAAGGAAGATTTGGAAGCTTCGTATTAAAGTACAGTGTAAAAACTAGCCTAGCACTAGAATGGAGTCGCCCGTTATTATGTATAGCATGCACCGCACAGCACCCAGCCGGCCGCCGGGCTCAGGAGAAGATGCGGATGGCCTGGGTGACGGCGCTGTGGCACACGGGGCACTGCGGCTCCGTCTTCTCGCAGATGCGGTTGGCGCACTCCATGCAGAAGAGGTTGTGGCCGCAGGGCACCAGCGCCGCGATCACCTCGCTCTCGAAGCACACCGAGCAGTCGCGGCTGCCCTTCCGCCGCACGCCCGACGACGAGCAGGACGAGCTGGACGACGAGCTGGACGAGGAAGAGGAGGAAGCGGATGAATCGGAGGGCAGACCTGGCAGATGGCCGCCCAGCCCGTTGGCGTACAGCGGGTAGGAGGCGGCCAGCAGCCGCCCGCCCGGGTCGCTGCGCACCCGGCGTGCCAGCGGGTGCTCGGGCCCCGCCGCCGCCGCGCTGCCGTGCAGGGGCGGGGAGAGCCGTGCCGGGGGCGGAGCGCTGCCGCCCCGCCTCGGGCCGCTCACCAGCAGCGCCAGGTTGGCATTGGCGGGCGCAGCGCCCGGGAAGGCGGCGGCGGCAGGCGAGGGCGCGGGCGAGGGCGGTGCGGCTGCGGGGCCGCGCTCGAACTGCGGCCAGAGGAGGGCAGCCCCGGGCGGCGGGGCGGGTGCCAGGTCGAAGCCAGGTGGCGAGTCGAAGGGCAGCTCGGAGCAGCAGTCCGGGGAGGAAAGCACATCCCCACCGCCTCCGCTGTAGACGTAACCGTTGGCACTGTTGTTGTTGTTGTTGCCGTTGTGGGTGAAGCTGAGCGCCGGGCTCGGGGGGCTATAGTCGGCCAGGCGGGCCCCGCCGCCCCCCGTGCCACCCCCGAAGTAGGAGTCGGTGGACGCGCTGCCCAACGAGCTGGAGCTGTCGTTGCGGTAGTTGCAGAAGGGCTTGCGGCCCGGGGTGGGCGTGATGCTGGGCGGCGTGGGCTTGCTCCACAGGCTGCCTGTGCCATTCAGCTCGAAGCCAACATCCGTGCCGTTGGCGTGGAAGTCGTTCTCGTCCGTCAGCTCGATGATGCCGCCGGTTCGCATGGCGATGTGCGCCTCAATCTCCTCCCGTGCCCGGTCCACGTTCTCAGGCATGCCCGTCACCTCAAAGACCGGCTCCTTGTCCCGGCTGGGCGTCACAATGTAGGTGTGCGTCTGCTGCTGGATGCGCTTAATCGTGGCCCCTTTGGGCCCTACGACCAAGCCCACCACGCGATAAGGCACCCGCACCTGGATGGTGGTTTGGCCGGGCAGGTTGGGGGGGCCGGGGACGGTGCCATTCAGGGCTGTGTTCTTGTTCCGCGAGGCTCGGATCATAGAGAAGTGCTCGGCTGCCGAGATGATCTCCCTGCGGGCCATGGCCACATCTTCCTTTCTGCCCGTCACAACAAAGAGCGGCTCCTCCCCGCGCACCGGGGTCTTGATGTAGGTGTTGGTCTTCGCCCGCAGAGCTTTGATTTTACAACCTGGGAACGAGATGCGGGAGACGGAAGGCGAAGGGGAGGGGAAGGAAAAAGCGCGGGGGAGAACCGGTTACAACCCATTCTTTGGGTGCAGTTGGGGGAGGCGGGGGGGGGGGAACACACCCACCCGCAGCGCGCTGCCCCTGCCCGGGGCGATGCTGGCACCGCGTCCGGGAGCGACGTGCAACGCGACGGCAGCCACAGCCCTGGCAAGCACCCAGCGGCACCGCGGGCGGCAGCGGCACAGCTGCGGGCACTGCCCGGGAGCTGCCAGCGCGCAGCCCCGAGAGCGGCGGCAACAAAGGGCAGCGTGCAGGGAGGCGGCACGGCCGGAAAGATGAAATGCAGTGCGATGCAATGCGATGCGATGCAATGCGAGCAGCCCGTACAAAGCCGCTGCTTAGCCCGCGTTCCTGCTAAGCGCTTTCCTTTCGGAAAAATAAAATCGGTTCTGAGGAAGGTGAAGAGCAGCGGCCGCACCAAGTGAGCCACGCTCCCCTATGCGGATGCTGTATTGCAATCCCATTGTTCCACTTCCCCGCTCCGTTCCTCTTCCTTAAAAATAACCCCCGGTTTCCCACTTCGGGGGACGAAACCCGCGCCGGGGCTCGCCTTTGTCCTCGTTCCCTTTAGCAAACCCAACTCGTGTAGTCAGATTTCGCGTTCTGCCCCCATCTATCTTCTCCCGGCGCATCCCGGCGCCCGGCCGCGCTCTTTGTCCGCCGCTCACCCACCTTGCCTGCCAACGATCTCCGCGACGTGCTCCGAGCTGGGCACCGGCACGCACTCCGTCATATTCACGCTCTTTTTCCGAGGCTCGCTGTCGTAAATGGAGCCCGCCTCGTCGTTGTCCAGCCCCAGCAGGGAGAGCTGGTCCAGGGCGATCTGCAGGGCTCGCTGGTCATCCAGGGTCTCTCCCCCTCCGCCTCCTCCTCCTCCGCCGCCGCCGCCGCTGCCGTTCCGCTCCATGTCGGCGAAGAGCGAGCTGGGCATGGTCCGCGCCGCGCTGCAGCCGCCGCCTGCGCCGGGCTGGGGCGCGGGGCTCCGACACAAAGGCAGCCCGAGGCCAGCGGGAGCGCGGGGCGGGGGGCGGGCGGCTGCCGCAGCCGGCGGGCGGTCGCCTTTCGCTGGGATATTTTGTATCTTTCTTTTTTTGTTGTTGTTTTTCCTCCTCGCTCCGTGCAATCCGGTTTATAAGATGGTTTCGGGACCCCCCCCCACCGCACGGCTCCCCCCTCGAGGCTTTTTCTTTTTTTTTTTTTTTTTCTTTTTTTTTTCCCCTTTTTTCCTTTTTTTTTTTTTTTTTTTTTTTTTTTTTTTTTTTTTTTTTTTTGGCTGGGGGTGGGGTGGGGGGGCGGGCAGCGGATAGCGAGAGGAGCTCCGATCGCTTCCCCCCCTCGAGTTCCTCGCCGGCCACAATGCCAGGCGATGGCAGCGTTTCTTTAAGGAGCCCCTCCCAGGCTCCACTCCACTCACTCAGCGTTTTTTCCTCCTCTCCCCTCCTCTGTCTGAGGCACCGCCGCAGCCAGACGGCCCGGGAGAGGCGGAGGCAGCGGGCGGAGGGCGGGGGCGCGCCGGGCGCCGGCCGCTGTCAGCCCCGCGCCGCCGCCGCCGCCGCCGTCGCCGCGCGCTCCCATTGGCCGCGGGCTGCGGAGGGGGGAGGGAGCGCGGGGAGGGGCGGCGCCGGGCCCGCGCCGCTCTTTGTTGTCGCGCGGAACAATGCCGGGCCTCAGCCCGCCCCGCAGCAGCCGGGCCTGCCTCAGCAGCGCGCTGATCGGGGCCGGTTTATTCCGTCCTCCCCCTTTTTTTTTTTTTTTTTTTTTTTTTTTTTTTGTCTTTCCGCCCCCCCTCCTTTTATTCGACCGAGGGGGGTGTGTCGACTCACAGCGCTTTGTCTCCCCGTTAAGGAGCGGTGCCCGAACGGTCGCCCGAGAAGGAGGCAGCGCCCCGGCCACACCGCCGCCACAGCGCGGCCGCACTGCGCCTGCGCGCCCCTCCCCCCCGCCATGCGCACTGCGGGCCCGGTGCCCTCGGCGGAGCGGGGTGCCGCGCGCCCCTTTGTGGGGCTCCCCGAGGGAACTGGGGCGCCGCCGTGAGGGCGCGGGGCCGCCCCTGAGGGCTCTGCGGGAGCCGCGCGCTTCCCTCGGGCGCGGGCGGACGAAGGCGCCGAGCCGGGGGGGCGTGGCGGCCTCGAGCCTTCACCGGCCTTCACCGCTCGCCGGGCTTTGCTGCGGCGCTCAGCGGGGCGGCGGTACGGCGGTACGGCGATACAGCGGTGTGCCCGCCGACCTCCTCGCCGGCCCTGCTCGGTGCTGCACCGGTGGCACACGCTGCGCCCGGCCCCGCGGCTTCCAAAGAGGGAGGGGTTGAGAAGAACGCACCGCGCCGAGCTGCTCCGGCGCAATGTCACCAGCGCCTCGGAGCCGACAGACAACAAAGCACCCGCCGGGCCTTGCGCACCCACACCCGGGCGGGCAGAGCAGCTCTTAATGCAGGTTCCCTGACAAAAACCTTTCCGTGCGCTGCTGGAGGGACGTTGCGGCCACCGACCTCGTAAAAACACTGCCCTCACGTGTTGGGTTCCAGGTTTTCTCCAATACCTACCGCTAAAGAGCCCGTGTTCTCTGCGCCCTTGCCAACTATCATGGGCAGAAGTCTTCCTGCAGAGAAAACCAAACACCAAGTAACTGTTTTACTGTATCCAGGTGGATGGGGACAGGAGTTTACAAGTCCCCCCCCAGAGCTGCCCCACAAACAGCTAACGAGATGCAGGTACTCGTTTACATGCAGTGTTTATTGCCAATGACTGCTACTTCCTCAGGATGTTTGCATGCTTTGTAACAAAGCCCCAGCAGATTGTTTTCCATCAAGGGCATTTACTCTAGGGGTGTCCTTTCCCAACTGCTGAGGTCGTCCCCTCTGCTGAGGAAATTCTGTAGTTTCATATTTTAAAGATTTCCTACTTTGCACATTTACACTTCCAGCAGCGATGGTGTCTGTGTGGGAGAATGATCTATTACTTACAAAGGCTCAAGGAGCCTGAAACATGTTACTATTCTGAGCACTGAACATCTTTTTAAAACAAAAAGCAGATGGACGTAACCTTCAACGGCAATAGAGATAATGCTCCTTATTATTAAATAAAAATGATAACTCTGCTTCTCTAGAGTCCTTTTAACTCTGGGAACCCAGAATCTGACAGGATATCTGTACCCATTTAGCAGATGGAGCAGGACAGGACAGAAGTGAGGGGACTGTACCCTTGAGACAAAGGCACGTCAATATAAAGGATTGCTCTTGTTGACATCTAAGACACCAAAATGCAAAGATATGAGCAGAGCGGTTGGGACGTACTTGGATTTTACCCGTTCCTTGTTTTGTTTCATTCTCTTTTCTTCTCCCCCGCTTCCCCTCACATCTAAACCTGTGACTGGGTTTCTGTCCCAGTTCCCCATGACTGATGAGCAAAAGAAAAACAAGTTACCCTCACGTTTATGTTCCTCTCCAAAGAAAGCGTTATTCTCAAGCAAGATCCATACAGATCTAGCTTTATATTTTAATGTTAAGCTGGAAGCACTAATTAAAAATATCTAAAATTAAATTTAGCCCCTTCTGTAGAAGAAGCTTTCTGGGAAGGAAGAGGCAGACCAGCAGACTAAGAGTGCACTGGTGTTTTAAGCCTCCTAGGAACCCTGTGGAATTGTCCAACATCTTGAGGGCTATTGCTTTTCTTCCTAACTGTTTTTGAAAACATTTGAGAGCAAACTACATGGAATAAGAACAATAGCACAGTTAGGCTGCTGTACATTAAAACATGCATACACCAAGTGCATGGTGCCCTGGGAACACAATCTATGCACTAGCATGCTCAGGTGGCAACAAGCAATACACACAAGACTGATGTGAATGTACTGCATAGAAGTAATTCTTCAGAATAACTTGATCAGATCTAAATTAAAGAGTATCTGTTTATAATCCTTTTCATCCCATACAACCTTGAACAATATGCAGAATTATAGTAAAGTCCATCTCTGGGGGAGAGACCAACCAGCAACCAATTAACAGCAAGTTAACAAAAGCAGGAAGGGAGGATATATTACAGGCAAATACAGGACTTATTGCAAGAGGAGTGTAACTCTCAGTCCTTTATGTTTCTCTCTTTTATCATTTCCCATTTGTGACAGAGGTAATAAAACTTCCTTCCTCCAACCTTTATTTAATTAAAGTGTAAGGTCTTTGGGGCAGTGAGCTTACTGTATGTATACACAGCTCTGAGCGTGAAGAGGTCATGAATTAATCCCAGGCCTTTAGCTGCTACTCTAAATACAAAGCATTAACAATAATAATAGAATATAATTTTCATTTAGAATAAATGGGATCTGCATTTTTGATGCATCTTCACAAAGAATAAATCACAAAGAATGCATCTCAGGAATGACTAAATTAAGGGACGAGGAAATCTCTTCATACCAGAGATTTGCCACTCTACTCTATCCCACATCCCTACCCCAAAGGACACTACTGCATACTGTTACACCACTTACTGTGAAGTTCTTATTTACCATAATCTTGCAAAACAATGCCCCAAATCCCACAGGCCAGATTATCAATCAGATTGGGAGTACAGGTTGTTTTCTTTGTTTTTTTGTTTTCCCCCAAGACAGTGCACATAATTACTGTGATAACACACCCAAATTAAACTCTTGCCTCTGCAACAAGCAGCAATTAGCAATCTGCAGACAACTGACAAGTTCCTTCGTTTCCTATAATACTTAACAATACAGAAGCCAGATTTCCTATTGAATCCCATATTAACCTACATTCAATAGCCATGAAATCTCAGAGCGCCGTGTCAGAATTTGTCATCTTTGATGATGCTAGCTCAGCCCTTCACACCTCTAGACGAGATGTTTACAAACAATTCATCCAGAATCTGAATCGCAGCTGAAAATGTCTATTATTTTCTACTACTTGTTCCATCTACACTTTCACTACTTGTTTGGGTGTTTCATGCTAAGGGATGAGCAGAACTCTCCAAACACTGTGTGTGGCTGTGTTAACAAACTAGATGAAATAAAAAGGAGATGGAATAGAGAGCGATTTAGTGATACATCTGTCTGGGAGATGGAAGCAGCTCAGGGGTGGGGAAGATGCAAAGTGCCCCTTTCCCCTGTGATACTGAATGTCACGTCTAGAAATACAAACAGGGAGATGGTGCTGATGGCTTTCTCTATCAGCACTCTCATCCCTATAACTCTACACCTCTCCTTGTTACAAAACTACAAAATTAATTTGCCTTTTTTTTTTTTAAGCAAAGATCTTCTGAGACAACTCATGAAAAGAATTTTGCCCAATCCAGAAAGTCTCAGACCTTTAAAGGTCACAATCGGTCTCAGAAAAACATTGATACTGTAAAGTTTTGCTAGTTGCTAGTGGCTTTACTGAAATGTTTCTTCCTGGTATATCAAAATGAAAAAGATTTTTGTAATGGCCATCACATGCTCTGCTTTCTTCACATGCATTTGCTATGTGTTTGACAGCAGTGATCAGAGTGTGGCTGTGTGCAGGGGATAAACTGCCTTATAAGAATGCAGTCTTGTTTAACGCGAGTGATGGAAGGCAATTCACAACGCCTACAGATGCCTTTATAATAAATCAGAAGTAACCATCTAGAACAGCTGCCCATTTTAAAGCTCTCTCCACTTGGAGTCTAAGTGGCCTCCTTCACTTAGTGCTCCATTCTGCCTCTCTGTTAAGAACAAAGGTTATCGCACTGCGTAGCCAGTTAAACGCTGTTCAGCAGTAGTGCCGACCAGAGTTCAAACCTGAAAACCCATCCTGCCTTCCCCCTGCTCTCACATGATGCAGCAGGGCCGGGCTCCCGGCTGCTCTGTGCGCAGGTCTCAGTGCAGCACTGCGCTGAGCGGGATTGGAGCTCTTTGTTACCAGGGCCCTTGGGCTGGCGCTCAGTGGGTGATGCAGTGCTGGCATCTCATATCTGTAATATACCCATCACAGTGCTGGGTCTGGGCTATTAAGCAATAGATAGATTAAAAAAAAGGATTTACATCTGTATGTTTAGACTGAGCTAGGTGATGCATAGATCTGAGATAGCTCATAACCGAGGGTTTTTTCGATCAGTTTTAATCTAGGAAACCGTAAATTATATTTTAATTCACTTTCAATCTCTGAAATAGTTAATTAAAATTACAGTCATAAAACACGTAGCCTTTGCTTCCCCTGCCCCCAGTCTTAGTGCTGTTATCAGAAGGATAACACAATTGTTCTTTAATGCTAATTGTTTATAAACTCCCTTGTAAGAGACTATAAATATGCAAAATGCCTCGTCAAACTCCAGGCACAAATGCAGTACTCATAATAAATGAGTGAATATTATGGCCCTGACCATAATTCCAGTGCTCTTCAGTAAAAGGAGATCTAATTCTTGTCACAGAATTGCTTGTAGGTGAAAGTTCAGCTTATAAATACACATGGGCTAAGATTAGATTTTAATTGATAAGTATTAATCATCATTCATTTCTGTCTCTGCATGAAGCACGGTGTTTGAACATCTAGACAATACCCTGTATAATGGATAACCTTGAGGCAGAACATTTTGCACCTGCCTCTGCTCAAGAAAAAACCCACATCAGCCTTTGTTGTAGTGAGATACCCTGACATCCGAATGGAATTGCTTCTGTGGGAAACCAGACCATCTCCAGCACAGTCCTGCCTAACATGAGTCTGGTGCTAAACTAGACATGGGCCCAAATTAAAAATCTTTATCTGTATACACCTGTCCGTAGAGATGTTTGAAACCTGGTCTGAGAATGCTGTGGTTGTGGCGCATCTCTGCTCTAAACAAACAGATTTCTCATGTGATGCTCTCACTGCAACCACAAAGCATTAGCACTCACAAGAGCATCATTGAAGATACTCAGGCTGTTCATTGAGGACAAAGCCATTAATGATTAATACTACAATAGGAGAAAATGTGGCAGTATTTCTTGGCAGCTGCAATGTGGCAATGCCTCTCCTACATGGAAAAGACTTATAAATACTTTTAGCTCTTCGTGCATCAAATGGTTCTTATTCACTCTGTGGGAAAAAATCAAACAAATTCCTCAGATTAAAGGAAAGTGAAGGCGATTTTCACATCTAAGACTGGACATACACAATACATCTCTCTCTGACTGACCCAGCAGATGCAGAGATACATTTAAGTATCACAGACATTACTGTCCCAGCAGATGCTGCAAAGTTGTCACTGATACAGACACTCACTGTTCCCACAGATCTGTATTTCGGGAGGGAACTTTCGTACCACAGACACTACTGTCCCTACAGAACCACATCTGCTGGCAGAGCCATTGTCTCACATACCCTTCTGCCTTCATCAGATGTGTGACACTGCCAGGACGACAGGCATTTCTGTCACAGCCAATCTCCAGTCACAAGGCATGAAACTGCAGCTTGTGCTGCTGTTATTACTGAGCCCTGAGAACAGACCTAACTGATGGAGAAACAACATAACCCCATGAAAATATACTGCTGGATACCTAGCACATCATCATTAGCTTTGTATAAATATGGTACTTGGAAGTACTGTGTTTGGGAATGTCAGGAGGAGAAAAAAAAATCTCCTTGTATCCTCCTCCCACCTGTCTTTAACAGGTAGACATCCTGAACAAGAAGTTTCAGTTTTTCTTCCATATTAGCATCAGAGGATTTGATTCCCGAATCTGAAGGCATGAGAGAAGACATAAAGAGAAGGAGGATGGTTTTCTTTCTTTTTAATCTCTTTAATTTAGGCCCCCACCTTTTGAGATGCGTCATCTCAGAGCTAGGGTTAAGCAGCTGTTGGCATGGGGAGCTCTGCTGCAGCCATGAAGCTGCACTGCCAAGCAGGGACAGAAACAGCTCTGGTATGGAGGTCAAAGGACAGCTGTCTGCTCAGCTTTAGCAGATCTCTGAGAACTGCTGCTGCTTCCAACATGGAAAATGCTCAAGCTGGTGTCAGAGGCCACGGCCCATATGCCACAGCACTGGTTCTCACCTGACTGGGGTGCACATGGCTCATGTGGTGCTCAGGGAACAGGGAAACCACCAGAGCTGCTCCTGGGAGCTGCAGTGCACCCATTTCCAGCCTGGTCCCACCTCTGGGGTGACAAAGCTTGGAGCTGGGCTAGGATGTTGCTAAGGCTAGGACATCCCTTTGGAGTACACTTGACCTAAGGCTCATACCAGAGCGTGTACTTACATATAAATAGTATGTATGGTATGTGAGCCTGAACCTGAGCAGCCTTGGACCTTTGTTTGCCTGAGTAGATGTATCCTTCTTGATTTGGTATGGGAGAGAAAACCTCCCCTGGTCCCCTGGTAATTCTGCAGTAATGTAAACCCCACTTGAAGAAACATCATCTAACTTTGGAATTCCCCTGTGGGGAATCTGGGCATTTATCTTTATCCGAAGCATCAAGGGCTGTCCACTGGCAAAGGCAGGACACACAAATTCCCAGAGTAATAATCTGATACAACACAGCAAAACCTACATCCTTAGAACAGATTGTGGGAAAGCATCAAGATTCTGGTGATCCTGCCAAAGCAAACAAGATGTTTTGAACCCCATCATCTGCTCTCCAGTTCACACCCTTCCAGCACTATCTTTCTCAGATGCCATGCCACACTGGTTAGTGGCAATGGTGCTGTCATGTGTGATTCATTCAATTGTACTGGAAATTAGAAAACCACACGCTGCACTGAAGAACTGCTTATTTATGTAGTCACATCATCCCAGAGAGCATGCATCCTGCCTTTATTTGTACACAAGATCTTTCATCCAAAATTTGGGAAATACTTTTTTTTTTAAAAAAAAAAAAAACAGAGTTCATTCAGAGGACAGATAAACCAATAGCACGTTGGTTTTCCAGCACCCATTGAGCCCTTAATAGCTTCCAGTGCCACCCTGAAAAAGCAAATGGCATTTTGAAAGAGGGTATCTTCGTCATGACAGGATGTGTGGGAAGCAGAACTGAACAGATAGCAGCAGAACTGCAGTTGTGCTAACAGGAGTCTATCATTATTTATTTGTGCTCTGGGCAGGTGAATTTCATCCACAAAGGAAAATACAGACTACTTTCGTCTGTTTTTCATGAAGTGCCTTTATAAACCTCATCAAGTGTTTCCTGAAGAGATCACAATGCTACATTTACCACAGCTATTAATTCTCAGTATGAATGATGAACTGACATGTTCAAGGACAACAAAGCAAATGCTAAGAGATGCCAACAGAGCACTCTTTCTTTGGAATAAGAATAACCATATAGAAATATTAATAGTATTAAGTAATATTTTCTGGTGGCAACAAATAAAGCTGGCTAAACTCTACTTTGAGTTCTAAAGCCCCGCTCTGGAATTATGTGTGTTTTCAAATAATTTCACTTCTTAGGAGATGAGTTTTTCTACCCTTTATGAAGTCAGTGCTAGTGAAGCAGTGGCACCAGAATCAAAAATCAGACATGACTGTGTGATTGGCAAAGTCTGGCCTCTCCAAATTCCTAAACTAGGAGATTGCGTTACTGTCTGCAGAGATAGATAAATCCAGTCTTATCTTTAGATGAAGAAACTACTGAGATGATTCAGGCAATACACCATTATGAAGGAAGAAAATAGAAATGTGAGCCATTCTTTTTTAAAGGTTAGCAAACTGAACCATTCTTGTAAATATTTATTGTCATAACAGACCAGACCTTCTGAAATGTTTTAGCCTTGCATTTGGACATCCACAGACTCCCCTGTACTTCAGTTGTATCACATGGCTGCAGCGGAAAGCAGAATTGAGCAAGAAAGAGGAAAAGACACAAAGTATTTCAATACCATTTGGAAAAAGTAAGAAGGTTGCTTTCAATGTTACTGACTGCCTTTCAGGACTCAAATTAGAGCTCTGTTTTATTTTAAAGCATTGCTTTCAAGCTTGCTGGAAGTGTCAGACGATTTGAATAGATCTCCATTTTAATTTCCAATCTAGCAATATGGAACAGCTGCCATAACTTGTGCAACATGGAAAATTCAACATCCTCATTCCTCAAATGACAATCATTGAGAGGGGACTCTGAAAAAGGCACATTATGCTTCCACTTTTACTGCCTTTCAGTAATTCCCAGACAAAATTATGAAGAACCCTCAGCAGTACTTCTAACTTGCACTGCCTACAACTGAGAGCAAAGGCTTTCGGTGGAAGCTGAGGGGAATGATATCAAAAGGGTGAACGGAGTCGAGGAAAGCAACACTTTGGGGTTCAGACAAAAGTTCCCCATTCTGGCATTATCTAGACAAAGACTGAGGCAGTTCAGACATATCCAAGGGAATTTGTAGGGAACAGAGTGTGCAGGTATCTTTATGATTACAAACTCCATTTTATACCTAGCTTGAGAAAGACTATAGCTTTTTTTCTTTTCATAGTGCTGTAATGCTGATGAGTTGGTCCTGTTACAGGAATAACGTCCTATCTAGTTCACACTTTCATTCATTTCACGTTATTCATTATTCATATTATTATTCATTCAGTTTACATATTGTGTGCATCTAGATAAAGCCACCTCCCACTGTTCCTTAATTCTGAATAGAAGGCTCACAGGAGTGTTGAGACCCACCACCACACAACACTGTGTAGCCAGAAGAACATCCAGCAAAGGTACTTTTGCTCCAAGACAGACCATTTGCTTCAGTACAAACAAAGAACAACTGAAAAGCCTCTAGCAAAGCTGTTTTCATTCACTTAATTAAAATCTCCATTCTCAGTTTTGTAACGCTTCTCTTCACTGAATTCATGGCTTCTTTCCTTCCACGTGACCAGCTTTCAGCCCTGAGATTCTTCCCTTTGGTAGCCTACATTTCTCACAAAACTCAGTCTCCTAGCATGACACCCACACTTACTAATCTACTTTCTGTTACCAGTGTACTGACAGGCACGTTTATACATTGGTGAGGATGCACACCAGGGAAGCATGGATGTCTCTTGCTGGAGTTTGTCTCTAAAAGTTACCTCTCAGCCTGAGAGCCTCATCTGCTCCAGACACTGTAAGTTGCGCAGCTGTTTTCATCAAACCTCTTGCAGAACAGCCCTCCCCCACTTCCTTCTCAGCCAGCTTGCTTTAACGCAGGCAGACATAAGTGAAAGGAAAAACAATGTGAAAGGAAGCTTGGGAGGGACAGGTTGGAAGGAGAAGGAAGAAGCAAAAGGTCCGACTCTGCAGACCGCGTGCATGACACAAAGCATTTGCACAAATAGCCTAATTTCATTCGGGGGGAGTGTGGGGCTGAGTAAAAGTACTACAAGTGCAAGCAACAATTGTAGAATCAGGAAACAAGAAGGAAAAGAAAGGAAAAGGAAGCTTCACAGAAATGAGACACCTGCACAGAGGAGAGCAGTCTCATACACACCAGGAAAAACAAATCAACCAAAACACTAACTGCCTTTGAGTGACTGCAGAAATGTTTATAGAGCCTTTCCTGACCTCTGCCTTGCTTCCTGGCAGGCAGCACCACAGAAAGAATTCTTACCACTGGCATCCCCTTCTTCCACCAAACAAAATTCAGTCCCTTCCTAATAGCACAGCAAAGCCAGCTGCTGTGCACAGGGGTGGTCTGGGCTTTACCTGAGGAAGGATGGATATCCAGTCTGGGACACGCTTGAGAACTGGGTAACTGCTCTCACAGGGGGATGGGCATCTCTTCTGTGTGATGAGTTGTGGAAACAGCATTAATTTTGAACAGTTTACTGTCAGCAAGGAGTCACCCAAGTCTCCCAGCAGCTCACTTTTTTCTTGTCTTTACAAAGCATATGAGGCAGTGAGAAGATGTGGATGCCCAGTAACTTGCATTGCTCCTCTTCCTGTGAGCTCTTCAAGGAATTCTTAAAACAGCTTTTGTGACAGAGCAATTCTAAATTCCTGAATCATTAAAACAATGTATTTATTTATCAAAAGCTCACCTCCTAAAATGAAACACTAGGGAGCAATGCAGTCATTCCAATGAATGCATACATTTGAATTCCCAGGGCTTATACTAATTGGCACTTCTCAAAATGTTTCCAGTTAGGTCTGTCCACAAACTTGAAAAAGAAAATCAAAATACGCCTCTCTGAGATGGGCTGATGTTTGTGAAACAGAACCATTAAATCAGTGAGATTAGGGACTGAATTCAAAGCAATAATGTTTGGGGATCATACATTAAAGATGACAGGATCTTTCTAAATCGCTCCAACACAAAACACTTTCAGTACTAGCTTACAAATCTGAAAAATACACACTACCACCTACTGGCAATTATTCGTATATGTTATTTACACACTGATAAATAGTAACAATATATGCACATTGGGTTTGCGAGAACTTTGCTAGGACTAAGATTAGTCTTCATTTCTATGTTTATTGGAATCGCATTTGAAGAAAAATACCTTCCTGTGCATGCAGTTCTCCAGTTTGTGACCAGTTTTCATTCTCTTCAGTAAGAAATGAAGCAATAATAAATGAGTAACATTTAAACAAACAGCTAAGAGTGTCATTTTGCAAGCAATTCACTTTAATATGAGACTGGTTTTGTTGCTTAGCAAGAGAAGGTTGGTAGCATGGTACCAACAGGCTCCATACCTTGCCATTTATATCCACCATTCTTGAAACTGGGCACAAATACAATAGTGGTATGGGACCAGGGAGGAGAATCTGGTTAAGTTTCAGTGCTCGGTGTGAGCTCTCTTCTGCATCAAGCACACCAACCCTCTGACATGGAGGGCCATGGCTGCACAGAGGTGATAATACCAGGGAGCAATTGCACTCAAACGCATTTTCTTTGAGTGTTTTCATCTCGATAAATGCCTTCTGCTGCAGCTCTCACCTCCTCGCCCTAAGGTTCGCTGTGATGCCTTAGAAGCACCTTGGAGGTAAAAGGGCTGTGATGTATACATCAGGAAGTAATGCTAAAGAGCCACATGCGAATAACATGACAGCAGAGCTTAGATGACATGTTTACAGCCTGTATGCTCTCTCTGGAGTCTTTTGTCTGTTGGCAAAAATCTGATTGCTGATGAAATGCTGGTGTGGATGATGAGTAATTTTGGACTACTTACCACCAGTCAAAATATAAGGCTGATGCTAGGACTTTGTCAACATGACCCACAGCATGACTGAGTCCTCACCTGTGAAGGGAAATGTGTCATGAGAACCGAGAATGACACCACTGTGTCACTCTGGAATCCACAGCGCGCTCGGACTCAGCCCTGGTGCTGCAGCACAGCTGTGGCCACTCCCGTGACATCGCCTCCAAGAACGTGGGCAGCAATGTCAGCAGGACTGCCTAGTCCTGAGCTAAGTGCTCACTGAGGGCTGAAGGCTGACACTGGGAAGAATCACCCCTGCAGTTTTACAGGGGGCACTGCCCACCACGGCACTAAGTTAAACTGAACACAATAGCTATCAAAAAATCAGACTAGCAGCAGTCCAAGCTGATTGCCAGGTACTGTACCCTGCAGTAAAGCAAGCTCTTTAGTGCCTTATAAATAAAACATTCTATCCAATAATGCCATTTTGTATACATGAATAAATGATTTTTTTTCTAAATTATGAACTTTGATATATTTATAATTAATCAAATTTATAGTTTGATTATACTCTTGTTTTTTGTTCTTTTTTTTACCTTAGCAGACTTTCAAAATATTTTTTTATATAACATATCTTAATTAAACACAAGCCTTCCTGCTGCCAAATACCAGACTAGCTCAAGACAGACCTTCAGATATGCTATGCTAATGCCTGACACTCAGGAACAGACACTTTTCGCTCTCTTCAATGTGTGCATTACAAGTAGTATTTTAATTGGGTTCCCAATGAGCCTGTGAGTCATTTTTACAAGTTGACTCACATGCTGCAAAACTGAAGAATTTGGTGCAGGAAAAAAAAAAAAGAAAAGAAAAAAAAAGGTAGAGGGTGGATTTCTGCACATCACTGTCACTGGAGAGAAGGGTGGGTTTGGCCCTAGTACCCAGCTGCAGCAGCAGGGTGGGTTCTGCAAGTGCATTACTTAGAGGAGGCTTTTTTTGTCAGTAACTGTTAAAGGGTGCTCTTGGAAGGCTTTTGTTTCACGAGAGCTGTGATTACAAGATTATATAAAGTATTATAATTTTGAGCTTCTTTCCCCTTCTGAAGAGGGACCAATCCTCGCATCACAGAATGCCGCATTTCAGTGTATTTCAATCAGTGCATTTCAGTGATTCCATTTCAAGGCTTGCTAACACACCAACAGCAGGGAGAGGGCTGCTCCTCTCCCTTATGTGCCAGCTCTGCAGACTCAAGCTCAAGCTGGAGACATTAAGCTCTTTTCTCCCTGCACATCACCAGCCTCGGAGCCTCAAACCATTTGCAACGGTGCAAAGGGATAGGATCTCAGTCAAAATAAAGGAAGTGGAATCAAATCTACCCTTCCATTTTTGCTGTGTCAGCTTCAAACAGTGGTAAAAACCATAGTTGCTTACTGAAGCAAGTAAAGGTGAACAGCAGTACACAGAAACTGCAGGTATGCTGAGTAAAAGGCTTTTTTGAACCGTCTTTTTTTACTGCAAATAACCACATTTCAGTATTTTTCTTTCTGTATTCTTAGAAGAATCCATACAATGCACAAATGAAAGGCAGATTCAGTGAAGGCAGAAAATACCAGAGTGTTTTTCACTGTCCTAGGGACAAATGCCAGAGCCCTTCTGGGACGTTCAGAACATCTAGTCACTGTATCTTATTCAAGGGAAAAGTCATTTGTCAACAAACTAATCACTGGACAGATTTTGAGACAACGGAACATAAAAAGCCAATACAAACGTGCAGATGAGGTTCCAGTCAGCAGCTAGTCATAGCAAACAAACAAATGTTTGTCCTCAAAGCATGGCATTTGGGCCCAGCCATTTTTCACACAAGTCAAAAGCAGAGCGGGGATGATGCAAAGTGATTTTCAAACTAACTTCTGAATCAATCAACATGACTATGGAAAAAAAGGTGGGCATGAACCAAATGTGGAGCCAATCCCTGCCTACTTCAGCCAGCAACAGAGGCAGAATTGGGTATGGACAGAACTGAGCCTGCTGCCACGTTATTAGCAGCAGTAAAAGCCCCACTGTTTCATATTTAAACTTAGAATAGCACTGATGCTTGACTCCTGGCTGAAAGCAGCTTTCGTTTTTGATTAGAAACACCACGCCAAGGGAAATAATCCCAGTGACTCACATTCCTGGTGCCCAGGATTCATCACCATGAAAAGTGAAGCATCTGCCCTATGGTGTGTGGGCCAAACTCCTGTATTTTTTCATGACTATCTTCTATGACATGGGACTCAACCTGAGAGACCTTTCCTAGCCTTCCTCTTGCAAAAGGAAAGCCCTCTGCTGGTTCACCACAGTCACACTTTCCTTAAGAACAAAGCCACAAAGAACCCTCTGTAAAGGAGTTCCTCAGTGACGAGGCTCTGTACTTGCTTCTTTTTTCTAAGCCTTATTTCAGAATATGCATGCAAATAGCAAAAGGATTCAATTATTTTGTTCTGCACCAAATCCTCTTCTCAACTGGTGAAAAAAATCTGAACACTACAGAGGAATATCATGGCATTTTAGGATGCCAGTGTGTACCATGTCAAATGCACAACAGTGAGATTTCAGTTTCAGCAATGTGGAACACAATAGAATTTCAGCTTAGCATGAGTTGAAATCGACCGGAAGCAGTCAGAACTTCTGAGAGCTAAAATCATAATTGCTTCCTTAAAGGCATCGCCTGTATAAAATTAAATGCATTTCTCCAAAAGCTTCACTAACACAGCAACTGATTGGTCCTTGAGGACTCCTATAGATACTTGTCATTCAGCATGAAATCAGGTCAGAGCTAAAATTAAACACCCACCTCTACCCTGAACCGCATGTGGAGTCATCGCTTTTAGTATCGCTCAGCCTCTGCCTCCTCAAATGGGCTCCTTCTTACCCCGAGCTTAAAGGATGCCTTATCAAGGAGCATTGATGGATGCAGTCATTCCTGTTCTGAGATGAAACTGTTGGGAATCAGAGCGGCAGTCCTGTTGACTCCATCTGCATTGATTAGCTCTCAGGCAGCCTGCCAACGCAGTGCGCTGCCTCTTACCCCAGCCACTGTTAATCTGCCTGAGCGAGGCCTGCAAGCCCTACATAAACTGCCATTTCTCTTCATTAGTGTGATTCTGCCTGCATGGATCTGATAACATATGGGATATTATCATAAAACAGCCTATTTCACCAATTCATTTTCTCTTTATGAAGATTATGAATGTACTGCAAGTGCACTGGGCAGGATGAAACAGAAGATCTGCAGTACAGTTCCTTTGATTTTGTTCCTAAAATGCAGATAGCGTTCCTTTTAAGTTCACATTTCCCAGTAATCCTCTGCTAATATATTATAAAAACTGCTGACTCTCTCTCCCTGATTTCCTCTAGTTCATTACAGGCCTAATCCACAATACAAGCCACTGCCTAGATTGAGACTTTAATGATCAACAGAGCTAGCAGATGCCTCACAATGGAAAAAATGAGAGGCACAGTAACATTTAGTCAACCCTAATCAGTGCCACCGTCTGACTAAGCATGACCACGAAACACAATCATGGTTTGACAACAGATTATGTAATTCCCAACATGTGCTTCGTGCCCCCTCGCTTCCTGCCCGTTTCAGATAACACCCGATGACCACAGTGGGCAGTTCTGGCACAGCTGAACGAGTGCTTTGTCTGGGAGTTCTGTGGTTGCAGGTAGACACCCACCTGCATCTGAGATTTATTAATTAGCGCATGTCCCCACTGAATGAAGTCTGCATGCCCTCTGCTGGTAAATGCATGCATTCCCAAGAACATCCACACCTAAACTGAACCAGTGACATAATTGAAGGCTACTGCCTTACATACAGAACTACTGCTGCAAGCCCCTCGACAATGCATGCACAGCGTGCTTGCCCTGGCATGCTTCCACATGCAATATAGAATAAAATGAAATTAAATCCCCATTCATTCTAAACCCCACAGCTGTTCTGCGCTTATAACTGCGAGGTTGTTTTCATGCCTGCACTCCGAGGGCATTTTCTGCTGAAATGTACCATTATAACTGCACAGCTCACATCTCCTTCAGAAGAGATTTTGAATGCATTGATCCTTTAAGGAGTTTGAATAAGGAGACATTGCACGGGATGGACACAGGAGCCTACAGCAACTACAGACTTTTGTTTAGAGCTGCTCCCAAGAAAAAAAAACATGTTCAGCTTTCCAGGATTAATCCATTAGCAAAAGCGACACTAACTCCTGGCTAATCTTTATCAATTGCTGAGTACAGATATGTGCAGCAGTGGTCATTTTAATAAGCAGTTCACTCCTTAAATTACTTCTACTGCCAAATCAAGTGAAGATCACTAGGAATCATAACCAGCTTAACCCATCTGGCATCCTTTTCTGCAGAACCTTCTGACTATTTTATACTGTCAAACATACTATTTCATACTGTCAAAAAACAATGGCAACAACAGACCCGAGAAAAACATAGAATGGCAATTTCTATTATGGAAAAGCAAGATACAGCACAGGCCAAAGGAGAAGCAGGGTGAAAGGAGCATCAGACAAAGATAAATATGCCCACAGACTACCAGATGCTGCCAGTGCCCAGAGAGAAACTGTTGGATGGTTTCCAGGGCAAAGGGGAAATACCCAAGTACCACTCATACATGGTAGCAGGGTAGAGGAAAAGCATCTTGCTGTGCTCTAGACCATGACAAATTCATCAAAACCCCTCAGAAAAAGAATATTTTCATGCTTCGCTAATGACATTTAAAACAATAACCACAACAAAAAGGAAACAGTTGAGTGCAGAGCTGACTCCCTGCCTTGGGAAGTGTGTCGGTGTACACTGATCTGTTCCTGTCAAGTGCACACCATCACTGGCACAGGTGAGAGTGCATCAAAAGAATTAACCAGTGCACATCAAAGAGAAGGTGCAGGCATTAGTGTAATTAAAATCTGGCTGCCCCAGGACATATTAAAAGCTGTATGAATTTTAAGTGCTGCTCATCTACAGGACTCAGCTCTGAACGCTGATGTACTGACCTACACCAGTGAGGTTTGCTCACAAGAGGAAGTTATTGCTATGATGCATATCAAGGACATCTATCTGTTCTTTCCTTACCTTTCAAACTGAGCAAAAGTTGTTGCATCAGTGAGTGAGTACAAACCAGTGCAAAGACAGAAATGTCAAATGGCCTCTCAAGAATAGAGATCTATTGTATTCGGTCCTACCTGAAAGTGTAGGACAAAAGGACCTATACTGGCATCTTCACACAATCACAGAATGGTCCGGGTTGGAAGGGACCTGAAGGATCATGAATCTCCAGCTGTGCTACTTCAATATTAAACTTTATTCTCTCTGCCATCTCATCCAGACTAGAAGAGGTCATGTCCAAACACGTTAGCAAACACAGCATTTCCCACAGATTTAAGCCCAGCGTACAGCTACTTCAGCTCCATCAAAATATTGTGGTCTACCCTGAAGAAGGAAGGGGAACCAAGAGAAAAGTGTAGCCATGTATTTGTTCAGAAGTGTTGAAAAGCATGAGTATCTAAGCAGAACCTGGCAAGAAAGAGATGAGGGTTCAGCAACCTGCAGAGGTGCTAATGTATTTTGAAACATAACCAATTATGCAGAACACTGCTCTATGGTCCAGGCATGGGAAGCTGTAAGTGTGGGTGAGCAGAGCACAGGGTCTGGTCAAACTGGACTGAGACAGCTTCCTGTGATAGACACAGAAAACCACACTGTTATTTCTCCAATTCCAGGTACAAGCTCATTGATTTCTTTTTCAAGAATTCATACACTGTTCTGGAAACACATTCTTGATAGGAAACCTCTATCTCTACAGGCTCAAATTGTTTTCCTGTAGGTACTGATGATGTCTGTTAGAATTGTATGACTACCAGTGCTAGCAGTATCCTCAGTTACTAAACTGTTAGTTACCGGAGAGCAACAAGTTGCTTAAACAACTCTAAAATCTTCATTCCAGTTGTACATCTTCCCTTAGTTTTACAAGTATTTAGATGGATTTGTAGGAGACCAGACCATTTCCTTTTCCTCCGCCTGTTCAGAAGATACAAAGGAAAACTAACGCAAGAGAGAGAAGACTGTAAGAACAGAGCATTTTGAGACAGCGACACAGTTCAGGGAAGTCAGCAGAGGAGAACCAGTTCATACTTATAGTTTATTTATGCGATTATATATATATAAATACATTTAAAAACTGGTCCACTAGTCAGACTAAGTTTCTGAAGCAATCAGATCAGCTTATGGAGTCAAACGTGAATTTTCTCACCTATGCAAGATTAAGAATGATGGTAGGTGGGTCTTCTGATTTCCTTTTATCATTCTTGAAGCTAGTTACAAATAAAGAGGAAGTGAAAGAAATAGCAGCCTTAGAAAGATGAGGTTAGATAATAAATGCCAGAAGCATTACTACAACTTTCAGCGTGTGAGGACATTAGTGAAGATCATTTCAAAGATCACAGAATGGCTTGAGTTGGAAGGACCTCAAAGATCACCCAGCTGCAACCCCTTGCCATGGGCTGGTTGCCCCTCACCAGCTCAGGCTGCCCAGGGCCCATCCAACCTGGCCTTGAGCTCCAGGGATGGGGGCACCCACAGTTTCTCCAGGCAGCTGTGCTAGTGTCTCAGCACCTGAGTAAACAATTTCCTCCTAACATCTAATCTAAATCTTCCCTCTTTTAGTTTAAAACCATTTTCCCTTGTCCTGTCACTATCAGACCACATAAGAAGTCAGTCTCACTCCTATTTTAAGCTTCCTATAAGTACTTCCAGGCCACAACAAGTCTGCAGTTTCCTACAAGCTGTACAAGCGCAAATCCCTCAGCCTTTCCTCATAAAGACATCGAAGCACAGAGATACAGAAGACTGTAGGTGGCACAGTGGGAGTCCAGTGGTCCTTGCTAGTTACGGGGCCATTCCAGCTCCTCATTACTAATGCTCTATTCTGCTTTGCAATGAGTCAACAGTATCAACTTGGATATACTATACTTGGATATAATAGAAACAGTCATGGTTCAGTCTTGAAATAGAAAAATATTCATCACTTTCCTGGATGTAGTTAATGTCCGAATATTTGACTCTTAATGTTTACAAAGTTGCCTGCGCCTGGTCTGTCTTCACTTCTCCTACACATCCTGATCAAGAACTAGCACTTTATATAAGTTTGGATTTTTTTCTTTTAGTCAAAACAAGTATAGAAAAAAGATCTTCATTTCCTGTGAACAGACCTGGCTCTCTTAGAGCCTTCTCAAGCCTTAATCCTAAGCTTCCAATGACCTTAGCACTTGGCACCTGTTACTGCATGTACCCTCTTCTCTGCTAACAACCAACCACAAGATTCACTGAAGAATCAAAGCAGTAGAACTTTTCTCTTTTTGGTAAAAAGGAAGTAGACTATTTCAAAGTTTTAAGAGCAGTTCCTGTACTCAGAAAGATCTTAGAGTTTAAAGTGAACTGAGAGTACTCATTAACAGTGACCCATTGATAAACTGAGAGAATGAAGTCCTGTTTCCATCCAGATAGCAGATAGCTTGCGCAGTATAAGATCTCACACTTCCACCTCAATCTTGCTCTTACGTCATGTCTAGGACTGAGAAATTTGCTTAGTCTCCACATCCATTCAATCATACTATTCTTGGAATTAGACTTGTGCCTTCAGGCTCCAACCAATTCAAAATTCAGTTGTATGAAGCATTCATAACGCAAGGCAGTCCCTGCCCCAAAGAGCTTACCATATAAATAGCACTTTCTGAAGGCAAAGAGCCCACAGTCAAGCTTTATATTTCTGTATCAGACCATCCGCAAGGATGCTAATTATTGCCAGGACAACTACAGTTACATGATGTGAAAAATCTTGTCTATTGGGAATCGAGTCTCATATTCTGCAAAGCAGTCATCAGAGGACGGTAACTATTTTTAGGCTACTTCTGACCTTTCCGAGAGTAAGGACTGTTCAAAAAAGATGATTAAAATACTAAGTAAATTATGCAGAGAGTTCAATAGTCTGAAGAAAATGTAACTTCATTTAGTCTTGCATAATGCCTTCAGTAACACGGTTAGATTCTTCTAGCCCTTAACAGTCAAATTTTCCACTGTAGTGATGAGACGTAAGTTGGGCTGGTTATTGAGTAATAGAGAGGGCTTTCTTATTTGTGCAAATTTAACCTTCAAGAGAACAAAGATTAATCAACAACATGGAAGAGGTTGTTGTCATGAGATCCAGTCATAAGATTTGTAGGGACTGGTGTAGTGGTTGCAATCCTTAAAACTTGGTTTGGAATAAAATCTGAGAGATGGGAGTCCACAGAGAAAATGTTTTCAAGACAAAATCCAACATCATTATTAACAATGGAAAAAAGTAGGCTCTACCACCACAGAAAAGAAATCCGGACAGCAAAATCCAGTTCCAGTGCATGAAGCAGGTACTGTGAGGACAAGGGGAAATGGTTTTAAGTTGAGAGAGAAAAGATTTAGGTTGGATGTCAGGGGGAAATTCTTTACACAGAGAGGGGTGAGGTGCTGGAACAGGCTGCCCAGAAAGGCTGTGGATGCCCTGTCCCAAGAGGTGTTCAAGGCCAGGTTGGATGGGGCCCTGGGCAGCCTGGTCAGTATTGAATGTGGAGGTTGGTGGCCCTGCATGTGGCAGGGGTTTGGAGATTCATGATCCTTGAGGACCATTCCAACCCTGGCCATTCTGTGATTCTGTGAGGTTGGGATAAACACAGACAAGGCCACCTGGTTATAAATTTGGCATTTAAAGCATCTCAGAGACTTTCAAAGCAAAAGCTCCTAATTCTGAAGCCATCTCCAGTGTACTTTTTGACTGGCTTTTCCTTTAGGAAATTTTTGGCGTTTGGAAGTGTTACCTGTATCCAGAGCAAAAAACATCTCAGTGACAAATGGCTGCATAGTACTGGTGAACACACACATGTAGCTGCACAGTCTACAAGGTTCCAAGAAACTGGGGACAAGATTTCCAAGAGACCCAGTTTGCTGAGCCCACTCTGCAGTGTCAGTACTGTTTCTTTTAATGGGAGCAGATCTTCACAAATGCTGTGTAAAGCCTCAAAAGGGTGTTTTGTAGCATTCGAAAAGGGGAGGGCGACGGTATTCACACAGCCCACAGACAGACCGATCTGCTCACAGTGGTTGAACTTGAAATCTTAGCAAACACTCCTAACATAAGATGGATCAGCAAGCGTTTGAAATTCCTTAACCAGGAGAAAAGCCTCATTTGCAGGCTTGTCACATAATGCAGCCTGGGACGGGTGGGCTCAGTCTGTCACATCACTTTTCTCCAAGCTGCTAAATATCTTTCATTGGGGCTTACAATAAAGCGCCTACTGCTACCTGCGAGTCAGTACAGCACCCATCAAGTTGAGGAGCTGGGACGAACCAAGTCATGCTCACCATTAGTTTATGCTTCCTTAACTCCCTACAAAATCACCACTTATCTATCAGGCAAAGAGAAATCTGGGTATTGAAACATCAGAGGCTTTGCTGTCAGATCTCTCAAAACAATGGAGAAAGGGAACATGTGGGTAGAGGGAACCAGCAAAAATGAAGGAGCTGAACTCAGAGAGGACTGGCTTAGAGGCGTCAGGAAAGCTGGAAGCAGCTGACGTGCACCTGACTGAAGGGCAAGTTCCTGGTGAGGAACCAGGGGAAGCAGTCATAGCACCAAAGGCTGGGCTGGGTGCACGTCAGACTGTGCTTCATCTGGTTCTACTGTGACAGGAGCAGGCAGCTCCAGACTCACATGTTGTGCCCGAAAGCATCAGGAGCAAACGGGCCAAAGATCCTGGTTTCTCAGCCACGTCTAACAGGAATGAGCATGGCATAGGAAAGGAAGCTGCAGCAAGCAGGCGCTCTGTCTGGAATGTTTTGATGAGTTTTCCCGGGGTTGTCAGCAACTCTTTGAGCATTTCAGGGCAGACAGAAAAAAAAAAAAAAAAGAAATAAGAAAACCAAAAACCACAGGGCAAACTGAAGGCAAAGGAGTGAGGGCTGAGCACAACAGCCTGCACAGTTCCTCTGAGTAGCTGCGTATCGGCGAGAGCGTGTGAAGAACCGAGACTTGCCTTTGCAGGATCCAGCGGTGGGGACACAAAGGCTCATAGGGAGAAGAAAAGCAGAACCAGGCACTGTGCCAGCTCAGATAACCAAGGGGACCGGAAGAAGGAAAACCACAGAGCTCCACAGTAAGCACAGGGATTAGGAGAGGGGTAGATGGAACAGTCAGACCCAAAACTGCCTTCTCAAAACTCAAGATTTGTGTTTTAAAAATACCGAGTGCACTTTCCCCTTCTCCTACTTCCTACTGTTTTGATTGTTGTTTTTGCTTTTTTTTCCCCCTTTTTTAAGGGGGTGTTTTTTAAAAAAATAAATAAATATATTTTTTTTAACACTTCCTGCTTTTTGCTTAAGTTGGATAAGAAGGTGCCAGAACACTGCTAGGATATTTGCCTGTTCTCAGTGTTTCTGGCCCAACCAGGAGTAGGAGAAAGCTGGACTCTCTTGAGAGTCTGTTTCCATTTAATTTCCAGGACAGTTTTGCAGACTTACAAGGTCAGGGTAAGGTGCCAGACTTCTGGGTGCTGCTGAAAAAACCTGAGCCCTTGGAAACTTATTCTTTCTCAGCTGTCAGGGGAAATAATGTAAACACAGAGGGTAGAGAGCTGAGGAAATGATGGTGTCACTGGTAGGCTACTGACATCCCATTGTGAAACGTGGGGGATTAGAGCTTCGCATGCCACCTGCTTTATCAAGTCACTCTTTCTTTCTTTTCTTTCCAAGACCAGGTCTGTTTCATAACAGAGGCCTACATGATATTATTCAAAGCACTGAGTCAAGGATAGCTCCTGGCTGGGTTGCACAGTACCAACCGGCCACTAAATACAAATGATTCCATTAACATCTTCATGTTTCTTCTAGTTCTGTATTTCATGCCTTTAAAAAAATATCAGGGAAACATTTGTCACTGTGACTTGGGCGATGTGGGTAACGCCTTGTGGAAACAGAAGGTGCTGGAGGACTTGATTGGTGAGAGGCCCCTGTGAGCTATTCACTGATGCGCTACAATTCCCTGGGTGTCATTTTGGGGATGCCGGAGAGGAAAGCTGTTCACAGGCTGATGACTGAGAGGCAGGAAAATCCTCCCCAAGAGCAAGCAGAAGTAAAAGCAAAGCCTCCTGGGAGCTGTCAGTGTGGGTATAACCTGCTGGAGGTTTGGGTTTTTCCTCCCCTCCTCCCACAGCAGCAGAGCCTGCTCTGGTACCTCACTTTCAGCTCCTGCCATGGCATTGCTCTTACACAGCTTTGCGATCACTGTAAGTCATGCCAATAAAGGGAAACTGTGCTGAACCTGCCACTCAAGGGGCTTGTGGAATTAGTGCAAGAATTTGTCCAGCTTCTCTTAAACACTTCTGTGGGATTAAATTCTCAACCCTTTTGAATATGTTCATTTTCTTTCAGCATATTGAAGAAATCTCTTTTACTTCACAAAAACTCAACTCATCCATGGTCAAAAGGTCAGTCACATTTTCTAGAGTCCAGGAGACAGAACAAAGCAAGTACCATACTACTACTACTAGTACTACTACTACTAGTAATAATAACTAAAACAACCCACAACTGACCTTATCTCTGATGCAGCTCAGACCTTTGTCATTTTCAGAGTTTTATTCTTCTAAAGCAATCTACTTCAGGTCAACTCTCTCTAAGCTGCCAGAACCACTTTCACACAGTCTAAAGGAAGTAACACCTCTCCTTGCTCTGTTTATGTAACTGCTACATTCAAAGCAGAATGACTGCACCAGCAAGTCCAGCACCAGGCTCAGAGCTAGCAGAAAAACAAGACATAAAAGCAGCTGCTTGACTTAAGGTAAGCGATGGCAACACATGACACGTGGAAAATGAATGTTAGGAACTCTGAAACACTCCTGAGAATGAGCGTATCTCAGTGAGAGCTTGCACTGAGCTTATCAAGGCACTGGGTAGAACAGGATTTTCCTCTCCTAACGTTGTATTTAGTGTGTTTAACAAATATCACTTTTCTAACTCTCTTCTGCCACCTTTTCAACTGTTCACCAGCCTATGTAACTAAAAAAGGGAATTTTTACACAGGGTGACAGAAGAAAAAGCAGTTGGAGTTTTGTTGCTGGAGGCATTTTGGAAATACTTGGGGGGGAATTGTCTGAAAGCAAACACTGTGAGACAGCACTACAAGCACAGCTTAAGATACAAGCATCTGTATTGCTATTCCAAACCTGGATTTGCCTTCGTAGAAGATGCATCATATACTCCATACATTTGAAGAATCTAGCAAAGATGTGAGAAACAGCTTCACTTATTAAAGACAAGGTGCAACACCAACGGTGAACCAGCTATAAGAGTTCCAGGTGCCAGCTACACTGCAGTGTGCCTCCAAGCCCAACAGCACAAACAATAATAATAATATACCTAGAGGTTCAAAGTGAAAAGCCACCAACACTGTACAGATATCTGCTCAATCTATAAAGTGTTTAGAATCAGAAAAAGGGAAGGCTAGACATTAGTAAATAGCACAGCTAACAGAAACCTGGGCTATTAATTTTCAGAACTGCAGAGATCATAGGAAACAAGTGCATAAATGGATATATTGAAAAAAAAAAAATCAAAACAAAAAACAACCAAAAAACCTCAGCAAAGAAATTTAATTTTCAGACTTAGAGCTTTCCAGGCACGTCACAGAATCACACAATTGCAGCGGTTGGAAGGGACATGTCAACTATGGTAGTTACAATACATACAAATGCTAAATGAAAGCCCAGGGCTAAAAGAGAAATCCAGGAAGAACCACCTGACCATAGTGATGGCATGCAGTACCATCTGCCTTCTCAGAAGAAAGTATTTAAAAGTTCCCTGAAGATAAAGAGCGTTCTGTAAATACAACTTTTGTGTACCAGCATCTTGTTCTGTGGTTGTTTGAATAGGAGCAGGTTCCATCATCCTCTCACACTTCCGGGGAGAAGGGCAACGACACAGAACGATGTATAAAAACACAACTTTTGATGCTACATGCTGTCAGATGATTTTGAGAATTGCATGGCTGATGACGTTAAAATTATTTGGTTTTGTTTAAGTATTGTGGGCTTTAACATTGGCAGAAAGGCTTAAGGCCTCCACAAGCTTTAAGTTATAAGCAGTAATTGTAAACTAACATTCTGAATGTTTTTTGGTCAGCCCACAAGGACTAGAATATATCCTTTAGTGCACTCAGCCTTCACCTAATGACTACCTCCAGTGATCCACAAGCAGGGCCTACGGCTGTAGGCACTGAACTTTAGGAGTCTTTGAAAGAAAGCCATAAGACAGATCTGTAATGCATCTGACAATCCACAGGGGAGCTCAAGTAAAACGCTAATGCTTTACCCAGCCATGTAGCTTTCGGCTTCTGAAGATAAAAGAAAACACATTAATTATTAAAGCCACCCACTCTTCCCAGTAATTTTAAATCATGGACTGAATAAACATTTTGTCTAGTTCAATAATGACATCTACATATCTTGGAAAGGAAGAGTTAATGGCCGCAGCACATGATGGAGAAACCACCAGTGCTCCTACAACACAACAGCCGGTGGGTTCACGGCAGCAGCTGCAGCTCACAGCCCGCTCCCCAGCTCAGCTGTCTCACTGCACACTGGGATGCGAGGAACCTCTCCTGGCCTAGCAGCTGTCTCCCTTAACGGACTGCCCGGCTCACTGCTTCCAGACATCATCAGTTTTCTCCCTGCTCAAACCCTCTTTGTACCCTTTCATGCAGCTCCGGGTTCAAACCTGCCCTGCGGATACACAGTCAGATCCCTCTCTGCCTTCCACAGGTGAGAAGCAGAACGCTCTCATTCTGGCACTCAGGCTGGGAACCAGATAGTCCTGTAAACGAGCCGAGCCACCACTTTGAAGCTTTCGGAGAAAACAGTTACAGTTTCCTAACAGACTTCAAAATCAGTATGGTAAACACGTGCCCAAGGCAGACCGCCCTCTGAAGGATACCACAGATAGCATCTTCCTAAGCAGATCTCGACTTCCTTCAGTGCAAACAGAACGCTGGGGATAAGTGCTGAGACATGTCTTTAAGTGAACTGGCATTCAGCTCTTATCTCTGTCATCTTGTCACTGTGATAGGAGCGGGTGAGCAAAGCCAAGGTTAGCTACCGGCCTGCCAACAATAGCAGCATGTGGTGCCTTTCAGAGCATGAATGCCCGTTTTTTACTGCAGGTGCTCTTGTGGTGCGGCCACAGGAGGAAAGCAATAACTGACATCCTTTTCCATTCAATTTACGGTGAAAAGAGTGTTTGTAATTTTGAAGTTGACTGGCTGAAGCTCAGCCCATATGGTGGCTGTTGTTCGACAAAGGAAAAAAAAAAAGTACAGTGCTTAAAGAGGAAAGAACAGGCAGTCTGTGCCTGGCTCTAAGCTACAAGGGGTTCTGGCCCACTTTCATTCATATTTAAATATATGTGTTCACACTCGGGGGAACAGGGACACCGAGAAATGTTTCCTAATATTGCAAATTACAGCTTTCCTCTTGGTCTTGTGTGTAATGCACAAAGAAAAAAACTGAACGCAGATTTGCATCAGTGTCCCATGAGGAACGTTAAAGGTTAGAAGCACAAGCAGCTGGAAAATGCATAAAGAGCACAACACAAAGTACAGTTCAGTTCCTTCTTTTCAGAATATTCCCCTCCCATTTGCCTTCTGATCAGCAGCTCTGAAAGGCCCAGAAATTGCTGTCTACAGCACATAATCCTGTGCACAAACGCAAACGGCACAGATCACTTCATCTCTGTCGGTGAGGGGAAATGTAATTCTGAATGGAAATGCCTGTACGTAGGAGGACAATCTCACTTGGTTTTAGTTTTCAATTTTCTTATCTAGGTTGCTAGCAACATTTCCTTAAAAACAGGTACACAAATTGAACATGGCAAATACCTCACGTAGACTCTTGTAGTAAAGAACACTTTGAACAAGAAACTGGAACAATGACATTGAGGTGAAGAGGGGAGAATGATGACTTCAGGTTCGGCTCAGACTAAGTTAGCTATCAAAACAGCGTGCAGTGGTTGCACAGTAGAGCCAAGAGATGAACAAACTGCACAATGTTCAACACCTCTGGGGCTTCCTAGGAAAACAAGGAACAAAGTACAGCAGACAAAGAGAAGCAGCAGCAACCTGGAAGGAAGGGAAGGACAAGGTGACAAACACTATCTTTTCTACACCTGGATCTCACTACTGTCCAGCACAGTTCTTAAAAACATTTATAGGGGGATCAGTAGACCTGAAACTGACATAACTTGAAGATGTGGCAATTTCAGTAGCTTTGTACACAATGCTTATTAAGTTGTTTTTCCTGTGCAATGTAATCCCAGAGATAGGAACTTCATACAATTGTACCTGCATGTCACTGTATGCACTGGCAGCTACTGCCAATCAGCTGCTTTTGTCTGTTTTCCCTGCAGTGCAGGGCAGGACACGGATCACATTAATAAGCCAAAGAGGATGCATGTCAACCTCTAATGTCATCAATCGAAAATAGTCAATAACAGCATCTGCAGCCTCCTACCACTTCCCAAACTGCCCATCACAGGTACCTTGTGCTCGTATCTTCTTAGGGACAGCTTTCCTGTAGTGTAGGAAAGGCCATACAAACAAAACAGGAGTGTGTCCAAACATGCAGGGCAAGGAGTGAAAGCGACTGTACACAAATCAATCTGAAAACATTGCTTTGATTTTGTTGATTTTGATACAGTCATTATAAGACATTAATTAGGCACTGGAGTTTAAGACCAGTAACACAGGAAGGCAATACTGCCCTAGAGACAAAATCCACATAGGCCAGCCCATGTTGGCAGGGCCAACAAAGGCAGAAGGCTCCCTTTGCTTCAACCTGTTACAGACTACGGCAAGAAAATTCAGTTTTTCAGACTCAGAAAAACTGCAGGATGACAACATGAAGGTTAGTACTAAAGACAGTAATAAACACCACTCAGAGGAAGAACCATATCTAAGAAGGTCCACTGAGACAAGCTGTGTTAAACGAGGAAATTACATTTGTTGGTTCCCGTAAGATTGCTGCCTTCTATAAATGAAGGACACTTGCTGTAGGTAAAAAACAATAGACTGATTTTTTGCTATGTGTCTGAAATTCAAAAGTTAATGTTTGTGGAGAAGAGTTTCTTTGCTGTTGTGTCTCAGATAGAGCTATTTGGGTGGGAATTTAAAAGATGTTTGTAATACATGGGTTGACTTATATGGAGTGCGTTAGGAACACTGAACGTGACTACATGGATGCCAATTTACTATCTCTGAAATGTTATTTTGAGCAGCTAAGGTAGTTGCACATCTAACAATATTAACATAAGCATGTTGAGCTCTGCCCCATATTTCTGAAGGTTTTACTAGCAAGGCCAGGAGTCAACATCAGTGATTTACAGTAAAAAGGGTGATGTCATTGAAATGCAAAGAAGATCAGAAGCCCCAGAGACAAATTATCTTAACAGCAGAGTGAGATCATTCCATATACTCGTCCACTCCAAGGAGCAATAATCATACAAACCTACACATAAAGACTATGTTGAGCATTAGGTAAAAGCTACTGAGGCAGCACTTCTTCCCCCGTAATACAGCAGAGTGCTGTAGATTTTGCTCTGAGCTTCACCATGAAAAAGCTTACTCTGCAGAAGCCCTGATAGATTTTTGTTAAACACTTTTTTTTTTGCTAAAACACTATGAAGAAAATATTCTAACCATATGTAAAGTTGAACAGAAAGATTTTTGGGTTCCATTTCACACAGAAACACTGATATCTACATGGAACAAAATAATGGGGCTCACTAGGAAAAGGAAGTTTGCCTTCAAACCTCTATGAATGTTTTAAAATAAAGCTGCTCCCTGCACTAAAATTCTACAGGCTGGCTAAGATCCAAATCTATGAAAAGAATGAAATTCCCTATTGATTTTCATAGGTTCTCAATCAGAATTGTTTAGCTTCATGGATTTCACAAAGCTCCATTACCAAAATAACATTAGCTGCCAAGACAACAGATTTATATAAGTTTACAAGTAGCTGAATAAAGATTCATGGTTACTACCAGAGTAATTTACACCAAATCCTATTGGATTTATATCTCCATTATCTCCTGCCCATTTCCATAGGAGAATGGTGGTTGTGCTTTGCAAAGAAAACTCATCTCTCCAGAACAAGAAGACACTGTTCATCTGCAACAAGAATGAACAACTCATCAGCATTTAAAAATAGAGTTTTCAAAAAATGAGTTTGTATCACGAAGTCTCCTCTCATGTAGAAATTATAAGCTTTGAATTATTAGCTTGTCTCTTTCACCTCAGATGAAGCCAAACTGCCAAAGTTCAGTGCTTCCAAAGTGAAAAGGAAGACCTACATCATTCATCTAATAAAAAATTGCAATTGTGCTCTCACATGAGCTCGCTCGCTTCCTGGATGTGGGTGTTTCATCCAAGCTTCTAGGAGGACATCAAAACACGTTTACATGAATATACATCACTGCTTCCGCTGGGTGATTTTAATGCATCTCACAGCTGTAAAGGAAGAGTTTTCTCAGTTTTCAAAACATTCTTCTTTAGAAAAGGTGTTATAAACTCATTCCTTTCTTTCTACGTACATCAATAAAATTAGATCTACCTCTGAAACCCCTTATCATCCTAGCATCAGCCCCCACCTTCTTCCCATTTACCCTGCCCTAAAACTCTGATACTTTTACCTGACATTTTGTAACACATTCTGATCTTAAGAGTGAACGCTCCTCTAGGTGGTAGGCATGATCCACAGCTATTCCCTCCCGATGCCATCATAAAATCAGGTGCTTCTATTACTGATTAATATTGCTGTGCTGGAAAGACCAACCATCATGAGTTAAGAGACTCCACTGTCAAATAGGTTTCTCCTGGGTATTCCTTCCATAAGACAGGGATAACCTTGGCAACAAAACCTACACCACTGTGGCTGTTCCTCCGGTAGAAAGCATCGAGCGTAGAAACACATTTTTGGACTTGTCTCACAAAGTATTTAACTGTGTGCTCATCTGGCAGACAGTCTGCGTGGGTGAAGGTGAAAGATGCAGCCCTATCGGCTGATCTCAGGCATGTGGTCCACTAAAGAACCATCCTGCCTTGAGGGATGCCACAAGGTCTCTTGTGTGGAAAGTTTTATCAGTTAATGCTGCACAAACCAGTAATGACTTCTGATTAGGTATTATAACACATCTTTGAGCAATCAGCATAGAAAAAAACACCCCAGATTTTGCCAACAGTTTCTCCACTGCTGCACAATCCACAAATCATTCATTTCACTTCCCACAAGTGTGCATTTAGCTTTTTAAAAGCCATTGTATAGCAAATTATGCAGCGTTTAAGAAGACACTTGCCAGGATTGAAGGAAGAGAGAAAATACATTTTTGATCCATTGATGAGATCCAGAGATGTTCTCCCCTATTTTGGTATCTCAAAGGAAAAGCAGCATTCTCTCAGGGAATGTAACCATCAGCCAGTAAAAATATCCCATCACAAGGAGGTCTGACATAGCTGCGTCATCAGAAGAAATACGGCACAACAGGGAAGTCTCCATCTTCACCTTGAAACTCTAAAAATACACCTGTGATTAAAAGAATTTCCTTAAATCCACAGAAAAAAAGGAAATAAAACACTCCCTCCTTACATCGCTATAAATCTAAAAAATGCTTCCTAAAGGATAACCACATAGAATCAAGGCACAGAAAATATCCTCTGATTTGGAAATTTACACAAGTTACAGTATGTCAATCGAAGTACAAGGAAATCATTATTTGTGCAGACTTTCTCTGCAACAAGTCCACCAACCTTTCCAAAATAATGAGTTATAGAAGAAAAGGTTACTGAACCTTCCAAATTCTTATTTTCTCTGCTATAACGTTACTTCTAGTTGCACAATTTCCAAACTAGAGCTTGCTCATTTCTCCAGTAGCCATCTCTCCATCTTCTGGCCCTGGTTACTGTTACACCTACAACAGCATTTATTGTCAACAAAACCAGAGTAAAAACCTCCCACTGTGATCTGCTGCCCTTTTGTTACTTATTCAGAATAATTAAAGCTGACCTGAAATACTCAAGTTCAAATAGAATTTTACACCTAAAATACCAAACATTATTTTGTTTCTTTCCCTTATGTTGCAAGACTGTCTAATGGCATTGTGCAAGACTGACACATACAGTCTTTTTTTTACTGAGCAAAGAAGAAAGGTTGATTTGTAAGAACCAGTGAATGAAGGAAAGCTCCAGTCCTCTTTATAGTCTCATTCAGTACCACTTGCCCAAGTACCCCAAAGATTTCACCTAAGCGCTTCAATTCATGGAATTCATCAACTCCCTCAGTAAAAGCACAGCACAAACACATCTGCTCTAAGGCAAGCAAGAGGCTAAAGGAGTTGTAGCTGTGGTGTTGTGCTTTGTTTTCTTTTCTAAAATCCTACTTAAGTCACAGAATCATAGGGGTTGGAAGGAACCTCCATTATCAGGGCACCCTCCCCATCCAGCAGTGGGTTCGTGTTGCCCTAGTCTTCCTTTTGCCACTGAGATACTTAAAAAAGCCTTTTGTGTTGTCCTTGACCTCTCTTACCAGATTTAATTCCAAATGGGCATAAGCCGTCCTTGTTGCATCCCTGCATGTTCTGACAACGTTCCTATATTTCTCTCAAGTGGCCCCTTTTCCACATTCCATAGACTTTTCCCTTGAATTTTTCCCATGAGCTCCTTGCTCATTCATGGGTCTCCTGCAACATCTGCCCGATTTCTTACTACTAGAGATGCACAGATTTAACTTGGAAGAAGTGGTGCCTGAATGCCAATCAGCTTTCTTGGGCCTCCCTACCTTCTAATGCCATGAGATGCCTCCATGTAGGTCCTGGAAGAGGTCAGGTTTGTCTCTCCTGAAGTCCAGGGTTGCAATCCCACTTTCCTCCATTAAGATCCTGAACTCCATTATCTAATGGCTGCTGCACCCAACACTGTCCCAACCAGTCCCTCCTTGTTTGTAAGAACAAGAACCAGCAGCACACCTCTCCTCACCGGCTCCTCCACTGCCTGCATCAGAACTTTATCTCCCACGCACTGCAGGAGCCTCCTGAGCTGTGTGTGCCTGAGAGCACTGCTTTTCCAGCAGATACCAGGATGGTTGAAGCCTTCCATGAGAACCAGTGCCTATGATCACAAAGCTACTTCCAGCTGTCTGTGATAGTCATCATAAGGAAAACGCAAGGTACAAAAAATAAAACAAGATCAAGTACTTGAATATTTACTTTGATAAAAAGAAGGATTAGGTCAGCGTGAAGAAGTGATGAACAAAAACTAGCAATAACTACCATTTTACCCCCCAAAGCAGCTCAATATTTTAGGACAAGAATTACTGTCAGCCTCCAACCCTTCTGCTTTGGAACATGCAGACTCAAAGCAAGAATTAAATCTAAGGAAGAAGGCATCTGTTCAGAGACTATTAGCAGTTCTTCGTTTTACCAAGTGACCAATGTTTTCAAAGTATTCAGCACCTTTTCTTTTTAATTAAGGATTCTGCAAGAAGCTTATCTGCAATCAAACAAACAAATAAATAAATCCTTTATAAAAAGTATTACAAAAGTCACTTTTTCAGTTACAGTAAAAGACCACAACACAGACTTAAGAGTCTGCCCTTCAGAACCACAGGTCTTTCATTTGCTTGGTGGTTTGGGACTTTTTGTTTGCTTTTTTAAAACAAAATACTATATTTGGAGGTTCTTGTATGCATTTGGGTTTTTTTTTTGCCATCATGACGAAGCTGCAAACATTTTCAAGTTTTTCTCTAATTTGATGCCAACATCAAACTGGAAAGTTGTTGGGTTTTTTTTGTTTTTTTTTTTTGTTTTTTTTTTTTAATGAAAACAGAGATTCTGATGAAATGCAAGAGGTCTTTAGGAAGAACAAAATATCACGAGATTTGTCATAAAAACATGGAGCTGGCAACAACAACAGCCTCTTCATACACAGTAGTTTGCTGTTTGCAAGAGTGCTTACAAGCCTGTAAAAATATTTCAGCTCTCCAGTAAAATAAAAAATGAAGAAAAAAAAAAAAGGCTCAGCTAGCATTATTACAAGTATCTGGTATTCACTAAATGAAGCATCACAAAAAGCAGCTCTTCATCAGGCAGAAAACAAACAGGACTCAACTGAAGCAACAGAAGCCACAGCGATTTTTTCAAGCGATACTTTGGTACAGAATCTCAACCTGCATGTATTAAATCTGAAAGTTAGGCTGTGTTACATACCACACTTCCATGTAATCAATTGCAAAAGGAGTGCAAAACTTCTACAGAGGCAACTTGCCGCTCTAATGCAAATGCCATGCCAGCTATATGGCACACTGAAGACTGTCTGAAAATGTGCCAACACCACTATTAAAAGTATGCATGCTTTTCTTCACCTAACAGCTCCTCTGTTGTGCTTTCACTTTTCTCCCAGCCCAGGTTATAGCAAATATTCAAGTTCACTGAATTTCAGCTCTTTTGGTCTCTGTTTTCCCTTTGGCTGCCTGCCCAAAGGAAATACAATCTCTGGCTCAAGATGGCCAAAAGCATGACCTGGGTAACTCTTTTTTGATTGTCTACGAGTGACTCACACATCATATGACAATGACATTGCTCAAGTGCAAACTATCAATACTAAAGCTGTTTATACAACAAAAGCAAGGAAAACTTAAGGTTACTTCACCCCTCAGACATGCTTAGAAGATGCAGCCATTTGCCAAGTCAGCTATGAGAGAAATCTACAGTTTCTTTCTTTCTGGCCAGAGGAATAAGTCACCCACAAGCTCTAGAGCAAAAGCAGAGTCCACTATGCTGGTCTCCTTTTTTCACAGTTCAACATTTTCCTTTGTCAAGCATTGTTCTGGCATCTTCCCTTCGGCTTGGAAGAAATGGTGTTGATAAGCTCAAGCACAAGTGTCAGCTATCAAAAAGCAGGACAGTTGCTGTACTTTCCTCTTCTATGGCCCAAACTCTTCAAAAGCCCAGGATGGCAAAGGCCCCTTCAAGTATGTAGCAGCTTTGGGGTGCTCAACTGGGAGAGAACACAAGAGCAGGAAAATCATTATACTTTCCCTTATAACAGTCTCTTATATGCTCTTGCATAAGCTGTGGATCTCCGAACACCTCTTCAAAGATTCCTCTGAGCAGACACTCTTTACTTTAATAGAAGCCATGATTCATTGCTGCGTCCCTGAAGAAAGGGCTTGAAGTTATACAGAGCTGCTTTCCATGCATCCAGGAAATCAGAACTCAGGGAACTGCTGCTGCTGGGAACGCACAGCTCCCATCATGCTTTCTGGAGTGATGAGACTGCCACAGCCCAGGGGTTTCTGTGAAATCTAAACGACAGCGAGGAAGACAGAGAAACAAGTGACAGAAGTTCCTTCTTCATGCTTTTCTTCACAGAGGCAAGACTATACAGAAGAGATAATCTGAGTGGTAGTTACATTCTGTCTGTCAAGACAGCATCTTCCATACTGCAGACTTGCATACTACTACTGAGCACTTTCAGAGAAACACTGCAATTCCATTATGCAATTGCTACAGTTGCTATACAGGCATCCACAGAAGAAATGTGATGTGATTTTTTTCATTACATTCTTACATTTCTTCCCTAGCCTTTCTCTTTGACATCAGCTGCAGTTCATTTACTCACTCGCCTTGATGCTCACAGTGTTGGATGTGATAGGAACAGACGAGACATTGTTTTAATACAGGAAGGTTAATCTAAAATAACCTTCCTAAGCTGTTCATACTGCACGACAGTAACATTACAAGAGACATGGGTTCACGAATAGGATCAGCTTGCAATCCCCAGACCAGTGATAACAGCACTTGTCATGAAGATACTGAGCCTAGTCTCCAGGGGAAGTGCAGCTTCAGCTGCCACTTAACGCAGCTCCTTCTGTCAATCACTCCATGAAGCAATGCCAGCTGCTTCTTCTAAAAAAGTCATTTTCTTCACCTCCTAAAGGTAAATGCTATCATGAGAAGAGATGAAAGACGGGAAGCAATTTGCTGCAAATATGCTCCATAGCATCCCCATCACCTGTTAGTGTATTACAGCACCATGTGGCTCCGAATACATCTGTGTCACTGAGCAAATAAATCAGTCTTTGGAATTAGATGGATTATTATAAACCCATCATACAAGGGAGTTTTAGAAAAATAAAAATAAGGATTTTTGGTCAAACATGCATGAGAGGCAACAAGTATTCATTGCTAAATGAGCATATCATTCACAATACAATTTGCTTTTTTTTTTTTTGTCATCTCAGTCCATACTCCTACATGACTGATCTTTACTTTAAATGCTCCCCTTCATAGCAAGTAGAACTATAATCTCAGAGCACTAAGCAGTAAGCCTAGTCCAAAAGTTACACTGCCTTCACACATGGCAAAGAAATAGACCTCCTGAAGCTGCCACGGACTTTAAGTTCTCTTTAATCATGACTAAATCTGCCTTTTCATCAGCCTTCGTGCAGCTCCTATAAGGACAGCACTTGGGCTTGCACCACAAACCATTCCAAACCATTTTCTTGAACCCTACAATTACAGAACAGCTGAATTCCCCTTCTTCAAATTCTATGAAGTCATCGAGAGAGCAAAAAATTGTATTCTGACCTCCTAGTTAAGAGATCAGAGATCATTTGGTACCATCCCTCTCCAAAATTATTTTTGTCCCTCTAAAGCCATCTTTTAAAATGAAGTTTGTGGGTTTCATCTTTTGCAAGGCGTGGAGGCAGGAAGCTACTGTCTGCAGGAGAATATGGCAGAAGGGACAATGGTGCACATGACTGCTGTAAGTCATCACTGAAGCTCAAGGCCTCCCTAAGCCTGAAGACCTGTACTACAGCAAAACGAACGCCATAACATTCCAAAGTAGCAGTTTACACCAGTGTAAATCATTCAGAAAGCAATGAAACATGAGTGACTTATTCACTACCTGACTTCATTTGTTACAGTGTAAAAGAACCACCAGTGAAATTCTGGAAAGAACTCTCCACAGAAAGGAGAAAAAGGCCAGCATTGAACTGGTGACAATGATCACTCCACCTCCCATTTGTAACTTCTCTTGAGGAGATGCATATTTCAGCTGTGCTTTGTGACCACTTCATAAAAAGCAGCATAACATTACAGAATTCCCCTCCCTTTTGCAGGACAGCAAATGTGTTTGTGAGCATGTAGGAAATGCATAGCCTAAAAAAGGCTTTGGATTTTTTCTTGACAGAAGTCTACTTTCATTGCCTTTGTAAATCATTATTTATTGTCAGCTTTCTACACTAGCAGCTTTTCTGAGGGAAAAGAGAAAGCACCTAGGAATCTCACTGAAGAACAATGAGGCATGATACTTTTGTAAGGGTGAAGGACAATCCTTTTATGCAGCCACCAAAAATGCAAACAGGAAACACTACTGAAACTTGGCTCCTCTTCTTTTTGGTTCCGATTCCAGAATCAGCAAATCTTTATAAAGACGAGCAGCTTCAGTAATGATATTTCCATAAATTGATAATAAAAAGACTCCTCTAAACGTCAGTGAGGGGTTATGGAGTTGGATCCCTCAGGAAAAAGGAAGTCAAGGAGGAGGAGTGAGTAGGGAGGAGGAAAGAGAAAGTAAAAATAAATAAATATACAACGCATCTGTAGAAAAACAGGATAGGCTGAAACAAAAGTCTCTGCCCAAACCACACAACTTTAAGGTATCTATTTTTCCTTCCTCTTTGTCATGCTTTGCAAGAGTTTTATGATCATGGAATGATACTGCTGTAAAAGATGAATGCCTCTACACTTTTCAGTTCAGTTGATTAACAGAAACTATAAAAAAAAATCATTTTCATCTTATTTCCTTTAGCACAAAAGGAATCAAAAAGCACACTACTCACAATGAAGAACATGAAGTAGTCACATAAAATAGAGACCAAAATTCAGAAATATTGATAAATTAAAATCGTATTTACATGTAAATGTTTTATCTTACATGTAAACTATTTTTCTAAGCCCCAGTGGAGTCAGTCAGGCCCATACAGGCCTACACAATCATTTCAAGTTACTATCTCAAGGGATAAGAAGCAAATCACAAATACTAACAAGTTTGAGGAGTAAAACTGCAAACTGGTGAAAAATAGCACAATCAGAGATGTACGCACTTTTCGTCACTTCACAGACATAAGTATGCATCTGGATCTAACACCAAGCAGTAGAAAAATTAATAACATTTAACTTCAAAGAAGAATTTCAAAACATTATAAATACCAAAGGATTATGTGTCAACACTACAACAGGTAGTGAACAAACTTTAGTTGCTTTCTTGACTGTCCTCCCTGACATAATGCAACGAGGAAAACTATACTTCCTTGCCTAAATTCAACCCTTCTATTTTTATAAGCAGTCTGAACAAGAACCAAAGTGAATCAGAAGTTACGTGAGAATTCAAATCATGCATTAAAAACAAGTGCTGACAAAATAACTGCATGCATTCATATCCTCTCCTCCACATGCTTTACTTCTGCTTACAAGGAAAACCAGCAGGAAGCACAGAATAAGTCTACACAGCATTATGAACCACGCTGAAGTAGAACAGAGAAACTGTAATACAAGAAGCAAGTCCTCGAGATACCCTGCTCACAGAACTCAGTTTGATACGATCAGAGTCAAGAGAAAAGTCACCTGAATTTGCAGTTCCAGTCCAGCTGCCAAGTCACAGTGCAGAAGGTTTTATAATCTGCAAGCTTCTGTTCCTTAGGTCACCTCCTCCATAAATGGCACTAGGTTTACAAATGAAAAAAAATTCAGGCATACTGGAGAAATAACTGCCTAAGCAACAGTGCTGTTTACTCACATAATTGCCAATTGCTGTACCTCCTGCACACAGTACAAGAATGAAACGGATGTTCAGATTCTCAATTATACCAGAAACATCTATTCTCTCATCTACTACATTATCACTTCATCTGTGGAAAGAAGCATCATTCAGCAACAGTTGCAGTTCCTTCATCCTCATGGGCTTGTGGGTCTCAAGTAGCTGCACAAACAGGTGACTCCTTGCACAATAATTAGACAACCACATGTTCTTCAGGCATGGCAATATTTCAGGCCTAGCTGTAACGTACTCCTTAGTTTAAGGCTCCTTTTCAATCTGTTTGTCTACAAGATGAGCTAAAGATGTCCCGTGCAGTACCAAAGATTACCAGGGACTTGAGACTGTATTCACATCTAATTTAGGGATTCTGTTTGGTGCAAAAATATTTTACACTCGTGGTGTCTCTGCTCTTATCAGCATTAATACTGATACTGTCCTAAATGGACATAGACTCATAGGAAAGAAAATACAGCACAGCATTCTAATTACACTCTGATTTCTCCTTCAGACTCTTTAAGAATGTGAAGTTCATTGAAAAAAAAACAAAATTCTGTGGAAAAAGATGGCCAACCACCTAAATTACTAGTGCTTGAAAGATTTTTAAAGCTAGAAGATAAAAGCAACATCCAGAGTCAACAGGAAGGGTCTTGCTGGCCACTGCTTGGCCTTCATTATTTTTCACTGGAGAAATAAAGCTCCTTTTTCTTTTTTTCTCCCCCCCCCCCCCCCCCCCCTCAAAAATATGGAATCACTTGGGATACCTTCCCAGTGAATAACTGCCATTCTCTAATGAATATTACCACTTAGAAACTTATGTTGTTTTTATACATTATCAGTTGCAAGGAAATTTGATTCTCCTAAATATAACAGAGCCAAATCAAACCGAGTGCTTTTTTTTTTTTCCACAAAGTTAAAAAATTGAACATTTACCCAAATGAAGTACCTTAAAAGTCGTGTATGCTCATCTTAAATATGCACTATACTTAGCAATAAAACTGATGATAGAAGACAGTATAATGGCTACTTCTCAAGCCAATCTTTCCATCGCTTGCTCCATCAGCAAATTACTTATTCTGCTTGGCAGAAGTTTTCCAAAATTATCTCATATATATGTAACAAAGATAGGCAAAAACCAGCTACAGCAAGCTAAGTTTCCAATAATCCAGAGAAAAAAAAATTCATTGTATATAAGCAATTAGATTTCCTTGGCACTAGAAGCCATTACTAAAGATAAAAGACCTAGCACTTGTAGGATGGTTTGATTTTCTAGCGTTAATTAGTGGAGTTTTTGCCCCTTACAAATATTAGGGTTGGAGCATCCTTAATTAATTCTCATCTTCATGCCGTTTGAGATGCAATCTGAAAATAAAACAAAGTATGAAAGCTATTGATAAATCTTTTAAAACCTATGTTAATGCTCTTTCTGCTTACATAAGTATAGTATATTACAGTTAATGATGTGGTCACAACAATGACCAACACCTACCCACCTCTGAAGGGCTACTTCAGCTGTGCAAGCACCTCTGTTACTGCAGGCCAGACATCCTTAATTGCACCCTGGATTCAGCTGGCAGAGTAGTTGTAGTAGGCAAGGGGTCATTAAACAAACATTTATTTATGTCTTAAGCAGTTTCTGTAGGCTGCAGTACCTTCCACAGATACACAGCTGGCAAAGCCCGAACAACGTCAGTTGTATTTGTATAAGCTCTATTAGGGCTGCTGTGCAGATATACCCCTTGCAAAACAGCAAAAATTTATGGAACAACCTTCTAAGGAAGGTAAATACCATCTGCTTGAATAATTCATAAGCAACATCTTAAAAGGAAGCATTTCCATAATGAAAGCAAACAAACTGGAGAAGAAAAGACTGCTATTTAAAATAAAAGCTAAGCAGTCAGAGTTATTCTACTTGTGAAACAAGTAACAGTTTTCTTTCCCCTGAGGAGCAGAAGTGATATGAGTAACTTCTGCCTACTGCATTAATCGACACAGAGATTATTTATTCAGAAGGACCAAGTAGGTGCTAAAGAAATGCTAAGCAATCACAAATTAAAGTGGCTGTACTCTGGAAAGAAAAGAACAACCCATTTGCATGGTTAGCTGAAACACAACACTTTGCCAATAGTAAGATAAGATTTAGCAGAAAGTCAGTTGGCACAAGATTCAAGGACTTAATTACTCATTCATTTAAATAAATATAAGAAACTCTTCAGTCATCCATCTATTCAGCCCTTTCCAGTTTAAAGCAGTCACATGAGAAGACATGAGAGGTCATACAGCACGTCTCTCTTGGGCAAGATTTCCATTTTCCTCAACTAAAACTTCCACCCTTTGGGGAATTTGTTAGTATTGGTCTGAATCACTCTGGGACTTCAACATCTAGCCACCTGCAAACAGCAAAACATTTTGTATTATTCCTGCAAGCTTTTCTCCTCACTGTATTCAAGACAACAGGATAAACAGGTATAAATGTCTGCAAAGAGTCTGTAAATACTCAAACAGGATTGGCAGGAATAGCTGTGTACCTCGTTCAGAGATGGCAGCTCCCAGCTTAGGATAATTATGTAAACCTTTTTTTTTTTTTTTTTTTTTTTTTCTCCTTCTACAAGATGCCTTTCTATGGAGAAGAAAAACGAAAAGCCTTGTCTGGTTTGCAGTTCTCAGTCTTCCACATGTGCTATTTTTGCCCTTTGGTTTAAAGGACAATGCATTGCTACAACCTGGGAGCAGAGACTGCATCACCACTTTTAGGTGACTGTTTACACTAGGAAAAGAGTAAAACAAATAGAAACTCCAAGAAAGATTACATGTTTGCATATAGGTAACTATGGAAAGTGCTTGAGGGCAACAAATACATTACATAAATGAAAATTAATTTTAAAAATAGAGACAAAAACATTGAGGAGCTAAATTCATTGCATAGTTTATTTGCAACAGACTAGGTAACCAGCTCTAACTGCAATTACATCTGAAAAATCAGAAAGAAACCAATTAAATTAGGAGTTCCCAATCCCGTGACAGCAACAGTGCAGAAAGCTTTAAAATCTGAGACCAATTCTAAGAAATATGCCTATGATTTAAGTAAATAAACTATTTTCTCAATATAAAAGTTGGAAAGGCTCATGTTTTTCAAAACATAAGCCATAAACATTAGAAAGCGTAAGAAATATGGTGTAAAAGAACAAGTCCAGAAGATATTTTTAATCTGCTGCATAGAAAACTTAGCTGAACCAGGAGAGAAAGGAAGCAGATGCAGCTACTTATTCCTACTGAGGGTTCTCTGCTTTTCAGCATGCTCCACAATTTTTTCTTCTACATAAAGTCCCTTTCGCTTTCTCACTGCATTCATGTACTTGCGGGCCTGGTTCTCAGAGTCTGCCTTTTCCCCAAAGTGCAAATATTCTTCTTCAGTGGTTGGTACCCAGAATGGATCACTTGAAATGATCTATAAAAAGAGAGGGAAAAAAATAATAAAGTAGCATAAAGGTTTCCAAGTATTCTTAGTACATTTCAGGTAATTCTCATCTTTAAAGTACACAGATGAAGATAGAGTGGATAGTTTTCTGGACAGTTTATTAGCTACTTAAGCACAATACATGAACTAGGAACACCATGTAGCGTTCATCACAGAAAGCATGGGACAGATTTTGAAATTCAGTTGTATTTATCTATGTACAAATTTATTTTAAAACAAATTTAATGGCCAGTCGGTAACAGCAACAAATCACATTTATAAAATTTTTTGTTTTGAAAAAGGAATTCCTTCTTTAGAATATTATGTCACCACGACCTTATCAGAATTTATAAGAACTGAATGTTTCTGACTGTAGATTTCCTCCCTAGATGCAGCTATAGGTAATATTTTACCAAAAGAAGAACAGAAACGCTGCATCCATTAGTTAACCAAAACCTCATGGGAGAAGGAGCACAGTGCATGTTAGTTACTGTGAGAACAGCAATAGTTATGGCAATAATTGAGAACATCACTCCATGATCATTTCTGAAGTCTAATATTAGCACTGACAAGGACAGAAAAAACTTCCCTACATTCTGACTTAGTGTAATAAACCATTTATTCTGACAAATACTTTTAACTGCCATATGCTATTTCAAGCCAAACAAAATTACCTAAAGCTCATCTAAGTGACATAAATCAGAAAGAAGGAAATAAAAAAAAAAAAAATGAAAAAAAAAATTGGGTTAGGACAAAGATTTTTCCTAGAAAAAACAAACACCAAATTTTTTACTTTGGATGCTAAATAACACCTAGCACTATGAATGGAATTACATATACAGTATATAGAAAGTTAGGACAATAACTGCGGTACATAGCCTGCCCCAGTAGTAATGCCTCCTATTTATTTCCACAGAGACCTCATCAGATACGAAGAACACAGTAACACATTGTGTTCCTCAACAGAGCACATTCTCAGCTACAGAACAGTATTCCTCAACGCAGTCTCTGCTGCCATCTCTTACATGGCAACAACATGTTGCAGAATATTGGTGGGAAGGTTCAATCTCTACTGCCATACCACCAACATCCAACACTGACCTCACGAGCCAGTATCATAAAACAGGAAGCATTACTTTTGGAGCAGTCCTCATAGAAGATGGCTACTTTTTATTAGGAAACATTGCAGGTTAAATCCTGCAAAATAGAACGTTAAGCCTCTAAGTTAAAACAAGCAAACAAACAAAAAAAGCATACTAACTTGCTACAGTTAAGTACATATATAGTCCTGGTAAATTAAATGGGATATCATTCATATGCTAAAATAAACCTGCAGCCTCACTTATTTAGGTGGGAAATGAACATACATAAAGTTGTCGAGCTCAAAACAAAGGCAAGCAGAACTCATAAATAAATGGTACAAAATTTTGGTTTCCAAATGTTTCTGCATTTATTTTTAACATACAAATAAGAGTTGTCTAAGCATAGAGGAATCCACATGAGCTATACCCATTCTGATGTCTTATACAGGGCCTTTCTACCAGCGCCTTGAAACTTCAAGGCAGCTCCTTGACAGTATATGCCAGTAAACAGAAAGTAAGGGGGCACCATTATGCACTTGAAATAAAGAAAAGGACAGTGAAAATTGCTGGGTTTTTTTGTTTGGTTGGTTTTCCTCCCAGCTTCTGGGCAAACACGCATGCTGACTGGATCAGGTTGTTGTGATGTTCATACTAATCATCATCATGCTGGAAAAACACCAGAGACTTCCCCCAGTCAGGACCTATCTAAAGCGCCGAACAAATGAAAATGTCCAAGTTCAAGAAGAAACACAGGAATGAGAAGTGACTCACACTCAATAGACATGCTCCAGAACTACTGCCAAGGGAGAGCATGCAGCTACAAACTATACCAACTTAAAAGGCTGTTACTATTCCCTTTGATTAAGTTCTTTCATATCCGCAAGTTACCTAACTCCCAAATTACATTCTGAGAGAAACAATGAACAGTGGTTCCTAAAGAGAAGTGAAAATACACTCAAGACTGAACTTACAGATCTAACGTACCACTGCACTGTGCAGAGCAGAACTGGAAAGAGATCAAAATCAGGTTTTGAAAGCCACATCAGTACCTGCAGGGACTGCCTTTGCATCTCATCACGTCTAAATAGCTCTGGTATTACATTCTGCTTCTGGAGCAAGTTATGGAGGCACTTGAGAATTCCTCTTTCTGAGGATCAGAACTCCAAAGCAAGACGTTTCATTAAACATCACAACTATTCAAACTAACACACCCAGAGAGCAATGTCTCCCAAGACTTGTTTAGTAACAGCATGCAGAGTAACATGGGCAAAACAGCTGTCGTTTTCTTTTAGCCTAACAACTTACACACTAAATATTCAAGCAATGCATGCTCCTATCTTTTTCAGACATAATCTGAATGCCTGCAATAATTAACCAATAAAAATGCAAATAATATGAGTACTATTTTAATACTGAAAGACAATACAATATATACTAAATTCTGCAAGTGATTATGTAAGTTCATCCAACTTTTCAAGACTTGAGTTAGAATAAATTACTTTCAATTCCAGAGAACTCAAAATTTTAAGCCTTAATCCGAGGATGATTTATTATTTGCATTTCAGTGGCACCCAGCTGGCTCCAATAGTGGTCTGGGTCCCATTGTCTGGTGTATTTCACAAAACCAGGCATGAAACAGCCTCTGCCTCAGGCAGTCTAATTATGCAAAAATGAGGTTGAGGGATGCATCAAAAGCAAACAGACTGGATCTGCCTAGTTCATCCAAAAGGTCAGGCAGATCTGGGAACCCAGCCATGTTGCTGGTAGCATTTCCCCTCCTGGTCCTTACTGTCTGATGGAGACAAAAACTTTCTTTTGAGCCAAGTAACATCAATGTGGAAAATGCTTTAGTTGGACCACAAATATAAAGAGCAATCTTACTCTATCCAGTGAAGACTACAAGACTAGCAAGTAACATGTGAACCACTGTGAACCATTTAAGAAGGCTCAAGCGTGACAAAATTCAGCTCAAGCACTACCAAGGATAGCTTCTGCATGCCAGGAACAACACTGTGCTAGAAGTGGTTTCTCACAAACAACCTCAGCAGGACTGTCACACACCATGTCAAAGGGCATATGCACCTCAGGGTATCAGAATCTTTTCTACCTTTGAAAACTCAATGCTAGAAAGACACTTCAAGAACACTGACAGTCCAAATGGTGGCCAGCACTCAGTAACGGCAAAGACTATGTAACTAATATGCATATTGCTGATATGCCTTTTAGATACCTGAAGCAGCCTTGTCAATTAGAAATTACCCCTACTTTTCATGTAAAATGGCAGAAGTTTGCTGAGGTTTATGTGAAATGTGACTTTGAAAAGCTGTCATCTCCAAACTGAGTTTTTAATAATAAGCTGAGTCATGCTGTAAAAATGCTTCTGCTTTGAGCATAACAAAATGGTGAGAGAGAAGCTTGGATGCTGGCAGTGTTTTTAGCACATAGAGCACCAGGAAGCATACCCAGTAAGATTAGGTAGATTGAGCTGCACCCATTTAATTCCAGTGGGAAGCAGGTGTCATTGCTGTTCCCACTTAGGAGTACTGAGCAACTGTGCAAAGTGCTGAGCACCTGAAACACTCATAAAACATTATGCTGGGGATGAGGATGAGATGGTAGAGGGTGGGAGGAAAAGTACATACAATATACTTAGGAATTTTACAGAAGTACCTACACATAAATGTTCTTAGGAAAAAAAATAATAGTCACAGTTATATTACTGAAACACAAACTTTCACACTGTACCAAATACTTTGTGTACCAGCTTGTCCATTTTATAAATAGCTAATCTCTATACCATATCCTGAAAGAACAGCAAAAACAAACAAAAAAAAGAATTCAACTCATCTTCAGCCTCCCTTTTTTGCCAGTTCTTTGACAACTCTGTAGTCAAACCTGGGCTTCTCAGAAGGATTTGACCACTTTGCATCACTACACATCAATTTGTAGCAAACAAATAAATACATCTTCTTGAGATTATTACATATAATTCCATAATATTGATAGCTACCTTCATAACTTGACAAAAACTGCACTTTTATTTCTCTCTGTATCCTTGTATTTTCTTGCAAAAGCTCATGATTGTAAATTACATGGCTTTGAGAAAATACAATGAGAAAGACCAAGAGCATACAAGCATAAATCCAATTCACAAGTTTCATTTCTATAGTCATTTGACAAAAGCCTGAAAAAAATGAGAAAACAATCAGAAGAGTTTTGTTTCAGAGAGGATTTTAGAGAATATGGAATAACTTACATTCAAGCTTGAAGCATTTAACCTGCAGGTTAATGACTAGAGTGCAGATTCCCTATAAAGTAACCCCAGTACCCAAAGCTCTTCAGAAGAATCTAGAGATTCCAATGACAATATTCAAAAGGGTTGGCTCAGGCCTTAAAACATATGAAGTCAGATATGACATTGCTTCTTTCAATAAACACTGTAATAATGAACGTTTCCACATTTAGTTAGAAAATAAACCCACGTAAGTTTACTTTGGCTTAAGAACATCATCCTTGTTTGTGCTCCAATCAGTGACAGCTGAGCTTTAGCTGTGACTTCAGTCAGTAGCTACAAACAAGGATTAGGGAATTGGAAAGAAAACAAGGAAACCTGTGGCTTTACTGTTGCGTTTTTTCCTGTTCCTTAAGAAAATCAAAGCCACACAGCTTTTATTTACTACCTTCATTAGCTTCAGATGTTCTGGTTAATATAAAGACCTTTTCATACTTGAAAGGTTCCAGGTCACTCCTAGAATTTCTTAGCATGCCTGAGCTGACACTTGTGCAACGATGTGAAGTCACAATTTATAGCAAATAAAGATTCATGGACTCTTATGAGTCTCTCATTACATTACCCTGTGTCCTGTTTAATGCTGGCCAAACAGCCTCATCCAGCAACTTCCATATTAAATCCTTATCTTCTATTTGACTTGTAAAATGACAGTAGGAATGAATAAAAAAATTAGAGTATAAAACTTCCAGTGATTCAAGACACATCAGATTCTTATCATATATAACTTGCAGCCCTTTTTTTTTTTACCTCTCTGCAGAGCCTTACAGCACAACCTAGGCACTATTCTGCTCAGAAGGAATAGTCAAACAGAATTTGGATCAAACATATTTACAGATCCCCTCCTCCCCCAAGAATAAAAGACAGTCAATGCAATCTGAGAGATGTGCGTTAACAGGAAAACCATACATTTCACAGCTTTACAAGAAGCAGTTCTTTGAATATTTTTGCATTTGCAGACAATTGTCATTCGAATTGAGCCACATGCATTATTTTCACTATAATGCATTTCTCAAATGGGATTAAAGCTCCATTATTCTAAGTGCTGCTCCATCATAAATATCTTCTTACTCACAGAACTTCATGAAAAGACAAAATGGCATGACTCAGTGCAACAAGCTACTGCTCTACTAGAGTTACACTCTAACTGAATGTATATTATTAATTCAAAGATTAAAAAATAGAAAAAGCACTAATTACTTCAAAGCTATATACTTTTAACTAGGAATTAAAAAGAAAGTTTAAATCACAAGCAAAGAAAACACGGCCAAGTCAACCCAATCCACTTAACACAGGGATAGCATAAGGAAAATCACACGACTACCTTTTAACATGTATTTATTTAATCTGGGACCAAACTGAAAGCTCCCACTGCTGGTTCCATTCTTTACAGGCAGAAACAAATTTAAGTATGACAGGAGAAGTGAATAAAACAAAGGCGTATCTGACAAGATAGACCTTGATACATGTACTGCTCCATTCCCTGGGGCTGGAGTGATATGAACTACACCAGACAAATTAACTGGAAATCTCATTTCCAGAGACTAATTTAAACATCTGTGCCATCACTGATCTCCCTTATTTTATAGTCTACAAGACATATTAATGAAATAATAGTAATTTAAAAAAAAATAAAAATCAATCCTGATTTCCTTAAATATACTTCATACATATAATTCCTATGAGATTAAGTCTTTGAAATTTAAAAATACCAAAAAGTGGTATTTCAAATGTAAAATGGGGAAAACAAGGTCTTAGAAGCAATCTGTGCAGAAAAACCCAAGTCCTGGGCATCCAGGTAATGAGCAAAGCACACTGAGGAAACACCACCTGGAAGCAATGCAGAGTGGCACAGAAGGGATCACACAGAATGCAGTTAGGCAACAGACACACACTCAGTAACATAGCAAATGTGAAAGAAAACCCAGTAGCTACCACACTGCCTATCCATCTTTAACACAAAGGAAAACATAGTATGAGATCTCACAGAGTTCATGCTGTATCTTACAGTATGATACATGAAATAACTGGCATGCAAAAAAAAAAAAAAAAGAATGGTATTTATTAAGCATACACCATGGATACTATGAATATACTGTGACAACTCACCAGTAATTTTAGACCGCCAAAGTCACACCTAATACTTGATGAAAACTGTTCTCTTGTTTTGTTTTTAGCAGAAGAACCAGAGAAAAGCTTCACAAATTTCTCATGTGATCTGAGACACAAACTATTTCTTCTGGCTTCCCTGTCATACCACCACTAGAGATTCTGAAAATGATATTTATTTAGCAATTTTGCTGATGAAGTGAGAATAGAATACATTCCCTCTGCCATGGTTGCACAGAGCCAACATTGCTTGTAGCTTAGTAAAGGGCTCATTTTGTCAGGAAAAAGAGCAGACTTTAAAAGCAACAAAACACAATCCTCCTCACCAGGAAAGGTGACCGGCTTCCACAGTCACTTTTTCTACTACCACCACATTTTAACAAACTAGCTATAATTACAACCTCCCTTGAGGATCAATTTAAGAAAATGTCACCAGATGCTGAAATTTCCCACTCCTATTCATGCTTGTAACTTTCTTTTATGTGAAATTCCTAACATCTGACAGTGTGAAAATGTACGGTACAGTTTAGGGGTAGAAGGGAAGGTCATAGAGGCAAGGGATTTCGTTTTTTGCTTAGCAGTGCGGCACAGTAGCCACAAATCCGAAAGAAACTGGCACAGACCAATGGTTAGCTGGAACTATCGTACTTCTGACTGATTTCCCTCTGGGGCACTGATACAAGAGACACTTCAGACAAAAGACCAGTTAAGCCACAAAACCTCAGCAGCTGCACTTCAGACAAGGACATCCAAAGCTGAAACAAAATCTACTGTACACAATTCTGCCAATTGTTATGGGTTTGAAGTATCTAATCTGTACTGGCTCACATCCCTATATACACCGAGTTGTTGTCTATTTTTTGAACACACACTATTTATATGGGTTGCATTTATCCATTGCATTTTTAGCACCAGTAAGGTGGTGCTGTCAAAGGAGATGAGAAGTACTGTTTCAAGGATTCACAACTCTTTTGATAGCACATGACTGGTTTTTGGAGATGCTCTTTTTCCAATTAGGACTTGCACAAAATTCCTGAGGCAGTTGCAGGAATTGCTAAGAAAGAAATACTGCTACTGAAGTATTTAACAAATACTCCTATAAGGACAATTTAGCTACAGGAAAATGAGGAAGAATATATGCAGTGTGAAAAAAACAGCGCATATTTTGCAGAGAAACAAAGGTGAATGGATCATACCTGGTAACTGCATGGAGCACTCCTGGCCTCAAAAATCTGTAGTTGTTTGCACTCACAGATTTGACATTTGTCATAAAATTGGAGATAAAACAATAAGACTTTCTAATCCATTTATCAAAACCTCTACAGTCCTAACATCAAATAAAGGAACATCTGACCTTGAAAGAATTAAAAATCTAGACTTTAATTATTTTAAAAAGCTCATGTTATTGGTTTAGGCTCTTTCCCCTGAGCCTATTTTTAGTTCCTTCAATTAAGTCTTCCAAGGCCTCCTACAATGCAGCTTTGTTTTTCTTTAACAAGGAACTCTAATTTAAAGCTTTCCATTTTACTTCTTGAAGATCCGCACTGTAGGAACAAAATGAAGTGCATTCTCAATTGATACCAGTTCTTATTAGCTTTCCCATCTCAGTATTTCCTTTACACCTCTTCTTAAACCTGTTCGTTTCCTTAAGTGATAAAGATGAACAAAGGAAATGATTTTGAGGACACTTCCATCTACTGTGATCAGACTTGATTTTGAAAGAATTGAATCAATTCCCTTTACCTTTTAACATGGAAACATATGCTGAGTTGGAATACACAAGCACAAAAAAAACCGTGAAGTATCTGTCAATCACTAAGAGGATAACCATCAGATAAATCAGATTTCTTATTAGCAGTAGTATACCCCCTCCACCCAAATAGGTTTATCAGATAACTTATTTTAAAAGGCATGTAAAATTTACAGAAACCAATTTATGAAGAATCAGTTCCATTTCAGAAGCACTTAGTTGATATTGAAATAAAAAGCATCCCATCTCAAGAAAGTATAACTCCATTTCTGAACAGCATCATCAGTAAATTAAGTAAGACCAATATAAAGCTGCATTTTTTCCTCTTCGTTTCAAAAATGAATTACTCAAACATCTTGACCAAAACTTAACCTTTTCCACTTATTATTCCCGTTTGCCACATCTACAGGAAATAGATCACCAAACCAGATGGAGCAAATAGATATTTTTTACCTCCCAGTGGCTGAACACCAGCTGCGGACTGGCCAGGCCACTAGTTCTCTTCCTGATTTCATCAGCAAAACCAAAGCTTTCTGCTACTGGCAGCACTGCCTTAATAATAAACACATCCGTTCCTTCTTTCATCTCCTCTTGTAATACTCTGCCTTCTCTTTTGGACAAGACGGCATACACACGACCTGCAAAGACATTACTTTGATGAGCTTACCAAGACATTCATATTCTGATCTGTTAAGAGAAGTACATATTTACTCAGGAAACTTGAGCATAATATAAAGTACATCATTTCTTTGGCTCTCGTTCTTCCCTGCAAAATTTTAAGCAAATCCATTAAATTCAGACAAACAACATACTCTGCCAATACCACATGCAGAATCATACAAATAACAGTTAACAAACTATAGCTACTGTATGAATCTAGATAACACACGTACTTTGTATATTTTTAAACACAGGCATGTGATAGCATCAAAGGCACTTTGCCAGATTATGTGCCAAACTTGCTTTACTTCAGCTAATCAAATATTAGAGAAACATTACCAGCTAAGTGATGCTACTAAGTAATAATGCTACTCAGAAATCACATCCCAGCTACCTTTAAAAGTTTATTTGGTTCAATGTTTCCCTATAAGCCACCTGTGTCCCAAGTGCTGCAGTGCTACTGTAAGGCACAGAAAACTTGTTTATTGGGTATTTATTACATTTAATGTGTCCCAACTAGCATTTAACTAATGAATCCTTACATTTGTCAGCAGCAATTTTTACTTTTCTTTCCCAAATATCGAGTCCTTTGAAATACACTGCAGATATCAACAAAGCACTTCTGAAAAACGTTCAACTTTACAGAAAGCATCACGTTAATTTGCAGTTAAAATGTTTTTGCAGGTTACAGACAAAAACTCACAACTACATTTCTACTGATGAAAATAAAAAGCACAGAAAAATATATACACTGAAAAAAATGCTTTAGAAATGCCTTAATTTACAAGTATGAATAATCACTCTTAGATGTACAAATTAACTTTAGAAATACCTTACAGCAAAGAACAAATTCATATCAATTTCTAAGATGTTCAAATATTTTATACTCAACTGAAAAAAAAAAAACAAACCAAAACCATGGACACGTACAGGCAGCTTTTAAACAGTGATCCTTCCTGGAAATAATTAGGAATATCCATTACTTCCTAATTATTCTCACCTATTCTGAGTTGGCGGAAAGATACTATTAAATATTATAATCACATGCATTGATTTGCAGATCTATTTTAAGCCTTCTACAGGATATCAGAGGAAATATTTGCATAGGTTTATTTGCTTTTATTTTTTTAAGTATAGAATCTGGTCCTTGGTAAGGAAATCTAGCACACAGGTAGTGCAGTTAAATCTTCCTGTCAGGTGTGGATGATGAAGCATGAGTTCAATACCAACTGCTGCAGAGTTTCTAGTTCTCTAATAAAACATGGGCTGAAGTATTCTTCCTATCATCAGTGATGATTTTATCTGTTCGTGCCCTTACAGGACCTCCTCACTGCTCCTCTGGCTGAACGTCACCTTTACTACACACAATAGTCTTCCTATTGCTTGAGAGGAAATGGTGGAAATACTTAAGATTCTACATTTCAAATGACAGGAAGATTAAAGCATGTTGCAGAGAAGTCACTCGAGTCTGCCATGCAAGGAGAGCCTTTGTTCGCATAACTAAATGACTTCAAGTATAAGAAAATTCCACTGACTACAGAAAACTCGGAGCTATGAAAGGGTCACACATCAGCACAGCTCACAGATCAGTAAGTGACTTTGGTTAAGCACATACTGCTTTAAGATTCAAGTTAAATGCACACATTGCCAAAGAGCATCACTGTTTATACGTTGTGGATGAACCACACAACGTGCATTAAACACATTTGTTCAAGCAAGTAAGTCCAAAACCACTTTATAGGTTATTAATGTTAAAAGTCAAAATATTTATTCTTTTCATTATAATAGGTAGGACCTAGAAAAATTTGATTTATATTAATAAGAAAACAATTATCAGAAAGCACTTTAGATGAACATATTTTCTAGACATAGTTCGCTGAAGACTGGTCTACCAAAACACAGAAACCAGAAGCCAATTTATTCAGCTTACTTCGGGTTTCCAGCAACACACATTTCATTCATGCAGCCTGGAGTACTGTCTCAGTTTAGGCTATCACAAAGAAGCTATGTGAGGCCTTCAGTTTTACCACTACGGGCAGGTGCCAATATACTGGAGAGAAACAGGTCCTAATTCTGCACTAATAAGCTGGAAGAAAGAATGGCTTCAGCAGCAGCAATCCCTAAAAAAATGCCATGACTTGCTGTTCAAAAATTGTTGAAACAATTACTTTGAAACAATGATGTTACTCAAAAAAAAACCCCTTCAAGATGCTGCAACGTACAGAATAAATATGCGCATAACAGATTCACTTTAAAGATGTCTTATGTTCAGCTCCTTAAAATATTTAAGTCTTGTTCACCATTTCGCTATACTGCAGCACTCTTCAGAAGGTCAAAGGAAAATGCCAAACAATGGCATGGATGCTAAAATAACTTCTTTTAAAAAAACAAACAAGTTTCATACTGGATAGAAATAGTGTACAACACGATCAACATTTTCAGGTCTATGGGTGACCATAAGCTTAGCAAGCAGGGAAAGGAGCTGCTCTTCTGTTTTGGAGTCAGTGTGTTTTTACTTAAAGAACGGGGCCAGAGATAAAACTGTGAAGCTGTGTGAATTGTTCCCTTAAGTGCTCTGATCTTGCTTTCTTTTTTTTTTTCAAATACTAACATGAGCATTGCTATCAAATCCAGAAACAAAGCCACAACACTGTCTGATAAAATCGTTTCTCAATTAATTTTCATTTGCATAAGCAAAATGAAAAGACAGTCTAGCTTTAAGTGTTCTAAACACAAAAGAGTTTGCTATAAAATCTTAGAAACAAGCAGGTAATACAAAGATGCATTAAGCTCAACTGGATATCAGTGCACGGAACACCAACAGAAAAAAATTAAGTTATAAAAGCCAATGCTTTATCACAAGTCAACTGTCAATCTTTACTGCAGAGCAAGCATGCTCTTCACTCACCCTCAAGGACACAGTTTATTGGCTTCAGCTTATCCATAATAAAGGACACAGTTTATTGGCTTCAGCTTATCCATAATAATGGATTTGTAATGAACCAGTGCATGTCCATGGCTATCACCATCTAACACGCATTCACTTAACTGGACTAATCTGCTTGTACATCTGAGTCCTAAACCACACTCATTAAAAACATATCCACGTATTAGAATGCCGTGTTTCCATTTCATTTTATGGCACAACTGATGAGATGATGCATGTTAATCACATCACTATAAACAATCATGCAGTAGTGGGCATTTTTTGTAAACAGCAATTTAGATTATGTTTTTCTCATTTAAAATTGATACACTTGCTTACAGTGTCAAGTATCATGCTTGCATGCATGACAGCAGAGTTTCACAACAAATAACTACATTTTTCACTATATCAACTTCTACGGAAAACTCCAGGAACAAATGTTAGGGTAAGCTTAGTGGTATTGCAAGGAGGCATTAGAGAGTCATTGCAAAAATCTACCAGAGAACAAAGAAAAACCTCTGACATTTTTCTCACCTTTTTCTACCTTCTGATTCAGTCAAATTTTATGTATCTAAAAATTCATGCATTAACTCAGAAAGCAAATTCTTGACAAAGGGTTGCGTTGTCTTACCTAGAACTTCTGCAGTAGCCATAATTTCACAGGTGTACATTGCTGCCATAAGCCTCTGTGGTTTTGCTTGCAAAGCGTAACGACAAGCTTCCTTCATGGTGGCAATCAGCTGTCCAGAGAAGGGACCATAACAATCCATAAGTAAAACTTCTCCCTTGTTTTTACTATTTTTTTCAAGTGACTTTGGAACACTTTGACTGCTCTGTTCATGTTCATTCTCACTGCAAATGTTAACAGTGCAATTGCTTGTTGGAGAAACAGTATCTTCACTTTCTTTATGTTCTACAGCACCACATTCCCCTGAATTCTGACTTTTAGTTGGAAGTGTCTCTCCAACCTTATTCATTTCCCATTTTTCCACTGTAAAACACACACCCATGAGGGGTTCTTCACACATGGGACCCGAAAGCGTAGCCAGCTGAAATCCACTTACTATGCTGTTGTCGAAGTCTCCATACTTACTTACTTCTTTCTCAGCATTTTCAAGGCACTGCCACACAGAATTTTTATAACCCTCAAATTTATGTAACAAAATATTAGGCCCACATTTCCGTGGTCCAAATGACCAGATATGATCAACCGCATTTCTCCACTTCCTTCCCTGCAGATTTTGCTCTAATTTTTGTTTGAATTCCTTTATCTTGTCCATAGTCTTCTGATCTATTTCATGAGCTTTTTTATCTTCATTCAGAGACGTGCTGAGTTGCTCCATAGTTCGAATCAAGTCGCTGTTTTCTTCAAGAAGTCGAGTTACCTCCTCAGGAAGTGGCAACGCTCTTACACTGAGAGTAGCTTGTTTATTTGGAGTAGACATTGTGACAAGCCCATCTGAATCGACCTGAATTCCTTCAGGAATTCTGTTCTGGTCCTCTTTTGTTTGGTGTATGACAGCAACTTTCTGCTGCTTTCCTATTTCTTCATTTACCATGTCGACTTTTGGAGGTCTTGTTATCGTTTCTCGAAATGGAATAATAGGTGCTGACACACTAATCTCTATCTTTGCAAACCTGTAAAATAGAGTTTTTTAATTAGCTTAAATTTTAAAATTACTTTTAAAACGAGGGGTTTTGGAAGATAGGGCAGTGGCCTTAACACACAACAGATGTTCATGAATAAATTGAACTGCAACACGGATTACCAGATAATGCACTTCAAACTATTCAAAATACCACGTACTTCAAAAAGGAAAGTAACAGTACAAAACAAAAGAAAGTACTGTTACTGAAAGTCACTGTATAAATCACTGGTTCACTCACATCTTGAAAACTACGTGCTGTTCTCCTTCCTCAAAACAGCTATAATAGAACTAGAAAAAATAAGGTATGAAAATACAAGTAGTCTTCAGATGTTTCAAGGATGTGATAGAAGCCTACAAAACCATGAGGGGCATAAGGAAGGCTAAGAGGGATTAGCTGATAACCAAACCACAGCAGGCCCTGAACTGTCCGTGAACTGAAGACAATGAAGGCCCAACAGAGTACCAGTAGGAGTTTTTACATCTGGCTGCTCTGTTTTCACTCTTTCCTAAACATCCAATTTAAGCCACTCTGTTGGACACATGGAGTTAGACAGACATTTGGTTTGAACTAGAACACCTGTTATTACAGTGAGTTGCTCTGAAAAAATGCAGCCCTGGGTAAACTGAAGAGTTTTTTGTAAAGAAGTATGGAACCATGCTAGAACCTTTTGGGTTATACTAGAGCTAATCTAAATAGCATTTCAAACCACAACCTTTCCTCTTCACAGTTTAGTAGTTTACTAAAGGATACCACTATCAGAACTCAAAAAGCTAGTAAATACACCTTGCCACTTTTCCTTTTGGGAGCTGGTATCCAAGTGAGAAAAGGCATCAGAAGCCATATGTCAAGTGAATCAGCAGTGGGAGTCCTGCCACTCTGTGCCTTCAGGTGTTTCTCGTTTCTGCTTATGACACTACAATCACAGTGTTCACGTGCTTTGTCCATTTGGGACATCACAAAATGATGACTCTTGACACCTTATAATTCTTTTAAAAATCAAGTGAAATGGCAATTCAGAAAAAAAAAAGTCAAAATCATGTTTACAAAAGAAAATGTTAGACAAGTAAATACATAGACTGCTACTAGCTGCTCAGTAACATCCTATGTCGTCATCATTTAATTATTCCAGTAATTTTTTTTTTCCAGAAGTTGGAATAATGCCAATAATAAGGATTTTACACACCCTGAGGAAAAATGCTGTGCAAATTGCAGCAGTACATCTGTTTTCAGAAACAATACAAATATATTGCACTAAGTCACAATAAAGATACTGTTAAAAACCTATTCTAAGTAATTTGGAAGTGATCCATTCCAACTTCCAGAAGAAGTAAGCATTGTCTGATACTAACCGAAATTGGCACAATCAAGAGCAAAGGAACAGGACTTTGGTCTTGCAACCTTCTGTCACATTACTTCCTAATTTTGGGGAGTTCTGTTGCCAGACCTGGTTCCTCTCACAATTTCTATTTTGTGTGACTTACATCATTACACTCTTCACCGGAATCCTGAAGCTACTGCCATTTATAATTTCCTTGAATATGGCTTTATAAAGGCAGTGAACTAGTTGCCTCTGCACATCTGCACACACTACAAAAAGGTACAGTTATGATCCAATGGTGAAAGCTGTTTCACCGTAACATAAATCAAAGATGGATGTATCTAACTGACAAAGGAATAGGAAACAGTTACTGAACAAAAATATTCCATCTCCCTGACCCTTCTAACCTTTCCTTTAGGTCATCCAAGCAACGCTGCAGATGAACTTCTCCTGCTGTCACTAGCACATGCTCTCCTGTCTCCTGGATCAAAACTTGGACGCATGGATCAGCTTGGTTTAAAAGCTTCATTCCTCTCACCAGCTGAGGCATATCACCTGGCAAAAGAAGGTATTATCAACAAAGAAATACCGAGGAAGGAATACTTGAAGACAAACATATTTAAGTTGAGGAAACAGTAATACTCATTTTGTTGGGAGTCTAAACACAAATGCATAGTTAATCTGAAAGTTTGTGAATAACTTTTAAGTTCTAAGGCGCTTCTACAGCAATTTTTTATTTCTATTCTGCACTTAAGCATTCTGAAAAGGAGGAATGGCTTTTCTTTAAGAGTTTACTGTAACCATACAGGTACCCATGAGACAACATGCGAGCCTCACCCCAAGACTATATGCAGTTTAACAGGAAACTGATCACTTCCAAGCTGAGCCTACAACAGCCTAATCTTGCTTGTCTTCTGATACTTCAAGCAGCACCTGACTTTTAGGAACTTTCACAGGTGTAGATAAAATTTTTGAGACTTCTGTATCTCTAACAAATCTGGCTCAAATAGATTCAGGAGTTACTGAAGGAAATAGTTGGTGATTAAAGAATGATACAGCTTTATCTCCTCAGTGAGAAAAAAAGGCTCTCTAGAATTACATGGTAATTCTAGAATTATACTCCTCAACAATTTTCAACTTAATATCACACTTACTAGAGCAAAAAACTTTAAATATTTTCTAAACTGCTTTATCAAATGAGGATATACAATATTTAACTGTATTTAACTATTAACCAAACATGAGACAAACATCTGCTAGACTCTCCTACTACTTTAGAAAAAAAGTAAAAACTGAACAAGAAGAAGCCTATGTAACTTTAATGTTAGAAAATTTTGGATCTGAATTGGAAGCTAGTTATTTTGTTTCTACTAACATCACAACAAAAAATGAAAACTGGACTGAAACATAGGCAGAGATATGCTACCCTGGTTTGGGTAGTGGGTAGGAATCAATTAGAAACCCAAAGTAGTAGAAATACTGTAAATCTGTGTCAAAGGCTTAATGATATAGCACAGAATGGCAACAGAAGTGAAGAACACAAAGATCACACACTTTACTTACCTTCACAGTAAAGGAATACTGAATTGTGAGCATCATTCAGTATCCTACTTGTGATATAGCTAAGTGACCACAAAATGTGCAGCAAGATCTTCTGTAGCTCACCCCTTACTGAGACATGGGCAAACCAGCTAGAAGAATTCACTAGGACAATGAAATACATCCATCTAGATTTATTTGATTTGTATTGGACCTATCACTAATGTTAGCATTAGAACATACAGTAGCTCAATCAGTGAGAGTGGGAAGCTGAGTTGCTGTCACACTGAATTCTCCTTTCAAACTTACTTGGATGTTTTGGTTCAACAGCTACCCGCACAATCGGTGTAGCTTCAAAGTTGAGAGGTGTAAAAGGCGGGCAAGCTGGTGATGTTGACAAAGTTGCAGACTTTAGCACAAAATCTTGCAGGCCTCCTATTCCTAAAAGAAATTGGAGAGGAAAAAAGAGAACAGAAAAGAAAGTGTCAAATGAAAAGAGTCCAAACACACAATCTTTAAAAAAAAAAAAAAAAAAAAAAAAAAAAAGCTGAAGTTATTCCAATCACAAAACCAGAATTAAAAACTCCTCATTGTTCTTATAAACTATTTAACTATTTGTTAAAATGTGTGCAGTAATTTTTCCTGCACTATTCTTCCATAAAAAACAAACATTTCAGTACATCTAATGATGTACAAATTCAATACACATGTAATTTAATATGAAAAAATGGAACCTTTAGTTCATATTCTGTATCTGATTAAAATTTAAAGTTGTATTTGGAAAATGCAGGGACGGATCTGTGCTCTCTCCTCCTCACTCTCTCCTAATGCCAGAGCAGGGATAAGGAGAGAAGCTCTTAGCCTCAGCCCTCCATTATCACCCTAATACTGTTCCAGGTTCTTTTTTGGCTTTGTCTTATTTATTTGAGAACAGAAACAAAGAGAGTCAGCTTCCACCCTATGAGATCATGAAGGAGTTTAAATTCTGAAGAGCCTGTCTGGTGCAGAGTTATCATCTGCAGAATCAGACTGTTTCTAGAGCTCTGAAGGCCAAGTGTCTGCCCAGCAGGGAATGCCAAAATCTGAAAAGACGCTATTTAAGAAAACTTGCCTCAAAAATAACTGGAAGCAGAACAACATTCAAGGGCTTTAAATGCAGGATAGCAGATGCTACAGTGAAAATAAATCCATATAAACTCTGTGTTGCACCTGACCTCTGACCAGCATGTATTTCCTTTTTTCACTTATTCAACATGTGGTTTAAATGAAAAACAAATGCTGGATCATCATCATCACCAGGGACTGAGTAAAGGGATGGTCAGTTTTATTCTGATCTTCTGCAGCTGGTAAAAAGAAAATGATTTAAAAGGGAGGCAAACAGCTTCTTTTCACAATGCAGTGTGAACCAGAACAATCACGTTATCAAAGCTTGCATCAGAGAGACTCAGCCTTTTCTTGACAGACACAGCACTCTCACTACCAAGAAGAAAATCTAAAACTCTCTGCTCTTGTTTTGCATTTGAAGGCAAAAGTACAAAATTTATACCTGTGTCTGGCAGTAGTAATACACTAAAATAAAAAAAAGATCTGTTTCAATGTAAATCTGTTTGATTTACAGCCTGAGTATTTTGATTGCTTAATTGCATGTCCTAGCAGAGAGCAGCGTTCAGACCCTGGTAATCCATTTATTTTAATAAAACTATTGGTAATGAATGTTTGCAAAATAAAAAAAAATAAAAAATAAAAAAGACAAAAAAACAACACGCCCAAAGATACAAACTTCTTGGACAATTCTTGCATTACATAATTAAAAGCAAATGCTAACATTTCTGAATAATACTACAAGAAAATGTAACATAACTAATTCCAATGTACCACATGACAATAAAAGCATCCTACTATTATGCTGCTGCATCAATCTTACCACTGATCCCATTGAAACATTCTACTTCATATTTAGCTTAGGATATTAATGTTAACTGGTTGAATGGATTTAAAAAAGCCACTCCAAAATTATGCTTGTATATTTGCCTCCACTTTTAAGATTTTGATGTGTTCAGCCCTCCTTTGTACATTTATTTTCAAAAAGAAAGGAACCATAGAGAACAAAAATCTGCTTATGCAAGAAAGATGACAAAAGCAACTGCTCTTATGTTTTAGGTGAGACAAGAATGAAAGCAGAAATACAGTGCTGCAAGTATTTTTGAGTAGTTATATCTCAAAGAGCAACCTAGTCCACTGTGCTCTGTCACAACTAAATAAAGATGCCATTAGGTAGTTTGTTGCACATTGGTTTTATTTATTTTATTAAGATAAGGTGGAGTTAAATTATCATGGGAAGCTTTTAAATCTGAGAATTAACATGATCAGGAAACTGCTCCTTTTTATTAACTCTGCCTTGTGACAAATCATGTAAATTCTGTACGAGAGTAAATGCTGAAGTCTGACTCTTCTGAGGAGTGTTTAAACTTCAAGACACAACAGCTTGTTGTACATGAACTCCTTACCAGAAATATCATATATTTCATTACATACTGTGCAACAGCCTTCACTTTGCAGAACAGTCAAAGTACCTCTACAGATTCTGCAACGGATGGCAACAAGCCTCACCTACTAAACGGGTTAGTACTGTATATGTCTTTGTCCTTTTACTAGAAGATAAAAACAACATGGTAAAATCAGATAATATCATAACAGGACAAGGGGAAATGGTTTTAAACTGGAAGAGGGCAGATTTAGACTAGATATTAGACAGAAAAATTTTCCTGTGAGAGTAGTGAGACACTGCAACAGGCTGCCCAGCAAGGCTGTGGATGCCCTCTCTGTGGAAGCACTCAAGGCCAGGCTGGATGGAGCTGTGAGCAACCTGGTCTATGATTCTATGATTGAAATCAAATTTTAAGACAAGACTCCATGCATTTTTTGCTTCTGTGCCTCGCTAGTAACCACTACATTTTCAATGCTAATTTGGCATCCTTGAAAGGTAAAGCACACTTTACCCGTTGAGTTCAGCTATTAGGATCCATAACAGATAAAGATTGATGTAATTAGTTTCTTTTGATGTCAAAAGACTTAGCATTTGATGTTCTTTCCAGACACAAAAAATGAAGCAGAAAACACCACGTACAACTTTTTCAATCAGATAAGGAAACAATTCACTTTGCAGTGTCAAAATCAAACAAAGAAGAATGAAAGCTGTTTAAATGTTGACTTCTGCCACATTGTTACTGGCCTCAACACATCAGTTCAGTGGATCTCTATCTTCTCCCACTGATGATATCACCACTTAAGAATCCTTGGCTGCACAGGAATGGAGACATGTCAAGCTTTGACAGTGTAAGGAACTAAGAAATGCCAAGAGCTCATGTTAATCTTCCCAGTAAGGCTCTGTCTCCACCGAAATACAGTTTCTTATCAACACAGTTTATTTGAAAAGATTAGAACTTTACAATATGTAAAGCCTCCTGGTTTAAGCACTCCTGGCACTGCACTATGCATTAGTGAAGAAAGGCCATGCGGGCCCATTCATCGTTTGTGTAAAAGGAGGCGTGATGTAAGCTTTGGACATCTACACAATATAAAATCTTAAAATCAGTGTGTCCTTTTTTTTTTTTTTTCCCCCAAAGGGAGTTTACAAATACTAAGACCTTTACAATTTTCTTTGGACTGTAACATAAATACCCTTTTCATCCTGCTGAGAGATCTTTTAAAAGAATTTTTTTTTCGTTAAAGATATTTTAAAACACACAGTAGGAAATAAAATTCACAAATCCACCTTAAAAATGTAATTTGCTCTTAGACATTTCCTGCTTTTCCTCAAGATAAACAGGCTAAAAGCCAACAAAGACAAACAGAAGGGTAAGATACAGTTGCCAAATATTAAAAAATTCATTAAGAAATTAATGGCAATAACTCCATAGCAATCATCATTCTCACTCAGACCTATCTAGAGAATTTGCTGTTGCCCATTGTCTAACAAAAAAAAGAAGTGGATTTTTGCAAGTAGGAACTGATGTCTGTAGGAGTAGACTCAAATATAATAGCAAGTCTTTTTATTTTCAAGATACCTCAAAATGTTTTACAGATTACTAGGATTAAATGACAGCAACTCTGGGGACTTTGGACAAGTAAGTAGCTACTATGGCTTAAGAATGCTTCGTATTATACATTTATTGTATGAGATTTTAAAGCATGTTTCCATTGAGTCTCATGGGCACTGCACAGAAACATCTGAGGGCAGAACTTGACCTTTCTATATTAGAAACTGTTTCAGGAAGAGAAGGGAATGTAAATCAAGACACAGACCACATTCTAGTTGAGTTTTCATCAACTTTGCCATAATACAGACCACATGTTAGCACAGATTGCTCGTGAGCCTCCTCATCTCATCTGTGTACTTATCCCTCAATCGTTCCTATTTGCTTCTGAAGCAAGTGAAATTGCTTGTAAAATAGAATATTGTACAATATCTGCATGACTTTATCTGCTCTCAGTACTTCGTTTTACAAAAAAGCTAATTCAACACGTTTTTTTTTTTTCATTTCATTTCCTCTTTCCCTGCTTTTCTTAAGAATTTCTAATGGTCACTACTATCCAACAGACTTTAGAAGCCTTCATCCTAGTTTCTTCTTAAGTTTCAAAGAAACCTACCTAAAAATTCTACCTAAATGCTAGAGATTGCCAACCAGACACCTCAATTCAGTTCCTCAATACAAGGGAGTTAAGTTGAAATTTCATTGTAGAACTTTTCCAGTAGGATCACAATTTGGGGGTAAATTGAGTGTTAGCTTTCTGATCAGATGAAAGTAAACCCACATTATAAAGAAATTAATTCCCCAATGGACACAGTTACATGATAGAACATTAGATGCAATAAGCAACTTTTGATGGAAGAATCACCTCAATGCTTTACTACTGCATCACTGAGCAGCAACAAAAGATAGCATGGCAAACCACTGAGTTCTTCTAGAAAAAAGTTTATGGAACAAATCTTTGCATCTGCTTTTACAAGACAACACAAGGAAAGCAATAGTGTGACCTAAAACACAATCCACTAAGATTTCCCATTGCAAGATTACAGCTTCAAAGAGGATTGCAAACATATATAATTAGTAAACAACTATCATTTATCTTGTGCTGAAATCCTTAAGAAAATATACTATATAGTTGATGATACATTTAGACTGCATGATAACATACAACAGTTCCAAACTGCTGATTGAGCTGACAACTGTAATTAGGATATTTCCTACACTTTCCTGAGGCTAAAATAAAAACATTTTAAAGGAAACTATAGAACAAATAATAAAAAAAGAATCACACACAACCCTTTATATTAAACAGTAAAATATTACATATGATGAGATGGATGTAGAGGAGGCCCACCTACAGCCAGTCTTCATCTAGAGTTGGGAATTTCATTGCTAAAGTACAAATGTACCTTAAAATAAACAGAATGAAACAAAACTCAGTTCACTTTATGAACCTGATTTCTGCTTTTACAAATAGGTATAGCCAGCATTAAATATTCATTTCCTTAAGTTGCTCAATGAGACAAATAAATAGAGAAGATCAAAGTATTTCAGATAATGATAGTTTTGTTATGCTCCAGGATTACTTGCTTTGGCAAGTCATACTAACTTTTGGAACTCAGAACTAAAGGGAACGATGTTGTTTTTTAAATATTTATGGCTCAACATAACCATAGAAGTATGGAAACTTAGAAAATCCATGCTTACATCTGTAACTCTGCTACATTTCTCTTTGATTACTATGAAAACAATGCACTTATTTGCTGGCTTGTGACTTCAACAGAAATAAAAATGAAGCAAGAAAATCTTTACTCCCATTTAAGTTACTTTAATCTTTCAATCATAAAGCGCTTTTGATATAGGCACTGAACAGTGTGACTTCATAAAAGTGTCAGTTGTTCTACTCGGGAGAACAGATGTTTGGCCCAAGCCCATGCACTCTAATTCCTTTACATATAGTAGCTCAACTTAATGTAACAAGCAGGAATACCAAACAACAATAAATATGTGGACAGACTGTTGTACAGAGCGACAACATAGGCATTGGAACTAACTTCAGTTACCCTGTACATCAAATTAATACTTCCATTACTGCATGTGGAAAGCATTTAGCACCATACAAGAAGTCTTCAACCAAGTTTTACATTCATAATTACTTTGAATAGATGATTTTAATTTGACTTGACAGCAACTCGTCTGAATTTACTTAATTTATTTTTAATGACTACCAGAAGTTTAGGTGCAGTTCAACACAGATGTCATCCCAAGCAAATGGAATTTAAAAAAGGTTGTTTCAACATATTTACTTTGATAATCTAGAAACCTTTTTAAAGTATTGTTTTGATGTGGTTTTAGTTAGCAGTAATAAATGTGTTTTAGTAAATAAACTCAAATTGCATATTGTACTGGAAAACAGAGCAGCTCAACTCATATGGAACATCTATGTAAAGGAAAACATTTTGCCCAGCCATCCTCTAAGGAAAAAGAAAAGCTGCCAGAAAACAGAGCATTAATTAAACTCTCTGAAGCACATACACAGACTGCGGAGATGAGAAATTGGTTACTAGTGTCACTCCCGATATTCCTAGAAACCTTTCCTACTTTTGTCATGCAGATAAACACACACACATCCTGATGATTTCCACTGGTGTAGTGTGAGAAATATTTCAAATAAAACAAAATAAAAAAAGAATCTTTAATTTGTAACTCCTATACCTAAACCCTCCAAAACTCTAGCTATAATGCCGATATCTGCCTAGCAGAAAACAGAAAAAGATGGGGCTAATTACTCTTCATAACACCAGCTAGTACATAATTAAAATTTTGTAATATATTTTACCCATGGAAAAAAGATCAAGAAAAATAAAGAAAAAGTTGAAGTATTTGGTTTTTTTTTTTTTTTTTTTTTGTTAGGCTTGATATTAATTTCTAATTAAGTTTGCAAAAGGAACATACACTAAAAGATACAAAGTACCAGAAGGACAAGAAAAGTCTATGCTGCAGAAGTCCCCAGCAAAGATATAGTTTACATTGGTTATATTCTGGAAATAAAAAAACAAATCAAAATATTTTATATAGTAAACATCTGATTCATTCTGATTTATTCTAAAATCAGATGAGTTACAGCGTAGTCTAAAACCAAACTGACCCTTAAGAAAATGCCCTTTTATTTTTTATACAGTTGTAACAGCGCATCCTGAAAACCAGAGGACTTCATGTGTATATTGTTCTCTTACACTGTAGATTCTAAGATGTAAGATGTTACTAGATGTTACCTCCCAAAATCAATTATAAATGGTGTCAAAATTAATGAGGCCTTCAGGCACTGATCTTGCAAAGAATTCATTGTAATCTTAGCTGTCTTGGAGGTTTTGACGTGTCTGTCTAGAAAAGGAGATATGAACATATTGGTACAACTGCTGCACTACACAGACAAGGTAAGTGGGGAATTTAAAAACTACTACAATACCAGTTAGAAAAGATAACGGTAACTTTAAAAGCTTATTAATTTCACTTTGTTTCGTGCTGGATTTTAGAATTTGTTTAGTTGCAGGATCCCAACATATTCGATTCACACCTCAACCATTAAAAAAATAATCTGATATCTTTACCATTCAGTATATTCAGTAAATGCAAAGATATGACATCACAACTAGAAGCAGCGAACTAATTACCAAATGTGTTTAATATCCTATGGGAAATGTTCTACCCAATCACTGACCATTTATCCTGTTAACTTGTAAGACATGCAGGTAACTACTTAAAATTAAGTTTTCCTAGATCTAACCCAATGCCTTATTTTCTCCATTACAGGCAATCCCCACACACATCCCACTACATTTGACTATAAATGATTCCTGTTTATTTTGTTGCCTTGGGAAATATGGCTTGAAGTGTTGCAAAGTACCATGAAAGATAGATAATTTCAATCTTCATTATACAGAAGCTGATGTTTATTTTAATTACAATAATTGCCAAGATGATAAAGGATAATATAAAATGTCTTGAAGCTAAAAGAAACCTTTAAATATCTGATCACCACTTACATGAAAAAAAAATTCTGGGGAATATTTAATTAGAATAAAATTTTAACAAAGGAAAGTACCTTCCTAGAACCTTGGATAACAACTATTTGACACAGTAAGTGTAGAAATAAATGGCATGTGATGAACAGGGAGTGCCTTTGACACACTTGTTATATTAACAACTTCTAAGTTAATGATATTAAGTTATTTGTAACTAATTTCAGTTTAATAGCAAACCAAATTCAGAAATAAACTGAAATGCATTTAGATGCAAAAAAAAAAAAAAAAAAGTTATTTCTGCAAAACAGCCCATGACTGGGACATAAATACTCATTCACACTGAAAAAAGATGCGCTTGAAACACCATCTCATAATGTAGCTGGAGTAGTGACAAAATTTTTAGTGAACAGTAAAGGTGGGATTTCAGAAAGTTAATTAAAAATACACAAATTAATAGTTAACACTGCCATTCTCCCCTCCAATACCTCATTACTTCAGTTACCATATTGCTATTGAAATTCATAGTCCATGTAACTTCGGCTTCCTAACATATTTGCTTTTATTAACTTTAAGCTGAGAGAAAATGGGAAAAAATATACAGAAGAGATCATTTCTAAGATATGAGAATTCTTAATGACAGTGCAGAAGACCACATAATTGAATGGAGTTTTAAAATGCTCCTCTATTTCAAAATAGAGAAATTAAATACAACTAATCTTGACTGTTAGTGCTGCTTACAAAAGGTTCACCACTGAGGCTTAATTTTACTTACAACTCATCAGTCTACATGCAGTGACAAAATCCAGTGTTCTCCTCAACTGTTAAAGGCATGAGCAGAATAGAGCCTTATTTTTTCTGCCCATTAATGTAGTATGTGGAGCCAACTACTTATCAAAGAATCATAGCATCATTAAGATTGGAAAAGACCACTAAGATCATCTAGTCCAATCATCAACTCACTGGACCATGCCCACTAACCACATTCCTCAGTGCCACCTCCAGCCTCTTCCTGAACACCTCCAGGGACAGTGACTGTGACACCACCCTGCGCAGCCTGTGCCAATACCTCACCACTCTTCTGGAGAAGAAATGTTTCCTAATATCCAACCTGAACCTTCCCAGTGCAACTTAAAGACACTGCGGTCCAGAGACGGGTAAGTTTCTTTCCATGTTTCACTGTCACCCCCTCAAGGCAGAGTAAAGCACAGAACTTCAGATACTTTTATGAACAAAAGAAATGAGGCTATTTGCCACTGCTAGGCAACAGCTTTAAATGCTTAAGAGTTCTGGTGTATGGCTTTCGTTTCCACTGAAAACTTGTTGATTACATAAGCGACTTTCTTCAGTTGAGAAGCACTGTTTCCAACGCAGTATGTCATGCATTGTGATGGGATGCGCATACAGAAGAATCCGTTTAACATGTTTTTAGTCTCTCTTCCAAAGAAAATGCAACTGCTGTAATCACATATTCTCCCTTCTACGACTTTTAAACATGCTGTCAACTTCCACTAAGTTTAACCATGACTGAGAGGAGAGGGTTCAGATATAATTAAGATTCCACAAGTTATGTAAGAACCAACGGCTAACTACTGAAGGGAGACCAAAATCGGTAAACTCACACAAACAAAAAAAAGGGCAGGCAAAGCACAATGATTACATACCCTGCTTGGAAGCAGCTGCTGGCGAGCAGCATGCACATCCTGGCTGGCCCACTGGGATATACACAACTGAAGCATGGGAGCAGCTTAGAAGGAAGCTGAGCATCTTAAGGACAGCAGTTCTCAGGAAAATCCAGGCTTTGTTAAGGTCACTGCTCAGACAGCTTGCTTCTCGAGCATACCACAAAACAACTATCCTTTTGTAGAAAAGCCCTAACAGCCAAAACCACCAGGATTTCATACATTTTAGATCCTGTTTTATATGCTTCTCAAGATAGAGCACTTTGCATCAATGAATCATGTAGACTGTCGCTGGAACTCATCAGATGTGCTCTCAACTTCCTTGTCCTCAACAGCTCCAGCAGACTAGAGAACAGGGAACCAGTTTGACTGCCATTGCTGATATTTTGAAGACAGTAACTGATGTAACAAGAAGAACCAGTAGGTTTACATTTCCACTCAGATTAATGGGTTCACAGTCACACAATGGTTAACCAAAAACTTAAACATTGCATAAAACAGTATTTGTACAATTTTTATCATACGACACTACCAAAGCAACCAGGATTTAGCCAAATACTTATTCCTTAATAACATATTTCAGAAGTACAATTAGTCACTGAAATTGGACTTCTATCAGAGTTTGCAATGATGATAATTCAGCCAGCAAAGCTTAAAATAATAGGAACAAATAAACTGACTTATTCTCAGTGCACTAACTTAATCATACATCTAATTACACATTCTGAGTGCGGGTTTTCTTTTTTCCTCCAGAAGTACACTGCCTTGGTTCTGGCCAACCTACACTGAAGACGTGTGTCTCAGCTCCTTAAGGAAAAGCTCTCAGGTCTCAGCTGGGGCCCTTATCTTCTTTACTATTTTTTCTAATGAAATCTTACAGTCTTTGTGTAGACAAACGCAGAGAGATGGCAATACAAAACATTCACTATTTAATTAAATGAATTACCTACCAAGTATATATGCCTTAAGAATGGCTGCCAAAAACGAAGCCCTGCTAGAGCCCACGCCAGTTATGACAGGAGTGCTGTCTTAGAAAAATTGAACCACTGATTTTTCAGATGAGCAGACTGATTTTTGCCCAAGTACATAGCACGCCTCACTGAAGGAAATAATAGATTAGGGAACAAGAAGAGTTAGAAAAGAACCAAATTTCTTTTAGTCAGTTTTAACGGTGCAGAAAAGTACTTAAATTTAGTTTTATGCCAATACCAAAATTTCAAAATACTGTCAAGACACAGCTGTTCTGTATCTTAAGACAAAAACTCAAAAGCTTTAATCTCTTAAACATTACTCTTGGCTACTATAAGTGGAATAGAACATTTTTTCTAAAAGCAAATTCTTAGAAATGCCATTTCTGAGACCCATAAGGTGCACAAGAAGTCTCCTCTATGCTTACTGTTCTCATTTCCTGCAGTTTTTAAGACATTACCAGGCAAGTAAAAACAGCACTGAAAATCACACAGCTCAGCTTGCAACCTCTGCAGAGGAATATCTGTAGCAAATATACATTTTCCAGTTATTTACTGAATGATAAACAGTGATTGCACAATCTAAACCTTGAGTCTCAACTACCCCTGTAGCACTTGCTAAGCAGCGCTCCGCAGTTTGACTTCGGTTGATACTCCTAAATATAGCTCTGCCTTAACTCCCCCCCACAGTTCACAAGCCAGACAAAGCCAACTTTATGACTCACACCCTGATACAGGCCAAACAAGCCTCACAACACTTCTGCAATTTAACAAGAAGCATGAAAAAACATCAAAATCTCAGAAAATATTTAGAAAATAACTCCCTGAAACAGCCTTTATTAACAGTCTCTTGACTTGTAACCCTCCCATTTTTGGAACAGATGATTTCTATTTTCCATGCGCAGTGGGGCTGTGTGCAGAATTAATTCCAAACTGGTCTTCTTCACTCACACTCCCATGCCCTCACTGTAACCTCCTCCTGCTTCTCCCGACTCCTTGAAGAAATTCTGGTAGCGGCAGACAATGGAAGGAAAAGAAATATACAGAGTAATGAAAGACTTTTGTGGCTAGCTCAAATGCAGAAGTAGAGGCATTTCACAACCACAGATGGTATTTATTGCAAGAATGCTGTATGCTATGAGCACTGGGTCTATTACACAATAAGATAAACACTTTTTCACATGCGGGTATGAAAGCACAAACACTGCTTCTCACTCCATTACACAGGAGGCCCAACTAAGATTAGGAAGTGTTCTAGCAAGACTGTAAAACGTATTCAAATAAATTGCCCTCGTGGATTAGTGGTTTATATTGCACAAACAATGCCGGCTGGGAAAAGGGCTTTTGAATTTGCTTAGGATGTCACTAACTACAATATTCTCAGAAGCAACAATATTTTGTATTATTAATATGATTATCAAGGCAGGCTGGTTGTGTTATTTAAGAACGTGTTGGGAAAAACTCGTTGTTCTAATTGAGACTGTAAAAAAAATAAAGCAGCAGCACTGCAAATGAGGGCTGGCAAGAGCTAAACTACATTAGGAACCAACATCCACACACATTTCAAATAACTCCATGATTTAAAAACTGGTAACTTCATAGGCTTATGTAAATTCTTACACCCTCCAATTCCAAACTCTGATAGAAGCTTGGGCCAAAAGACACCTATGAGACATCAGTCCGATTGAATTTCTGTTCAGCTACTTGCTACAAAATATGCTAAAGGACAGCATGCTTGATGCTGTGACTTGCTACGTTCTTCAACTACTTTTGCTATGAAGCCAAAAAGTTCAACTCATCTGGCAATACCTAAGCTTCATCTGACCAGAAGAGCTGTAGTAACAGCCAGCTGAAAGTACATGTTTTTCAAACATCACTATGTGATGCAAGTACACCATCACACAAAATGTACTTCCTACAAATAACATTGGAGAACTAAAACCTGTTTAAGAACAGAACATTTTTCTGCTTATTAAATACAGATATCCCTCAACAGATTTGATGTATGGTGTCTTCTAAAAATTTGAATTGCTATGCATGGATTTACATGTATTTTCAAACATATTTGCACAGATCCACTGACATCAGTGTCACAATACCACACAAATATTGTTATACAAAATAGTTCTTTTTTTTTTTTAAATCATCACACTGAAGTGTTGTTCAGTGTCTGATTTACTGATTTACTATCATCACTGAACAACACTTCAGTGTCATTAATTAGCATTGACTACAACAACTCAATCCTAAATTTTTTTTTAATACATAAATAAAAAAAAATATGTAATTTTTTTTTAATATGGAAAAAGGGCAGATATCTGCAGAATAGCTGTGTATTTATAAATGTATACACATACACAACAGTTTTTCCTCAGAAAACTGAAATTCTTCAGGTGCAACAATGTGTGTTACCTACGTACCTCAGGGTGACATTTACACTAAAATGAGAACAGTTAATTTTTTGAGCTCAGTGTGCTAAAATCATCGTGCTTAAATCAGTGGCAGAGATGAAAATTTTTCTGTGCAAAGCATATGTGAAGTTAATGCTTCTTTTCTGGATTGGTTTTCCACCCATTAGTGCTCTGTGGAAGTTTGCAGTCAGAAATACTTAGAGGGACAATAGCTCCCCAACAGCAATTGAAATGTTCTTTTTGTATATGTGAGTAACAAATTTCAAACCTGACTCAAGAGTCACACGCATCCACTGGGACAGAAGAACTGTTAATACTTTGGCAGTCAAATCACACAGCACAGCTTCACATCTCTTGGCCATTTACTTTGGTGCTTTGCTGTCCTAATTCATTCCTGAACTGATGCTTCCCAGTTCAATATGCAGCACGTCATAGCAGCACTCACAGGCAGGATAGTCTTAGATATGGAGCTCCAACAGTTTGGAGTGCAAAACCAAAGTTACTTTGATTCATGTATCACAGATCCTTATTTATTAGCAGATACAAACATCATCTCTTTAGACAATTTTCTACCAGGAAAGTCAGATATATCCTCTTAGACCCATGTTTGTAAGAAAGGAGAAAGCACATAGCTAAATCACAAACAGTCACTCAGCAAGCTACTGATGCTCACTCTCCTTTGAAAGCAAATGCTACTAGTTAGAAAACATGCAAACAAAGACACCAACAGCACAAAAACATGACCCATGTAATTTGTATAAGTAGGCTGAGGAACAGAATATTTTCAGGCTCTTCACACAAAATGTTAAGGAACTTACCCAAAATCAGCTGTGGTCTCACTGTGTTGGACAAATTCCTACATACAGCATTATGGATGTGAGCTCAGGCAATGGCCTCGGAAATTCACCTATTATCATTTTACATTGGTGGAAGTAACTACTTCAACACTCCTCATACAGCATTGGAAAAAATACAAGGTACATTACCCAAATAACTGTTTCCCTTTATGAAACAGAACATGTTCACGTATAGAGGGAGAGACTGAGAACAATGCATCAATGCTGACTAAGGAAAGTATAAAGCACTAGGGAAAATCACCATCCTTGCATATTAATTAAAAGAGACATGAAAAATCACACCCAACCAAGCACTCACATAGAAAACTTGGAAATTTTGGAGATAAGCCAGCAAGTATCTGGGATCTAAACCCACAAACAGCTAGCTATTGAAAGGCTGAGTAGCATCTGCCTAGAGGCAATGACTGCACAAGTCAATTCTCTACCCTTACACAAGAAAAAGAAGTTGTCTACTGAATTCTGATCCAGGCTACATTCAGTAACATATATTGATATAATAATAAGCATCTAATAAATCTGAAGCCCCAGGCCAAATAAAAATAAAATTAAAAAAAAAATCACTTCTTTCTGGAGCAAACAGGAGTGATAAACAGAAATGACTGCCTGCACCTCAACCCTCTGCACAGCCTATTTCTGGATCTTATCCATTCAGCAGCTCCAGAGCATGTGCATGTGAACTTCTTCAGGCAGCAATGGAATGAAATTGCCTTGATTCTTCTGTGTCCTGCTGCTGCCCACAGGCTCACAAGTAGCAACAACAAACACCAACAAGTCTGGGCACTTTTCCTCCTGGTTTGGGAAACCTCAAACATCAGCAGCACGCACCTGCATACAAACCTTAAGCAATCAGGAATGCTCACATCAGATTTGGAAGATTATCTAGAAATTAATTTTCATTTTTGCAGATGATAATAGCTAAGAGTTGCTTAAAAACTGATTAACATACTTCACTACATTATCTCCTTTCCTCATGATGCGGGATTTCGGATAACACTCAAAAACTTAATTACTTGAAAATTCTGACATCGCAATCCAGTGTGGTCAAGAGCAAATTTAAAGGCGTTTTTGGCCAGAGGAACATGTGATTTTATGATAAATTACCCCAATACAGCTCAATTTTTAAATATGACAAAAAAAACGTGCATACCAGTGGAGAGACTAGACACATTTTTAAGATCTCATAATAACCCCTGAAAATTTGAGCAGAGAACATTCCAGAAGCACTACAGAATTTAGAAGTGGTTTTCTTCAGAAAGAATTACTACACATGTGATTTCCTTTTATAGTCTTGAGAAGCTACGCTCAGAAAAACAGAAAAAAAATGAAGCTACTGAAAAAGCCACTGAAAATCTTCAATAGAAACTTAAAAAAAAGAAAAACAACCATAACTTAAGGCTTTATAAGGAAACTATTAACCATACATACTATTTCTTCTGAAAAAACTACAGCTATATCAAAGACACAAACGTCAGTGTTACATCTCTGACCTCAGACTTGTCTTATTTTTTCCTCTCCATTAATCTACGTATGCCCTAGTGATGCATTGATATTGGTTCAAAAACAAGATAATTAATCACTTCTATTGCAATCCAGTTTATGAAGTCAAATCCCATGAAATGAAAGCACAAATAAAGTGATTAGCATAACAGTAAAGCAAGCTTATCAGCAAAATACACTTCCTATGTCACCTGATGCTAGCTGTGTGCCATGCCATGTTACACTGCCAGTGAGTACAGGTACGTTCCTCAGCCTGCCTGAAACAACGCCATACAGAGAGCAGGAACTGCAGGAGGACAAAATCCACTACAGCAGAGATAAGAGCTAAGAAAATGGTTGTAGTAACCAGCATAGAAAAAGGCCAAATTACAGATCAACTACTACACCCTTATCTCAAAGAAGCAATTTTAATATGCTCAATTTTTCAATTATTTAACTATTTATAAAAACACCCATTGGTAGGAATTCAGTATAAATACAACAAAGCCAGGTAAACACAATGGTTCACAGACATAAAACGTCATCCAATAACAAAATCTTTTCAATTAAATATCTTTTCCCGATTAATGCTAAATCACATTTTTATTTTAATGAAGTTGTAAGATGGCAGTTAGCAATTCAATCTGTAAGTATACCAAAAGCGAAGACAAAGGGTTGAGTTTTCTTTGTTTCATTCACTATTTTCTGCTCATTTCAGTAACATTCTTGAGAAAGACTGCCCTCCTGTGTTCACTGATGGATGCTGAGACCGCCCAATTCAGCTCGGATCACTTGGGTTTGGTCTTTGTGGTTTTGTTTTTTTTGTTTTCTGAATAATCGCATTACTGATTCAGAGATCGAAATTAGCCCACCAAATGTTTGCACAGAAATAATGGGCTGGTGCAACAGCAGTACTGTTCCTAGGGCTTTCACACAAGGTGGTAATGCTTGCTACTTGGCATCAGTCCTAGAAAGCCATTCTGGGCCTTTAAAATGGCACCGCTGCTCGCAGCTGCTTTTTGCTCTTAACAGAGGCTGCTTATTAAAAGCTCCTAAATCGTTCGATGAAGCCCTCAAGGAATAAAATGCTTGTTAGACACCTCATAATGAGGTTAGCTGCACTAATTCATAGCAGCTCCTCACACTGACTGCATCTCTAGAGCACCTATCTTTAGAAATCCAGAAGTATCAATCCCTAATTACCTTGTTCCCATGTTATACTGCTTAAGTTTCAAGAATCCTTCAGTTGCTTTATAAATAATTAAAAATTGAAAGAACATTGTATGGGGAAACAAGCATTTCAGAAATGGAAAAAAAAACCCGAGGGTACTCACAGTCATTCGTATGGGAAATGAGTTCATAGCAAGCTGACAACAGGAGTGACTTCTATCTCTGCTTTTAACATCATCATTTGATCTATTAAAAAAAAAAACACTCCTAATTCAAACACTTGACTCACATGGCTAACTGCATTTCAAAATATAAGGAAGTCATCCAACCTCTGAGGAGCACTACACCAATGCACTATTGAAGACAGTAGAAAACTTCCTGCAGTATTCAAACACGCAGAGCACTGAAGGAAAAACCCAATTTCCGTACATTAGCAAACATAAGACTACTGCTGTGGTACTTGTGAACAGAGAGCAGCACCTCAAGTTTTTGGATGCACGTTATTTGGAACCCATGTGCACACTATCAGAACAATTATTCATGTATGCATGAATATATGTATATATCCCCATGTATAAAGCCATGCTTTAAAAGTACTGCCACCAGTGTTCTCACAAACACGTTCCCTTGCTCACGTCAGTATTTGCTTAAATTATTCAGAAGTTTGAACCAGCACAGGAATTGTGGACCTTTCATCCTTTCATCTGCTCATGGCATCACAACAAACACTAATTCTTTTTGCCTACATAAAAATATGTTTTTGCATCACCTCCAACACCTACTTTTGGTATTGAATCACTCTTTTTTTTCTTTTGAACAGAAAGAAAACATCATTTCACCTTCAACAAAAAGAAAAAAAAATAAGACTAGGCCAAACATATACAACAAAAAGGAATAAAAAAAAAAAAAGAAAAAGCTGTTTTGTGCATTTGAAGAGCATGTGCTTGCTCAGCTTTAACTTCTGAGCCCAGATTATTGTTTTCCTCACAAACTGCCTTCTAATATTCCTTTGCCGCTTTGAGGATCACCCACTACGTTCTTTCTATCCTTTTCATCACATCAGAACAACTTTGGTGAAGAGTTCTGAACGTTAATTCCTATCTTGAATTTCTAATGAATTCCTCCAAAGACAACAAACCTTGTACTGACATTTCACACTTCTGTATTACTCTACTATGTTTCTGTTTATGGAAAAGTCACATCCCATGGAAAAGTAGTTTTCAGCAGTAGAGAATACTCACAGTAGGGTTTATATTTGTTTATATTTCTTGAGATTTGGCCCTACACAAGATGAAAGATGTCACACAATTTTCAGAGTATTTTCTTCTTGACATGATGCAACTGTAGGAGTACTTCCTATTTGACAAGCAGACAGATGTATCTATCAACATCATTAGTGTTAGCTGGTATTAAACGCTTAAATATGTTACTCTTCCAACATTTTTTTGTATAATACAGCAATGTTTTCACTGTAACATTCTGAAAACCATAATATATGCATTAAACAATCTTGTATTTTGGTGTAGTCTATATTCAACCACAAATGAAAAAAATTCTAAATACTATTTTTGATATTTAAAAAAGACAAATGAAGGACAAAACCAGCAATGAATGTAAACAATGCTCTCGAGCAAAACTGTTCAAAATATAACTCAGTGACTGCAATGACTTAGCATTCAAAAACACGTGCATGGAAAATATTCAAATCTGCCATAGCCGTACCAGAAACAATTTTTAGCACCACAGGTCCAATAAGAGAACTACAATTATCCACATCAGTAGAAATGTCATACTATCGAGCTTCCACTGCTGCAAAAAAAGTTATTTATAATCCTCACAGTGTACAAACTATTAGACCTTGCTACAGCCTTTGGCAATTCCTGGCAGTGATGCTTACCTGGCAATACTTCAACCTGAAGATAACAGTAAATAAAGCTACTGCAATCCCTAGTTGTCCGTTACTCATGCATTTTTTCCCCATCTCATAATTATAAGTTCATTGAAAACACAACAATTTGAGTGCCTTCATTTTTTGCACATGCAACATAATTAAAATCACTCAAATTCGTCTAGGTTCTCTTTCCTTTAATCATATCAAAACAAATCTCAGTGCATTTTGGATGATGTAAGCATTCAAGCTCTGAGAAATTAAAATGCATTGAAGTCTTACCTAGAACATTTCCTGCAGGCACTTCTTCAAGCTCTTCAAGTTCTCTTCCCATGAGCAAGTATAGATTCTCCAATGTACAGCAAGACATATGAGGTACTAATGGCAGATCCTCTGTAGCAGAACATTGGGATGACAGCTACACAGAATAAAACAACCAGTAGTGGATATTTATCACCTACTTCTGATACAAACCTCCTCCTGAAAGCCTCCTTGAGCCCCAAAACTAAGAAATACATTCTAAAGTATTTTCATTTCATAAGTTAGACTTGTATACTTAGTTGTTTCCCTTCCGAGAATTCAGTTTTACAGCAAACAAGCAAATGGTACCCAGAAAATAAGAAACTCTGCTTGCTTTGTTGCTGTTTAAGTGCAAACTACTTGTCTCTTACTGTTCATCGTCATTAACAGAAAAAATGTTTTAAGGTAATTATTTTAAGGTAATTATTAGCTTCATGATTGCAATCAATACATTTACCACCACTTTTTCAATATCCTTTTTTCAATACCAGCAAAATCAGTTGAATACATAAAACCAAAATATATCATTATAGTAACAGACTTCAAACTTTCTTTCAAACAAGATAAAAGTTTTTATTGATTAGCAGTTATTCGTCTGAGAAGAAAACTTCCTCTAGCAGGTTAGAATGTACTTCAGTAAGAAGCTTTTACTGGACTGGACAAGTTTTATGCTTCGCTTTAAAATCTGCAAACCAATTTTATTCATACAACATAAAATTCATATTAAATAGAAAAATAAGGGCAGTTTTATCCAGATGTAATGCTAGCAAATTCCATTTTTGAAGAACTGCTTCTGCTTTGGAGGTACTTAGATTTACTCTATTGTCTAAGACATTTCAAAGACACAAAGCAAAATTAAATCCAACATGAGCTGGAGTCAGCCATATCTAAAATGTTTCACCTTCATCGGATTTGAAATAGTTACTTTCAATAACATATTGCAAGTGAAATCTTCAAGCAGATTTTTGAGCCACTACCTTCACATTCTATGATGAAATTAAGATCATAAGTGCACATCTGGTATTTACTAAACTATTTCATCATCCTAAAGAATTAAGCTAAATGAATGTTTTTTTAAACATCAAATAATTAACTGTGGAGATTAAGCAGGCAAAGTAGGAAAAAGAATATCAGAAGAATCAACAAGATGGAAAATGCTGCATATCCGTAACATAACGACTAACAGCTTCCAGCCTCTCAATAGTTTAACAGGTCTTAAAATACACCCTTATTTATATTGTATTCAAATCTTTACACAACTCCTCTGTCCATGGATATGCAGCCACTACGATATAATTATTCTCATTGCAAACCTCTGGGTTCAGCATACAGCTGAAAGTCAAACAATAAGCTTTGAAGCATCCTTTGTGCTTACAAACGTGTTCAGACATTTTGTCTTTGGTTTCATAGGAGAAAAAAAAAAATCAACACAAGGTTTTAAATCAAATTATCTTGAATCTAATTAAAAACAGATTATACGTGTAGACATTTAACTGACGTCTCTTTATAGGACAGCAGAAAGTAAAATATCTTTTATTAGGCACGAATAGGCTATAATCCTTAGATTAAGGATTATCTATTTATCTATTCCTCTTAAAGAAAACATACATAGGCTTGAGATCTTTAGCCAAAAAATAATAAAGAAAGTCTATACCTTCTTCACAACAGCAACTTTATTACTAGAATAAAATAAACAATAACTTATATAAACTACTTCCCTAAGTTACATTGACTCTTCTTGGAATTTCTGATTTGACCTTTTTTTGGAGTAGGCAATACATTAAAAGTTGCCAATATTTCAAAAGAATGCCAAGTTATGGTAACATTTCACTATCACCTCTTACCTTATGCAAAGATTCAGCAGGATCATATTTGGGTCCCAAAACAAAGATCTTTTGCCCTCTTCGTACCACACCACTGAACACTCTAGCAAAAGCAATGAAAGACTCCTTGTTGTCTGCTTCCTGTTTCGCTGCCTTTGAGGTCACGACATCCATTTGATCAGTGAGCTGTTGCTCTTCACCTAATCAAAGTTACAAAAAATATATCAAGTATAAAGGCAGCTTCTATTTCATCAGCTGAAGAAAAACAAAAAGTCAGTTACATACTGTGGTATTACATCTGACGACACACCGAAAGACAGAAAGAATCCTCCACTGTACCTCATAGTCCAGCCTCATTTATCAATCATTGCTTCTGCACCAATTTATTCCTAGCATTTTCTTCAAAAATACAACACATACTCTCATAAAAGCTTTGAGGAATTAAAAGTTGTATTGGCATAAAGTATGTTAGCAACAAGTCTGTAATGCAAATTTAGTAGCAGCAAACCAAATAAACCTGTCACTATCCACATGGGCAGAAATAAACCATTCTGCATTCCTACTTAAAGTGAAAAACTATTTTTTCTGCAAATTATCCCCTAAAGGCATCATCTACCCACAAGTGACTCCAAGACTATGCACAATAGCAGGCTTATAAACAGGTATCCATGACACTATTACAGCATTTATAAACTATCAGCTTGCCAGTAACTCCCTCCTCACTCTTCATTTAGTCCCACCTATTGAGCTGTTTAGACTTGACTGTTCATAATCAGCCACTTGACAACACCCAAAAGCTACAATTATATATACTATAAGGAAACAGCTATCAGATCATTATATACCTTTCTTATCACCAGTGCTTCCAGTCCCTTCAGATGAATTTTCACTTGGGGGCCTTTCAGAAACCTCCTTTCCTTGACTTGCTGCCATTTTTCCTGCATGCCTCTGTTTTGCAAGTTCACGTCGTTGAGCTATTTCTTCTTGGGTTAAAGGCCTAAATTGTATTTTAAAATATTAGCATTTGGAAATGCCTTTTACTTTAAAACAAATTAAATCACACCAATTAGAACATTAATTTCTCCATGATAATACGTATTTTAATCCAGCTAAAATAAACAAACTATTCCTCTGTCATGTTTAGAAAGAGGTTACCACATTAAGCTTTCATATATTTCATTAAAATAAATGCAGTTGCTCCCAGTGATGTGTGAATTCTCACTTTTTCTGAAAAAGACTCAAGCCAATTTTTTAAATTGCTCTTTACATCACGTCCAGTGTATTATTCTGAGCTAGAAAGACAGCTAAGACTAAGTAGTGTGCAAATCTAGACTTATCTGTACCAAGATGGTCAGAAAAACTTTTCTTCCAAATTTGCAAGAATCAAATGCTCTCATTTTAAATTACTTGTGATTTCTTTTTTTTTTTTTTTTTCATTAAACTATTCTTGGCTGGTTTTACAGCAGGTGTTAAAATGCAGGAAACAGACTTTGCCTGCTATAATATCCTTCCCATAAAATAACCTGTCCATAAAAGACAAGAGCCTTGACTGAAGCAACAACAAAGAAATGAATTCAAATATTCTGATGCCATTTCCATCGGCTCACTGGTAAACCCTATCTCAAAATAAAGGGCTTTAACATATGATTTAAAACAAAAAAGTAATAACAAAATAAACATATAGATAAAATAGCAATATTTAAGACAGGCATTTTCACCCTTCCTTAACACAGGCAGCACAAAAAGATGTACTTTTAAATACAACCCTTCCCAAGCAACTTAAGCTGCAAAGTAGATACACACCCATTAAATCGGAAAGTGCTGCCTGAAGTTGTGTGCTTGATTTTTGAATCTGGCCCTAAGTGAGAATCTGTGAGATGAGGTTTTCAAAGCCCAAGGAAGTTCATTTCAGATACTGGACATCTGTCATTTCTGTCCCTTCTCTGCTTCTATTTCCCTCATAAAAGAGCTACACACATTCTTAAAAATAAGAAATTCTGTTTAGGAAATTCAAGATCCTCTATTTCTTGTGAAACATGGTGTCAGGTGCCAACACCAAAAACATTTTCATTATTGTGGCTTAAAAAATTGGGGAAAAAAAATGTTACGCAGATTTTTTATTTTCCATTGGAATTAGAATGTTTTCAATTTATTATTCCCCATTGTGAGCAACGAAATATGTACTGCCTTCCAGCATTAATAAATTTATTTCCAAAATAACAACAATGTATTTTTTCCCATTATATAAGTATTTGTAAGACTTCTAACCTAACCTGAGACGAGACAGAATTCTCTCTACCACCCACCTGCACTTGTAAAGCACAAGCAGACCAGCAAATCACGACACATGAAGTGCTTGTTTCTTCTCAAGAAGGATAACATAATCCCACAACAAAACCCCATCTGCATTTGCTAATGTGACGAGAGCAAGGACAACAGCTCTAAGTATGAAGATGTTTTAGGGTTCTTTCAGTACGAAGCACACAGACCAACCAACAACAGAGAGAATCAGAAGTGCCCTATTAGCTTTATATTGTTTAGTAGCTGCAGACAAGTCACTGGGTCTCTTTAATTTCCACATTGTGAAGTGTAAACTATACTCCTCCTCTGCAACAAAACAGTTCAAGATTTGTTGAACCCTCTTGGATGCAAAAGAGCCGTGTTTCTTCACCAAATGACAAATAAATATCAACTTTAATTAATGAATGAATCACATCCACATATCAAATCGACCACCCCAAATGACAAAGAGGGAAACAACCCGTCACTAAAGGGTCAAAGTTTTGGTATAAAAGTACAGACAGCAAGGACACTGGTTGGACATTTACTCTGCCCCTAATTGGATTAATTAGATAGCCATGGGTAGATGATGTGGCTGAGGCCAACTCAGTCTCAATTCACCTTTTATATCATGATATGCATGTCTTCTGTATATCATACATTCTGTAGTAAACTATTTATTAAAAAAAAAAAAAAAAAAAAAAAAAAAAGTTTAATAGAACACTTCATTTTACCAAAATACTTTCTAGAACTTGAGAAATACACTTTGAGCAGTTATATCAAACCCAAATAGTAAACTCAAAAGACCACAAAACTTACCTCTGAATTTAAAAATACCTCTAAAAATTACCTAATAGACACTCTCTAATCCACCAAGAATAGAATGCTAGAATTTGAAACAGTTTCACAACTTGGAACCTGGAAGAGACACATTACATGCCACGGGAAAGGCAAACATGACAAAACTGCACCCATAAACTTCCCAGAATGTTATTATTAGTGATTTAAATAACCTCTCATATAGCCATTGTGACAGAATCAAGAATCTGCATCTCTGAAATTTCACGCAATGTGTTCAATTTGTTTATTTTATTGCAAAAGAGAGTGAGGCTGAACAATAGAAAACGCAAAGCAGATGGTGAAGAAGAAAACTTTTTAAAATGAAGACTTCTGTCCTGAAGGCAGTTGTTCAAAGCTATTTAAGGGTTTGGAATGCCTGAAAAATTCCCAGGGGTAAGAGAGTGATAGGAAAAGTAGTGAGGAGACAGCCAAGGGATAAATGCAGCCTGTATGCGAAGGCACAGAATGCACATGAGGATGTATGTATGCATTCCAACACATTTTATTATCCAAAAATGCTTTTCATTTGTGTAAATAATTCCAAGAGCGCAAGTAAAATGTATGCTCCCCTCCCATCTCCTCCTTATATGGTACTGTTATAAATATCACTGCATTTAGGTGTCAGACAGCCTTTACCAAAAATCTCAAAGGTGTCTCAAAATTCTGAATGCACAAACTGCAATACACACATAAGCACTGTTAATCACATTCTCAATTTTATAAGAAGCAGATTGAGTGTGGGCAGGTTTTCAGCTAGTAGGTAAAACCCCGACTTCCACCCTAGTTTGTGTCAGCATTGATTTTCATAAAATTAGTCACCCCTACTAGTATCATCAGAAATCAGAAAAGTGAGATCATTGAGATCATGAGATGCCAAATAAATCCTTACATAGAATTGTAACACACTCAAGCAGAACACAGCACAAGATAAATGCACAGATCTGCAATAATCCCCAGGTTAAATTATACCCTGATTTATTCTATTTGTCCAGTTGGTAAAACCAATGAAAGTGCATTCAATGTTGAGCGAATGGTGACCAAATCAGAAGAGCTATTCTCTTCTCTTCCTCTTCCCTAATTTTTTTTTTTCCCTCTAGTCCATAAGAAAAAATACAGACCACAAGAAAAGCCGATGAAGAGAGTCCACATGGTCATAGAAAATGAGTAAATTTTGGAGCAGAAAGGAAGAGGTTCCCTGCCTACAAGAGATGGTACAACACGCACACTGTACACATGAACCAGGCACAGTGGCCAACCACATTATTACTAACTCACATTAAGCTCAACCACATGGTAAACAAGAACTATGGAAATAACATGGCAAGCAGTGTAACATACACAATATTATCACCCAGCAGACTGTTGATGCAAGAGACTTCAGGTAAAATAAACAAGCTGATGACAACTATTTTCTTACTGCCACATTCCTCATGGATAGCTCATTCCTTTCAGACCGAATGACAACTAAACTTCTTCACTCCATCAATGCTATGAATGATAGTTTTTCTGCCCTTCCATGTTATGAAAGACAGATTCTGTTGGAAAACATTTGAAAAATTCATAGTCAGAAATCACACACAAATTGGCCTCTGGGTTCTAAATAAACGACTGGGTTAGGGTTTTTTGTTTTTGCTTTTCTTTCTAAATTTTAGACCATTTGAAGAAGGAAGCATCAGCCAGAACACCACTTCCACAGATTGATACCGCCTGCAACAAGTGTCTGCAGTGCATCTGCCACGCCTTTGGAGGATGAGGATACTTTCTCTCCATACAGTTTCTAAACTTGAAATTACATGATCTCATGGGCACATGTTTGATTCTGTCAAACTAAGGAGGCTTAACATCTTAAAATCTAAGTAATGGAACAAATTGCACATAGAGGTTGTGGATGCCCCATCTCTGCAGGCATTCAAGGCCAGGCTGGATGTGGCTCTGGGCAGCCTGGTCTGATGGCTGGTGACCCTGAACATAGCAGGGGGTTGAAACTAGATGAGCATTGTGGTCCTTTTCAACCCAGGCCACTCTCTGATTCTAATTTATAGAGAATCTTCTGGATTGCACTTCACGACACCAACATAAGCATCTTTTTTTTAACGTCACCACAATCCCTATGCAGTTTCTGGTAGAAATCCATGTCTATACACAAAATGAACAACCAAAAATTACCCAAAACAGTATTTACGTAAAATCTTAGTGGTCTTACAGGACTCCAGAAAAAAAAAGGAATAAATGGATAACTTTTCATCTTCCATTATCATACACTAAACATCATTCACTCAGAGATGCAAAACAAAACTAAGACATCAGTATCAAGCTGTCATACCTTATTCTGAAAAACTGCCCTGACTGACACACCAACCTGTGATGTACTGGCATATTAAGTGCACGACAAAGAGAGAAGAAACTTGAAACACAACTCCTTCAGAATGCTATATGCTTTTCTCTCCCAGGCTCACAAATACAAATACTAAATTATGCCCGGAGTTTCACATACCAGCTCTTAAATCAGTTCCAAAAATTCAAGTGCATTCTGGATTTAAATGTACATTGTTACAATGACATTTATTTCACCATTTTGAAAAGCATATATGACTCTGTCAATGACACAACTGGGTGCCTCTCCAAATGTAAACCTGTAAATACGACAAGCTGTTTGAATGACTCAGGGCATATTCATTTCTAATGCACCAGCTGCAATTTAGTACAAAATTCTGTTTAATGCAAACAGAAAATGATGGGTTCAGCTCAAACTGAAGTCACTGAAAAGCATACTGTCTTTAACTACCTAAAAGGAAACAGTAATTCCTTAAAGAGCATGAGTTTTTATGACTGTTACCTACTTATAATCAAGACAACGTAAAGTGTTTTCAGTTGAAGTCAGGCAAAAATCACTGGATTTGCATGTTTTCTGCAATAAAGCATTTAGGAAACAATAGAAAGGAGACAAAGTACACTACAGTCTGCTGGTTTAAGACATGCAAACACGGGAAAGAAACTATTATAATAATTTCATGCAGAGTTGTATAAGAAAGGACTAATCTCAAAGTGACACAAAAAAGACAAACTCTGATTTCCAGAGTTTGCACTGGAATGTGGAGAATGCACTATCTTTCAATACTATCTTCAGGAAAATGCCAAGGATATTATAGGTTTTATATTCCTTCTGCACTTATGAAATACCATTTTAGCAGCTCAGGTTATTAGGTCAGCAGGCCTTTCTTTACTACCATTTAGAACTAGAAGTTGAATATGTAACAATAAATAAGTACAGCTATCACAAATAATTGTGATCTTTTAATACAAAGCAAGGAGATCCAGAGAAGCCAATCTGGTCCTATTTCCCATTAATTTTGGTTTTAGGTATTTTTAATATCTAAGGTGAAGTAGATCATATTGCACTGTTTTAGTAGTCTCTTAATTTGTTTGCCTACTCCACCCAACTGAGGGACCAGCAATTTTCACAAGTTTACTGAACTTAATATCTTCAAGATCTCCACCTCTGTCTCAATTCATTGGAATTAGCAAATAACTTCACAAGTTCATCCAGAAGAAACTGGAAGAAAAAGCATGCTTACACAATTCTTATTTCTTAGAACACTGACAAAAAACTCAGTGTCACAGTGGTACAAGAAGTCAAATTCCAAGTCTTCCCAAAGTGAGATAAACATAAACTGCCAGCCAGTTGAAACCTGATCACAAATTCCAAAAATTCATTTTCTACTTATTCTAGTATTATAACTTCTGGCAAATCTTGTTATTTAAACAGCAAAAGAAAAACAACAACAACAACAACAAACAGCAATTTTAGTATAGAAACTATTGATTTTTAAAGTCACCTTCTAGACGATATTAGTTGCCAGCAGCAGTCTCAAAGGAAGATGGATTTTTAATTAAAACAACCTTCTTTATCATTTACTGAATGCCCTGGACATAGAAAAGCCTTTCTCTTTTCCCAGGCCGCGATTAAAAAGTATTACAGGCAGGTGGAAGAAATAAGACAAACTATAAAAATAACACTATAAGACAAAGTCAATTTGCAGCTACAAAGAAAACTACAAAAAGGTAACATTACACAGTAGCACCTTGCAAAAGGAAAGGAAAAGAAAGCAAAAGCATGGATCTGCTTGTTACCTCTGGAAGCACAACAGCATAAGCCTCCCGAAACAAAACAAAGAAAAATCCAACAAAGAACACAATGCACTCTACAGAAAAGTATCTGTTTCTTTACATGCTTTAGCACATTTAAAAATACTCCCCCTCAAGAGGATGCAAACAACCTAGCAGACAGGTCCTGCAGTTAAGCATCAGAACACTCAAGAACAGTAATGGCCCTTGAAAGTCAACATGAAATCGAAACATACAATACACATATCTTTTGATATTAGCAAATATGAAACCACTGTTATAACACACTCTTCACCTACATAGGTTAAGCATGTAGCTCCCTCTGTTCACACATCCTTAAGGAGGATCCTCAGGGAGCCTTATTTGATCCTCCTGGTTTCAACACTGCATCTCAGCACAGCCATCACAGTCTTTGCTGCGCCACTGTAAACAGCACATATTGGCCAATTTATTTTAAAGCACATTGAGGGACCACATTACACAATTGTATAATTTTAAAAACATTGGTATTTTGTTGCACTGACAATATTTTTTTCAGTTTTTCCTTCTTTTTTAGAAATAAACCCATTTTCTGAATTCTTCAAGAACTGCTTATCTATAGAACCTTAACCATTAAAACATTGAATCACACATTCAGTTACATTACTAGTTTTCAAAATAACGGGATCCAACTATCACTTCAAAACAAACTCCCCACTGTTACCTAATCAGCAAAATTAAATGGTGAGGATAATGACTGGTTACTTCGAAAGTAAAGTCAGGCGATTTCACTTTAATACAGACAACCAGTAACTAATTGAATAACTAAAGACTTCAAGAAAAACCATTCAGAAAAGCTAATAAGAAAAACACCACAGTGTTCAATTTCCTAAATAAAGGTAGGAAAGGACACTGCCTACAGTCAGAGCTGGTATCCTACAAATTCCCCAGAAACAACTCCAAGCCAGTTCTCACTCTGCTGCAATATTATCTCAAAAAAACCCACTTTTCAGTGATTTAGTCTAGACACATTTACCTACATTTTGTTACAATTTTTGGATGAGCTTCGCATCATTAGAACTATCACTCAAATGTAATCTTCCACTCAACTCAGTAAACAATTTGATGTTTTCCAACCCTGATCAACGACTGTCAGAATTCCTGAGGGTGTATGACTAAAGAAAATTTCAAAAAAAGGCAAACGAGAAAGATGCAAGATGAATATTGGAAGAGACAGGGAAGCAGAGTTTATCCATGAGTGGTCATGGGGAAGTATGCAAACTATGTAGAATGAAAATATTAAGTGCTATCCATTAGTCCTGGGAAAGTCACAATCTCTCACACATGGTCTTCTGCTTGAAATCACAAAACAGGACCTGTAGTAGCTCATTTCATTGTTGTTGCTGCAACTAAAATCCTGAAAATGTGCCAAATACTTTCTGTGTCTGGTATATTTAAAAGCTACTGCTGCCTCTGTGTTGCATCATGACAAACAATCTTGATTCTCTCAACCAATAAAAGAATGGATAGCTATCATTGGCAGAATAGTGAGAAAGTGGAAGCCTCAGTGTATTTGGAATGAAAAATAACTCTTCTGTAATCGAGTACCTATGAAGGAAAGCAGACAAAGCAGGAATAGCAGCGCAAAACTGATGCCTGATCACACTCAGCATCACAATAGAGAACTCAAAGCAAAACAGCACCATCTAGTGTCTTGTCAATCCACAAGTGTAATGCGCTTGTTAGGTTTTGTTTTTTTTTTTACCCTGAAGTCAAACTTAAGGCAGGAAAGAATTTTTGGTGGAAGATTTTAGATAACCGTGACAGACAGAAACAGATTGCGGTCTGGGCAGTGAATGAAATAATGGAAAGATCTTCAAGGGTTGTTACAGCAAGAGTGTCATCTTATGCACATTCAAAAGTCCAATCTAGTAAAAAGCTTAATATACTGTGTTACTTAGCTGTAAGTAACAATACTTTTAGCTTTGAGATCATAAAAACATAATTAATCCCTGAAGATACTAACGCAGATTAGAAGTGACATGACCCATCTCCTTACCTTGGTTTATTGTGCGGCAACGCCTTTGCATCAACAGCAAACATTTTGGAAACAAAAACAATCACCGGGGCCGTTCCTTCACTACTGCATTTCAGAAAAGCTGAACAAACATAAAGGTTATTTGCAACATTTTTTTCCCCCAACTGTATTGTAGCTTTCCATGACTGTTACAGGAATTACTGTACACAATAAAAAGACTAAAAGTGTAGAAAAATAGACCCTTCATAATAAAGCACAAAGTACACATACTCCAGCTAAACATATTGTTATGATACTTAAAAATGCGTTTCATAGACTGGTTAAGATCAAAATGAAGAGACAGAGAGTAGCTTAATATTTAGACTGCACTATTAATCCAGCGCCTCACTGTATTATTCCTCCAAGGCAAAAGTCCTGCAAGCACCTAGACACTCATGGCTTCATGAAATTCCAACAACTCAGCTGCAAGAATGGATCTACTTCAAGTGTTAACACATTCAATACTTAGGAAATACCTTTTTCCCCATCAAATTTGGAGCTCATTATCACAATCAAAGCAAACAATACTTTTAAGACTTAACAACATATGAAATAAATTGTATTCTAATGCTCTTTTATCTTTATCTTTTATCTTCTACACATGAAAATATTGTAGTCATAAGCACTTTACAATTAAGAAAAAACTTACTATAATGTGAAGTACCCTATTTTCATAACCAACAGCAAAAAGACCCAAGTTTACAAAGGCAACTTTCTTGACTTACACTAATAAGATACTTTACATTGTCCTGAGAACACATTCATTGTACTTCAGAGAAGGAAGAAAGCATCAGTTTCCTCACATCAAGAAACAATTCCTAGCAATCTCTCAACTTGACATCTCCTCCCACGTGGACATTTGATATCTCATCCCTCTGGATTCAATGAAGCTCTCTGTAAAACACTGTCTCTCTGTAAAACACCTCTTATTACACTCCCGGAGTTCAGAAATTGTTTCAACTGCTCCTAGTTTAAGCGTGCTAGGCCCCACCTGACCCAGCTCCATGCTGTCACCAGAGAGCAGAGATCAGCACTGCCCCTCCTCTCCCTGTGAGGAGCTGTGAGCTGCCATAAGGGCTCCCCTCAGCCTCCTCTGCTCTGAGCTGAACTGAACTACATGTTCAGTTCCACTGTTTAGCTATAAATACAAGTATTAACCTTGTAACTTCCCAAAATCCAGAGTCTGAGTCTTAGACTTTGTCATTTGCAGCTTGAGTTGTCTAAAAGTAATGAATATATGAGATTGAGGAAAAATATCAGGTGTAAAAATAAGACAACACTATGACACATCACAGATAAACATCAACAAAACTACAAGTGAAATAATTATATACGTCTAAATAGAGGTTACCACACATCTTACAATCCGAAGACAAACCAAATAATCAAGATTGAAGCAAAGCTGTGCTCCTGCAATGGCTGAGCACCCACCGCTTTTCAGTTCCTGGGTTTCTGGTGGTAAAGAATCAAAGGTTTTAGCTCCAACACACATCAGCTTTTCCACTCTCTCCGCAGTGATGTCAAGAGGACTGGGAAGTTTACTACACACCATAGCTAAAGCATATTGCTAAGGATATAGAGAACCTTCTTTATATTTCCTTACTGGAAGACAAATGCTTTCAATCTCTGTTTCTCTGAATCAACATCATCATGCACTAACTGCCATCCACGACAGATCCAATCCCTGTCTCTCACAGCACACTTGAGTCAGCAACCATTTCTGACATTTGCCCACATGCAGAGCACAGAGTTAAGTAGGGATGGCCCACTCTGTGTGCAACTGGGAAGCTAGGAACTGCACAACTGATAATTTATAGAGCTAGTATTTGTAAAGCATTAATTTGCACATATCTACTGATCAATAAGTGCATGTAAATGAACATGTTTGCATATGCAGTTATTAAGATATTCAAAACTTTTTGTCTAACAGAAGAAGGTTCAAGAAGTAAAAATCTCAATCATGCTATGAATTTATTAACGTCCTCCTTTTTGGTGGCAATCACAGAGCTCTGCCTTAGATAAGTGTTGTAGCGAACACTTGTTCCCCACTATCACAATAATATAAATGTCTTCCTATGATTACTCACAGCTTCTTCATCAGTACCTTCACTTATTATGAGAAAGTATGCAATACAAACTGTCTGCCCTCTTTGCACTGTCTCTTACTTTTTTTAGTTTGTTTTCAAATCAAGCCATCATTACTTTGGCCTTTATTTCTAACACTCCTAACATCTTGAAAAACAATGTCAGATCAGAAACTATCATTGAAGGGAAATGTAAAAGCAGATATTCCTAAGGAATTTCTCAAATGGAGGCATCAGAGAATACATAAATAAAAAAAACCCAGCACTGGCAAAGTACCATTACAGCTAGCATCAAATAAGCCAAGTCACTGCACAATTAGAATGCACTCTTTCAAGTCCATGAACCTCCAACAGAACAAAAAGCTGCATCTTCCTGAAGGATACAAAGGACTGCATCAGATATAGGGAGCCACTGACTACAAATGGCATTAAGATGAACTTTGGGGTCTGCATGCCGTGATTCCCGGGGACCAATTTTTAAGCCCAACGAGGTAACGATCTTCTCAATTTTTTCTTTATCTCTGTAAGGAAAATACAAGCCACGTCAGTAATATCTAACATGCATTCCTTGCTAGAGTAGTCCAAAACACCACTGGAAAGGGATTCTGTGAAAGCTTTACAGGTTCTTCTCACCTTTTCATAACAGCTTCATATAGACTCCATATGTTGTCCAACACCAACTGCACAAACAAGGGCTTCTTTCCTTTTGACTGGTAGAACATGAAGAGACATGCAGCCAATTATCAGCACTTCCATATTTTTCCAGAAGGCTTAAGGCTCCACTTTAAAAAAGCATTTTCCTAAGTAGTATGTAAAATCTTTATTCAAAATCAACCCCCTATCTCCTGTTCCTACACAAGATCAACTCTTGTCTAAGAAATGGCATAAATCACTAAACTAACGGAATTTTAAAGTGTAGAATAAGGGTTTCAATTTCAGAGAAAGAGCCTGATAAACATAGAATACATCCACCTTAAGCATGGTTATCTTCTCTTAATCCTCACCTACTGAGGAAAAAAAAAGTCATTAGATGAAAATAGGGAAACTCCTACCCTCTGAATGGTAGAAACAATGCCCACAAAAGTACTGTTCTCATGCCAGTGTTTCAAGCACAGCCTTCAATAACAATTTACATCTCAGTATGGCAAAAATTCTCTAAAATCCCAAATCCTCAGTTAAACATGGGAATCCTAAATCGGGAGCTGCAGAAGCACTCTTCAGTTCAGATGACAGAGGCCCATTCACTACACTGGTTCCTACACTACCAATCTTGCATTCCTCTTCTGTGTTTTGCTGTATCCTGAATCCCTAAAGCTGGAAACAAAAACAAAAACAAACAAACAAAAAAAATCAACTAAATAAACCCCAGGTAATAGTTCTGGCAATTGCCTACCTGATCACCTTTCATTATCTTCTTTGCTTTTGTATTTAGATAATAATCTCCCCATAAAGTCTTCAGCAGCACTGCAGGCTTGATTCCAATCTTTTGGCTGTACAGCTTTGCAAAATGCTCAATGCTGAAAGCAAACAAAATGCATCTTGATTAAAGTGTAATGCTGTTTACGCGTGCTTATCAGCCTAAGCAAGCGACAGCTTACACAAATCTCATGACCTTGTTTTGCTCCCTTTTTCTTTCCCCTGCCTCGCCTTCACGTTAGCTCCTGTTTTTTCACATTTACACCTACAAAAACATTCAATGGCAACAGCTCAAAGATGCCAGCAGTATTTGTATGTTTTTGTTTAATTTTAAGTCAGTTTGAAGGCTGAACTTGTTTTAACTAAACAAACACTTGTACAACCTCTTGAGAAAAAATATCAAATACAGTACAAAAGTTTTCAGTATTTAAAGTCACATCCCTCTAACTTATCCTAAAGAGGTACCGCTATACATTTAACTGTGACCAGAATGGTTAGAATTAAAAATCAAGTACTTTTTCTAGCCATACTTTAGCCATCCAATGATGGCAATTATTTTCTATTTTAAGCACTTCTTAAAGCAGTGTTCCAAATAACAACATGTCTAACCCACAAAACAACACAAATTTTAAGGGGAGGGGATACAAGCACTGTAAACTTATGAAAGTCTTAAGTCAGAATATGAACGCTTTCCTTAGTAGATGTGAAAATGGATTAGAACTACATGCAGAGTACTGGGTAATTTGCAGTTTACGTTTTGTTTTGGAAGCCTGCAAAAGGAAATATATGCAAATAAAAACTAGCACTGTGGTTCTCAGAAGTTGAAAGGTGACCTGGGTTTAATATTACCATTCTAGGTATGTTGTCAGACAACAATACACCAAGATGCAAAAGTTTGAAGAGTTTTTTTCAGTTTCCTTCACTGCAGTGATAAGAGCTCAAGTTAAGACTAAAACCGTACCAAATAATGAAATCCAAATTAAAGCCTGAGCTTGGCTTACGAATGCCAGAGTTTAAGATTTTACAACAGCTAAGAAATGTATTGGATTACCAGGTGAATCTCTTTAATTACAGACTCGTGCTAAAGCTGAGGACTCCACCTTGTGGCCAGCCAGAACAGAGCGCGTCATCCTAACCATAGCATGCTGCCCTCCAAAACTGGTTGCTGAGAACAGGACTGCAAAAACAGAACTTAGCACACGCTCAGGTCAGTCACCCTGCTAATCCTGTGAAATTGTTCTATCTTCACATTTAGTTTTACTTCAGTCATAGTGTTTCCAACTGTGTAGTGTTAATATATATTAACCTACATATATTAACAATATATATGTGTATATGATGTTGCATATCACAAAGGGAAAGAAAAATCACAAGTAGGAATGAACCCAAAATACTTCAAATCTGAGGTTACCTGCAGCAAACACATATTAAAAAAAAAGGCAACAAAATTAAACTTCATACCTACCCAAAACCCCAGCCATCAATTGCACTGGCAAATACGACATTTCCATGGTCTGGAGAAAAATAGAGGTGGGAATCATCAGTATCTTCCAATCCAGCACTCCAGTCATAAATTTGATCTCCAGCTGCTGTGTCAGAACTACTTTCACTTTCAGCTTCTTTTTCAGCTCTTTCTTCTAAGACTTTTGAGGTAAAGAGTGATCCAGTGACTGCATTTATCTATGAAAGGGCAGGCAAAAATACCCAAAGATCTGTACACTCCTTCACAGCACTTGTAATTAAAACACAATTCCCCCCACCCTCCAAAATACATAGGGTTTTGGTTTTTTCTTTTTTAAGAACTTTGTGCACTTATGATTCATTCTGCAATCTAAAACACAGACCTCGTGTATCTAACCCTGTCAATCTGAAGACAGTGGGAGTTTGACAGACTAACATTTCAGCTTACAGTAGGTTTTCTGATTCACTCAGTCATGTCAGGATTAAATCAGCTATAGAATATCACCCAGTGTTTCTCAGAAGAAGGAATGATGAAATATAAACACATAAATGCCAACAAACAACAACAGAGGGCAAAGGGAAACAATGCAGGTAACTGTTGAAGGAGCTCCGAAAATAGTCTGAAGGCAGTTTACCTTACAACTGAGAAGAGTTAACTTCACTCTGGCATAAATCATTATCAATAACAGTCTAAAGATATTTGTCTGGCCTCAAAGGAGCTCAGGCAATTTATCAGGGTAAGACACACAGCATGTTATTTCTAAAAGCAAAGAGATTTCCACGATGCCTTGTCCAGTGACATTTCAGTGTCTTTTCTCCATCAAAGACACTCAGAATGAGCCTTATATCATTGATTCATTTTCTTTTCAGTTGGTTAAATGAGACAAGAAGTCCCAGCGCTCTGTTCCACAATGTAAGGAAAATTGGTTTTGTTGCAGTTATAAGCCACTGAAAACCACAATCTCTCTCAATACAAGAATGGAGACAAGCCGGGGGGGGGAACTCACAACCAAGTCTGCTGTGTGAACATGACACTAAAACAAGAATACCTGTTCTAAAATATTCTTAAGGTGCATGTATGCCTCCTGAGGGGTTAACTTCAGCTCCACAATCAAGCGATCAATTTTATTTATCACCAATACCGGACGAATATTTTCTAGCCATGCCTGCCGTAGAACTGCTTGAGTCTATTAAGAAAGAAAACAGTTTAAAAGAAAGCCCATTACAGAAAGCTTGATACCACAAGAGATAGAATGTTCCATAGGGATAGTTAATACAGAATTCTACAGAAAAAATTTTTACAGCTAAAAAGCCCACCAAACTAACCCACATTCCTATAAAAATCATTTTAAAAAATATATCATTATTTTGCATAATTCTTCCATTTTCAATACTCTAAAAGAACACAACCATATTAAATAATTTGCTTCAGACACTGACTTTTTCTCTACACAAATATTCTATTACCAGAAATATTACGCACAGTTTTTCAACCCTACACCACTACACCCACTTAACAGCTTTACTCAATTTTTCAGCAAAATCAAAAAATAAAATTGCCCTCTTTCAGACCTTGAGTACTTGATCATCCATTACAAGTGTCCAGAACTCCTTACGCCAGCTTAACTTTTATTTCCACATAATATATTCAGACATATAAACAATTTTTATTTGCTTACTCACTCTACACTGTTCTCTTTCACTAATATGCTTTTTATTTCACCTGTGGACAGACGCCTTCAACAGCATCCACCACTATGATGCAACCATCACAGAGTCGGACAGCAGTAGATACTTCTGAAGAAAAATCCACATGCCCTGGGGAGTCTATTAAATTAATCAGATACTCCTGACCACCTAGGATCAAACAATAAATATTTCAGAACAGTTTCCATAAATATGTAATTTGGCCAGGTTGTTATACTGCTAAGCTAGTACTGATTTCCAAGGATAAAATTTGCAGTAACCATTAAGCTCAAGAAAAACTTAAACAGGCCCGGAAAACTGCCAGCAACATAGCATCCAGTGGCTTATATATGAGGCAGTTTATCTTGTAACTTTTAAGATGAATTAACTTTATCCCTGCACAAACCCATCATTATCAGGGAAGTCTAAAGGTACTGTCTGTCTTTAGTACCTTGGTTAACGTTTGGATACATGCCCAAGACTTTGCAGAATCACGTCTAACACAGAAACATACAATCTACATAGAAAAAGATCTCAACAGTGACAATAGAAAGATGGGGGGAAAAATCCAATAATCAGTCAGTTTTGTACTTGCTGGCATCAACAACTTACCTTTCTCAAAGTGCAAAGAAATCGCACTGGATTTCATCGTTATCCCTCGGACCTGCTCATCTTCCCTGCTGTCCAGATATCGCAACTGAGGGCAAAAACAGAAGAGGAAATAAATACAGGGAATTATCTTCACGAGTTATCAAGTGCTAAAGAGTGTAACTGCACAAAGATAAGGATTAACAAGACTAGGAGGCGGGCTTCCCTTCATCATCACAGTTTTGTTATAGATGAGCTGGGAACTCTACCTTTCCTGCTAAGCGGCTGGAGATTATCCCATTGCTGGATATCAGGCAATCTGCTAGTGTGGTTTTGCCTGAAAGGAAACACAAATTACTAAGTTTAATTACAGAAAACAGAAAACGATGTGACAGCATCACAAACGCTGACACTAGCGCAGAACAGAACCAGAAAATCATTGAAGCTGGAAAGGATTCTATGGTTCTACACATGCACGTATTCCATTTGTGCCAACATTCACCACCACGGAACGTTCAGTTTCAGCTATGACAAGTTATTTCGAAGTTATCTGTCCGTACCGAGACAAAACCAACGCGTATCGGCACACTGCCCGCTCATCAGTACGAGGCGCTGAGTCGCCGCACCGCTCACCGTGATCCACGTGCGCCAGCACACAGATGTTCCTGATGCCGGCAGCCTTTTGCTGGAGTCCCGTCATCTTCCCCACGCTCGTAAGGACCATGGCTGCTTAGTCCTGCGACAGAGGGCAGCGCTCAGCCGGGGCACCGCGCGACGATCGGCGCTCCGCTCGTTACGTAACCGCGCCGGCAGCGGCCCCTCAGAGCGCGGCTCAGGCGGGGCGTCGCGGGCTCGGACACCGCCCGCACGGAGCGGCGACGCTTCCGTCCATTTGCTTTCGGACCCCCGACCCCCACAGCTCACCGGCTCACCCCCAGCTCCCACCGCGGGGCGACGGGCGCCGCCGAGGAGACGCACTCACCGCCACCGCGCTCCGCACCCGGAAGCCCGAGCCGGCTCCTCCTCCGCCGGGCCGTGACGTTGGACGGCGGCCGGCCGAGGCCGATCGCGGGGACGCCGCCGTTGCCACGCGACGGAGCGCCGCCTCGGTCGGAGCGGAGCATGGGGCGGCCGCGGTGCCTGTGCGAGATCTGCACCTGCGGGTAAGAGCCCCGCTGAGGAGCGGCCTGCGGCTGGGAGGCGGGAAACGGACGTTCCGCTGCGCCCGCGCTTGGCTTCGTTTTGTTAAGCGATCTTAGTAAATAGGAACTGATGTGCTTGCGTTTAACCTCCTGAGCGGATTCGCTCCTCTTAAATGAATTTGCTTGCGTTTAAAATAGGGAAGGGGCAGTCTTTTAGAGCCGGCCTCAGTGCCGCTCTTGGAGTCTGCACCACTACTGAGTTCAATGCAGAAAGGAGCTGTGAGAAAAAAAGACGTGCGGTTCCCAGTGCCATGACTGGTAGCGTGCCCTGGGGAGCATCAGAACAGCCAGCGGGGCGAGGAAGGCGGTCCTTTTGGTCCTATGCTCTGCCCCAGGGGCACAGCTGCGGTGCTGTGCACAGCTCTGGGCTCCCCGATTCGAAAGGACAGCGATCTCCTAAAAGGAGTCCAGCTGATGGACACAAAGGTGAGGGCCTGGAGCATGACCCTATGAGAAAGGCTGAGATACCTGGAGAAGGCTGAGAGGAATCTCATCACTGTTTACAAATATCTGAAGAGGGGATGTGGTTGGGCTGTTTTTAGTACTGTGCAGTGATAGAACAAGGGGCAATGGGCAAAAACTAGAGCTCAAGAAGTTTTGTACAAACATAAGGAAGAACTTATTTTCTATGAGAGTGATGGAGCACTGGGACAGGCTGCCCAGAGAGGTGGTGGAGCCTCCTTCTGTGGAGACATACATTCAAGACCTGTCTGGATGCTTTCCTATGTAACCTACTGCAGGGAACTGCTTCAGCAGGGGTTGGACTTGATGAGCTCCAGAGGTCTCCTTCAACACCTACAGTTATATTCACAGGGTCACAGAACAATTTGAATAAAACACGCACAAAACATATGGTTTTAAGTAAACATCACTGAAGTTTTTATACTCAATAAAACTTAAGCTGTTGTTGGGTTAGGCAGCACATTGTTTACTTCAGTGTAGCTATAGAGTTTGTTTTCAGTGGCAGCGTGGTCACTTGGCACTGTTACCTGGATATTGCAATGCACACACCACTTAGAGATTTTGAGATGAAGGAAACTCCTACAAAATATTAGATGGTCAACTCCATTAAGTTTTCTTCAAATATAAGTACTGTTTCATTCGAATATCAAAGTGGAAGGTAACAATCTTTCCTAGCTGGAATTTATTCACAGAAGAAAAAAAAAACACGGACTACAAATACAAGGGAGGAAAGACAGAACTACATTTAGCTTTCTCTTTACACAGAAGTGGAAAGCCTTCAAAATTCCAGAATGACATTTTTTCCTCACATTATAACATGCATAATCCACTCACTAAGAGCTGAACCTGGGTGTTATTGTTCATACTTCTGAATTGAAGTCTTGAGCCCTTTTAGAAACAAATAATTGTTAAAGATTTTTGAGAGTCTATTCAGATCCCTTTTCCTTGGGCTGAATCTCTTCCTGTGCTTATTAAGTGATCTTTTTTCAAAATCAACAATTTTAATGCCAAAAGCCACTGGAAGTGCTCAGCGTGCTCAAAGATCAGTTTACAAAATATACAGTACTTCTTGGATCCAATGCTGGGCACTTCACTATTTTAACAGCTCTCAGAAGTTCTCTCCTCTTCAGCTCAAGGCTTTAAGACTCTTGCACTCTTTGTGTCTGTTCCATTAGCACAGTATTTTGTGCTCAGGAAAAGAAACCCTTTAAACACCATCTAGTGACGTCAAACCATCTTTCTCATTTGTTATTGTTTCCCAGTAGATAACAAATGATATTTCCCCTTAAATGAAGCTTCTCAAAGCGATCTCATCTGATGTATTTTGCCCAGGCGCCATCGCTGCCCTCATAGGCCCACAAGGATTTATGATAACAGACAACAGCTGTGCCTCACAACAGAATATGTGGAAAAATACCCCAAGTATAGCAACATCTCTCCTGCCCGCAGCCTTAAGCCAAAACAAGAGTACCAAGCACATCGTGGGAAAATGGAAGGAATTACAACATTTAAGTAAGCATTTTAAAGCAATGTATTTTACTATCACTTTATAATATTTCTCATATTTTCTCTTTGAAGGGAGGGGAACACTGAGCTTTGTATTGCAATTTTCAATCATTGCACCCCTTACTCCTTCAGTGTATGTAAAAGCAAAGTTTAGAGTGTAGGTTTATAATTACCCCAAAGAGATGATAAAACATAATAAAGCATGTTTACAAAAAAGTCCAAGAACCATACTCAGAAAGCTCAAACTCTTCTGCAAAATTGTTTGTGTACTACATGTACTGTTTATACACCTATATATAATACACACCCATTTTTCGTATTGTGCTTGTATGAAAATGACCCATGAGATCCACAGTGAAATGCTCTCTCTTCATATTCCATACTCTTCCTGCAAGAGGTAAATGTTGCTACCTGTGGTAGTTGAAGTTTGCTCTGTTCCTGCTTTATGTATTATTTCTTTGTAAAAATATAGTTTTACAATTCTACTCTCAAATATTTTAAAGAATATTTTTAACCTGGGGATTGAGGCTTGAAGTGTTGAATAAGTTTCTTCATCATTTACGTTTGAATAAAGACGATACCTTGCACTGGACAGCCTAGATTTATGTGGTATCATTTCCTTTCTTCCTTACTGCTCTCTAACACATTGACTGATCCATTTTTTCAGAGCAAACATTGTAAGTTGTTTTTCCACACAATGGGAAATGACATGGGTGACATCATGAGCAAAAGGTATTTTAACTGGTATTTTCCTCTTCCTCAATTCAGATCTGATTATTTACCATATGATATTGTGAAACGACCGTTTCGGGAACAAGAAGAATATAAACCAAAGACTGGAGAGCTAGAACTTGGAACCACATACAAGAAAGATTATTATGCTCATGAAATACAGCCGGTGACATTAGTAAGACCTTTAGAGAGAAAACACACTACAGGAGGAAAATTGGATACCATACCGACCTATCAAGGTAATAACAAATGCCATCTTTAGAAAGAAAAGTTGCCAAAGACTAAGGATATTTCCTGAGTTTTCTATACAAGAGATGTGAAACTGGATTTCTTAGTTTGGGCCAGAGAGTAGGGCATAATAATAGAAGGTGACGATGCTTTAAGATGTTCAGCCCTCCAGCTGTTTAGAGCTGACAGTTACAAATTCTAAAAGAAAAGCTATCTCTGGGATTCTTTGGCTAGGAGACTCTGACACACATTTGTTAGGCTATCTCAGACATAAGTTTGCCATCATTAAGCTCACAATGTATCTTTCAGTTTCAACTATGGTAGCACAATTTTTTTCCACAGGTCAGAAGATTTCAGATTTCCTTCTCCTGTATTATCTAGCTTGCATATTATCCTATTAATAATCTGTCTTGACAAAAATTATCCTAATAGACTCAGTGCAGACACTAAATCTGTGTTAATATCATTCTGGCGAGTGACCTTGACATACTTTATAAAGGCATAAAAGTTTTTACGTACAATGTTTAACTCAATTTGTTACATGTAATGCAGCCAGACCCTAGATAAAAGCATGTAAAATAAAGGATGAGATGTTATCTACAAGAGCTGCCAACCAGTAATCAAAATAAATAAATAAATAAATAAATAAATAAAATCAAGATATTCTTGGCTGTCAGGACCACTGTTGTTGAAAAGACACAGCAAGAGATAACAACAAACTGATACAGCCATTAAAACAGGAAGTTAGAACATTTGGTGGAGAAAACTTACTGAGTTTACGTCACACTTTTTTTTATTTGAGGAAATAGTCAAAATAAGGCATCAAACACATTTTTTCCCATTTTTGTGAAACTATTAATAGAAGACAGGTTTGTCACATCACAGAGATAACGTTATTCTAACTCACACCCATTTTCTTTAGTTCACAAGCCTTAGTACCAGAAGTTGTCTTGATTTCAAAGGAACGTTCCTAAGAAATAACACTTATATGGTGAAGTTTTGTTTTTGCCTTAAAGATGACTATAGGTCATGGGAAGTTCAAAGAAGGGAGCCTGTTAAAGTGGATCATGTCTACCACCCACCTACAGAGAAATTTGGAAATCCTACTACTTTTCAAGATGACTTTGTTCTTAGGGAACTGAATCCTAGACAAAGTTTCAAACCTCTGTGTGTGCCCAAACTTTCAGATGTGCCTTTTGATAGCACTACGAGTCATCGCAGTTCCTATGTTGCTCATTGTCTGGAACCAAAGTTTGTAAAATCAAAAGAAGAGTACAAGCCAAGCAGCCAACCCTTTGAGGATCTCACAACTCACCGGAATGATTTTAAAGGGCTACCTGGGCCACTTGCAAGAAGCTGCAAGCCCGAAAATGCGAAAGTCCAATCCAGTGATCATTTTAGTGGAGTCACTGAATTCCAGGATCGTTTTCAGCCCTGGCCAGTCTCCTTGCCTGAGGCACGCAAGTCAAAAGAGTACGTTCCTCCCCCAGGTAACATGGACTTCAACTCCACAAGCCGCCTTCATTATGTTAAACATAAGATTTCTCCTGCTGTCCCTGTAAGGCCGATTTCTAATGCAAGAAGAACCAGCGCCCCTTTCCAAGGGAATACTACTATGAAGGAAGACTTTAAAGCTTGGGCCAGCTCCCGGCAAGAAATTATTAAGAAACAACAGGAAATTCCAAAACCCACAGGAAAATTCTATGATTTAACTACATTCAAATCTCATTACATACCACATCACATCGTTCCAGCCCAAAGTTTCAAACCTGTGCACGTCGTTCTTCCTAATTTGGCTCATTTTCAGGATGAAACTATGTATCGCACAGAATATACACCAAAGAAACAAGAGATCTGCCCAGCAAATTACGCATCTCCTCCAGGTTATATCTATGTAAACACAGATTCTCATGGTCATAAGTTCTTCCGACAGCTCACTCCAGAATTTTCTGAGTTAAATAGTAATCACATTCCAAAGGAAGTAGCTGTTGTGTCATAATACTTACATCGCAAGCATCCTGGTGAAATACCTGGAATGCCACCAGTTTGTTTTTTCTTCAAATTACATCAAAGCAACCTAAATAATGCAGATTTTGATTTGAAAAGCATTTAGACTGATAATTGAAGGAAAATCAAGTCAAACCAAAAGATTATTGAAATACTTCTGGAGATTTGCCTGTTTTTGTCGGAGTAATCTTACATGGAATCAAGATCATAATCTTTCTTGATTGTGCATTCCCGGTTCCTTGACTTCCCAGATTTCATTCTATTCCCTCTCAAACCTACTTTCCCATTTTTAAATGATTTTCTGCAAGTCAAATCATTGTAGCTGCATTTTTTAAATAGTAGTTTGCTTTTCAGAATAATCAAATAAAACGTTGAATAATAACGTGCACATCTCAGTTCTTCATCTCATCAATACGTTGAGTGATCTGATAAGAGCTTTATTTTTCTTTATAGTTTGTTGGCCAAGTTATGTTGGGCATTTCTAGATATTCCTTTAAAACAATGGGTTTAGTTTTGCCATGATTGCTTCTCCTGAAGCAATTCTGAATCTAAAGGTCCCACTGTAATTTCTGACAGTGATTAACAAGAACTAACCTTGCTCTTTCTGTACATATACTTGAAATCACTGACTCAAAGCAGGCCATTAGACTCCTCCTCCTAATTTTCCAGATACACTTTTCCAGATCCTGAACCCACATAGTTATAAATGCCTGCATGTTCTACTGGCAGCAGCTTCTCCTCAGGGTCTGTAAGCAAGCCCCAGGTGCATTGTGTAACTTTCACAGCTGGTTTTGCAGTACCCAAGTAATTTATTCTTTTTCCCCTTAATTTGTGAGAAGTCATTTGCTGCCACCTACCAGCATGTCACAGAGAAATTTTGAGAGCAAATGGAAGGTGCATTCAGGCACATTTAAGAGCTCCTGTACAGATGTGTACGGTAACTTCTTTTGGTTGAAGGAGATATATTCTAGTTTTATCCTTGAATTTTTCCCCCTAAATTTCAAAGTATGAGAAAGTACCCTTATTACATTACAGTAGAAAGACCACACTCTGAAGATTATGCTTCCAAGAAAAACATCAAATGATATTACAAACCTTCAGACACTATTCAAATACTTAAGGTCAACCTTCATAAGCAAGATATTATCAAAATACACACAAAATACACACAAAATAAACAGCGGGCTGGAAAACTAATGTTCCTCAAGAAATAGTTGTTAAAAGAGTATTTTATGATATCATGCTAACACATGTAAGTGGAAATTACTTGTGGATTCAATAGCTGTTCTAGAAGTGCTTATCATGCACTATGCTACACCGTATTTTTTTTTTCTTTTGAAGACTATAGAGAAAGAGTTAGTGAAAAAATCAAATCAAATCAAATCATGCCCCTTTGCAAGTGCTACAATCCAGGATAATTCTACAATACCATTTAATTGTTAGGCATTTTCAACTTACAAAAATTATGGAAGCATAATGCGATGGAAAGTGCAGCAACCACAGCAAAGTAGCAAAGTCCTGGGCTGTAGCTAGCAAGGGCTTGCTCTGATGTAACAGCCATGGACACAGAAACAAAATAAAGAAACTGCTTACCCTTAGAAAGCCTCAAGTAGAAAGGGATCTCCAGCAAGATGCTTCACCTCCACTGCCAGCCCTTGGATGAAATCTGGGAAGCGGTGGATCCTGGCTGCACCCCTTCCACTCACTCAGATGCATTGCACTGCATGCACCTGAGCTCCCCTGGGTTGGCCCTGCCTTCCCACCAGGTGCTTAATTACTGTTTCAAGCCGTGACTTAGCATTTCCACTACAGGAACTGTCCTTTCTAAAGGCTATTACACATACTGGAGATTCTGAAATAAATTTATTCATATTGCTATTGCCACTGTCCACCAAATATAAAACATGGAGGTGTTCCACTGGTCTAAGTGAACACTTTGATGCAGTACATGAAGCCTGATGAAGAAACCTAACTTCTTTCCACCTTTTTACAGAATCCTTATTCTAGATTTCCATGAATTAAAGCTGACTGCTCAAAGCTGGGTAACATCTCTGCTGCTTCTTAACAGATGTGCAAAGCTGAGAACAGCTGTCAAAAGTAAGAACTAAGCCTTGAAAATCCCAGAATGATGGACATGGTAGGCTGACAGAGTAACCCTTGGAATGAAAGCATGACTAACGTGAAAATCATAGTAATAAAGAATCTCTGAGTAATCAGGGTGTTGAATAATCAAAGTAGAGTTTATTTCAGAAATATCAAAACTACGCTCAAGAAAGCAAAGTATTAGACACCTTCAGTTACTGCAGAAGCAATAAAATAACGTACAAAGGAATGTCATGCCAAGTGCAATAACAAACATTTACAGCACTGCTTCTGTATAGCATGCATATGTAACCAGAGACAAAATTAAAGCAACAAAAGAATGCTATATGTTAACATCTGAGAACTTTAAATATAAAGGAAAAATATGAATAAGAAATTTTGGTAATAAGAAAAAATATATGTCCAAAAATCTTTATTAAACACTGTACAAAACAAAATATTGCACTTTAAATCAGACAATAAATATCTACAAAAAGTATATTACAAAATGTTTTTTTTTGTTTGTTTGTTTGTTTAATTTAAAAAAAAAAACAAAAACAAAAACAAAACTGCTTAATAATCAAGACCCATCACTGATTAAAAAGGTAATGATCAGAAATATCCTCTCCTTGCAGTCAGCCCTGGACACAATAGTCCATATTAAAACATTTTCTATACAGTAGTGCTAGTCTAATTTTCAGTGATGCAAACCCATAGTGCAGGAATGCTGCTTCTAAAATTGTTCTGACAGCATATGCACTAATTAAAATGTAGTGTGGTTCAGTAATGTAACAAAAGATCCAAGTCTAGACTCACATTCAGGCTTCCAAGAAGCGCAGTAGTGTGGGAACTCCATTAAAAAATAAAAATAAAAAATAAACCTATCTGCTGCCTTCTGTGGGGTTTTCTGTGCTTACAGCCCAAATGAGACAATTTGCAATACAGAAAATAACATATCCAGAAAAACCGTAACCAGAATTCTTCATCTTGCAAAGATTCACGTGGTTAACGGTCATGATAAAAATTCATCTTGAAGGAAAACTGCTCAACACAGATTTTTTGCACTTCTCTATCTTCATAATTAGTAATTCTTCCTTGGACATTTTTCCCTATTAATAAAGTGTTTACCGAAGACAGAAAATCTGACAGGCATGTTTGGCTGTTTGTTGGCTCCCTGTTTGACTGTGATAGGGAACAGTGCTCACAAATGTTTAATTCACAGCTCTGACAAGGAAGCCTTGTGTCTAATTCAAAATCAGTAGCAAAGTCTAACCGTGCCAGAACTTTGATTGTACTTCAGTGACTGAGCAGAAGAATAGAAACAATAGATAATGACACTTCATTTTTCAAAACAAATCTATTGCTGTTTTGAAAACTGTACTGACATCTACTTCGTCTACAAAACAAAAATTCCTAATTCAAACATGGAGATGTTTAAAACATTAAAAGTTCCATTGTAAAGAGTGGATAATAAAAGTTCCTGGAAGAAGTACCCTGCCCTGCGTATCAATCTGCAATACTGTTTTTTTCATTAGCCCCAAGTTTCCATTTAACTGTTATGACTAATGTCTTATTTACAGGTATATAATTGGAGCAGGATAGTTCAATGAACTTCTCATCTCTTCACTGCAGTATCACGAATTTTCCACAGAAGAGTTACATCTCTTGACATGACTGACAACATCTCTGTTTGTAGACGTCTATCAAGCATAACCTCAGTTGCTTTGCAAATGTACAGTAGTGAGTTGTATCCTTGCATTCATCTTCTGAAAAATATATTTGAACATTAAAAAACTTTGAAAATGAACACAAGATGAATAGCAGAAATCATCACAACAACCAATGGATACTGGTAGCTTTGTAATTATTTTACTTTACATTTCTGACAACAGCTAAAGTAGGTCACACATAAGTGGTGTGATCTCACTGCATTCATTTCACAGAACCCCACCTTCCAGGAATTAACAGCTTGCTCAGAGATTCATGAATGACTCATAGCTGGCAGTCGTGAGGGAAGTTTGCATAAAACAACTTCCTACAAATCCTGCTTCTAGAAGTGCTTTTGAGGCTTTAATATCAAACTGCCCTAGTCATGGAGACAACTAACCCCAGCGTTATCAAATGCAGCTTGGAGAGTTCAGTTTTACCTTTGAGATGTACAATCAAATGCTTGCAGAATCACTAACGCACAATTGTGAGGTGCTTTCTTATATAAGTGCTGGAAACTATCGCTATGCTCAGATAGAAATAAATATTTACATACTGCCACAGGCTGTGGCACTGCAGTGCTGCCAGCTCACTGGTCTCTTTTTCCATCCACAATACTGATCGGCCACAAGTTTGTTATTCTTTCTGTGTACACAGTACACTCGTCTAGACTGAAATCCGCTCCCACACTGCACACTGCAAGGCCTCCAAGGCCCCGTCCGCCAGTAGACATCGCAAACTTCTGAGGAACAGTTTCTTCTGACAGCAGATCTGTGGGGAGAAACAAATGGCAGTTGAATGCTTATTTTTATGCTAAACCCTTATATGCAGAATCATACGATTATGGAAGGGACTTCTGCAGATGTTCCAGTCCAAGCCTGCTGCTCATCACACAGTAAACTAGTCCAGGCTGCTCATCTCTTGTCTGTTTTTCAGTGTGTCCGAAGGTGGAGACCCTACAACCTCTGTGCAGCCTCTTCCAGTATTAAGAATCCTCAAAGTCATTTTTCTTTCCTTAAGTTCAATTTCCTGTACTTCACATCATGCCCATTCATCATAGAATCACAGAATCACAGAACAGCCTGGGCTATGTGCAGGGTTGCCAACCACATCGTGCCTCACTCATGACAAAAGAGAAGCTTCTGCTCATTTAAACTGAAACCTGAAATAGAAAAAATGTTTTACATTTTGGAAATTTTTACTGACCCTGAAAGGCTGTATTTTGGATGCTGCAGGTGCTTTAAGGGTTTAAGCTTTAAGGCTCCTGAACACAAGTAATATTTCTATGCTGACAAAGAACCCTCTTAAATGTTTGAAGCTGCCAAAATGAAATCCTGGCTTATACTTGTGAACGGAAGTTTCATCATTTTATTCTGTGAAGCCCAAATTTCTTTCTACGTCCTTCAAAAATGGCCTGACATGTTCACAACTCAGAAGTAGGTCTATAGTAAAAAGTATGAAGAGCTGGTTTTTATAATCAAGGGACAATGCCATGTATGTACTTGATACTCAGTCACTGTTTGTTCTTCACTGCCCTACCTATGCTAGGTTTTGTTCCCCCAGACCACTGTGTTAAGAGTTAATTTCTCTTTAATTCAGCATTTTTGAGATTGCAATGTTTTATGGACACTGCCCTCCATCCATGTGCAACAGCATAGCTCCCAAGTGATTGACATTCTGAGGGGGGAGTAAAGCCTGTATTTTTCCTTTTGTGAAGAGCTATTTAGAGACAGGAAAGCAGATTAACAGAATTCCTACAAAAATAATAAGAAGAATAAATGCACACCTTGAGGTAAAAACACATATTCAATTTTAGACTCACATGCAACCTTTAACTACCTTATCTGCTACTCCTGTAACATACTTGAAAGCAGAATTAAATCTATTTATCTGGATAAGTATACCTTATATGTAAGTATTTTATTTAAGTGAATTTTTAGTAGTAAATTTACAGGGACTATAAAATAAAGCCCAGGAAAACTCTTATAAAACCTCTTCAGCCACAGAACTGAATAACAATAATAGCAGAAGGGAACTGGCTCAGCAGTAGTAACTAAGTTATGACAGATTGCTCCAGTTCGTGCCTTTTGTGGAAATCAAGGTTCTCTCACTTTCTTTCTAGCTTTGCCATCAGCACAGGGGAGGACAGTGATCAAATCCATTTCTCTCCTTGGGTTCCTGAATTTATCCTGTGTACACAAAAGGGATTATTGTCCCCTTCCTTTGTATTTGATTCATGAGAAGAATTTGAGTATTTATACAGTGTTCATGATATTGTAACTTTAATTTGATCATCTATAGACTTCAACTTGTACCGCTTCAAACTGTGTACCTCTTTCTTTCATCACAAGAAGAGTTTGGCATCAAGGATCCGTTATGAAGTTGACATAAAAAGTGGTGATGCTGAAAAAGGAGACAAAAAAGGCGGTGAGAAAGAAAAAGAAGCCATCAAATTAATTACAATAAAATCACCCTTCTAAGCAGCTACCCAATTGCACAACCCAGTCACAGTTCTTGATAACTCTGCCTTCAGCCCTCAGTCCATGTCCTCAGTATTTGGTTCTCCAAGATACCGACCTTCCCAACTATTCAGAAAGATTTACAACCTTGTCTTGTTAATAACTGTATCTGGAATTCAGCAACAGTAATTCTCACTCATTACTTTGTTTACTGAACAGTAAATACTGCACTGACAATCATAGATGTCATATCAAAATGAGAAAAAGTTTACTGTATAAACAAAGACGCAGAACATAAGGAAGTAAAGTTTTCCATATTAAGGATGACTGCTTTTGAAGCACACATCTGTCTCTGAGGACGTCACAAGTTCAGCTACACTAATTGTGTTTTTGTAAGACTGTAATGAAAACAATATACCAGCTTAAAATTGGAATTGGTAACAACAGGTTAGGTTATAAAACATACTGAAACTAACACTTGGGTTTCAGATTGTGTTCTGCTCTCGATTCCCTGGTTTTGTTGAATTAAAGTAACACAAAATCAAGAAACAAGGCTTTGTAAGTCACTGTTCTGAAGGCAGTTACAGCTATTGCCACGAGCCTCCATCTTGGCTGTCAAGGTGTTAGTGTGGTAGCAGCAGCAAGAGAATACAGATGTTCAGACAACGGAGTGATTGCACTGATGTCTTCTACAATCTCTGTAACCTACCTGTTCTCTTGTCTGCGCTGTCCCTGCTGTACATGAATAACCTGTACAGGGCTTCCTTCCCGCAGGACGATCTTGGTGCATACAAGCACCTGCTAGCACTGTCACCACGCTGCCGTTGGCTTTTACTTGTTGACAAGTTATTTGCCGGTAGCGAAAACCACTGCCACAAGTTGCAGAGCACTCAGACCATCGACTAGTTACCCACCTACAGGAGTGCAGAGACAATAATAGCAAATATGAACGCGTTGCAACCTTGCTGGTAGTTTGCAGTGACCCCTTTGCAAATAAAAATCAAGAGAGCTGATTTTTAGGTGGGTATTTAGAGTTTAAATGCGAGAAAAGGCAGAATCATCTTTTTCAGCCCTTCCCCCAGGTTGGACAAACTTGTTTAACTGAGGAGTTCTAACACCCATGTAGCTCAATATACACTGACTGAAGTTACACTGTTACCCAGAAGGTGATAGTAAGTAAATCCTATGGTCACTGCTGATTTATTCTTTTTGCAGGGAAGCACAGCCTGCTATTCTGTAACTTGTAAAATACCTGGTACTGATTTAGTTACAATCAATGCAGTAGTAGAAGTAGGTGTCGTAACTGATTCGAATTTATTACATCAAGATCCTGCTAGATAATGGCTCAAACAAAACGTTTTATTTATTGATTAGAAGTTGCAAAGATTTATTCTGCCTTGACAGCCAGGAACTACCAGGGAAGCAGTAAGTGGCAATATAATTTATTCTGCTTGATCTTTTCATAAATGTAGGATAGAAACACGGAATGAGACTATTTGTAGCACCTCTGTGATAACAGGAAAAAGATTCTATTTTCTTCAGCAATTATCTTTCTTACAGTCAAAGATTTCATACTGATTCAAAGAAGATTAATCTTTTGCAATCTGGACTCTTTACCTTTTAAACTCTTACATTTACCTCACTGTAATTGGATGCTATGCTGGAGAAAAGCAGATAAAATGCACGGCAGCATCCTCATAACTCTGTCTCATCTGCTCTGAATAGATGGATTTTAGAGGGAGCGCTGCAATTGAGAATTTGTGTTTTAAACTATTCCTTCTATTTTAGTACATTTCCACTGGCAAAAAGTTCACTTGTTATGGGCTGGCTAAACTTCAGACTTGCAATTGAGGATGATCTGTTTTTTTGGCTTCTAGTAATGAATACAAACAAACTTATCCTGATATTTATCTGTTGCCATGTTTTCTTAGAGAAGAGTTCAGAACATTCTGGCAGGATGCACTCCCATAATGTCACTTAAGGTCTTAACACCTCTTTCCAAAAATTTTCCAGCGAAGGACAACTCCAAAACATGTGCATGACTTCTCATGGATTTTACACTGACACATTAAGGCCAATCCCTCTAAGCAATTCAAGGCATTTGTTTTGAGGATGCATGTAGTGCCTCTTGTTAAAAACCGAGCACTGCACCTTGCTGAGATAGAATGCTCAGTGTAACTGATTAAATAGACTGGTAACATTTGGGCTTTTGGAACCAAATACTATGGTGGTATATTTGCCTGTGAAATAAATATGTTATGCCACAAGATCTCTAAGTACACTAGTTGATTCAGTCAGAAAAATGGCAGAGAAGCACATGCAAGGTGGGGGGGCACTGGAGAAAAATGAGGCATTCCAGATAACCATACTACTCAGAGCTTCTCTGCTAGCATGAAAGAACAGGAGGTGAATACAGACTCAACTCATGAGCATCTTGGCTGCTGTAAACATGATGATTTTTCTTTCAGGGCATTGGCACAGATTCCACACAACAGGCACATCTCAGGGGCCTCCCGTGGCTTTCACAATGTTAGTGTGGTAGCAGCAAGACCTGCTGCAGCAGCATGGACTTGTAAACAGTCTAATTTATTCAGCTGAATCACGAGCTCCCTGACTGTGATCCATTTTCACACCTCTCATGCTTTAGGGGTCACAAATGAAATAAAACCCGCATTTCATACTCAGCACGCAAACACAGAAGCAACTTCGGGAGATTGTGAGCTTAACACAGATAGAGCACATGGAAATACAGTAGGCAGGAGTTTACCTGGCAGGGCAGTCACCTCTGTTGCATGATTGGTAAATAAATGCTGGCTTTTGCAGATCTCTGCAAAATGATTCATTTACTTTCTGCTCCTCTGAATTCATGCACTGTAGTTTCCTGGAGCGGGTTCCTGAATTGCCGCAGTTAGCAGAACAAGTGCTCCACTCAGCATATTCCCACTTATAATCTAATTATCAATAAGAAAAACAATCAAAAGAAGTGTGTGAGAGAAGCATTAAACATTTTAACCACGTCACATGTGAATCGATACGGCAGCATATCCTGTCAGTGAGACAGACATCACAGTCCCTGTAGAAAAGTGAATATTTCAGCTTCGTGAAAAGGAACCAAAAGCCAGAGCAAAATGTAGCCCTACTCTGCTTCCCCTGAAGTTCAGCCTCTGCATATGAGCATGAAGTTCACTAGAAGGCAAATGGGATCAGCATATGTGCACCTGAAGGGCAGAGTCTGGCTCACAGTAGGAACTGATGAACTTCTTTTAAAAGTTTCATAACGTTTTTATACAATGAGCATTAAAAAGAGGAAACTGTAAATCAGGCTCTCTAGGTTTCCTGCTGCTCTATGCTAGGTTTATTTTAAAGAAAACTCACCTTACTCCAGACATTGCACAAATGTCAAGGTTTAAGAAAATCGTGTACTAAGCTATAGAAAATTACTTAATGCATAATTAGTTTGCCACTGAGGCCTCTGGCAACATGAAAAAGAAATTGGTTTTAAAGACCATTTTGCATTGAAAATCAATCGCCCCTAACAATTACAACCTTTATATTTAGTCACAATCCCACACTTACCCATTCCCCCACATTTTTTTTTTTTGACACTTGGTAAAAGATGAAGTACTGTGCAATGCTGACAGATTTTTATGTGATCACAGAAGGAGTCAGATTTTTCTGTAATAACCAAGAATAATTGATAGCTACCAGCTGTGTCCACAGGCTCACCCTTCCAGCACATAATGAATTCTTTAACTTATTGTTTTTCAATGTTTCCTTATTACTTCTAGGTTTCTTAAAATAATACAAAAGGGCCTTTTTCAAAGTAGAAACAGTTAAATTTACTGACTGCAACTATGATGGAGAGACTGTATTGTTTGTTTAACTAGGAAGATACTACTCAGAAGTACCCTCAATATGCCTACTGTGCAAAAACCACCAGAGGAGATTTTGCAGTCTTAAAAATGCACGGCTATTCCAGCGATGAAACGTTTGCACAAGCAACAATCAGAGTCAGAGCTAATGAAAGGAAAATGGAATCCTCCCAGAACACTGACCAGTCTCACTGAAAGGCTATTGGGTGACCAAAAGGCAGTTCGGCTGGAGAATACAGATGGACAATTTAATACCCAGTTAGTCCTGCCCAGAAATTCTAACTCTAATGAGCAGATCTGTATTAGTATCAAGGTCTGGACATCTTTTTTGATAAGTTCTATCAGGATATTTTATGATTTGTTTCATTAATATTCAGATAGATCCAATTTTGTTTTCAGACTTATCACCAAAAGTAAACGTTTTGATCACAGATATACTTCAGTAAAATTACTTTGCCACCTCATTCATACAGACCCAGCCTCACTCACAGAAATGATCCAGTGGCAGTCCCTGTCGAGATTTACAAGATCTCATCTTAAATCTTCTTTCATTCCTTTGTTCACCCACAAAGCCAAAATATATAGACAATAGATAAATAATACATGAGAACCTTCAATTTCAACAGAGACTTCTTTTTAAATCTGATTTGCATCCCCTGCATACAGGGGATGTTTGCTTTTTCTATTAACCTGTCAAAAGGAATTTGGTGTTTTGTTGCCAGGATCTTAGGATCTAAATTCTTAACTTTAAATTTTAAAGTCTAGCAGTTATAATGCTATTAATTTCAAAAGCACTTCAAATATTTACACACTTCTTGAAATGTCTGTAGATGCAGCCTACTGTCCTGCTGCTCATTCATCTGCAATTCTCAGTTCTACATTTTAAAATTTTCTAGTGAAAGTGGAATTGTGTGCAAACACATTACTTTGGAGGACATTAGAAAATGTTCTCGAAAACTTAAAATCTAAATTGATGAGTATGCAGGATGCCCCATTACACTGGTATGTTTAAGGGTGACTATAATAGGAGGGCAACCATACTATAACGATGCTGAAATATGAAAAATTGTTCTTACTGTCTTAAGATGGCCTCAAGGACTGTTTTCTTTCACTTTGGTAGGATGTTGTGGTAGCATTTACATGATTTGCTGAAGTTGAGAAAACCTACTGATTTAAAGCAGCAAGACACCTAATGAGGCAACATCCTCTAGGATTTCCAGCTGCACAGGTAAGGAAACCCACATCCCCCTGTCCAATTCAACATTAAGAATGGATGCTGTCTATTGGCTTAGGTGGGACTGTGCATATAGGTGAAGTTAAACATGTTTTAGTGTATTACTTTCTTGTTATAAAAGTAGGTTAGGGTTCAGGGAAGTCCGTAAAGAGTGAAAGAAAGTAGTATTTAAAAAAAAAAGAATTTGTCATATAATTTTCAACAAACCTTCCTTCTTGACATTTACCCAAACTGACACTGGTTTTGCACTTGTTGAAGTCCAACACTGGAATTGCCCAGCAAATTGACCCGAGTTGGTGTTCACCTCCAGGATGCGACCCCCAGCCAGGATTCGGTATTCCAAGGTTTTGACTTCCTCAATTGGACTACCTCTGAAAAGCCAGTGAACAGTGTTTCTGGAGCTGGGTAGCACTGGGCAACCTAAAAATTGATGGTATTTTAGCATTTTTTTTCCTAAACACAGCAGCTGCATTGAAAAGTTTGGACATAGTTATGTATGACTGTGATATTCTATATAGAAGTCATCACTAGTCTAAATAAAAATAAGAATATGCATATTGCACTGAAGTCCAAGCTGTAGTCCTGACCACCCCGAGGCTTTTCAGTTGGCATGCACCTATCACAGCTCTTTATATTTCCCTTGCAGTAAGATCTTACACACTCCATTTATATATAACTGAAGAGGAGCAGTGGAGAGCGATTATTTAAAAGGAATTAGGATTGCACTCCAAACTCCAGTTTATGCAACCCACCAAACATGGATTCTCAGGAATCCCATCCCCACTTTTCCATGGGGCCCCTCTTCTTTAATGAACAAATGTTATCTTTCAAATGAGAAAGCATAAAAGGTAACATACCTATTCTCAATGGATCTCCAGGTACCACACTAACATTTGTACCAATTCCAGATGCCATTAGGACACGTTTTTTTCTGCTTCCCTTTGATAGTAAAGTATTATTCTCTGTAAATCTTTGTTCTGTAAAACAGCATACAAGATCTCTTCTTAGGAAGAGTTACATCAACATACTAAAAAACAAGCATCCAAAACATCCACTATGAAGAACAAGCACGATAGTGCTTTGAATTGATCAACCTACTGATTGAATTGTCCATGAAGCAAATATACTTCAGATGTGAAAACAGGAAAAGCACAAGATGTTTACAAGGCTCCTGCCTGTTTTCAACATAATCAAATTTGTTGAATTGCTTGTATTTATTAGCAACAAGAAGCTATAACATAATAAGCTATAAGCTGTAACATCAGTTAAAGAAAAAAATTTACATGATGTATAGTGTATTTACTGTTTCACAAGACAATACTATTTATGTTTTAATTGGAAGCCATTCACACACAGAAATTTTAAAAAATATATTTTTTCCAGTGGAATTAAGCCAATTCCTCTCTTTTTTTCCCCAGTGGAATCATGGCAAAATGCTACAATTAAGAAAAAAAGAACAAACATATTTTAAGATCTCATTATGCACAGTGCATAACATAGGCAGAGTCAGATACCAATCACTACAGCAACTCGTCCTTTTCATCATATGCCAGAAGAGCTGCCAAGAATACAGGCAATCTGTCAGTAGCACACAATTCTTGTCACGTGGTCCAAATTTCCATTCTAATGAGTGTGCTTAATATGCACAACTCTCCTTCCACAACATTTTTGATCATTTCTTTTATTCTAACTTTTTTGGGTTATTTTCAATTGACTGGGTTGGAGTATTGAAGATTTTTCCTCAAAGTACAAGGTCTGTATAAAGCTTCCTGCTTGTCCTTGTATGAAGTCTACACCAGAAGTAATGCTTCCCATTTTATGACGTTGGCCCATATCAGCAGAGGCGGATGTTGGTGGTATGGCAGTAGAGATCAAACCTTCCCACCAATATTCTGTTCCATCTTGTTGTGTGACAGATAGCAGCAGAGCAGTCTGACAAAATGAGGACTGATATAGAAGACTGGTACAGAAGTGCATTTGAAGCAAAGGTATGTCATTGAATTCCTTGGTGCAGAAAAAATAGCATGCACTTGACATCCATTGATGCTTGCTGAACATTTATGGAGACCAGCACAGTGATGCAGTGAATGGTGCATTTCAGCAGTGGCAACAATGGGTCACTCCACTGGTGCCCATTTTTACAAGCATGGCATGCAGGTTCTGGTTCATCACTGGTAAAAACACGTGGCTAATGGCAGAGACTTGTGCTGAAGAAAAGTGCTCTACAGCTGAGAATGTGTTTTACCAAATACTGCTACTGTGTGCTTCTATCTGTTGTAACTTCCATGGAAATAAATAGGAGGCATTACATTTGGAGTGACCTACATAAATGCTGAAACAGAAGTCTCCACAGAACTACACTGAGATCAGCCCCATACTGGCACTGACCAGCAAACAGCTACTTTCCTTGTCAGTTCTTAGCCACTTCTACTAGAAAAGGCTGTACAAATTTTGCTTTACTGCTCAGTTTCCCCAAGTCAAGCAGTAATTGCTGTGGGAAAGTCTAAAAGTCTGACTTGATGTTGCTTTAGACAACGGTCAGTGTGATCTGCAAATCTTGATAGCAGAAAGTCCTCCCATTTCACCACAGCTTTGTGCAGTCAAAAAAAAAAAAAAAAAAAAAGAAGCAGAATTTGGCATTCTTCTGTCTACTCAAGATTTATTTAAACTAATGCCATTTGATCACCATTAGAAACGAAGTTCAGAAACGTGTGAGTGAGCTTCCCAGACACATCATTATAATAATATTCCTCTTTGGAACATGTGAAATTTCGACCTAATCCAGGAAAACTGAAACCAAGAAAACAGCTTCAGTCTATGCTCATCTCCACATAGAGACTCTTACTATGTCTCTGGTACATCTTCCTTGGCCAACAGATCCAAACATACTTAACACGTGCCTTATATGTGTGGTTAAGAAAGAAAACTTTGTACCAGGATTGGCCATGTATGACTGTGTTGTACTTTGTATAGCAAAATGGTGAGAAAGTTAATCTCCAGAGCTGAATAATCCATTTATTGGAGTTATTTGCAAGGCATGATTGTGTTACAGAGTATTGGATTGTTTCTCTACTAACAACACAGTCATTTAAATGGAATTTTTCTTTAAATTTTCTACTTTGAGTTAGCAGTTCATGCTCAGATTTTTTTGTTCTCAGTATTCCTTTGTTTTATTGGCCTTTATGATTAAAAAGGAAACACCACCACCACTTTGCTTTCATTTCACTACGTTTCCCTGCAGTTTCCTCCAGCCCACTTTGTTTCTCTATATGAAAGCACTAGGCACAGTGCAATACGACATCGGATTTAGTTGTCTAATGTGTTTCTGGGCTTAAGGGCTGACACTTACTGCCCGGAAGCAAGAACACAGAACAGTTTTTGAAGAAATCACACATTAAACTGTACCCAGATCCAGTATTACAGGAAACGTAAAACAGTGAACAGCCCAGATCCCAAGGAGTAAGATCCAGTCAAACATTCCAAGTTCATAAGAAAGTGTTAAATAATCACCCACACCACCCCAAACTAGTTTATCACTAAAAAATTATATTAAATGTGATCAGTGAGGAATTCTCATTTAGCACCAACCTCGTAAGTGGAGAACGGATGCAGCCTCAGCTTTTCCAAGAGCATTAGTTGCTCTGCAAGAATATGTTCCTGCATTTTCATAGGAAACATTCCTCAGAAATAAAGAGCCATTCGAAAGAAAGAAAGAATTAATTGGTAGGATGCCTTTCTTCGTAAACCATGTCACATTCGGATGGGGGACACCTTTAAAATGTAGATAATTAAAACATTTAGGATGAAATAAAATATATGATCTATAGTGCTGTTACCATAACAGACAAGAATCACTACTTCCTTCATCATTTCACAGATAATGTAATGACACAGCAGCAAAACTGGCAGTTTTTCCATTCACAGACAAAAACATTTTTGTTTGAGGCCTATTAATAGTTCAGCATCCCACTGAGAATAAAGGGTAAGCACGGTAAGGCAAGCTCCCAGAACAGCTTTAAAAGCTGCTACCAGTCCTACAAAAGCAACATGATCATGTATCTCTCCACTGAAGGATGTGAGACTGCTAACCTCAGTCAGAACCAATTAACATAACTATCTGCATCCCAGAAAGCAGGAAGGAAGGAATTAATATGATGAAACAAAGCAGAAATAGAAATTGAGATAAAATGTTTCTCTTGAAGGAAAAGTTTTATATTTATCCATTAAAATAGAGAATGTAACACCCCAAAAAAGCCTCTAAAAACATCTCCATCTAGCAGATGTCATAAATGCAGCTTGTAACAACGCAGTGTGAAGGAAATGGAACAGAAAAAGCTATTAAGAACTAAATTAGGGGCTCAGTTGTTAAGCAATCTCATTTACTACATTACAGAAAGCCAAAGATCTATCATCCTTTTCACTGCTAAGCTTGACTACTGAATTATTCCATATTCAAAGAAAACTTATTCTAAATTTTAATCGATGAACGGACTTTGGATATTGATTTTTAATTAGGTGGATTTTCCAGTTGCACAATATTACTTTAGTGGAAGGACTTCTCCTGTTTTCTTTTCCACAAACATTTGCCATTAAATGATATTTTGAGAGCTGGCAAATCAGGCACTTCACTGTTTGCACTTCAGTAGAGCCGCCCCAGTAGGAGTGCTCTCTCAAAGCTCCAAAACCTGGGATAACTCTGTGGGTAGGACCAACACGTGGCACGATGACCAGCCTCAGCAGTGTGCAGATGCACAAGGCATGAGATGGTCAGAGCATTTAAACCATCCTTTACCTGAGCTCTGTTTTCTTGTTTAATTATATTGATTGGTGCTCTCTGAAGGCTACCAGAATGGTCCTGCTATAGAAGCTGACCTGAATGTGGGACATTTGGAAGTCTCAGCCATACTGAATGTTAATTCAGTCTCCTTTCTTCACAGATCATTGTGCAGTATTACTTTACAGATGATGTCTTCATGATGTGGAATCGCCTTTAGGAGCAACTTCAACATTTCGATCACTGGCTTAGCACTTCCAATGCACACCTCAAGATTTTCCTTTACCGTAATAAGAACCAGACAAATTTTTTGGATCCTGCTATGTCAGCGAAGGAAAAAGCTCCCCATACCATTTTGTCTAGAAAGACAGCAGACAGAAACACTCTCCCGCATAATCATAGTTTTAAATTCTAGGCAAATTAGCAACTGTTCAGTGCTTTCAAACTCATAAGAATGTGATTTACTGAATACAATTGTGTAAAACAAGATACAGATCCGCAGAGCGCACAGGGATCCAAAAAAACCAGGCTGTTTTTCAAGTTTCCAGAAGAAGCTTTATGCCACATCAAAAAATCCTTTTGGAATTAGGAAGAATTCTTGTTCTAAGGGTCTTTTTTCCATTATATTCCATATTTCTGGCTAAAACGTATCATTCTCAGACACATTTTCCTTTACAGTGTATTTTCCAAGGCCATTCAGGCATACATTCTTTCAGTACGGATGGGCTGAGGAGGTGCCATAAGGATGCTGAGCTGAGGCCCACAGATTTGCAGCCAACCTACCCTCACTGGCACCAAAATCCTGCAGGCTCATCAGAGCCAAAAATAACCAGAAGCAGCACGCTGGGAGAGGCCCGAAGTCAAAAGATTTAAAGTTGAACTCCACAACACACAAAAACATGAAAATGCCTGCAAAGGGTCAGATTTAGGCTTTTAACCTCGGCCTCTATCAAAATTCAGCCCCAAACATCATCCCACGATAGTCTTCTCTTTGCTTGCATTCAGAAATGTACCCCGTCCCTGGGATTTTACTTAAGTAAAATACTTCTTTCTTCCAAACTTGGTTTGTATTTATGCCAGAAAAATTGCCATGTCTCTACTCCTTTACCTCTCTCTCTCATTCAAAGAGATGTTGAGTCTTAAAACCTGAACTGGAGTTCAGATTGCAGAAGAAATCTGCAGAACAGCTTTGCCTCTCATTTTAAATTCAAAAATTGGGTAGCTGTCACACACCCTTAAGTCAATTTAAGCTACTAGCAAGTGATTCCTCTTCTTTTCTCTTAGAAACTGTATATATTTCTCTTCAGGGGAAGCAAGCGAGTGGTACCACACACACACACACAAGTAAATCAGATCATTTCTCAAGTGAATAATGTGAATGCACAAGTATAAATTTCAAGTCTAAGAAACAGAAAGGAGGAAAGAGATCTTCACGGCCGTCCAACAGTCAGTCCAACTGAAATGCACAGTTAATCCACCCAAGTAATCTTAGATGTGCTGTCACTTACAGGAAAAGCGGCAGAAAAGTGCACTTAGAATGATAGTCAAATGCATCATGGAAAACCAATACTGTTAAGCATTACGTGCCATTAGCATACGTTGCCATTATAAAGCAGAGCTAATGTTATCTAGATACCTTCAGAGTGCGTTCACAAATCTGAGTTTGTGCTGAAAACAGCGGTGAGGATAATCAAAACATCTTCGGACTGTATTTTATCCCAAATTGCCAACAGGTAAAATTAAATCTCAATTAACAATTTTATGTGAATTGTGCACAGTCTTCCTTCTGAGCTGGCCTACTCACAGTCAATTCTGAGGATCCTTCAAGTTTTTCCATTCCATTTTTCCATTCCTCCCCTTTCAGAGAGGAGTTCAGGGACCTGTAACAGGCAGGTTGTACTCATCCTGCTGGAGTACAGAGAGCAGGGAGGGCACGGCTCTGCACACTGTACAGGCAGGACTCAGCTGCCTGTCAGAAAGCAGGGGCCTCCACCTCTGCCTTTCAGGGGAACCCAGAACTGGAGAGCACAAGTGTTAAGTCAAGTTTTCAGAGTCATGCATCCAGAGAGATGGGGTGCAGAATCTGGCCAGAAAAAAAAAGACTTTAGTGCATACTATCTTTTCTGGAGTTCCTATCAGGAGAAACTTTTCCTGTTGGAGAATTCCAAAAAAAAAAAAACCCAACACTTTCTGGCAATACATTCACCCTTCTCTGCTTAAAAGTGCTTTGTATAATCCTTCCCACAACACAGCAAGCAGTGCAATCCCAGCATGCAGTCACCATATATACACTTGCATTGAAAAAGCTTCCATCATGCAGACTTTTGATGCCTTTCCTTTTGATATTTGACCACATATTTACTATTCCTGAGGTAAGATGCTGCTTCCCTGCCAGTACTTGGTGCTGCACATTGAGAGAAGCCTCATTCACCAGCTCTTGTGGGAAAGCAGACAAAATATACAAAGCCCACATTTCTCCAGTGACAACACTCTTCACTGTGACATACGCTAATTTTCCTTCTCAGAAACTGTATGATACAGTGCAAGCATACCATAAAAAATGTTCTTTTTTTTTTAAAAAAAAAAACAAAACAAAACAGTCAAAATAGTTAAGGCCTTTCTATTCTAAATGGCTCATTCTGGGAAGCATTTCTTAGACCTTCTCTTCTGGACAAAAAGTAAATCTTTCAGTTTGCAACCCTGGAAGGAAGTCACTCCCTATATACACACAAAAAAATACTGCTTTCAAGCTGAAGAATTCCTAATTTGATTGCCAGCCAGTACAAAAACAAGAGGTAAGAGATGGCTGGTAGCCACCTTTGTTTCCTTTATACCCCAACTTCACTCAGATGCAGCTGAGGATGAGCCTAAAGGTATCGACTCACGCAAATTACGAAGGATTTAGAATCCCTGAGTACAATTTAGATCCCAGTGAGAGCTGGAGGTGAAATGCTTTGCTGACTTCAGCCAGCAGCAAAATCGACCAATCATGATATGGTTCCAAGTCAGGAAAGAACTTAAGCACAGGATTAAATTCATCCCTAATAGAGAATGCAATTAAACACGTGCTTGAAATAAGGCATGGCTACAATTGTCTTCTATGAAAAAAAGATGCATTCCTGAATGGAGACCTTCTCAGACATAGAAAAACCTTAAAAATCAGAATCTTAATCTTGCAAAGGATCCAAATGCTCTGATGTTAAAAAATTTCTACTATAGACCTAAGCAGCTATAAAACTTTAAAATTAGTCTAATCTATTTTTCTGACATCAAGAACAGGTTATTTTCCACTAGCATTGGAGCAGCTCTAAAACACTCAATGTTCCATAAAAAAAAAAAAAAAAAAAAAGTCATTTTCCACCATCAGTGGCCCTGGGACAGCAAATGTTATGGAAAAAAACTCTAGCTCCGGATGGGACTGTGAAACACATGTTTAAAAAAGGAAAAAAAAAAAAAAAAAAGGAAAAAAAAAAAAGGAATCTGCACTATAGGGTGCCCTTAAAATATTCAGTGTTCAAAAACAAATTTCCTCCAACCTTGAAAGCCCTATGAAATATTACACACCATAAAAATCTTGGCCTACTAACTAGTCGCTCTAAAACACTGGATTTGTCTTCAGATATTTTTCCCCCAGCTATGTAGAATCTCATAAAGTATTCTGTATTTCCCATTCAGGAGCAAGGCAGAACTGAGGAACTGTGCTGGCACAAATCACTCTTTGCTGCAACTCCTCTAAAAGCGTAGAGGATAACTGCACCTCTCTAAATTTAGAGCATAACTTCATGTGTCATCTTTCAGAGGAAATGATTCTGGGTCAGTGCGATGCACACTGAAAGCCATCTGATTCTGCACCCTAACACCTACACCGAACTTATCGTAACTTACCGTTCAATTACTTTGATTGATAAATCTTATTTTCTTTAGCATAAATTGCAAAGTGCAATTTTCATCTCAGTTATGTTTGAGCAGTCCATTTCTCATGGACCCTAACAAACCTACTGAAATTACCTGCATGGATCTTGCCAACTTCATCGGGAATAATGGATGGACTGAGAGCCAGAGTGAGACATTTTGGCCCTTGCTATGATCTTCCCTCCTGCCTTCTGATACAGCCCTGCTCCTTTACAATCTGTCAAAGCTATTACCTCTACCTCTTCTATGCAACAATCCCTCTTCCTGGGTGGCAGCAGCATCTGGCACGGTTTTGATACACTTACCTACAGCTGGTGACCTCTTTGGAGGGATTCCTGGAGCAAGACCCCTCCTCATCCCACCCTTGCTGCAGCTCTGTCAAGTGCTGTTTAGTTCTCTAGCTGTCAGCTCAAAGAGAACTTAATCTTTTCTCCAGCTGTAGTTTAATACTAAGAATTTTCAAAACCAGACATTTAAAATAAGGCAACTAAATAAGGTCTGAGTCAAGTGTAAACTCAGAAATCACTGCTATGCAAAATGTTCTAGTCAATCTCCTGCAAAGCCTTCAATGGTGCACTTTAGAGCAGTTCTACAAGTCAGCACTACTATCAGAGGCATTTTCACCCAAGTGCTTACTAATCACACTTTCACATGGCTATAATGCCAAGAACCCTGTTAGTTACACTCATAAAACAGACATGGTCAGGGATTTGGACAATATAATTTTATCAAAATTACAGAATTACGTAGGAACGATCACTTTTAATCAGACCTGAACTCCATCTAAGCCAGCATTGTGTCCAATGATGGGCAGCTGAGCAAAGAGAAATGATGACATTTAGTGAATGACACTTGCTCAATGTATTTTCCTGTCTTCATCAACCAGAAGCAGCAATTAAACCACCATACATGTTTGCTTTAATATTTCCCTTCTCTCCTTATTTCTGGTACCACTGGGATGAAGTTAGCAAACAGGACTCATCACAGCTTTTAAAAATTGCCAATTTACATTTTCTGATTTGCCTGTTTCTCTGCCATTAGTTTTGACTTACCATTACGGTCATTGCTCAGGAGCATGCCAATGCTCACAGGGAACTCATCATCAGAACTGCACACACCTCTCTCTCAGTGGCAGCCATTCAGATACAATTCCTCCTGATTGCACATACCCATATTTATTTCCTCTATACATACATTTATTCTGAAAATAATTCCGAACATTCTCTGACCTCATTTAGCAATTAAACACTATCAGTGTGATCTTCATGGAAAGCTTTAGATCTGATAAGCCTTTATAAATCCTGATCCTTCACAACTTTTGCTGTTTCCATTCTTTTTTCAGAACTTTTATTGAAATGTTGAAGAACACAATTCCTGGAGCAGAGTCTTGGGGCGCACTGTTTGTGTTCTCTCCTCACTACAAGATGTGACCACGTGCTCCTTTCCTGTACTGATGATCACAAACAAGGTACTAACTAGTGAGATAACCTCACCTTTTATACTACTATGCCTTTTTTACAAAACTTTGCCTAGGGAAATTCTTGATAGTTTTTTACTACCAAAGAAAGAAGTGCCAGGGGAATACCCACATGCTTGCTCAGCCTTCCAGGAACTCTAATAGAGTTTAGAAATCTTACCTTTTTCTAATAATATCTGCCTGAATTCTTAGTGAATTGAAAACCTGAAGTAAAAGCCTACCCGAAAAATGTGAGGGACAGGGAAAAACACACATCAAAACAAGCAATGGTGCAAACCATGCCAATCCATGTATTTTTCCCCACAAATTACATTGTTTCTATCCACACTAGCAAATGGTGGAGAGCGTCAGGGATGTTCACATTACTTTGAAATACTTGGTGATTCCCTCCCGGCCCTTGGATATACTGTCCATGAGTATTTGAGGGTACAGTCTGCAGGCACATCTTTCAATTCAATTTCATCCAAAAGGATTTAGTTTTCAGGCTCCCAGAGTGTTCTGAGACACAAAACAAAGCATAACTAAGTGGGAAGGAGTGAAAGATTTACTGCAAAGCTTATGCCAGATCCGAACTAAAACTCAAACGTGGGTGTATTCATATTAAAAAGAAGCACAAGATCACCAATTTCCCATCATTATACAAATTATAAACACAGTCATGCTTTCCTCATTAAAGCATGACTTACCCCTTTAAATCTTTGCTAACTGCTTTTAGAAATACACACACAAAGAGAAGAAATATACAGTGTGCTATGTAACAAACTGCCATTCATTGCTGAGATGTTTTCTGAGGAGTTAAACATAGAAGACAAAAAACTGCATCAAAGCACAGTGGGTAAATGAAGGAACAGATGGAAAATTGAATTCTTGGTTTATACGGATCTGTTTCAAGTTCCAACAGTGACAGCAAGTAGCTTGTCCATCTTTACGAAACATCCGTGAGTAAGGATGACTTTGATTCAACAGGCTTTGTGTATTCCTCACTCCTTTTGAAAACAAGTGTTATTCTTTGAGAGTCAAAGTATATTCACAGGTATGTAGCATTTGGATCAACACAGAGTTTCTACACCTAAAAGCCTCCATCCCAAGTTACTTCAGAGAGCAAAATAACGTGTAGAGTCTAAACAACCATGTCAGTATACGTCCTTTCTGTTCTTTCACCAGAAGGTGGCACACAATGCACATTTTACGTATGTATTTTATATATGTACATATATATGTTCGTATTACTTTTTTCTTTTTTTTTTTTCCTTTACTATTTTACTTCAACTTAAAACTTCCAGGGTTTTGCAGTGGATTCTGATGGTTTCAGTTTATTTTAATAGTAATTACAAGAAGATATTTTCTGAAAATACAATAAATGTTATCCAAGAGCAATTTGGAGCAATCAGTATTGATATTTATAACATGTGTGTTGATTGAAAAGGTCTTGGCTGTAAGAATGGAATATGAATCTGTCCAGAATGTTATGAGTATCTTCTAGCATATGTACGTGTGGGAGCTATAAAAGTGAGTTTATTATAATTAGTGGAAAAAAGTTTTATTATACATTTTAAAGATAGAAGAAGCTGATACTACCAGCTTCAGCTATTTAGCTACATTTTCTTGCTTGTTCCTTCTATTTTTGTTTTTAGGATACATTGATCTTTGGCATTTCTAAATGTTTATCTGAACACAGTTTTAGTGTGCAAGAAAGGGCCAAAAGGAACCAAATCAGTAACATGAAAAGGAAGAAAACTGCTAGTCTGCTATCTCAGCTGGCTAACACTGTATGCAATATTAAACTTCACATCCTCTCCATTAAAAGCATCAAACAAGACTGTCCTGTGTTGCCTGGCCTAATGAACCCCGAGCCTCTGAAGTGGAACATACTTGGTTCTCTTCTGGCCTTGAATAATTGACGGGTATGTTGTATAGCTGTTAGCCAGCCAGTACAGGAAGCAGGAAAGTGAATCTTTTCCTACTACTTCAGCTCCTCTCTATCTTTCACAGCCCTTTGTCACACAGTTGGGTAGCTCTACTTTCAGCCAGAATTCCACTCTCAGCATGATGTTCTCCCCTAATTGAATGATTAACTTACCTGTTTTGCATATGTACATCATTTTTATACCTTTCATAAAGAAAAATATAGATCTTTCACAACTAGAGACAAAATGTAGAACTCAGCACATGGATTTATTCACAGAGAAAATCATGGCTTGAACAACCGTAAAGGATTGTAGGCTATTTAGCCTACAGAAAACAAACAAAAAAACAACTCCAAAAGCCTTAGAAGACATTGCAGCCAAGAAATGCAGAGGTAATTTAAGAATTCTGCCAGTGGCACGGCACTAATATTCTTCATTCACACAGGATACCTCATTCATACAACAGTTTTTCTTTTGCTCAGCTATGTTGTGGGCTAGAAAGAGACCAACAGTTCCAATGTATCTGCCTGATGCCACTGAGAAATCTGCATGGGTGAATCTGTGCTGATGGATACAAGCAAGTGTAGAGCAGAACATGAAGTCATATGTGAAGGCACACATAGCTACTTAGAAATATTTTGCTTACGATGCACAAATAAGTTGTTACCACCAAGAAAACATACCCTTCTTTCTGAGTGCTCAGGAGAATGGGCAGTGAGGAAAAGGCACCCCAGAGCTGGGGTTAAGGTGTACCTGAAACTCAACTTGTAATCACTCTTCTGTTACAGTCTGCTTTTAGAGACCCTCAGCTGTCAGTCACATTCAACCCCTGTCATTTTTATGTTAGATATTCATTATGAAGGCGTACTGCGGGTTGTCACTTCAAGGAGAAGATTACTACTGTGAAACTACATCTGATGAGGAAAGAACTCTTGCAGACACACATTGTGTGTTTGTAAGAACAGATTTTTCAGACTACATAGACATATTAGAAGATGATTAGATATGAGATACACAGACATGTGTCTCTTCTGATTCAAATGCTCACTTGTCTGATAATTCACATGATATTTAATTGGCACTTACATCAAAGTTCCCGTTTTACTACACTGCAAATGGACATATTTTTGGGTCCCACCCTATTAGACAAACATTAGCTGAGAGTGTTATTAAGTTCAATCTACTAAAGTCAGTAGTATATTACTTTTCATAAGGGAGATCAGAAATAACTCTTCTTACATCATTCCATAAGTTTTTCTGCCACTAAGCTAAGTGAAATTTTAAGACAGACCAGTTCTATTTTATTCACAAGCAGTAATACTTACTTCCTTGGCAATGACAGGAAATAAAGCAATTAGATAAATCATTTTTGAGTCAACACTAGTGTCTTACCATAACTAAAATTTGGCTCAGTAACATACACAGTATAAAGCATTTGGAAATCTATAGTCCCACATGAAAATATTAATTTATATTTAAATTGCTAACTGCTTACCCATCCTAACAATATTAATATTAACTGTGTGACACTAAGTCTCTGCTGAATTTGAGATATAGGTCAGTTATACACAGAGTTGCCAAACTATAGTTGGAAAATATGACTTCATCAAAAATTAGCCTCGGTACAACAGTGAAAGCAGAGTCACATGTCCCAACATACATTAGCCTGGCGCCACTACAGTATGCAGAATTATTTGTATAATATTTCTATCAGTATTCTGGTACAGTATCAACACTTCCTGATACACAGTCCTCCAGCAACAAGTGTGAAAGGAACGCTGACTTCTCTGAAGTCTATTTGCGTTCCACTGTAATGTTCACTGTTATCAGCACTTTCATGTACATTCAGCAAGGCACAAAAGGCAGATCTTCACTTATTAAATATTTGACAGAATATTGCCACCGTAAGTTAAATCTTAAAAATTAAACTTAAAACGTAGCTCGGATGGGACTTAGAATATCTACCTTTCATACACAGAGGACTAGAAAACAAAATAAAACAGTGAACTGCTTAATGCACATAGCTCCTGAGTAACAGTAATGCCACTCGACAGATGTTGTGCTAGACAATATACTTTCATGGCTCGGCACTTTTTGTTTTCTTACTGCAGCTGCAGACTGATGGCTCTGAGAGGTAAGTTTACCTCACTGTCAGGTTTAAAGTTCTATTAAACTACGGCTGGAGATTTCATTCTCAGTTTTAACAATGGTCTAGACACATGTGCAGCTCAAGAAGGGATAATGGAAAGTCTCTGATGAGAGAGTCAGCTGGCTATGCCTGCTAATGCAGCAATATAGTTGTTCACTTTGGTGGGCTTTAAGCTCTGTAGTGGAGCCTCAGACATCTTGATGGAAAGAAAAGCACTTTCAAATGAAAGCCTGTTTGAATGCATAACACAAGTAAAATAAAGTGACACGGTAAAGACACAGGACTGGTTGGGTGACATGCGTAATAAGAAATGACTTCTGAACAACAATTTGCTGCCTTGGCTGGTAGCTTCTTTCAAAATTTTCTTATTGTAACATTACAAAGAACTTCAGAGGAGTTCTTGCTTACCTTTCACAGGACATTCAACTGTAATATTTGCTCCAATTTTTGCTACGATTGTACCTCCAACAACTGCAGAGAGATTGCTAGCTTCCAAATTTGTAACGTTCAACATGGAGAACAAGATGACAGGAACCTCTTTGAAATGAAAGAATCGGTTTAAAATCGGTTTTTAAAAAGCTTAAAAATTATTTGACTTAAGTATAGATGCTGTGTTTAAATTCATCACATTTGAGACAGAATTCTGTTTGCAAAGAACCACCCAGAACTGTGTTGAGGTCTGCTCTGGTTTTAGAGCAACAAGACCGTCTCACTGTTACCTATTAAATCAGGCAGGATTTCATGGACTGATAGCAAAAGAAAATATTTCTAATTGAATCTGGGATAGATGTTTATACATAAAATGAATGCATACCCAATTCCAAGGATGTTACAATCCTACCTGCACGCAACAGTAAGGATGTTTCCATATCAAAACCAAAGTCATTAACAACCAGACATCCATATGTACCCAGCTCCTTCTCAGTAGGACTGCGAATCTGCACTTTTCCAATGGTGTCCAGGATCACTCTGCAGAGTATTCAAGAAAAGACAAATGTTACTGCCTGGGGACAAACACAGCTGGGTCTTCTTGCAAGAGTTACAAATACAGCACCAAAATTCCTCCCTAGGAATTTGTTGTTCTAGATCAGTGCACACAGAAACAGTTCTGCCTGCTCTTTGGTGACAAAAGGAGAGTGTTACAGGATTCATGCATGGAAGGATTTCAGATATCCTTCCCCTGCAAAGGCGCACTCTAATGGCAGCCCTTTGGAGGGCAGCAAGTTTTATTGCTGCTAACTAAAAACTCCCAGGAACATCAGCACAATTAGTATTAGGCTTGGCAAGAAATCCATTTCTCCAGAGCAAACTTTGTTTTCAGCAGAATCATGGAGTTTGCAAATGTATGGTCTAATCCAACTTCCAAATTACTGCAGTTTATCTGTTACTCTTAACATTATCATCATTAAATCTGAAATCTTTCACCAGATTTCTTGGATGTTCTACCTGCCATCTCATGGATAAGATATGAGAGATGGCTTCACAGTCTGAGACTAAAAACAGCAGCCTTGATGTTTCATAATTGTCCACCTTGTTACCTTTCTCAGCAATATGTTATATGAGTTGTGCCATGTACCCATCCAAAAGGCCTGCAGATTTGGCATTCTTCCACAGAGTACATTTACAAAAACAAGAGATGGACAAAAACATCTTAAAGAGATACTTGCACCTCAACCAAACAAGTCTAAAGTCCTCTCATGCACATCTGGAATATGGCCCTCTTTCACAAACCTAACAGATATACAACCTGCTTCTTGCTTCACAGCCTTTTTCTGCTGCAATACTATTACTATTTTAAGTACATATATTTATATACATAGGCACATGTATGTATAAACACACATACACGCACTCACATGTAAGGAACATTTCTCTGAAAAAAACAAGAAAGAAAACTGCTTGCCAATATATCCTCAAGTGAAAAAATACCAGCTAAAATAAAGGCAATTTATGAAAGTAGAATTAGGAATCAAATAGATGCTCACAAATAAATAAAACACCATAATATCAAAAAAACCCAAAAAGTATCACAACAAATTAATGGGAAATTATGCATGGTTCACAAACTAAACATAACTGCTGAGAGCTACATGGTTCCAAAAACATTTACTGTTTTAACAATGGCTTCGTTTGGTGTCCTTGCTGTAATTGATAGACCTGCAGAAGTATATTTTTCTTGGCCATATAGTTAATCAGTTAACTACGTTGAGAAGTATCCAAAAACATCTTTATCATTTCAGAATCATTTTTTTCATTACTCAAGAGCTAGCTACAGCTCCAAGAGGCTCTCACATGAAGTTTGTGTCAGTATTACCAGGTGAGCATCTAACTCGTCAGCAGTGGAGTAAAAGCATTTGCTGAGTCTTAATATATGAGTATTACATACATATGGCAGTAGTTCTTCAGTTACAGATCTCAAATAGGATGACATTACAGTTTGGGTTTTTTTTTTTTTTGTATTATTCTGTATTTCATGGCCATCAACAAAAATATGTGCAAGTTTTAAAGCATTAAAACAGTTGAGATTTTTTTTTTTTCGCAAGCAATTGTACAGCTAAAGGTATTTCTAAAAAATTTACTGTGTGTTGAAGGATGGTGAAGATAACACTGATATTTCCCCTCCTTAAGAGGCATCAGAAAGACTGATTTTCATCTGTACAATGGCAGAACTTAAGCCTACTGTGTCTGGTATGTGAACAAGTCCACTCAATTGTCTCAATTTAACTGACTATGAATCTGTTCATTTTCTGATGCAGCTTAAAAGATGCACACTTAGTACATACAAATCCCTTCACACAGTAAAAAAAAAAAGAAGTCATTCACTGCATATAACGTTGTGGAAATGGACATGCACTGGTGAAACAAAATGTGACAGATGTCTGAGTGAAAAAAGATCAAACTGCTTAAATAAAAGGCCAGAAGGCATAATGCTAATGCTTATCTCATTTTTACAACAGATTATGTTTTAATATTAAACAGCAGGACGTATCTTAACAGTTCATGGTAACAGCAATTCATTCAGTGATTGGAAAAAAAAAGATATTCACTTACCTCTCAGAGGATTTTAATGTCTCACCATCTTTTGTCCAAGTATATTTCACTTCACTAATACCAGCTGTTTCACACAGTAGATTGACAGATTGAGTATTCTTGGTCAGAAAAACTGTATTTCCAATTCGTACAGTTAGTGTTTTGTTAAAGGAAACTCCAGGAATTTCCTTTTGCCTCATAATAACTGGAACCTTCTGGTCAGACATTAACTTATCCACAGTTTTTGTGCTGAAACGATCAGATTCGTTTGGTGATTTGCCTATGAATTTTGAGGCCAATTTCTCATCCTGGGCTCCCTTCCATTTTTCAGTGGTTGATTGTGGAGGCCTAGATAACTCAGCGATTAACTGATAAATGACCTGGGACGCCAAGTCATCACTGACGTCTCCGGTTTCAATGAGTTGACTCATGTTCCTTATTAGTTCTTCAAACTGCACAGTGTCCATGCTGTAGGCACCCTGGAGAACTGCTGCCTCCAGACGTTTATTCTTGAATTCACGAGAGCTAAATACTCCTGCTGAATTACTCCCAAAGGCTTCAAGATTTCTCAGAAATGGTTGATCGTTTATTTGCCTCTCACCCAAATAGAGCTCATTTTTCTTACTCCACATTTGCCACATTTTGTTCATTTTATGCCATTTGGCCCCAAAGCCGTTGGCCTCATTGTGATCTGCATTTGTGATCTCACTGGCATGTTTTCTAAGACTTGGTGGTTCTATCAGTCTGTTGTCATTACCAATCAGTTTGAGCACAAATGTTTCATGCGCTGAGCCTGCAATACACCGGTACACACCAATATCAGTGGCTTCAAGACTGTGTATTTTCAGTGACCCTGACTTAGTGATGCCAAGTCTTTTAGAGTTTTGTAAGTGTTGCTCATCTTTCTCCCACCGTATAAGCGACTTCTGGAATCTTCGTACGGGGCACTTAATTACAACAGAAGTTTTTGGAAGTAAGTAGGCACGGCTTCCTATGGTGAAATTAATGCGCTTCTCTTGTCTCGTCTGAATGTACACACGGTGAATGCTGATAATCCGAGGTCCATGAGTAGAGGATTTTTCTGGAAGCTTTGGTTTAATTTCTGAAATAAAATGAAGCCTTGAAAAGTAACTAATCATCAGCACTCATGCATACAAAATCTGCTTCTCACAGAATGGCTGACAGAGTTCTTCCTGACTTTGTTCAAATCAGATTGCAACATGCTGAGCTTTTATCTGAGTCACAAAAATGCAAAAATACGGACAAGATGAAACCATGGCATTCCCCTGCTCCAGCCAAGAATTCTGTTACTTCTTCCCCCAGACTCCCAAGTATGAGAAAATACAGACAACATTTACCTATACAAAGGACATAGATGGTGCAAGCATACCTAAATGTATATATTATGTACTATTTTATACTATATACATAATCCTCTTATGGTTATGTTTCCTATTGCTGCCTCAGAAAGGCTAGGCATGAAAGGGAATGGAAAAAGTGAACAACAAAAAAAAAAAAATAAAAAAATTTGAGCACATTATTACTTTCCCTGCATTTGAGCACTGTTGAATGCAGAATGACCTAAATAAAACAAAATCTATCTGAAGAGCAAGGCTCCCTTGGACTGCTATTTAAATTGTTGGCTGGCCATGCTGGTTGTCTCACTAAGTGAAGCCAAAAAGCAACACAGGAGGTGAAAGGAACCATCAATGAAGACACAGTGCATGCAACAAGCAGAGCCACCCTGCAATCCTTGACTGAGGGTAATTTCTTCAGGTTGAAAGATGAGGTGTTTCACAGTGCTGTGCCAAAAAAAGAAGGGAGGGAAGGGGAGGAAAGAGGAAAAAGTCAGAAACTGGAGAAGCTGAATACAGCAATCAGAAGAATTAACACGAGCAGACAGCAGCACATAAAACATCATGCAGACAGGATACAGAGGCACTGGGTGTTGCGAAGCTCCTCCTGCGTTGTTCTGCAGGCAGCTGGATGTGGACAGGTTCCCAGGAGCTGCCTGAATGCCACCACCACAGGAAGGCTTGGCTTTCCAGCAGCAGCTGGACATCATGTTGGAGGAACCATGAGAATGACTGCAATGCTACAGATACCACTGCACTGACTCACTATTGGCAACTACTGTGCCCCATTATGATCAAACAACGGGTCTTACTAAGAAAATAGCAGGTAGGTGTGAAGCAAGGCACGTGAGAAGGGGAGCGAGGCACACACCCCTTGAGTTCATTCCATGCACAATGAAATTGGCCAGCTGGGGAGAGCTGGGAAACACTCAGCAACTTTCTAGCACTGGTGCTAGAAAGCAATCCAATCGTATTTGCTGCCCAGCCTTCTGGTATGAGACAGAAAAACTCAGAGCCTGCAAATCAAGTTGAGGAGCTAGGAAATGGACATATAAATCAAAATGCTTTCTCAACGTGCTTGAATTTGAAACCATTAGTACTATTTCACTTGGTAGGTACATAAATAAAATGACAACCACATTGATGGCACACAAATAATATTGGAAAACAGCATGCTTCTTAATATACATATGCTTCAAATACGCTGTGAAGAAATAGGTGAAAAGCTAAATGTTTCTAGCATTCAATAAGTGTGTACACTGTAGAAACTACACCCTAGAGTGCATTCTTATGCTTATAAAACAAAATGATTATTTTCAATGCTTTGGGTAATGAGTTCAGACCAGTGGGGATATCATGGTTTCATAATTACACAGCTTTTATATCAGTATTCATTATCCAGATATGTAGTTCCCTCAACTGTTTTACATGGTGCAACAAATAAATTGCTTTAGGCACTTGGTTTACTAAAATTATTAGGCTAGTGACCTGTTTTTAATAAGTTATTGGGCCCCAAATATTTATTTTAAGGGAAACGTTCCAATACTAAATTTTCGATTTCCAAAATCCAGCTTACAGACACAGTAAGTGTAACTTTAAACACATGAAATACTTCAGGCTGTGCTCTGTTTACACTACATGTTCCAACATGGAATTAAACCCATTGTGTACTTATAAATATGTTAACAAGTCTCATCCATTTCATTTCTTTAAAAAAGAAAGACCACTAACTCTCATTAGCAGTTCAACAGTGAAGGGTGTATACATTTTTACTGGCGCCTTGCGATCAAGTTTAGGAGTGAAATAAAGTTCAGAGCTGTGGATGGCAGGCCATATAGATATGTAATAGGGTCATATAAATATCTAAGACCACGTATGTATTTCTAGATCCTTTGTAACATCCAGTATTGCAGCTGCTGAGGTAAGGGACTGTTCGGGAAAGATTTTTCTACAAGGTCAACCTTACTTAATGATTAGACTGTACTGGAGCCATTGGACCTCATTATCGCTTGGTACAAATCCATCTGAGTCTCTGACCTCTAATGGTCCTGTGCAGCTTTAGCTGGGTGTCAGGCCCTGGTGACCTCAGAGCAAGACAGGTGTTGTTTCCTTTTTCTTAGTGATCACGGACTCAGGAACGTTCTGATATAATGGGACCAATATTAAGTAGAGAACAGACACAATTATTAATCCCACTGTAAAAGATCAAGCCTGAAAAGCCCCAGCACTGTCATGAGACAGCAAAAAAGGAGGAGCCCATTCAAGCTACAGATGAGAACAAAGAAGCCTTAATAGTATGCACACCACTCACCACCAGTGCCTCTGCTTCACTCTTTATTGCTAGCTGCCTGTCTGTCCATGGGCCACTCTACATTCCTGCCTTCTCTGCACTTCCCATTCAAGGAGTCTTGAACCTATAGCTGCAGGTGCAACGCCTCTTGCATTTTTCTTGAAACCAAAGCCCTGCTGCCCTGCCTCCTCCTGCAAAACCCAGATCATGACTAAGGGTATGGATACATCCCACAGCTTCCCCTTCCCTTGCATTGTGCAGCCAGTGCTTGCCAGGCAGTCCTAAGCTGCAGGGGTTCTCTTGTTCCAAACAGTTCTGGAGATAAGCAAAAAAACAGCGCTTTTATTTGTCCCTTCAATCCATACCCGTTCAGTATAATCGCACTCTCCATGCAACCCACTGTCCTGCTTTCTTGGCACTGCAGTGGAAGCTGACAGTATAACTTGAATATCAGTCTGTGCTAAGCAATTTGCAAACTGGCCACACTGTCATTCAACTATCCACAATTAATTAAATTCAGATAGATATGCAGCTCAAAATATTTTATTAAACTTTATGCCAAGGACATTCCTGAAAGTCCACAGGGCTTTATTTAAGTGGAGCTTTGAACCTCAGGTTTTTGGCATGTTAATCTGAAATGCAGGCCAGGAAAAGAAGTTTCATATTATGTATGAATCAGTAATTATTCTATTTTTTATTTTATTTTGTGAGTAATTTTAAAGCAAAGTCTCAACATTTATAAATTAGCTATTTCTTGGTAGTTGCATGAATTGAGTCAAAACACGTTCATTTTTGTGATCTGTGATCAAAAACAAGCTCTTGGTCTTCCCCAAACCTAAAACTGATTGTCTTTTTTCCTTTCTGTTCAGCTCTCTGCTTCTGAAGCCTGCATACTGCTACTCTCCTTTATAAAGGAATGAGAAGCCAAGTTAAGGCTTAAGGAAACTGCATTTAGAACTCCCTGTTCCAAATTATGCATGTAATTGAACATGTATTATATTTGCAAGGTATTTCCACAGCTGTTACGCATAAGCTATTTGTGCAACTACCATCACTATCATAAATATATTGTGCCTAAATTAAACAATTCCTATAGGCAGCTTTTTCTTAAAAAAGATAATTTATAGAGAGAAATAAAATACTGGATTTTTCAAGGACTGTTTGTACTGTCACCACTTCCTGCAAAGCTCATGGACTGGCATTTTCATTTCTACAAAGAAAGATGTACATTATACATAAACTTATCACTGGCAATACGTTTCAGCTTTTGAATCCCACCGTGCAAAACTAAAAGTCCGGTTTAATACAAATACACAATGAAAAGAAAACAAGCCAGAACTGCATTCTTATCTTTTCTTATGTCCTTCATAATTTATACTCCATTCAAACTCCATTTTTAATTGTTGGTTTGGGTTAGTTGTTTTGTTTTTGTTTTTGTTTGCGAGTGAGATAAAGGATAAAAGAAAAATAATCAGAGCAAGTATAGGTGAGTATGAGTGAGAGGCCCAAGAAAGTGTGTTCAAAAAACACTCCTTTAGATCATGACCTATACTTCTGTCTTGTAGAAAATAAATTAAAAACAATCCTGTTATCACTGGCCTACTGATTATGATACTCACTTTACACCAGATTACTGATGTTGTTAAAGTACAGGCAGACGAGTGAATTAACCTGTATACAGATTTTACTGTATAAACAGATCATTCAAAATCAGCAGGAAACTACATAAAGTAACATACTTACTGTTGCAGGCATTCATTTGACAAGACCTTACAAGCAGTGAAGGAGACAAACCACTACACATTGATTCATTTACTGCAACATATTGGCCTTTTGCTGTTCGGTTTTGGCAGGCAATTTTCCTTCTCTGGATTCCAACACCACAGCTTACTGAGCACTGTGAAAGGAAGGATGCAAACTAAGCTTGGTGTCCCATGGCACATATACTAATTTGAAACCGAGAGAGACAGAGCTCTCTACTCCATATGAATCCTTGTGTTATCAGCACTTTTCCAAGCAATAAGAATATTACATAGCTAACTTGTTCCATCAAGCAACTCAGGAACAATTAAAATAGCATAACCATATTTCTTTTTGTTTAACCGCAGAGAAAATATAGCAATGCAATCCAGTATCTAAGAGAAAAAACTCAGCATGTTCAAAAGAGTCTGCGTCAAGTCTCTCCATCCATTCTTCTAGTTTGTACTGCACAAACTTTTAGTTCCGTCTTCTAAAGAGCCTTTTCAAAAATCTGTTTGAACAGGGAGTTACATTAAATGGGAAAGAAAGAGCATGACAGAACAAAACAAAGATTTGACTTTCAGAAGCCATTTCTCTCAGCAGCTCAAACACAGCTCTGCAGGGGGGGATGTGAACAGCCTACTTATAGGCAACTCTACGCATAGTTTAGTCCTGATATACATCCTGTGAAACCTTGTGCTACCCTGTGAACTTCCTGCACCGATCACCCACTATTTACCCAAGCAGATATCGTTAGAGATCACGTTGCAAGTGAAGGTTTTGGTTCAGACTTGTTGGGAGCTGCTCACCTTGGACCATTCTCCTACAACCAGCTGAGGAGGACAGTCTACTTTTGCGCACGATTTGGTAGTTGGCAGTTTGGGTTCCCGGCAGGTGTCATCAGAGTGTTTCAGGAAACTTCCATCTGTCAACAGCTGCTTACAGTACACTTTACGGGTCTGAATCCCTCCTCCACAGGTACGGGAACACTGAGAAGAAAAAAAGCATAACATGCACACCTGCACATGCACCTGTGCTTGCACATCACACCGTTATGGTTACATAGACACTGTAAGACTCCCCGTATTTATGCTCTGTTGAAGAATGACATCCGGATTCAACAAAAAGGCAAGCAGCCTGTAGAAGATTCTTCAGTTAAAATGTTCACCTAATACATTAGAATTGAGGAGAACCTAACTACTAAGTTAAAAACCACTATGGAGTAGAAATCCTGAAGAAAAATCACGCGTAGTTTTGACTGTGCCCTACATCAGTTAATATGTCTCCAAAAGCAGATAATTACATTTGCTGTGTCAAAAGAAGACTGATGTCTGCACTAACTGACATCCAGCCTTCTGATTTCCTAAAAAGAACTTTCGACCTCATCCTCTCAGTATTCAATAGCACAGTGGTGAGAAGACTTTTTTTTTTTAAATCTGGATTAACTTGTTCCACTGAAATTAGTTGAAAATCTTCAATATCAAAGTTTAGGAGCTACCAAACATGTTGTTTGGGATGAAGAATTTTAAATACCTAGACAGAGGAACACTGCTTACACTTAAACTCCTTCTCTAACCCAGTCATACCTGTTGCCATTCCTCAACATGCCAAACAGGGGGACAATCAATCTGGTTACAAGCTTGCAAAGAATGAGGCTTTTTGTCTTTACAATCCTCAGCAGCAACAGTAGATCCTCCTGGCTGCTGGCAGTATACATCTCTCGTCTGTATCCCAACTCCACAAGTTGCTGAGCACCGTCTCCACAGACCAGTTTGCCACCTGTTCCAAGAACACATCCATCTTTCAGTGAAAAGCTAAGGAAAAATCATACCCAAAAAGAACTTAGTAAAAAATAACAGGATATATTGATTGATAGATGGCCAAAACATTCTTTTGGTTTGACTGTAAGGCAAAATTATAATCTAGATTTATAAACTTTCAGGGAATAAAGAAATGCAGAAGTTACTCACAATAAAGTAATAAAGGCTTATATCCAAGTAAATTTACTGTACTCCATAATTTACATGAAAAATGAATGCTTCTCATAAAAACAAACAGCCTGTTGGCAACCTACTGATAAGTACGTCTGTAAATGTAAATACATAAATAGACCTTTCTTACATTTACAAAACATAAATTATGTATTCATTTTTTATACTAAATCCTGCTCCTATTAACTTTTGTTCTCTACCTTTTGCAAGATTACGCTCCTGCGGAAGCAGTTCAGAAACAATATACCAAAAGATCAGTATGTCAGAGACACATATGGGACAAGCAAGGCAATACATATCAAAGATTCGTTTGCAAGCGACCAAACTAGCTAGGTTTACTTGGATTTGGATTGCTTTTATTCTTTCCCTGGGATTCCCATACAACTGTAACAAACCTGTAAGAAACGGATGGGGATACTAAAAAAGCATGAATTCAAAGTCACTTTAAGTCATAATTTCACTGATTTTTTTCATCCAGAAAGTAAATATTCTTTGCTTCTTAGTTTCTCAGTTAAGTCTGTTTTTTCCACCCCTGGCAAACATCTACACGAAATAAATCTATTTCAGAAGATGGCAAACATGAAAATGTGGAGTGGAAAAGAAGTAAAGATCAAAGAATGAAGCAAAACAAAACAATGAAACCAAAAACCCAACAACATAACACAAAAACCTTGTTTAAGACAGAAAAAGTGAAACATCATCCCAAAGCAAGATTGCAGTTCTGCAATTTGACTCCTTTCTGTGAAAGACAACATTTATTCAAGTCATATTAACCATTTATTTGCTTCAGTATGATTCCATTATCACAGTGTACCTTGGAGGACAAAGCTTCATATTGCAAGCATGAGTCATTGGTGGTGGTCTTTTGGAATTGTCACACAGGGTTTCATTGACAGCTTGCTTTGTCTCTACATGCAGACACATTGCAATGGCTTCTTGTGTTCCTGGAAGGAAAACACTCATGAGACACTGAACACAGAAAAGATTTTTGTAATGCTTACTCTCAAATAACGCTCAGTGAAAAAGCTCCAAATACTGATTTTGATGGCAGGCTTAAAAACGACCTCTTGAGTCAAAAAGAACACTGAGATAGCTTATATAATTTAAACTTTGAAATTTATTTGTCAATTATATGCTGAAATTTGCTCCTGTATTATTGAAAAGGCTTGATTTGGCATTCTAAATCTCTGAAAACAAAACAGAAAACAGATTACATTCTCTGCACCAGCAGATGTTGCACCTGCTTGGTTTTATAATGGTCCCAAGCCATCAAATAATTAATTGCCAAAATCAGGGTTACTCCTCACCTTGACTTTCATGAGCTAGAGATCTGCAAAAAAGAAAGGAATTCAAAACATGCAAAAAGTTTGCAGAAGTTAGGAGAGTCTGACTGAATGTAATCATTCTGACAAGAGTCCTAAGAGGTATGATGGTTTTGTTGAAGGCAGCAAATCTGACCCAGACCAGAGCTTTCCTTTCTTGTGACCATTCTTGGCACCTTCTGATCTGCAGCTCTTGCTACTTGCATCTTCTAGGTAAGCAATAATAGTGATCATAAACCAATATGCACTGAAAATTTGCATTTTATGTTTTCCAAGTAAAAATGGCACCGTTCAAAGAATTCAAATCCATTTCCTTCCTATCTTTCACTTATTCCCAGTGATTTTGAAGGACACAAAGTCTCTTTCAACAGCAAGTTTTCTGTCTCTTCTCATGACCATATTCTAAGATTTCAAGGGGGCTGGCATTTTAACCAGAAACCTTCAGTAACAGCATCCTGTTACCTATGACATTACCTCAAAACATCACCACAATTGCTACACAAAAGCTACTAGGCTACTACTCCTGTACCTCTCAGTTGTACATCAGGAATGGCTTACTAACACTGTTGATCATTATTTGTTCTGGTTTCAGTGAACTCATTGGTTCATTTGACACAAAGTTTTGTCATTCTTTTCATAAATCAGCCTTTCCTCTACCTACAAAAAATTCTTAAGTAGTGGAGCATATAAGCCAGTCCAGGTCGCAGTACTTCTTTGGGGTATTTGAATCAGTTCAACTATTTCAGACGCTTTAGCAGGTACAGACCAGCAGTGATTTTTCACAGTGACATATTCCAGTTTCTTTCAGGCTCTCTGGTAGACTTCTAGATCCCCTCTGGGACTCATTTTCAGTTCAGAAAGATCCTGTTATATAAATGTTTTGACTGCATCTACAAAGTCATGAATTTTTATAGAACAGAAGACCTGACCTTAAATGTGATTGACAACCTATTCCTGTCTACTATATCAAAGTATCAATAATTACATTAACATAGGACACACACATTGAGTAAATCGTATTTCACCCTCAGGGTTGAGAATAAGCCTTTAACACATATCATAAGGTAATAATGCAGATGTGAAAATGCCCAAGCAAGATAAACCAATAAACAAACTTTTTTTTTCTAGAACTCTACTATTTTGTTACGTACAACAACAAAAGGAATCAAATGTTTTCTGTCCAACTGATCAGTATGCATTTGTTTAACAAGAGCAGCATTCCTGTCTCCTCACTTAGACATGAAATGTCCACCTGCCAAATCTCCAGAAGAGAAACAAAGATGCAGAAATTACATCCTGGCAGAACGAGCCTATGAATTACATTGTCAGACAAGGAATGAAGCAGACAACGAGCATCCTCACAATCTCTATTTTAGGTCAAAATCTACTCTGTGCTACACACCTTCAACTTTGCTGATCTCACTGCATTCCTGTGGGAAGACATACTCCGAGCTGATGTTGCTCTGTTCCAGGCTGTGATAAGTAATATCTTAATATCTCACACAAAGAAGGGGAATGAAACGAAATTCCTTTCAGACCATCTAAGTCAGCAGTAATCCCATAGGAACTTCATATCACCGTGTTATAAAAACAAAACTGGTCAGCCAAATGAACAAAAGCCATGCCATTCCAGGTGACTGCAGCTTGCCACCTGGAGTTCATTAAAGCACTTCTGCCTTGCAGCATGACCCACCTAGCTTTCACTGAGTTACCAGAAGAACATGCTGATATGCTATCTTCTATTTGACTTAACTGCAGAGCAGTAGTAGCAACTTCTCCCCACCGAGGCCTCATTTCAAGGAAGGTGGCACCTCGTTTTGATGCAGTAAGCACAAAACAGGTATTACAGAGCTGCTAAAACAGACCACAAACCTCCCTTCCTGTTCCTTAGTTTGCAGTTTAAAGACACTGTTCAATAAATAACTACAGTTAATTGACACAATATTTGCTTGAACTTAACTGTCAAAACGTCTCAAAATTAATCTGATTTCTCTTCCTCAACTGTAATTTCACGTTAGTTGGGAACTTCAGTCGTGCATGAATTTTTTATTCTATGTAAATTGGAAAATGGAAAGATCTATTATTCAGACAAGCAAAGTTTTACATGTATGACTTTCTTGGCTTATAATATAAACATAGTAGATAATTTAACTAAAATATTATGTATGCAGCAGGGAGCTTTAAGTATTTTTACAGTAATATGATGCCCTATTGTAGTAATTATCCTACTATTCAGTGAAACAGAATATTTTCTATTTTAACCCAGCATTCAAACCACATTCATTTACATTCTTTTATAAGCTTTTCTGTGCAGCGAAATACACAGTGTATGAAACTGTGTTAAGTGCTAGAATGCTAGGGAGAGAAAAAAACACTTTCTGCCTTCTTTTTATAGTAAAAAGAAAATGGGGGTTGAAAGTTGCTGTGCGTGTAAGAGGACGAACGCCTTCAAGTCTGTGTCTTGAAGAGGAAGGACATTTATTTTTATTAGACAGACTCATTTTGATGACTGCTTAGAAGTATGAAGTATCAACCAAAAAAAACTCAGAAGAAATTCCAAATCTTACATGTGCTTCAGCCTCTCTGCAAGTCTATTGCCACTGGCAATGCTAATGTATATTCCTGTAAAAGAATACAATGTATATATAATATATAATATTATATATAATATATAATATACAATATATAATAATGTATACTCCTGTAAAAGAAACAGCTTTTGTAGTCAATGAAACTAGTCAAAGGAGTAACCAGCTACCAAACTGCTGACTACTTTACAGAAAATGCTCTCAACTTTATGTGTGAGCATGAGCCTCACAACAATCATTGTTTTTTCCTAAAACTCTTACATTTGGCTTGAATCCATTGCTTTTCTAAGAATCTCAGGTTTCTTATAAATCAAATAGCAAACTTCTAGCCATTGTGGTCCAGACAAGAGCCTAAAAACACAGCTTGACTGTACCCTAAAGGTTCCAAAGCCACAAGCTTTGGAACAAGGAAAAAAATAAAAAGGAAATGCTGATGTATTTATTTTTAATCTCACTATTTTTAAGCCAATATAATGATCTTGGGGGTCTTGAATTGCAATTTTTGAAGCATTTGAAATATGAATAATAATAGTAATGATAATTACATTAAATTACCAGAATTAATCTCTTGTAAAGAGACATTTTTATGCCTCTTATGTCTACAGTAAAGGCATTTCCAGAGCAGACATCCGGGAAGTATGTGATTATTTTTTAAGTGGAGAGCATCTCTCTGAAATATTGTAGAGTAATTAAATGATTGACAGCACTAAAAAAATGTTGCAGTTTACATGAACAATTCTTATTCCCACCAACTGTACTCTTTATTCTGATAACAGCTACTGCATCTCACTAGTTAAACTTGTGCTTGTGTTAAGGACTCTGGTATCAGGGCCAAAGGAGTTCATACTGAAAAAAAAATGAGGGCAAATCCTCAGAACTCTAAGCAATTTCTACTACAAAGATCACTCCTCATTGTCTTTGTTGCCAGAGCACACTGCTCACTTATTTTCACCTTGGGATTTCTTCAGGTACTAAAGATCTTTAGCTTTCAGGATGACTACAGAGTTTCCTACAGATGTTAAAGGTGATATCTGCCTCGTGACAAATTAACATGGACAACTTTTATTAGTGTTTATGGAAAGATTGATGAAAGAAGAAATAATTATGACAGCAGTCATAACAAAATGTAGCAGTCCTCAAAGGTAGTAAGATTTATGGCATTCGATATTCCACATGACAAACCACGTAGATTTGATGCAGAAACATACACTAAACTACCAATGTCTAATGCTGTCTATGTTTTAGAAGCTGGTGAATAGGAAACTGGAAAGTAAAGATCATGTTTGAGAATGAGCTGCAGACTGATCTCTCTCTATAATTCTAATGCCTCAAAAACAATGTTACCATCTGCAATTTTACATTTGCTTTGGAGAGGGGCCAGAGGAGAACTTAAATTAAAAGTCTAGTCTGTATCAAGATCTAAAAAAGAAAAAAGAAAAAAAAAGGTGCAAGTGACAAGCACTGAAACAGAGATTCAGTCCTTGCTTGAACAGTGGCTGTAAGCCTTGCAGCTTTTTTTTAGACCCTGCAGACTTTTCCCTCATTCAGAGAGGTGCAAGCAGTAAGGAAGGGAGGGAAGTTCCAAGGACACAGAAATCCACAGGAATTTATTTTAATAACCACTGCTAGACACATAAACATTAGAGAAAAAGTACCTAATATAATTTACATTATACTGGGATATTCCAAACTTAGATAGCATTTCTTCCCGGTAACTAAAGAGTTCATCTAATTGAAGTGAGATTTGAACATAAAACTTAGCAGAAAGGGATCTGATCCTTTGAACTACGCAATGGAAACAGAGTAGACACAGTGAGATCGTTAGTCAGTACACTGCAGTAAGTTGGAAACTGAAGAGATGTCTGGTTTCCTTAAAACTACTTATCGGCAGGTAATTTTCGGTCTGTTTGAAAGTGCTTGCCAAGGCAGCACGAGGACCAGAACTGATAGAAGGAAAAAATTACTATTACCTAACTAGCATAACAGCACAGAACTTCTCAAGCTGTTCACTGATAAAGCATTCTGACAACTTTCCTCATTTCCTGGGAGCAGGACATAAGAGAAATGTCTAGGTACAGCACCAGCGATACCACAGTCGTCTTCAGAACACAAAAAACCATTTCTTTTCAAACTTCTATAATGACTTATTTCACATCAAACAAACAATATTACAGGAAAATTCTCGGTCAGGCAACCTCACGAATTCATGAGAGGACCAGAAGTCGACAGCCAAATCCACACTCAGCTCCACTGGGAACAAAATAAAGCCAGATGTGATTCTGTTAACCAGTCATTCTGAAGCTCCTTTGTGCTGGCAAATGAATCTACTGTCTTCAGGAAATTCTCCTTAAATTGCCTTTAGTCTGCACTCCAAATGCAATTTGTTATGTGAATGCTTTTGCACGGACAAACTCACATGTGAAGACACTAACAATGCAGATGTGCACGTGTAGTGACAGGCAAAGACCAGAAGTGATTTTAGCTGAACTTCTACTGATTTCAAAAATAAAAATTAAAAAATGTGTTTTTTTTTAACATCTATGAAAAGACACTGGCTAAAAAGCAGTAAAATAAATCTAAAATGGCAATGAAATAATTTTACATTACAAAAATCCGTCAAGAGCTGAAAAAACCTGCAAATGTCATAATAAGAAAAGCCCTGTTTCTGCTTTAGAGTGTGATTCCTTGTCTCTAAAAACAATTCCCTCAAAATAAGGAAATAGAGACAGTAGCTGCTGCTATCACGCCATGTTCTATACGTACATACTTGGATTATACCCTTGCTGTTTGTCACGTCTACTGAAGGCAATAGAAGAAACTGATACATTATTTTTTGTGACTGCACATGCTGCTATCCCTATGAATCAATATCATCAGTGTTAAATAAACAAGGCACTTGTCAGTCACTTACCATTCTGCTGACAGCATTCAGGGGCATCCCTCCCAGCTTCCATCTTCAAGTTTTGAACTGGTAATAATACAAAGGCAGGCTGCCTTCTATGAGCTCTAGACTAGGCTCTCTGCTTCCAATTGTAGTTGCTCTCCCCTTTCCTACATTTTTTATTTCTGCTATGGGTACAACTGTCTTCACTTCCCACTGATGTCATCGTTCCTGTCATGTATAGGTGTGCTCATAATTCCACTGCCTCCACTTTACACTTCATAACTCACTTCTCTGTTCAGTTCCGAAGTACAGTATGTAGTAGCAACACCAGCAGTCTTGTCTAGTTACATGTACTTTGGACGACAGGGAGATTCGATTACATCCAAAAAGGAATGTGCTTAACTACTTGCAGACAGACGTATGGCATGAAGTTCCTATAGAGTTATATGGTGTACCAAGACCTAAACAAACTCCTCTTCAATCTCCAGACCAGTCAGATGGAAAGCAATGCATAATATTATAATTTTATCTATGTGACAGTATATAGAAACTATAATTTTGTATCCCTACTGTACTGAAGAAAATTGCAGCATTTTGGAAGATAACAATATGGAAATTTTACCTACAAAATGATAAGCTTTCAGTTCACAGGAAAAGAAAGTTCATTTTTTTTGCCCATCACTGCATTAAACACACTGGTACAACCAACTGCCTGGCAGCCAAGATCCTTGCAGCAGTAAGACTGTAGGAAGCTGCTGTAGCAAAAGCTTCTTGTGCCTTACGTAACCAAATAAAGCCTGATGCTTGAACACATTAAGAACACTCTATTAATAACCAAGGGGGGGAAAAAAAAAAAGCTGAAGCTGCATGTTTTCCTAAATATCAGCATTACTAATTCAGGTTAACGCTAATGGAAAATGTGGCAATTTCAAATACCAAGTTCTTATAAGTCAGGATTAAAAAGAAAGGGGGAAAAAAGATAATAAAAGTACCTCCAAGACAGGTGGCTGAACAAGGAGTAAAACCAATGTACTCCCAGTCGTAAACCACACTGCCATCTTCAGCACGTGAAAATTCCGGTGTGTAGGGGACAGGATCACTGTCACAGGGTGCCTCGTGACATACTTGTTCTGTGAGGGGCTTCACATCTTCACATTCCTCCTCAGGCAGTTCCACCTCAGTCTGCGTAAATGAGAGAAGAATTCGGCACTTCACATCCCGCACCTGTATGCCACTGCCACATGTGGCACTGCATGGAGACCACGGCTCAGGAATAAACCTGCAAATGAGCACAGCACAAATGAAATGTTTGCATTTAACTCTAGAATGTGTCCGCATATGCACAAGTAAAACACAGCTAAAAAACATACATGCAGATATAACATAATACATAACACTATTTCGTGTTTCAAATGACTGCATAATTAAATATGGTTTTTTTAAGTCTTTCACTTTTCTCCTATCCCAGATCAGATTGTTCTCTATCGGAAGAGTATTGACAAATCGATTAACGGTTTTGTCTTTCAGTGCTAAAAACAGCAAACGTCCTAGAACTGCAGAATCAAAACAGAATCATAGAATGTCCTGGGTTGAAACGGACCTCAAAGATCACCTAGTTTCAAGTTCCCTGTCATGGGCAGGGTCACAAACCATTAGGCCAGGCTGCCCAGAGCCACATGCAGCCTGGCCTTGAATGCCTCCAGGGATGGGGCATCCACAACCTCTCTGGGCAACTGTGCACGCCAGTGCAACCTAAAGGCCTGCTGAGTTCAACAGCAGAGCTGGCAGGAATCACGTCCAGATGCTTTTGATAACAAATTTTAAGTGAATAACTACGGGAAAAGGTGAAAAGAAAGGCTTGCTTTTACTCCAGCAGATAAAATCCAAGTGGCTCTGAAACAGCAGATCTCACAGTCTTCCCAAAGACAAAGACAGCCACACAAACTAATTAGGGTAGCCACGGAAGTGAAATACTTTAGCATGTGCCTAACTCTAAGCATATCAGACAGTCTTCTCAAATCAATAGGACTATGATATACTCAGTGTTAAACTTGTGCTTAAGGACCTCACTGGATCAAGGACTTCGTGCACAGGCTTACAAAACTGTATGCATTAAGGTGCTCCAGAAATAACCTATGGTGTGTGATTCTGAAATTCTGTAGAGTGGAGAGACAATTTTGAGCCACAGCATCCATACTTAGAAAGAAACTCATAAAAATTGAAGCATTTTTTCTTTGACTTATAGCAAACCTATATCATAATGGAGGTTTTCCCATTGAATATCAGTGCCTGGGATTTTACAGAGAAGTTTAAGATTAAAAGAAAACACATTCAAATACGTTTTATTCTACTTCAGCATTTTTCTAATGTAGCCATGTGACTTTTTAGCTCCTAAACTTCTGCAACACAGGTACCTCAGACACAAGCCAACAGAGATACGAAACCCAAAACGCATACATGTATATCTGTATACACAGAGACACGCATTAAAGAAGGAAGTGACGAGTGTGTGAGAACCCTGGAGGTTAGTGTTGTATCTGAATTTTGAGTTTAGAATTCTTTTTCATTTTCTCATATTTATTTTTCAACACATTCTCAATCAAAGTCTGTGACAGGAATCATTAAAGCAAAAATCATCAATGCAATGTAGTAATCAGTAGTACAAGTATTTCTCTTCCACAAGCTACTTTCGCATATCCACCACTTTTGGGTTCTAAAACAGAACTGTACTTATTCTCTTATTCATTATCCATGAAAATATGACACAGAAGCAGAGAAAGACAGCTGTAATAAAAGGATGGACTGAAAGCTGGGACTTCATATTGCACTTCAAGTTTGGACAACAAGAGAATAACTAAAATTAAATGTGAAGGAATTGTACCAAGGAAATCGTAAGACTCCTGTAAGACAGAGAAGAACTATGAGATACCACATTGAATTATGCATGAATTACAAAAAAAAAGAAAGATAAACAAATCCAAACCAGAGAGATATCTCATCATCTATTTGGGAAGAAGCGACAACCTATTGTTGGAGTTTCTTCTTCGATTGTAAACCCTGACACAGAAGTCTTACTCGGGCTAGAAAAGACAGGATCAGTTAGGGCAGTTAGAGCTCCTGGGCATGGGTGGAAAGATGCAAACAGGTTGCCACTGGCAACGAGATTCTGAAATCACAACAGGATTCTGGCCGTGGCAACAAGCCCACCAAGAGTAACATACAACTCTTCTCAGTGCTCCTGCTGTGGCAGGGCTCTAAAAGTGAAAAGAACTGTCCAAAATCTGGCTTTGCTTGGAGTGGCAGGTAGCCTACGGCACAAGGTAGAACAGGTGACTCAGCACAGAGATTTTAAGCCTTACATTTGGCAATGTCTGGCGCGAGGGCAGAAGACTTATCTGACCAACAGGCTCAGTCGAGTCGAGCACCAAGTTCAGATGCCAAACAGCAGAAAATTAAAAAAAGCTGCAAGACAGACAGGCTGGACACAGGCAAAAAGGAGGGCTTCTACCATGAACCTCCGCTGCAAAAGCTTGCAGAGTACAAGAAACCATCAGGAAAACGTAAGTGTAAAACAAAACATTTGGAAGAGCAGGGGACAAGAAAGAGGCCATGCGTAACAGAGGATGAATCCTTTGACACTGAACATACCGAAGATACGGTCGCTGTACCAAAGAAAGTGATGAAACAAGCAGAGTCCACTCAGCATCATGGCTCCTTGCCTGCCAAACCCCGCAAGCAGAAGCAGCGCAAGCAGCTGCAGCAGTCCACCTTGCTGCCAAACCCCCAGCAAGAAACACTGCAGGTGCCCAGGCCCCGCCAGCCCATGCCACGTGAGGCCCGCTCCATCAGTGTTAACGAGAACGCAGGTGAGAGCCTGCTGCAGCGGGCGGCTTACCTGGGCTACCAGAAAGTCGTTCTGTATTGCCTGAAAAACAATGTCTGTGACATTCACCACCACGATGACTCGGGTTACTGTGCCCTGCACGAGGCCTGTTTCAGTGGCTGGCTGAGTATCGCCAGACTTCTCCTCAAGAACGGGGCTCATGTGAACTGCTATGCGCAGGGTGGCATCGGACCAATCCACGACGCAGTATTAAATGATTACTTAGACATAGTCCGCCTCTTACTGTCCTATGGTGCCAACCCACTGCTCCCATACTCAGGGATGACCATTTTTCAGATGACCCGCAGCAATTCGATGGCGACCTTCCTTGCTGAGAATTTAACTGACTTGTATGGTTGAAGTGCCCATGACCCTGAATTGTACTGGGATTTCTACAGCAGCTTTGTGTGCGATCCAATATATGAATCTCAATTTGATGTCCTGGAAAATCCCCCTGGTCCAGATGAAGTTGGTAGCGCTTACAACTGAACTCCAGACTTCGTTGGGCTCCTTCCCTCACTGCACAACAGCTGTTTAATGCTTTCAAATATTAATATATTAGTGTTTTAATGTTGTGGGTTTTTTAATAATTTTGTTCTCTACAAAGTTACTTAAAACGCAATTATTTCTGTAAAGAAAAGACACTATCATATATGAAAATACATTTCCTTTAGATAAGAAATCTGCATTCCAGTTGGACGGATTTTTCTTTTCCAGTCAGTTTTTACAAAACTGTTATACGTTTCTTTAAATACACACAGGCTCTCGTGTAAGTTTGTTACCACTTGGAATTATTTTCTTTTTTTATAGAACACATCCACACATGGACTTAATTTTATACAGCACAGATTAAAGCACAGATTACACAGAACACACTTCCGTACTTTTTGTAGGTGATGCAAACAAAGTCATGTGGCTTCTTTGGGAGATAGGATTCGGTAAGGCACTTGATAATATTATTATCACTTTTCTCAATAAAATAAAATACTTTCACAAAAAAAGGTGCTTGGATTAGATGATCTCAATGGTCTTTTCCTACCTTAATAATTCTTTGATTAGTAAGGATTATATAATCAGCAGGAAGCAACAGGAGAAACCTCTCAAATGTAGGAGACGATGCCTATAGAAAATGTGATGGAGAGGCTCCTGGGATGAGATTAGGATAAAAAATGACCAGTGATGAACATCGAGGACTCCGGGATAAGCAAAGAGGAAAAAAATCTAAGAAGTGGCAAAGCTGCAGAGCTTTGCACTGGGATCACAGGTCTGCATGCACATTGTGTGGCCCAGTGGAATAGATCAGCCACGTCTAGATAGGCATAAAAAACTGTCATCTTTGCATGGAGAAGGTAAGAGAGAACCCATTAAAATGATCCCAGCTCAGCTCTACTATATTCTAAAGACACTCTGAACTGGCATGCTGCGCCCCTGCCAGTTCTCCTTGCTTATTCTGCCACACTGCTCTTGAAGGATTGTAAAAGCAGACAGACTACACAAGTACATGGCTGCCACAGCTGATTCTGTAACACTAGAGATTATTTTCTTTATAACCTCATGCTGAACCCTTTTGAGAGGCAGCCTGCTATACTTCTAATCTGACATTAGACATTCAATCTGACCATGTGGACATTCAACTGGCACATTTGATTGCATCCCTCCATTTCACAATCACATGTGATTTTACATCTTTGCCACTAATCTGCTTGAATTTAGGGCCACCAGTCTGGGGAGCGAAATAACCCCTCACAGTAGGTTGACCCCTGACTTGGGAGGCTAGAGCAGTGAAAGGATTCAAGTACAGCCACCATAACTATGCAAACACCTGTTTGGCAAGAGGTTTCTCCTGTGTGTTGCTGCAGGTGTAAAGATTTTATTACTCATGATCACACCTGCTCATGCATGTGTGCCAGAAATCAGAAACCCTTAAATGGAGGAAGAAAAACAGGAGGTTATGGGGCATACTCAACTTTCAGAGAGAGCAATGTAAATCCAAAGTCATTTCAATAAGCTCACCTAAATCATTTTAAACTACAACTGCTACAAATGAGTGCTGAATCTGGCTAAATACAACAGAGTGCTTTTCAAAAACTCAGAAAATACAGAAAGTTGTATGTTAAATATTGAATATACAAGTCAAATACAAGCAGGCCTGTACACAAGGGACACAAGGAATTCTGTGCATGCCCTGACACACACAGGACAGGAACAAAACCTAATTGGATTTAGTTTAGGCTTCCACACCCAGGCCATAAGTGTTGTCAGGCTTATCCCCATCAGCTTTGAAGGAGACTCAAAAAATCCCCCAAAAATCCAGGTGGTCTTTTGCACACACATGTGTATGTAAGATGTTGCAACTCATCCCCACAGATTTAGCTAAGCTCAGAGACCAGCAGCTTTTTCTCACTTTCTTTATGCACTGGTCTCTCTCCACCAAGAAAATTCTGGCAGCCCAGAAAGTACTTCTTAGTTTCTGATAAAACCATTAACATTCTACAGGTAGCAGCACACTGAGATAAAACTGAAAATTACTATATATCAAATGGAATGCTTCTATGTGCATTAATTAATCTTAATTTGTTTAAATTAATATCACTTTATGTCGCTTGAACGATATACGGACACTATTAGTAGAGTAGCTAAGCTCTATGTCATCCAAAACAGGAGCTCCAGAAGCAAAGCTGTCGAGAAGAAAATGAGGAACAGCTCATAATACAACTCATCTCCAAGGAGGGCCAAATGTCAAAGCAAACTGCAGAGCCAACAGTCATTCCAGATCATCTGCAAAACATGCTGGAAATATTTCTTCACTCTATAAGACAATGTACTTACGTTGGCTCTTCTGAGACTGCTCTGGTCTCCTCCATTTCGTGTGCCTGTTTAAACCATGGGGATTTTGCTTCCACAGGACTTTTTTCTAGTCGAGAAAAAATAAACAACACTAGGGAATTCCTCCAAAAAGTGAGATGACAAGTAGATGTTAGCATTATATACCTTAGCACTTCATACTGTACACTGTCTATTGATCTCCTTACTCAATTTTTAGAATATAGTGGAAAATAAAACATCATTTATTAGGATATTTCCATCCTGATACCATTTTTTACTGAGAGGTTGCCAATAATCCGATTTTAATTCCTATGTAGCCTTTGATTTCTTCTCCACATCTTCCCCAAGCACGGGCATTTCCTATTAGATTGTAGCTTATCTGTGTATCATCACCATAATGTAACTTTACAGCTGAACCAATCAGAAATTTACAAGCCCGACTAAAGCAAAAATACGTTGTTCTCCACATGGACTGCCCTCATTAAAAGATTTCCATTAGATAAATTATTTTTGCTAATCAAATTAGCTAGCTTTCCCAAATACAGAATTCAATATAATAATTAGAAAACAAAACAAAACAAAACAAAACAATAAATTCTAGCCTTTTTTTTTTTAATCTGCCTAGGTATCCCAAACTTCTGTGATGTCTTTTCTTGGGGCAACATTAGACACTTGAGGACCACCTCCAAACTAAAATCCCAGAAAGCTCTTTAATTTTCAGTGCTGGTTTCCACCTCATGGTTTAACCCTGAATTCTTCATGCTTGAAGAATAGCCTAGAGTCTGACAACATCCCAAAGAGAAACATTAAGCTGTCTGCAGATAATTTGCACTCTTTGAGTAAATCTTTACAGTGAGTGTCTGAAACATAGTCTTAAAGCTGAAATAAAAGCTGAAAGGAACAAAAGTAGAACCAACCAAAATTTTCTGGGCACAGAGGGACAGAAATGAGTAAAGGACAAAATATATTACTTCCTCCCAATCTTCCCATCTTTGTTTTTCCTTTCACCTTCACGTCTACTTTTCTACATCATATCAACTCTTTCAGAGAATATTTGTCAATTCACATAATTGTGACAAACGTAGTAAATATACAAAAAATGTTTATAACTTAATGAACTGAAGAGGTCCACATAGAAGACTGATAATTTTAATGAGATGCAAAAGAGCAACATCCCAGCTGATACATGCGAGCATCATTTGTATTTCAAGTGTTACTGAACAACTCTTCCTTACCATCTTGAACTCATTAACTCTGGTTTTCCCAGTCTGACCAAGTTGTATAGGTACAGTTACATGTTCACCTTACAACTGCCTGGCCACATTATCAGCAAAAATCAGCAGGACACTTCTAGCACCAATAATTAAAATATCTGTTTCTGCCAAGACTAAAATAAGCCCCAGTAAATTCCAGCTTCTGGCATTTCTGAGAGGTTACTAGGGGCTTTTAATTCTCTGAACAAAAATGTATAACAATAACAGACTCCAATGAAGTTCCATTTACCTCTTGGCTTGTAACAAGGTATTGGCACGATGCACTCTTCTTTTATGTGCAGTTTAAGTTGTGGATTACAGCCACCAACATGCTGCCCACGGTGGTCAATGCACAGCACTACACGGTAACGTAAACCTCGTCCACATGTCACTGTGCACTGCAGGAGATAAAGCAACCATCTCACTCTCTCTTTTATTTTATTTATAAATACTGATGAAAAGCAAGTTTGAAATACTGATTATATGTTTACTTAAGTCTTTCCAGAATTAATCAGATATCAGAGATGTGACTATGACCTTGCATTTTTGGGTGAATAAAGAGAAGGCTGATGCTTGAAGAAATGCTAATTTTTGGAAAGAAAGTGGCTTATTGGGGTTCTCTAAAGCTTATCTGATTGGCAAACATCTAAAACAGAGGGGTTTGTGTACTGAAGATATGCTCTCTCAGAGTGGTCATTTTCAGTTTAAGCTGGGTCAGACGTGCTGTGAGAACTGTTTCTCCACTACAAGTCAGTGATGTCATTTAGATGAACTAAGTAGTTACAGAAGTGTTGAGCTATCTGACTATCAGATAACTACAGCCAAGATGAGTTGGCTCTATGTTCTTGTTACTATAATGAAAGGTAAGAATGCTGGAAAATCACCCTGGCAATATATCAGCCACTAGACAGCCATGCCTTTAGCTTTTACATGGTGTGAAAGATCACACTTATCAAGAACCGAGAAACAAACAACCTGATTGCAAAGGAGTCTGACCTCTTACTCTAATTTCTCGTCTTTGTAAAGCAGGAATTAAAGAAGCATAAGTAATTCAATATGTATTTTTATCTACACAGACGCCTTAACTTTTATTATTATTATCAGGCCAGGTTAATTAGAACAAACTTATCCCATGAAACGCTATGAATTTTGCCTGTATTTTTTTCCTGTAAATCTGTACTCGTACATGATAACACAAGATTAGATGCTTTTTCTTTTTTTTTTCTTTAAGAAAAGGATAATAGTCTGAAACACTTTCAACTTACCTGAGACCATTCCATTGCAACCCACTTAGGACAATCAAACAGATTGCAGGTTTGAATGACTTTGGGTTTAGGGGCATACATGCATTTCCATTCTTCCACTTGCAGAATCTCTCCATGTATGGTTTCCTCTACACACACAAAACTTCTCCTCTGAATGCCACCTCCACAGGAAACTGAACATGCAGTCCAAGGGTTATGTTCCCACCTGGAAAAAAAGACTAGTAGATTAAAAACAAGACTATTTTTTATTCTACTAACCTCTATTAAAAGTGCAAAAAAACTGAATCTAACCTCAATGTAATTATATTACATTATTTTTTGTTTCTTAATTCTTACCACACATTTAATACAAAATTGAATTATAGAGTTGTATTACATTATTCCAGGCTTAAATTCATGCATAAAATGAAAACACAAATAGGACAAATTTAAGTAAGCTTCACATAATTGAAAATCTAATTATCATATTTAAGTTCCTAAATATACTGAGTTTGATTACTGGAATCGTTTTCATTCGTTCTTCTGCATCACCTAAATACAATATTTTTCACGGTTCATTTTTCTTACATTTGTCAGAGAACATGAAGCATATGTACTTGAGATTATATGAAGTACAGATACAGAACAGACTGGTGACTGAGGATGTTGTTGCTGCTCACTACTGCCCACACTGGTGCAGACTGCTCCTAAAAATTTGTTCAGGAAAGCATTTTGGGGGAACTCCAATACTTGTTTTGGGAAAAATCAGCTATTTCAGCACAAAATGTCCTCATCCTTAAGGACCCTGAACATATTATGTTGTGACGGATACCATTTGGCTGGTTACTACTGCAGTTCTGCAAGAGTTTTCCCACCTACATTTAAAATGCCATTGAATGAGTTTGTATTCAGTCTTTTCAACTTAAGGCTACTTAACCACTGCGGCCACTCCAAGTAACCTACCTGATTTCTTCTGAAGCAAGGAGATACAGAGATTAAGGAAAACTCACAAAGCCCTGCCAACTAGCAGAGCTATGGTTTAGCAGCTTCCAGCAGAGGGATGACATACAAACTGGTGGGAAAGAATGTCTTTAAAATGAAAATTTACCCATGGTCTTAGATGTGAAGATGGAAACTGCTGTACCATCTGAAGTGAGAATTACATGGAGGTGTTTAGGTTACAAGCTTTGTTTCATTTATTTTTCAGTCTTAGCATAAATGCATATTTAAGCAATTATTTTGCAACAAAAACAAATCTCAGTGCCCCATTCTTGCCACGCTTACAGATTACAAGCCTCTGTCATAGCATTTATCTATAGCATACACTCAGCCCTATGTATTTTTCTCACTCTTTGCCTCCTGTTTTCGTCCCACCATCCACTCAAATTAAAGCCAAACTCTGGAAAATGGTTGAGTTTTGGACCAAATCTTATAATTCATCAGTGTCTTGCTAAAAATTATTCATCTGACTACTGCAGGGGTTCACAGAGGATTGTTTATAAAAAGCACATCCATTATGAATAATGGACACAGTAACTACAATACCCCACCAAAATCAGTTGATCAGGAGTAACACAGCCATCTCAAAGAGGAAGTCATAGTCTTGGAGCAGATGGAACAAAGTACTATAATCCTAGTTAAATTTAAATAATCATTACACATTTTCTGTGATACAACAGGTAAATCAACGATACTTTCTGTTTTAAGCATTCCTATGAAAACATTAATCATGTCTAAGGTCAATAGGAAAATGAGCATAGTACAGAGAGCAAGCCACGTAACGTTAACCAGACTATACACTCAAACACATTCAGAATAAGGCTGTATGCATAGATATCATATCACTAGTGTAAAATACACTTTTCTTTAAATGAATGTCCAGTGTTAAATCATTTTCTTATAAAAAAAAAAGAAAAAGAAAAAGAAAAAGAAAAGACAGGAAAAAAAAGGGGAAAAGAAAAAGCCAGGAACTAAAGAGCAATTAACTGTTCGATGAATTAGCAGCTCATGGATTTATATATATAAGGCTCACTGTGCTATGTGTAATACTAGCCTCATAAGTGTTTATAGCATAAAGTTTTATAGTTGTTTTTCTTTATCTCATCAGTTTCAAACACACTCCAGATCCCACACTCCCAAAAGCATTTTCAAGATGGAGTGAGGTCCATGGCTACTGGGGAAAAGGGGGTCTAGGACAGGCAGTCAAGGAGATACTTTCCAGAACCCACAGCTGTCAAGGGATTCTCAACAGTCCAACAAGTCTGAAATAAATGGAGGCATTCCAAAAGCTTTAAAACAAAATTTTCATCCTGGGAAATTTTTCTATTTATTTCAAAAGAATTCTCCATCTGTAAAAATATTTCAGTGGGGCATTTACAACTCGAGCCACAGGAGAACTCTTTCAAGATCTTGTGGTGTGCACCATGATTTTCCCACAACTTCCTTGTGTGAATGGGCAAGTAGTGGTAAATGCCACAGGACTGCAGATGGCCCTTGAGTTATGTAGGAGGTGTGATGTACGATTGCTGGTCAAGGTGAGGTAGTCTGTACAGCTTTACTCAAGCATATCTACAACACTTGTTTTCTGCCTGCTTTGCAAGGACAGTTTTGGGTTAGTGTGTGAACAGATAAGAAAAAAGCAAGCAGAAAAAAGAGGCAGAAAAAGCCCTGTAGAACTGACACAAGGCAATTGCTTTACAGGCAACAACACAGAGAAGGAACACCTTGATACATTGAAGCAAGACTTACATCCACACTGGACCAGATTCACCTCATTGATGCAAGTATTTCAGAAATTTCAGGAAGAAGTGGTGCCTTTACACCTCTGATGTGTTTACTCATGTATCTTCCCAGTGGAAGGAGCACAGTGAATAAGTCTGTCCAATTTCTCCTCTTTCCATCCTAATGGAATGAACTCTGAGCCCAGCTTGGCCACTTGCTTCCATCTTACAGTTCTTACTCCTGAGCACTGCACAGAAACACCATGACATCTTCTGATGGTACACATAGAGGTGTTGAAATGAGGTGGGTCTTTATAGTTCTCAATATTTGAAATAAGAGAACCTGCCCACAGCTTTATCACAGACATAATCCATCTCACCAGAGTGTCATGCAAATATGCTGAGCACAGTACAGCACAGAAAGGGGATTAAATTTCTCTTTCAGCTTGTCTCCAGCTGAGTGGTTCAGAAGATGAAATACTCGTGAAAATAAATTGTGCTGACTTTCAGAGGAGATCTGAACAAAAAGGAACTGACAGAAGAATTGGCAGAAGAAATGGAAGGAGAGAGAGACAGAACAATTACAGAACTTCACGGGATAAAGATGTAACTGAAAAGATCCCAACCAGTGTATGAAAGCCAGAATACATCACAGGAGAGCTGATCCACAGCAAGCGTAAATTGTTACGGAAATAAACTTTGCCCGTTTATACCAGCTGTAATCAGTAGCTCCACTGAGCCATGCAAATCTATGATTTCATTCTCATTACTTCACATCTTTAGTCATTTAGAAAAATATACATTATTCATTTTGCTGTATTCTAAAGCAGTGCTTCAGTTAGGATAAATACACATCTAAGTCCACTGACTATAATTCTTTACATTAACACTAAGTCTGGCTCAATGCTTTTTAGTACAAACATCTTTATAAAACATTTAAACATTTCAGAGATACCTTACAGTTTTGTGACTGATGGGAGATATAAAAAAAAGAAGAAAAACAATGAACAAATAAAAGGCATTTATCTGTACTCTTGCCCTAATTTTAGTCAGTAGACATTTAGACAACAGAGTATCTTTAAACTGTCATGTCAACCTTGATGTCATTAGAGTGTAAGTCTAAATAGTAAATAAGTGAAGGGGAACCGAAGAGTCCTGTAACACAGGAAGACCAGTTGTATTTGCGGATACATTCACTGCATTCATCTTCAGACTAAAAATCTTTCAATAAAAGAATCCATACAGAATTTTAAAGGAGATGCCCTTCTTGGCAGCACAGCAAGAGAAGGATTAGGGGAACAACTCTTTGCTGAAGTCTTTCAAGTTGATATTTTCAAGAGCATATTAACCTCTTACTGCTAGGCTAATTACCCAAAGTGCAAGATTCAAAATCAAAATACAGGATTTTGTTACGAACTTGCTACTTACAGCAAAAAGCATCATAAGACAACATTCAATGATGTAAGTACTCAAATAATGAACTTACAGTCAAAACTGGGATAACACTGAAACATACGCTGTTCTGATTGTACATACCGAGGAAGTGGCTGGAAGTGATCATATGGCATGATTTCTTTAAATCCATCACTGTCAACAAAATAAATATTGCAGCATTATTTCTTATATCCAAGGCTCAATAGCAACTACATACATACTTACACACAATCATGTTTCAAGTAATTAATTCCCAGTGTGAAACGAGGGAATCTTACATTCACAGCATGTTACCTACCTCTGTAGCCAACAATGACTCATACAACCTTAAACTTTCTGGAGAGAGAGAGACATCTATTCACCATACAGTTTCTCCACATAATTCCACAAAAAAAAAAAAGAAAAAAAAAAGAAAAAGAAAAAAAAAAAAGAATGAAAGAAGGAATGCTTGAGCAGAGAACTGTGCTACTTTACTAACAAGAAATACATATTTATATTGTAATGAAGACCTCTGAGGAACATGTGTGGCAGTGAAATAAATGCAGCTCAGAATTAATTCTAGATAGGTTTGAATGGTGCTTAGGATCCTTCTACAGCAGTTTGCTTGAATTGCCAGCATAAAGCCTTACTTCCAATACTAAGAAATATGGCATTCTATCTAGCAGTAGTCCTCTTTTTCTGTCTGTATACAATAAATTTGAAAGGAAAAAGAATTACACCCTTTCTTATTTTCCCAATCCAACTTTGCAATATTTGGCACCTGTTGCCATTAAGCTTTACTGAAGTCTTACCACTCCATAGAGTGATCAGCTATCCAGGAAAAAGTCTTGAAATCCTGCACATCTATAACTGTTAGAGGTCACTATCAACGATTATGTTCAGCAGGAATGAAAGGAAACGGACAGTTTAGCTATAGGAAATGAAATCCATTGAGTGTGTTTCCTTTTCTTCTTCCATATAATTCTAGTTCGTCCAGCTGGCATATTACTGTGAGGTTCTGGGACTTGATACTGAGATGTTATTTTAAGATTCTTTTAGCACAGCCAGGAAACCTCATCAGACAATCCAAAAGTTAGTTTGAAATACTGTAGTGCAATTCAATACAAGTTATGTATACCGCAGCCTTTATAATTTGGCAATAATATTCCGCTCTGTTTGTACCACGATTAATAATTTTTTTCTATTCTTAATGTAAAAGTAATACTAACAACAACAGCAGAAAAATGTGTGCACACACACACACACACAAAAGAACAAAGTCCCAAACTTCAATTATTGTCAACTCTGCAGTACAAAAAAAAAAGAGACTTTCTGGTAGATAAATGAATAAACCAGGATAAACTATAAGCAAAACTTGATTTCATTACAAACTGCCTGTTTGTAATGAAAAGTTCTGAATGGCAGGGCTGATAAAATCAAAAACTGGTATACAATCTTTCCTCATAAATCATCATAAAAACCTCACACCAGTGCCATCACACTTAGTAAAATAAATAAGATAAAATTAGCCTTTGAAGAAAGGGCTAACAGGAACTCGTAATGTTGGTATAATGCAAAATCACGTAGTGCACAACACTTAAGAAATACTACAAACCCACTGACAATGGTGCCTGATGCCAACCTTCAATGCATGCAGTAATCAACCAAGACTGAGTAGCCTTAAAGATTAAAAAAACCCAAATTAATGAAATAAGACAACTTGTTCCTTAGTTAATGACAACAGCATGTACTTTAAGTTATTTCTCATACATACCTAGAGGGACAAGGATCCATGTTGCATTCTTTTAGCTTGGGCTTTGGTTTCTTATTTTCTGGGTGGTAATGACAATAATGATCAGGAACAACCCGCTTCAGACGAATATCCACACATTCAGCAGAATTAAGCTGATAACCTAATGCAGAAGCAAAGTTAAATTGTAATAATGGAGATAAATTAAAGCAGATTTTTCTTTCTCCCTTTACCACTCTCCCCCCCAAATCGCTCCAAACACTGTGGTTCCATAGGGTTAATTTCCAGTATTATTTTTCCTTGGTTTGCTTTTAAAAAAGGAAACGTTGCACAGGAGCATACAGGGCTAGATTTTCATTGAAGGTAATTCAGTGCAACAGTTATGTTAACTTATCCTAATTCTACATGAGACTCTTACACATTACTCTAATAATACTCCAAGGATATAAGTAAAAGCACACATAAATGTGTCACATGTGACATAATGGAACAGCTCACCTGTCACAAGCCAACCCTACAAAGTCATATGGTTCTATTACACATTCCATGATTTATAACAGCCCTCCCCCAAGGAAGAGTTAAAGTGTATGTTAGTGAGAGCTTTATTACATGGTCATGCATGCTGAAAAAAAAAAAAAAAACAAAAAAACAAAAAAGAGAAAAACAACAACCTTAAATCAGAAAGCCAGAGAAATTGAAGATGAGATTCAAAAACTATGCTCAGTTAAACTGAAGAAAACCAAGAAATAGTTTCAAGAACATTCCTAGTTGAAGAGCCAACAAAAGAAAACTTGAAGTAACTACTCGGTGAAAAAAAAATAAATATGTGGAAAGACTGGTTAACAGAAGGAATCTGAGTTTCATAAACCATTGGGTTTCTTTTTTGGCTAAGAAAAAAAAGGCTCATTCAGAGAAACTGACTTGGACTTAACGTGAGGAGAGAAGGAGGATGTTCTGGTATGTGCAAAGAAAAAAAAGTTTGAAACCACAAGAATGAAAATCCAAATGGAGTCAATAAACTAACAGCTCAAGAGCCAGTGTCTACTGAAATTGCTATAGTATCATATATCAATGGCTTCACTTCTGTGTCTCTTGGCTGATTCAAAGTGTCATCATGCATGAGGGTGATAACCATAAAGAAGAACTAAGCAGTTCCAGTGCTCAAAGCATGCTCCTGTTCTCATAAGCACTGAAAGGACCCAGAAGATATGCCACTTGCAAACAAAATAAATTAAATTTTTAAATGTTCTTGTTCATTCGAGCTTGCCTGTGCTTTCTGATATGTCCCTGCAACATACTCTCCCCACACATGAAGATTACAGAATTAAACATATTTTAATTCAAGTGAGGAATGGCGGCATGCTGATTCCAGATTACAGGTTTAAGTCAGGCAGCTGCAATACAACTCCCCTGCGTGCCTCAGTAATATGCCATCCCTAAGACTCCTAGTTCTGTGGGTAGTATTAGCTCAGTTTTGTGCTTCTTCACTCACGAGCCTCTCTTCTCTCAGGACTGCTGTCAACAATGTCAATCTCTGTTAACAAAGATACCAGATTCAGATCATGGATATGCAGCTACAAATGCAGCTACCGAAAATACTGACTAATTTCGAAGAGAGAACAGCATGGAGCTGCATCAGGGGAGGGGCGGGTCGGTGTGAGGATCAGGTCTCCTGGCCGTGGCACCATGCTGCTGGAGGTCAGGAAGCATTTGGACAATGCTGTAAGTCACAGTGGTGTCCAACCTTTTTGCTTTCCAGGGCTACACTGAGAAAAGCAAATTGTTTTGGCCACGCCAGGCTACACGGAGGAGCTGCTGCCATGATGGCGTGGGGCAGAGGGCAGGGATTATCACCAACTTCCGCAGTCTGTGTGCAGCCTGCAGGGCCGCAGGTGTCTGTAGCATAGGGTTTGAGTTTTGAGCAGCTCTCCGTGAAGCCAGGTGCTAGGCTCTGCAGTCCTCATGGGTCCTTTCCAACTCAAGATAGTCTACAATTCTGTGCTCAGAGAACAGCTATTGCTGCTAACAATTCACAAAACAAGGTATCTTAAAAGATGCAGAAGTTTCCTATGGGGCTGCATGTCATCTTCTAAACATGGTGCAAGTATCAAAATGGATGGTCTGGCAAAAGCTCCCCAGAGTCTCTGCTTTAAACATCCTTAACACTTTTAACTCATGTCCCAAGTAACTATTTAGACTATATCCGTACTGGGTAAGGAAATCACAAAATCACTATGCCAGTATTGCTGCAGGATCTCCTAGTTTGTTCTTCAGGTGATCTGGGTAATGTTGGCTCAAGGGAAATAAGTGTCTATGATGTCAGCAATTCCCCCCGTGACAAGGCAATGCTCTTTGAAGAACCAGATTTGACAAATAGTGGGCTTGCTTGGCTGAGCAGCAGTCAAGCTGCAGTTCATCCATTGTATAAATAGTAGTAATTAAAACAGGAGTAGAAACTACAGTGCATTATCTTCTAACTAATATCAAGACCACATTTCCAGAGCCACAGGTGTTGATAGTAATTGTTTCTTAAATTCTGTTTATTCTGCTTTCTCCGTAGTTAGTTTCGAAATTAAGTGTTCTAATACTGCCCCTCATGTCCACCACTGCTTCAGAAACACCTCCTTCTCTTAATCTTCTGATTATTTTTTTATTGTATTTATTTGTTTACTTTCCTAAAATACCATTTAGGAATTGTTATTTTCCACTCTAAATGTCATGTCTTTATATCTGAAGATTTGACAATCAATCCAATTATGAGAACATGACTTCCATTAATACATGATAAAAAGTTATATTAACTGAGGAAAAGAACAACTTCCTTTCTACTCTGTCATCAATGTTTTTGAAGAACCACCACCACCAAAGTGCAAAGAAACACAAACATTTAATCAAGAAACATGTAGACGAAAGCTGTAAATCAGCAACTTTCTATCTTCACAAGTAAACACACCTTAAAAATTGCCATTACTTACCTCCTCCACATGTCGCTGTGCAGGGGAAGAACTCTGTTTGTCTCCATTGATGACTGATAGGTTGATAGAAAAAGAATTGAACCACACTGTCTTTCGATCCAGAGTACCTGGTCTAGAGAAAGTTCCATTAAAAGACATGTGTATAATGTACTCAATTGTTTATGACATTTCAAAATAGAATTCATAGGTAGAAACTGTGCAGACAGTATTATGACAACAGCCATAAAACTTCAAGAATATCCAATAAATCTAAATGTCCAGTAGTCAAGAGTTTATATGTCACTTTGTTTATCAAAGTATTTAAGGTAATAATATTACTATTTGATTATCAATACTTTATTGACAAAGTTCCCAGTTGTATTTTTTTGTTTTACCTTATCAGCAAAACATTAAGTATTCTGTATAGGGAGAACTAGAACCGACCTATTCATAATGGTTCATGTTTTGGCAGGTCTAAAAGCACATGTGATATTGGAGATGCAAAATAATAAACATTACTGAAAGCCTGTTTCTACAACAAGAAAAATAAAGGCAAGTGAGGTGATAGTAATCACCTTCCATTTCCCATGGAAAACTGTATGACTGCCTTCCTTTGTCAGTTAAATATTGGTAAATTTCTACACGGCTACAAATGCACATACATGACACAGAACACTGATACGTGGTCTGTGTATAACAGAAACTAAAAGGATTAGAAACAGTCAGTAGCTGGACTATCAGTTGTCTGAGTCATTTTAGGGTGCTACAGGAAGCAACGTTGAGATTCAGCAGGTGGCAGTCTTCAACTGGATTAACATCAGTACAGTGCACAGCAATATTTCAGTAATATCTAAAACAAAAGTCCAGGACATTTTTACCATTAAATATCCTGTCATGCTTTCTACTACAGCAGTGACATTGACCTCAATAACATTTTAACTTGTCAAGATGTGATTAGTATAAATTACCTCTGGGTTTTAATTCAGATTCCTTATTTACTATCTAAAAGATTTCTTGTATTGCTACAACCAATTGACAGCTCCTTACTCTGCTGCATATACTTGCAATATCTTTGTAGATTTGTACACACAGACATCCCACCTTGATAATGAAATCTGCACCAAGAGGTCCTAGGATCTTTATGATTTCCCTGTCTGTAGTCTTCTGAAATTCAACAGTTGTATTTTCTATGACAAATGTTCCAGGTTCATCAAAACTGTGTTCTCCCTTGTCTCCTTGTAGTGTCTTTGACTCTATAACTAGGGAGGAAATATGCAATTTGTAAATTTAGACAGGCTATTTTTTCTTTTCAGGGAAGTCAGAAAGTAACATTTGCAACTCTACATTGCAAGTATTAGCAGAATATATGCATTAAAGAATATACCAAGTAACTGTGAGAATGTTAGCCACTTCAGATTATAGGTGGATGCATGATTGCGTGACGTGTCAGTACAGGATCACACTGTTCTTCCATACCAAAAGCTCTTTGGAGACATTTTTTCCTAGAAGAGCACTCTATACATCTATAAATCAATACACTCAGCAGGACAAGTTGAAACTCACAAAATTAATAGAATCAATACATTTCAAAAACTGATTTATACTTGAAACAACTAGAGCGCAGCAGTTTCAGTAATCAGTGTCCAGAGAGGTCTGAATGGCATCAAGCTCACCACTCACCTCAAAAGCTGCGTAACTCTACTCACTGCAGAGGTCATTCACTGAACTCCAAGTATTTCCCATATTAGCAAAAAGCAAGGCCAGGAGGTCAGTAGCTGCAGTGCTGCCTGAGAGATGTCCCTTTCTCAAAACAGGTGGTGATGAAAACCCTTTCTGTGCTGTACTGCATTCCTTGGAAACAGATTAAACTAACAGACCACAGCTTCCAGAAGACAGACGAAGCATTTTAGGACTGAGTCATTTCCAGCAAACTGACTGAACTATAGGCAGACAAAGCTAAAAGAAGATATACTTAAGGAAATTAGAATTTCTGGGATCTGCATAACACAGTGAATGCGTACAGCAAGTCACGTGAAATACAACGGTTGGGTTACAGTCTATCAGGGTATTTATGAGAAAGGCATGGACGGCATATTACTGTCAGTATGAAAACTGCTTTTAAAACTAATTTTCAGTGAAACTGCTGCATTAACAACTTCTGATCATTTGAATTTATGGATACAAAGGCTGTTCTGTTTATAGCTCACCTGACATGTGGGTCAGGGAGCAGCACAGCCACTCTGCTGATACCCTGCTGTGTTTCAGGCAGGCAAGATGAATGTCAGTGTGAGAATCATACTTGAAGACTCCACCTTCATCAGAGCTACTAACCATAGCTCAGCTTTATATCCTCTGCATCGATGAATTTTCCAGTTAGCCACTTAATTCTATACTTTCCGTATGTTACACAAACAAGAGCTGACTATACTAATATAAGCCTGTCATGGATGAAGCTGTATCCGAACTGAGTAATTTCATACCAATAAATAACGTCCAGACAAGAGAAATAAAAGCAGAAATGTTGCTCTGAAGCATCTTTATAATTGTTTCAAATCTTGTAAGCTTATACTGTGTGAACACGGTTACAACAACCCAGTGCTGTTTACATCATGTAATGTGTGTAGACAGATCTTCAGAGACAGCCTAAGATAAACTAGTCTTTCTTTTGACTGACTCTTCTAAACTGATTTTGAATTAAGAACATCTCTTGTTTCTTACTCAGACTATAATGGAGAATTCTCCCTTCAACTGTTCATTTTTTCAAAGAATTACAGCTGTTATTTTGCAATGCAGAACATGATTTTTTCAAGAAATGCATGCAATGCACCACTAATAATCTATATATACTCCTCCTTGTCCCTATTCAGATTGATTTATGAAAATCAAACATCCTTAAAATTAGGAAGGACTCTTTTCATTTGTCAATAAAACACATAGACTCTTAAAAATGGTAGAATAAAACAGCCAGTCAGAGAAAAGAACAATCTGGCAAGCAGTAGGTTATCTTTAATAAGCCACTTAAATTAAAACTATATATATTTCTAAAATAATTACAAATTGATTTCATAATAATAGTAATAATAAAGTGAATCAGACTCAGAAACTTTATCTTAGTAACTTTAGTATCAGATATTGAGTAGAAAATCTAAAAATCAAGGACTAGCAGAGCCCATGACACAATTGTACAGAACACTGAGAAGAGAAAGCTTTCCTGAAGACATAAGGAAAGATCTGTAAAACAAAATAAATAATAATAAAAAAAAGCATAGAAAAATTATGTGAAAAATCAGAATGAGGCAATACTGACCAAATTCATTATTTTCACTGAAAGCAAAGGAACCTGGGAAAGCAGGCCCAACACTTTGCCTAGACAGAAATATTCCCAAGAGCATTTGTGTAAATGGTATAAATAGTTCACTAATTTCCTTAGAAACAGGCAAACACACTGAACATCATTTAGAGCTGATGTGAGATAATGGAATTTACCCTTTTGGAGACTTGGTGGACACCTACATAAATACATTAAGTTTTGCTTTGAAGTGATTTTAAATGTCACGTGTACTTCTTGAATTAGCAGATGTCTTATATGATAAAATCCAGCACCAACATTATCTCTGATTTTTTTGTATTAGGTTCCACTACTCACAGATACAGCAAAGATCCCATGCATGGCTGGAAGTTTAAAAAAGGACATATTTCTACAAAATGACTTTACCTTGGTCATAGGGTAGGAATATGGAGATGAATCAATTTTGTCAGAGAAAAAATAAATCTCAGGGAATCAAAGCACACCCTTGTCCAACCCATCTCCACTAGGATCAAAGACTCAGATGCACAGAGTCACAAGGACAGGGAATTCTCAAGTAGTCACCCATGCCTGACAAGATAATCACTGGTGCTGAAGACATACAGCTGTCTTATTTTGTGTTACTTCTTTTGTCAGAACAAAAAATAAAAAACTGTTTTCCCAAGGAAATGCCTGCAGCTGGAGGAGCCACTGCAAAAGCATCCATAATGGCATATAGATACATAGAAGAATTCCAGGGAAATGGCTCTTGCTTCCAGTGCAAGGAGGAGCAAATAATGTTCCTGCTCCAAAGTTTTCTTTCTTGTGCAAATTACTTGCACAAAATGCATGACAGAGGACCCAAATAAACCAATGCATTCTTTGGAAAACACAAGCAACACTGTCATCCTCCTAGCAATTCTTTGAAGACAAAGTAATTCAAAGATTTGTAGCTAAATATTGTCAAGTAATGCAAATCTCTGAAAATTGACAAAAAGAGGAAAAGAGCTTCAATATTTATTAAAGTGAAATGTAACCTGCCTAAGTTCATGAACTTGGTTATCTAGCATTGGCCACTTGTAAAAATATTAGCTTCTGGTTTTCCTGTTTCTTCTGATGGAGGATTAGTTTCAGAGAACTTCCAGTTTTTCTTTTGATTATAATGCTCCTAAAATAACCAGTCAAAAAGCCATAATGTAGTCCAAATCAAGAAAACAATACAGTGAAACAAACATTTTATTCATAACCAATTTTATATAAATTATTTGGTTATTTTCAACCAAGCCATTTACTAAACCCTAAACAGAAGTAACACCTTTGCTATCTGATGACACTTACAGCATTCATAAGCACAAACAAAATATCAGCTGAAAAGAAACGAGTCTTTCAGCATTAGCTGCTGACTGTAAAACAACCTTCAGGCCATTTATTTGTTTCAGATCTGTTATGCACTACCTCTCTAACCAGCTTTCCATTTTTGATTAATCCAGCAGCTGTGTTTCCCTGGAACGAGAGTAGACCATAAAGCCCAGGATGAAGCACAAAATAACGCAGGACAAAGGGAAAAGTGCCAGATACTCTATAGTGCTCTTCAAATGTTGCTATTGCTGCATTTACTTGAAGAGCAAACATATACTGGAGGCAGTACAAAATTCTGCAGTAAGTAGTCCCTACTCCACCTGTTAACTTCACCTCCTTACAAGCCAGGAAGAACATGACTAACAAATGGAGCCTGCAATTAGAAGTGATTGTTCTGTAAGTTTTGCATTTAGTTGTAACAGCACACTCTCACCAAGCCAATAAAGTTGCAAAGCAAAGATTTTCCAAGTGAAAAATAACACCCTCAAATGTACATGCAAGTCAGTAATGAGGGCAAGCAAATAACACAATCACCTCTTCTAGAATAAAGGTTCTTGAAGATCTTGACTAGGAAGCAATGCGATTTCCATCCCCTACTCTAACAGCTCCCTCTTATTTTCTGCCTCTGCCACTTTAGGTAACAAATGCCTAAATCCTCAATGATTTGCAAACAGATGTGCTGGGGGAAGTGGTTAAAGGAACATTTCACAATTCTCTTCCAGCTAGAGAACTAGCTAACAAAAGTAATGCCAAGCCACAGCTTCTTTATGGAACCACCCTGGATAGGAAGCCAGGAGCACTCTGTACTTAGTTAACGAGTTGCTGCTGCATTCCTCAAGAGCTTTCCAGAAATCCCCCAGGAGCCACTGAATCCAGTTCTTTTTCCTCGTGAAGTTGAAACAACAGCTTTCTTCTGCAGAATTAATTAAGAAATAGCAAAACAGGAGTCTTGACTGGAAGTGCTCAAGATAACACCCTCATACATTTCTTCCAATATTTTTTACGCTAATATTATATATTGTAAGGGTAAGTTATGCTTTTCGTATCGTTAATATCAGTGTGACACCTAGAAGACATTCTGGAGCTATTTGTAAATAAGAGTCTTATTTTTTTCTTTGAAATGATGGTGTTTTCTTCGAAGCAAACAAAGAAAATGAGTGTTTTTCAAGTAAAATGTATTTCTTTCTTCTGTTTACATATCACATAGCAATAAAAGTCATTTTTATTTCTATGATTTGGACTAAGCCTTCCACTGCTGCTAATAAAAATAAAATGCTGCAAACATTAAATGAATGGTTTATTTCACTGCTTGATATATCAGTAGTATTTATCATTGAAGTGGTTAGAGTTCTATATCGAAAGCAGGTCAACGGGTAAAGAAATTACTGTAGTTATTACCATCAGACTCCTAGAAAAGCTGACAGAATAATAAGCTGTTTCTCATTGGCACCACAACCAAAACTTTTACAAGGAAACTGTGCTTGTGTAGATTCTTTGTCTTTTGTTTACCTTAGCTCATTTTACTTAAGTTACTTCTTCTAGAACACTGCTCATCGACCAAGTGCTTTATTAGCTCTTAGGTCAAAGTTGTAATTTCAATTAGACTATTTGCATCCTTATTATTAAGCCTGCACTTTAGTGATCAGCTGAATTAAAGCTAACTTAGCCAACAGCTTGAAGTATCAAGCCCATAGTTGTCCACAGTCAATTATACTTCCTAAAAGCAAAATCCCAGGACTGTGCTAACATCGAGAGGGAACTAAATCACAGAGTTTCCTTTCCACAAGACATGGAGGTTATCAACTTTGGTCCTTTTATGAATTTGAAGAATTGTAGTGGACTGGGGAATCCAGATCAAGTCCCTTCTCCATCTCAAACTCTTCAACAGAAATCTGGCATTGGCCTATTTAAGTGCTATCAGTCCCACACAAAACCATTTAGAAGAATTTTGTTGGAGCTGTTTGCATGCATTTTAAGATTGTACCTGATTACAGCATCCTTATACAAAATCTATTTGGTTTAGATTAATGAAGAAACCACCAGTACCATTTCTTTGATTCTATTTCTACTTAGTAAATAGTCTTTTGGTGTTCTGTAAGACAATGTCAAAGCTGGATATTAATGACAGGAATGGAATCAAGGTTATGATCTTACCCATATTCTTAAAATTTGGATGAGTTCAGAGACAAGGCTCAGTTTGTATCTTCTGTGTGTGAATAAAAATAAAAAACTGCTCACTCATACCAAGGTGTGCTGGTCCTTTAAGTGTAATTCTCACACTGCGGCTCCCATGTGGAACGGCAATCATGGTTTCTTCCCCTAGGAAAATTAAAAAACTATTTTAGAAGTTATCCTGCATCAGGGAATTTGCACATCACATAACTAGACTGAAAACTGTCAAATGTGACTATGAAAACATTTCACAGATTTCACAATCTTTATATTAAAAATAATCATATTTTATTAAGTAGAGTCTACTGAGTCTGTTTGCTATGCTCTGCAACCCTTATAAACCTACACACAGACTTGTAAATCTTTCTTGCTATTGGAAAATTATTTGCCATTAACAAAAACAACTGAAATGTCAGTAGTGTATTAAGAGTATATTTACACTCTGTTGTCTTAATTTTATTTCCTAATCACCAAATTGACAAAAGGAATCTGCTAAGTAGTGCATCCCCCTTACAAAGCACTGCAGCTGTTCAGTCTCATTTTGCCCACACCTCATTTCCTGCTGCAGGTCACAACTTTAATAAGTGGCAGGACTTACAGGAAATAAATCATCTACTTAACACCAGCCCTTAACCAATTACAGACCAGTTAAGAGCAAATATATTTTTGTTATAATGTATATATTATAACACAGTATCTACATCTAACATACCATATAAGATCATTCCTTCCAGTAAGAGCCCCAATTTAAAATTTAAACCAAACTAGACTTGAATGTCAATACAAAACAGCTCTTGGCTGCCTGAATAGCCTCTTCACATATAGATGTACAGCACACTTCAGTGCACTTTACAAAAGCTGAAAGTTACTACTTTCCACTTCAAACATAAGAAATCTATAATTGACTCAAACTGAGTGAGCAATCAAATCAATCACCTAGATCATGCCAACAAGAGCAGTGCTCTTAGAAAAGGGTACACACAATGCACGACAAGGATCTCCACAAAAACATGGGAGAAGACTCCAAACAACGAGTACCAACAGGCTTCATGCCATTTCCATCTGGCCAAGCTGCAGTCCTGCCCTCAGGAGGGACCTGCAAACAGAAACCTTTTCCAAGCAGACTCCACAGAGAGTGCACTGTTCAATAATGGCATGAATATATAATCAGGGGCAAATTCAAAAGTACAATGAGCTGAAACACTGTGATACATTGCTCCAGAATTAGTCATACAACATAGAGAGGAAGAATATTTGAGTTTAGTTTGAACTAAAAAGTAGTTGAAGAATGTTGCATTCCACTTTAAACCAAACCCTTTTATAGTAGATGCTAAATTATCAGCTTCTGGTTTACATCTCCTTAGCATAAGTATGAAATTCTGCCAAATGTTCGGGATACATCAAGCAAATACTGCAATTATTTTTTCTAAAATAAACACCTTCTTATGTTTCAACTTTTATATCACCAATTTCTAGGAAGGTCATTTAAATATAACAATTTATTTTGGATGTAATAAAATATGACCTTTATTAATTTCATACTTGGGTATTCCACCAGAGTGCAAAATACTACAGTAAGAACAATAACAGTTAAGGAGCCCTGGAAAAAACATTAACTACCGAACCACTTAATATCTTCTTGCATCTTGGTTTTTCATCAGGCGAATTGCTAAAGATAGTCAGAAGGTAGTGGATGTGTATATCTTTAAGCGAGGAAATAACTACTGAATTCATTTGTGCTCTACAGCATTTGAAAGAAAGCAGGTTTGAGGGGCCCATCTGTCCCTGCTTGGTCAGGGATTGCATCCTGTCTTGACAACCAAACGGCAGCTTACAGCACAAAGCTTCACATAAGAGTCTGATCCTACCAGTTCTGAACACATGCAACTGCTGTTTTGAAGTGGAACCAAGGGCATTCTGCACGTAATGGATGAAGGCCAGATTTGCAGATGTGCAGAGATGTGTAGGACTGCTCCTCTTGAGAACAACCAGGGTCGTTCTGCTGCTCTCCCTCCACCTCCTTACAGCAAGCTCTGCTCGCTTCAGCAGGCCTTGTTGATCCCTTTTTTCAAGATGCTTCACATTCTTTTAGCAGTACTACAGACATTCCAACCTCACCAAAGCACTCTCTGATATGGTCCAAAAGTCTCACGGGGGTGCTAAATTTGGTGTTTCTCTGCAGCGGAGACAATATTACCAGAAAGGATTTTATTTGCATTAGAGGAGATGATTAAGTTCACCACCACAACAGTGCTCAACCTCCTCAGCCCCACAGAACTGTCAAGAAGTCTGGCAATAGGAGATGCTTGCATCTTACAGAAATGGTTACGACCTAGGACAGTCTTATGAGATAAAATAAATTATAGGGGGAAAAAGGTTAGATGTTTGAAATTCTGAACTGAGATAAGGAATTGGAAGACAACAGGAATTAAGTGACCCAAACAACTCTTTTGGTTTCTCCAGAGGACAGCTTAAATTTCACACCAAATGGTAGCTATGACTGCCCAGGTCTGGCTCCAAAACAATGCATTTCAAAGGTCTCTGCTCTTCAGCTGACATAATGAAATTCATATTCTTGAAGGGACACAAGGCTGTGTGCAAACTACTTAAAAATGGTTCTAGAGCTGTATATTTTCCACTAAATAAATAGGCTCTACATCATTAAAACTAGTTAACTCTTAAGAAGACCTAAGAGGAAACTGCTGCACTGAAATCTGTACTCAGAATTCCAAATTACCTTTTTTTTTTGTTTCTTACATATCTTCAAAAGTTAAGTGCTGACCTTGTCTCAAATCATCTGGAACGTACAGAAACACTGGACTATAAAATCTGACTTCAGAGTCATAAACCTCACCTTAAAAACTAAGAAACAGATAAGTGAGACACTGTCTCTCTATCCTAACACTGCTTCCACTGTGCAGATTCCTGAGGGAGGATGGGGTCATCTTTTTCCAGCTCCTGGATGGAACACATACTCTGCCTTGAACCTGCAACCCTCTCAGCAAATGTATGTGCACAACACTACACACAGAACTTGCTGATTAAGCTCCTGGATTGCTTTTACTTTAGATGGCAAGGTTTGATCCTGTTTCTATGGTGTTAATGTGGATTTAGATTTTGGATTTCAATGAGAGCAAGATCAGACTCCCTGCTATGGTAAGACTGGGAGCTAATCCCCAGGATCAAAATAAAGGAGCCACATTCCTGAGCTCAATCCAATTCAGCAGGTTTTATTTACTTTTCCATGTGGGTCATGGCGGACCCATTTACTGTTTCACATATGGGCCAGTTGGGACTTTTCCCTCTCTTCTCTTATAGCAGGGCAGAGGATTTATTTCAGGCCTATAAAAACTTTTTCTTCCCGTGTATTTGCTCAGCACTTATCTGTTGGTCCTCCAGGTCTGATTGCAGGCCTCTGTGCTCTCAAAACACAAAACACAATGGTCCAAGAACAACTGTCAGCACAAGGGAACTAAAAATCTCAAACTGTTTGGAGTCTTTTTGCAGTGGCTCCCCTCATCTGCTCTGACATTATGCTTAATTTCAGAAAGTGGGGTGTGCAAAGCCAACTACATACTCTTTAAAAAGCACCTGAACTCATTAGGTGTGTGCTCCTGAAAACAACAGCAGTTATGTACGCTGACTCTAAAAGTCTGTGGTAAAAAAAAAAAAAGAAAAAGAAAAAGAAATAGGAAAAAAGAAAATGCAATTCCTCTCTGTCCTCAAGTTCTACCCTCTCCAGCCTTATGCTCATGATTGGTTACTCTGAGAACAATTTAACAGTTTTGGTTGAAAATGACAGGAGTCATCAACCCTACAGAACAATTAAGTTAATTACCAGATACAATCACTTGAGACTCCAACTATGTGAAGTAGTATGGAAAACTCTTCTTTGTAGCTCCCCAAAAACATGTAGTGAAAAAAAGGCTATATCTAACTTCATTTTACTGCAGAATTACATAAAAGTCAGTATTTTCAGGCTTTGCAGGGAGGCAGTAAGAACTAAGGAATGAAATAGCCAATGTCCTTACGTGGGAACTTGTCTGTGTAAGGTAGCAGATGATGAAAGTAAAGGAGGCCTTACAGTAACTACAATTGCCCCAAATAAGCCAAACTAAGTGACAAAATGTGGCAAGTATTCATCCAAGAAATAAGAAAGTGCAGTAGACTGTAGAGTTTCAGAGATAGCTGTTTTGTTTCAGTTCAGAAAAACAACAAAAAAAAAAAAAACCACAAAAAACCAGAAATAATTACCATACAATGAACAACTGCTTCATTTCAAACCATGCAGTACACTTCACATTTGCAGAGTGCACCCTCTAAAATCACCTGTGCAGACCAGCACTCTTCAGTACTGCAGCACATGGCACAGACACTAACAGAAAGCATTACATTTACTTGCCACAAGAAATGGCCAAGATGTATTTATGCCCTGTTCTTGGGATTATCTTCTTTAAAAAACAAACATACAATAACTACTTTGGCAAAAGAATTCTAGTTCTCTTGCTTGCTTGCCAAGTGCTAGTCCATCTATGCCTGCATAACTAGCAGTGCAAGAGGAGAGCAATAAACCTGCAGACTAAAACAGCTGGTGCTGAAGAGCCAGCATCTGCTCTACGCACATATTTCAGGTGCTTTACTTTGAACAAACTCTAATTTGATCCGATAGATTACATATCATTAGCTGAAGGAGAACATTAGGTGCTTTTCTGGAGCACACCTTCTAAGCTACCTTCAACCAAAATATCCAGTTCTGTGCTCTCCAAGACCACTCCATGATGCGAATTGATGAACAATATGTTAGGACCATCAGGCAATTTGCTTCAAAAAACATATTCCTTATCCAAACTGAAATACTAACATATTGGCATTCTATCCCTCCTTATATACAATTTTCCTGCCAAATCAGTCCCAATTCCCTCTTTCCCTCTTCTGGCTCTAAATACAGTTCATTTCTCCCCTTCCTCTCAGACTGTTTCTCAATTTGTCTCCCATCCCAGATTCCTTATCTAATCTCAGTCTTCCGTTCTTACTCTTTTTCCTTGACCCAGTGAATCTGTACAGTCAGTGCTGAATTTTCCTCATACCTTCTCATATCTTTCTTTCGCCATATGACTATAATGCTAATTTCTCCTGCTCAGCTGTTCTCATCTGGACATTCCCTCTCCTTATGTGCTCTCATCACTCCCTGTCAGAAGCCTGAGTAGGTAGAGCCAGAAGCTCTCTACAGATTGGTTTTCATAATGTCTGAATGCAAGTTCAGAGGCATCGCTGATGCCTCAATCCCAAGTACCCATCTCACAGAGCATCAATGCCTTAGAAGGCAAGGCAAAGCACAAGGTCTCTCCTCAGTGTTTCAGCTCTGCAAGAGCAAAATGCCAGTTTACTCAAAGGAGATTGTACACGTACAGTCTGTTTGTGGTTGGGACATGTAGCAAGCTAGAGCATGCTCAAAAAGGACAAGCTTTTCAGAAATGTTAACATTAACATCCAAGAAACCTCTATAGAGCCTGAGGGGAAAGCAGTGGCTTTTTCATTTATTTATTTATTTTCGTGAAAGGTTACAATAAGATATGTGCCGATGTTCACAGATATTACTAAAAACTTATCCACAACCAGAGGAACACTGCCTGCCAAACTTCAAATCCCCAATCTGCTATCAGGTCCAATAACGGGGGATATTGAGACATACTAAAAAAAAAGTTTTCAGGAATGTTTAGACAATGGGAAACAACATGTTTTTCTCTGCCGTGTCCTTGGAATACGCTGAGTTATTTTGGCTGAAATTTCTCCAAAACATTCAGCACCTGGCATACAGAGTTTTTGACCCAACTGCTAAATTTTGGCAAGAAATCAGTAAGCATATAAACATATGAAGTATGACAACCTTGACAATAAGGCTCACTAGCTCCATGTACGGAGATTTCACAGAAGGAGGAAAGATGTGAGGTAGCACACTGCCATGAAACTGAGCCAGATGGCGGTACTGAAGAGAGGCTCACAGTGGATGGGTACAGGACTGACAGCCTTACAGAAGGCCTCAGTTCAGTTTTTTAATAAGAATGCTTAGGGTGATGACATACAAGCATGTGACAATAAATTACATAGTACCATAGGAAACAAAATGCACGGCAAAAAGAATAAAAAATAGTTACAAATCTACCAACACTTAATTCTTTTCCATGAAGCTTTTAGCAAAAAGTTAGGAAAGCTAAAACTCACAAGTGCTGCATGGTTTTTGAGAATCAAAAGAGACCAGATTAAAAGTCTGAGCCTTCCACTTCATTCCTTCAGCTTCACAACGTTAATTTCAGAACCAGCATCTTTACTTTTTCCTTGGTATCAGAACCAGAACTTTCCTACCATTTCTTGCCAATAATGGTGCAGAAAGCAGACATTAGGGCCCAATCCTACCATTTTTCCATGTGCACAAAGTGCAGTGGAGTTAATGGGAGTTCCATGCATATTGTACTAGAAACATCAGGCCCGTGATAACTCATTTCCCAATGGGACGGTACATTTTACAACCTATTACACTTTCTGTTTGAATATCATTAGTCAAACCTTTAATCATTTTACCAGAATGTTAGAATCTGGCTTGGCAGAAGCCTAACTTACTTTGTCTTTCAAAGGCAATTAAGTGTTAGTGGAAAAAAGTGAAGAACTTTTGAAATGACAGTTCATTTCATATTCACAGATCAGTAAGTTTTCTTTCTAAGCTGTTTAGGCTTCTGATCAAGGAAAAGCATTCATTTGGTATAAAAAGATAGTAAGACAAGTTGTGCTTGAGAAATCATTTGTTATCAATGCCTAAATTTCTTTATTTCCAAATAAGGACCAATATCTAGGTGCTTTTATTTTCCCTAATGTCTCTTTATTTTCATAATAAAACCTTTGGTTCTCACTTTTCTTCCAATTTTTTAATTTGCCTCATTGCACAGTTAAAATTATGATCCTGCTCACAACCTATCTGGCTTCCTCTTAAATACATGTCTGTCACATCTTGCTATTTCACTTCTCAACACTAGCTTCCAAAAGAAGATTTGGAAGATATTGCGTCTCCTTTATTGTTCCACATAAAGCTATGCTCTCTTTTTGCTTATTTCTATATTTCATTCACACAACGATGATTATATATAAAAATTTCTACATAGTCTTGAACAACTTGACCCCAAAAAGATTTTGACACTAACAATGCCAAGAAAATCAACATTTCTGAGTTGAGTGGTGTGTCATTTTGTTTACATGAATGATAATTCCATCATATAATCTAGCCAAATGCAAGGACAGATAAAACCACAACTTGACACAACTGACATCTTTCCCAAAAGAGTCTTTCTTCAAATAATTTTAAAGAACTACTCAAGAGCCAGTGAATTCTGACAGAGTTAAAAAAGGAAGCATGGGTATTCTTCATAACATACGCAAAGCACTGGGAGCCACCAAGGGAGGTCAGATCTAGTCAGCTCTTTCCTGTGCCAGCATACCACGAGAAAAATTAAATCGGTAGTCTGTCACAAAATGACACTTTGTCTTATCTTTATACTTACATATGAAGCAGCAGTAAGTTGTGAACCTTTTAATTTTCCTTATCGAGAACTATCCAGCCAGATTTGCCAATGCATCAAGTTTAGTTTGGGTTGCCTTAAATGAGCCAAGGGTGTCCTCAGAGTCACCCTTCTCTTGGAGAATTGCTGTTGCTATAAAACTGGCATAGACAGTGCTGTCCTTTCTGTTCTAGCTGAATAGCAACAGGGAAGCAACAGGGAAGACATATTTGGTGTATGTACTTCCTTTATGTATCTGTCTACACGCAAACGCATAAAACAAGTTCAACTTGTTGATACTACAAAAATGTTATCCAATCTTCACTGCTTGACAAGTGCTTGTTCTGCACTAAGCAGAAGCTCTGGGCAGTTGATATGACAAAGTGAACAAAGAGTAACCCTCTGTGGAAACTCTGCTCAGTGTAAATGCTGAAGGCATATGCTCATTGTAGCATGAACAGCAACTTTATAAATTACTGAGCTACATTCTCCCATCTGAAAAAGGCTTCTAGCAAAGACAAAGCAACTGCTGACACTGATAGTCCACCCAGAGCATTAAAAAAAAAAAAAAAGAAGGCATTTTGACTAGTGATAAATTCTGGCACTGAAGGATGTTGGCACAAAAATATTCGCTATTTAACTTAGATTGCTTTGTTGCTTTGTTATGTGATTTAATACATGTGTATAAATTATGCAATACAAATGATCACACTATGTTACCATGCGTCAAATTAACATTATCCTTTTTGTATCATGGAAGTACTCACTTTGCCTCTGAAGTTCAACTGTCTTTAGACATTAAGAAAAAAAAAAAGCTAAGTTGAAAACCAGACACTTTCAATCAGACACCACAATTTCCATAAAGCCATCTATAAGATGTTTCCATGATTTAAAAACGTTTTGCTGCAGCATCACACATATTGCAACATGAGGACACTCTCTAAAATAAGGTGTGTATCTTGATAGTTATTCCTGATAGAATGAATTAAGTTGCTCTACAAAAAATGCATATCTCAAATTCTTTCCTAGCTATACCCTTATGTGTGGTATCCCTCATGGAATTTCAATAGACTAATCTAGCACAGACTTCTGAGTAAGTAGCTTTGGAAAACTGCAAATAAGTATATAGAGAAAAGGTCATACTCCGCAATACGTATGTTAATATACAAGCAGAAAACAGTCAAGGATAAATTATCACAGTATCAATTTGCAACCTACTTTTTTCTGGTGAGACATGTGCCTTAGCTTGTCCCCTCACAAGCCTGCATGTCGAACCATCTCCTGCACAGATTCCACAGTTGTCTTCCTTGGCATTGCTCCCAAGTTGTCGATCACAGCCTACTGCCTGCCAACATCAACACCACAGTCAGAAGGAGGGCAAAGCTGTAGTAGACATGCTCAGGTTTCTGGAATTTTATTTATTATGTTATCCTTTCGATTTTATGAGCTGGCCTCATTTTTTCAAAGCATATCTTGCCATATATTTTAAAAGCACTGTCATTTCCACAATTTTAATGATGAACCACAACAACTGATATATTAAGGTATTCAAGCACAGGCAATATATGAATCAGTTTCCCATTATGTGAATGCACACCACGGAGCGCTACTCTTTCTAACACAAGGGACAGCTATATTTACAATTTGTTTTTCATCACCTGTTTAATTACGTCTGAGAAAGGATTAATGCAGTGAAATAATCCAAGTTGAATATTTAAGGGATATTCAGGCTTCAGCTTTACAGACAAGCAGATATGGGCAGTGCTTATAATCTAGTGTCCTGGATATTCAGAATATAAATGACATCAGTGTAGATCTATTTGCCATTTACATCAAAACCTGCATGAGTCTGTCTTTGCCTTTGGATTTTTCATTTTTGTGTCTGAATATGAGCCAAAAATTTATAAAGCCTTGCAATGATTATTGTAAAAACACCCAGATTTAATCAATGACCGAAATTCCAAAAGCAATTTGTTTGTTTTTTTAAAATCTGTCAACTGAAAAAGATCCAAACTACGAAGAAAACATTTTTATTACTTTTCCTTTTTCTTCACCTCAGCCACCCTAAAAGAAGTATGAGAGGAAGAAAGGGAAGAAGAGGAACAATATTAAACTTGAAGCAATTTAATGCTGAAATGAAGATAAATATTTAGTCTCGCCTATCTTACTCTTTAACGTTTTTAGGAGAAATTTGCAGGGAGGACCAAATGTTGAGCAGTGTGTCAAAGAAACTATTCTGCAGCTTCAGGGTTCTTCAGCTCAGCTTCTTATATACACACTTCCCTGAGAAGCAAGCTAATTCATTACGGAAATCATATATATATATGTTTAAACAAACTCAGAACTGACAAATGGATAGAAAGTACTATGGAAACTCACAGTTAAATGCAGTGCTAGAATTCTGAAATTGGCCAGTACACTCCTGTTCCTATATAAAAATGCTTGGAAGGGGCAATCTTAGCTGCCAAGATCCACCGCATCTGTGCTATGCCAGAACTGACACATGATCCCCATGGAGAGGTGGGGATCGAGTCCACACGTAACAGGCAGGGTTGGGTCTTCCAGTCTCCAACAGATGCACACGTGCTGCATGCCTACTGCCAAACAGGGAGAAATGTAACCTCTAAGGTTCCATTTTCTGCCCACCTCCCTCTCCTGGGCCCTTGGTTTCCCAGTTCCCCACATCCTTCACTGCCTTAAGATGAAGGAAAGCTATTTGCATTAACTACTGTGGCACGTGAGTTGAGAGGTGTGCTGTGCTGAAAGGCAGGCACCTCCCTAATTTTTACTTCTTTTAGCTGGCCACCTCACAGCAGGTCACAGAGAAGCAAGCTTACTGGAGAATAGCTTAGACAGTAGTGAATAGCTTACATCAAAAATCCCATTTCCATATTCCTTTTTGAAGAGCAAAGTCATGCTGATCTTCTAGTAAAGGGGCACACAGCGTTCCTGTTTGGTAGGCGCGTGCAAGATGCGCTGGTGGAACTAGGTAATGGTAGGAAATGACAGGAACTTAGAGGATGTAATAAGGAATGAAGATCACTGGACTCTTCGTTAACTTCTATCAAACAGCCACTATCTGAGACTGTGGCCTCCTGATTGGCACCCAGGCCATTCCCAAACAGATCTGAACATACTGCTGGGCAACGGCCCACATAAAATGTCACTTGATTGTTTGGGATGACAATCACTTACTCAGAAGTTATGTACTGCTGAATACAAACATGATTCTGTAGCATCGCTAAAGAAACAGATTAAATTCAATGATTTCATGTTAGTGAAGTTTTAAATGCTAATAAGATCTTAGTTTTGAAAGGCAACAAGTTAACAAACAAATCAGACCGCCTCAGAACAGGTGCCTGTTTACTGCATAGAAGCAGTATATGAATGCATACATGTTCCAGTACTGTAATTCAGGAGACTGCATTAGAGATTAAAATGTGTTTCCAATTAAAGATTTTTCTTTTCTTTTTTTTTTTTTTTTTTTACTTTAGTTCTTGGCTCATCAACTAAGAAGATAAAAAAAAGACTGCAAACGAATCTGAATACGTTTATCTTCCCATTTTGTCACCAATCAGCACAGGGAAATAAAAGAAAATGACAGAATTTCAGAACCAGAAGCAAACTGGGCCATTGTGTGCATCAGAAAGCTGACAAAACTTCAAGGAATATAATAATCCAATGGTTGGCATAGTGACCTTAGAGTTGACAATTCTTTCAAATTCCAGTTCCACAACAGACTTTCATCTCGACCTTTGAACAGTTCCTTTGCTTTCCAATTTCCAATCTGTGAAAGGGGTAAATTTGCAATTCCCCACCTCACAGTTATGTTGCAAGAACAGATGTGCTAAAGATTCTGACACATTCAGATGGTGCTCCCAGGATGCTGGGGATAAAACCAGTACTTGAAATAGCCTCATCTTCCTTTAAGTAGATTTTTCAAATGTTTACTGCTCACCACTGCTTTTCCTGCCCTCATTCACAAAGGTAATCCTAGCTCGTGGAGGTAAATTGTCAGAACTACTGCTACTACAGGCTCTCAGTAGATCTTACAAACACGTTTCCATTTTATAATGTAATCTCATTTTCTAAATACTAAGAATATGTTTATTCACTCATCAGTTAATTCTCCAAGGAAAAAATTCAGCTGCATGCTGTGATACTGTATGTAAGGCATTGGTATTTTTATTAGATTCAGCCGTTGTATGTTTGTAGGCTACAGATCCTGCAGTCCTTTGGTGAGAGGAGGGTGTTGAGCAAGCAAAAGACTCTCAAGACCATGCCATTAAAAGCCAACATGACAATAATAGGCAGACAGTATAACAGAGGTATTTCACATATCCACTATGAAAACAAACTCTCATTCCATATAACAAAACAGTACAACTGTGCAAACACAAGGCAGTATTGTGTCCAATGTGGAATGTAAGGGAAAAGATAATCAGCACTGCAGCATACTTTCCATAATTGTTTCACAGGGTATTATGGCTAAATTTTTAATACATAAATGCCACAGAAATAAAATAGGAGTGCTGGCTGCTAATGCTAGGGATTTAGGTAGAGGGAAAGCTTTGCAGCTCCCCTGCCAGCAAATGTAACACGTCTGACTAGATCTATGCACCTCCAGTTCTTTCAGAGATTGTGTTTATATCAATTATTATGAGTATACAGTGATAACCCAGGATACAATTAAAAAAATAACTCAAAGTAGGATCACAATTTATGCCTGTAATGAGCAAAGAATCTCAGACTGTTCAGCATTAAGAACCCAAAAACACCCTGCAGAATTTAATGTGACAAGCCTTCGATTTTAGAGGTAGTTCAGTAAGTGTGCAAACCATACGTCAGCGCTAAGGTAGGGGGTACTTCAAAACTGAGTGTCAAGACTTGGCCTATTGTATTTGTTTCTAAAACTTTGACAGCAAAGAATTTCACACAAGCTGGACAGCCATGGATCACACTAAAAGAGCAGGAAGCTGCAAGGTGCTGCTTTAGAAATCAGGCCCTTGGCATATCACCAAGGATTGTAAATTAAGGTAGGAATTATTGTCAAGAAAAGGATAGATGTGGCTTAGGGACATGGTTTAGTGATCATGATGGTGACGGGTCTAGATGATGGTGGTGGTGTTGGACTAGATGATCTTAGTGATCTTTTCCAACCCGAACGATTCCATAATTCTACCACAGCCAGTAACTTTGCTAGAAAAACAAAGACAGCGTTCGAGGAAATGTTTTGAAGAGTACATGTATATTTGCGTACAGAGCTACAACAAGGTCTAGAAAGTGATATATGGCAACAGCCTTTCCCATCTCACACAGCACTGCAGCAAGCCAAAGGGGTCTGATGATTTTCATGATTAAGGTGTTTGTTAGGGTTAATTTAGCCCATATTGCTAGCTGTTTACAGAGCAAAGGGATCAGCTATAAATATTATAGGCAGATTGGGAAAACATCTGCACACTTTTAGGGTACAGTCAAAAATAATTATATTAGGTGATAATAACATAAACTGCATAAATGAAACAAGTGACAATACAAACCATGTAATAGAAGCATTGGGACCTCGTCAAATTAAAAGAATAATCCAGAAAAAAAGTCGTAAATCAAAAAACGGTTCAAGTACTGTAAAGACTATATTGCAAGTTCCTACACAAATAAGCAGCTGGGGAAATAGTGACCATTGTTTAGCAAAATGGACATGGAAATTTAAAAAAAGCTTTGAGACATGATTACTTTCTGTATTTAATAAATTGATAATGAGGGGTTATGAATTTGGACGGAGATTCTTTTCAAACTGGTGCATGATATGCGACTATTTTAGGACATTACAGTATGTTTCTGCTTTTCCACTATGCAAAAGAATATTACTGTTTTGTCACAAGTGAGCAGAAACACTCTGCTGCAACAAACTTCTGAACCAGACGGTGCTATTGTGAAATGCACTACTGAGGGGTGTGAAATGTTTGTGGTGTGCTCAGAATGCTCATGTGAGTTCAGAAAGGCAAAGGAAGAGCAAAAGGTCAGGGTATAAAATATAGTAATACAGATGAAAGATTAATGAAATTGCTGCTGTGTTAGAGGTGACTGCAGAACATTACAAATATCTTTGCAGATATAAATCCAAAAAATGGCTCAGAAGCCTCCACAGATGTTTCTTTAACATTTAGAAGGGTTTCAAGATGAGGCATTAGACTTAAATGAAGAAATGAATATGGCATGTTAATTCTGATTTATGAAGGTCAAAATATAATCTGTTAAACTCAAGGTTCTTCCTTTCTTAAGGAAATATTTATAGTTAACTGTGATGAAAAAAGTACTGCAAAGTGACAAATTTATGACAGATTCCCATACAGCAAAAAAGCTCTGTAATAAAAACCTAGCAAACTTCAGTCCTCCTTCAGTGTACCCTTAATGACTAGAAACTGCCCATGCAGAGCAATGCAGATACAGGTTTTGAAATGTCAGTTTTTGCTTGTTGCTTTAGGCCCCTGTAACATGGCTATTCCCTTAACTGACTACTCATCTCCATCTGGAGGCACTTTCTTTCAACACAGGTATGACACCATTTTTTATAGAATAAACTCCAGGGACATGAGTTGTCAATTATAAAAGTATTACGTGTCAATCATAAGAAATATTTTTGGAATGCTAAAGATTCAAGATTACATGCTTTGAATAAAGAGCCTGAAGATGTACTCACACTCCACATAACAAGAACACTGAGGTGAAACATGAGAAAAAAACACCAAGATTTTGCATAACAAGCACCAACTGTTATCACTACTGCTATTGAAAATATGAATTTATACACAGCAATACCTACAACTATATACAATATTTCTGTTTGGAAAAGGACTCCCTGCTTCTCTGTCCTCTGGAGCCAGAGATCTAGGTACAGTCTGAAAAGACAAAATACTAAGTTGTCTAAATTGAAGCTACAAAAAGAACAAAAAAAACAAAAACACAAGAAATCAAAACTCTGCTGCTGTTATTTGTGGCAGATAAATATATTCTATGAAGTCGCATTAGCGTTGTTCTTTCTCTCTTTCTCCCTATCTACTATGTCTTAGATTATTTAAATGTTCAGCAAATATCCATGCTGAAGTCAAATATGTGTTAAGTGCTACCATATTGTTCTCAAATGACTCTAATGGTATTTTTGATTAATAGTCTCATTTATCAGTGATGATTAAGGGGATAACATCAGTGAATAACATTTTTTCATTGCTCTATTTTTGCCCAAGAAACAGGCAGAGATCAACGTAAGGAAGTGATGCTCTTTATCAATGTGATTGACTTTAATAAAATAAAAGCAGAAAATCAATTACCAACCTTTCACAGTGACATAATTAGCATCCTTCTGGAGTTGCTTCACTACACAGAAATCCAGATGAAATCCACTCTCACTACAATTGCACTTTTGTTTATTCACTAGCCTGGCAATTTCAAAGGATGCACATCTGTGTGTACTCATTAAATAGATTGCAAATAGTGGCACAGATGTACAGGTGACATTTAGTGAAATTCAACGAAAGTAAGAACTCAGCCAATGTAAGAAGTGCCCGATATGCCTAATGCATGAAAGAAACAAGGAGCTGCACTGCAGAATGCACAAATAGAGACAATTATTCTTCACAAAGATACGGTGTCACTGCTACTGAACTGCTGAAGGGTGTAAAGACTGAAAGGTGTAAACCCAGGCACAGTTGGCTTCCATTGCCTGTGAAATTTGTTAAGATGTGAAAAATACTGAGTGAGAATTGAGTGAATATTACACCAAACAAATCCAGCCCGGGGATGGAACTGCCATACCACCAGGACAGTAGAGCTCATGTTGTCATAACAAAATGATTTATTTTCTCAGAATTCAGATTGAAATAGAAGAAAAACATCCAAAGGTTAACAGCATTGCACAAAGTACAAGATGCCATCAGAATTGTTTCTGGCAAAAATGATTTCCAAGTCTTGAAACTTAACTAAGAAAGGACATACATTTTACTTCAATATCTACTAGTAAAAGAAACAAGAAAATAGTGAAAAATTCCTATGTGCTCACTAAAATAAATCTACATTGCAGTTTCTTAGAATCAATCTCAAGAGGGAAAATTAAAGTCCTTGGGGTCTCACTCACAAGAAAAAGAATTTCTGTTTTACAGACAGACACACTAAAAATTCCAAAACTCAGAAAAATTAAATCTGTATTTAACTATACAGGCACATCTGCTATCCCACTACACAGATCTCACTGCATCAGTGTCAGCTATTTGCTGCATTTTCTCCTGCTCTACTTGCTTTACCCCAGAATCACAGTGCAGGCAGATGTTAGGAATGTCTGCATCCACACAACAAATAATTAATTTTAAATATGGCTATGGGAATTTATGGCAATAAAAACATAAGTATAAAATTCATCATGGGAAAGTTCTGCTCTGCCTTAGCTAGTATTTTCCATTTGCCCTGCTATAGAATCCAGAGGCTGACATTCAGAGCCCATCTATTCATTTACTGCGCAATCTCTGCTCACATCCCTTGCTTTGTGATAGCTTCAGCTTGTAGCTTATTTCTACATAGATAAAATATGTCCATAGAGAGAATATACAGTAAAAACCTCCCACTCTTTCCCATGCTCATCATCAACAACTAAATGAACTTCTACAAACAGGAAGAGATAACAAGATAACATTCCTCCAGTTTAGAATGTTACTTGTATTTATTTATTTAACGTAGAAGAGTTTCTACTTTCAGGTAGAATCCTGCTTTATCCTCATTGAAGATTTAATTTGGTCTTAGCCATGATTTTGCTCTTATATGGCCTCACAACTCTGTCTTACAACTCTTCTGTTACTAAGCTCAGCCTATCAAAGGCTGAACCGTTGCACTGGGTCTCACATCTCTACTACAGAGCTAGCACAGCTCAGCAGCAGCCCCAAGAAGCTGACCTGGCTGTCAGCATCTGCTAAGAAGCAGAACATGGCCCCTTCAGGGACTCTAAGCATGCACTGACACTGAGTCCATCACCCAGCCCATCACTGCAGGGCCGGTGAATGCAGCAGACCCAGCTGGGAGTAAGAAGGTGTCTCTTGTGTGTTTTCAGTTGTTTGTAGATAAGAAAGCAAGGAGTGGGGCCAAAGTGTGTCAATATCCAAAACTCAGAACAAAGGACAACAAATATGTCAGAACGATGGGCACAAGCAGACATACCATCATGCTCAGGTTTCTCAGCCCTCAATACATAGAAAAAGAATGCAAAGCAATAAAAAATGAAAGGTAAAACATACAGTGCATTAAATTCATTGCATACAGAAGGGCTCCTAAATGGACTGTCCACGTATTTTTACAGATATTTCATATGTGAAGGCAGGAGGCTAAAGAGCGTTCTGTAATTCTGCAAATCCACTGCTATCAAACAAAGTGGTTCCAAAACATGTAAGTCTTCCTGCAGGATCTGCCACATGCTGGAGCAGCTGAGAGCCCATAGGACCACCCAGCAGGAGAGCAAGTACCCTTTCCTATATGATTCCCATTTCAGAAAATACGCACATGCAGACACGGAGGGTAGGACACAAATTCCCACTGGACTTCCTCCTTGTGAGAATGCTATTGAAAAAGAAATCAATATATGGAATCAAGTTACTTTTCTGACTTTCTGACTGGTTCCAGCCATATCTGCCACAGCACCAGGGGATCTGAAGACTCTAGTTCAACAAGATATCCAAATCATGAGTTACTGTACTGACTTTATCACGTTCACATGCTGCAGGACCTTGCTAGGCTGGAAAATAAAATCATATTTATATAAAGCTCACCAAAACAAAACAAAACTTGGCAAAGAATCACTTAGAAAAAGAGACATAGAGATAAGGAACTAGAGATTAGAAAAAAACTCACCCCTATCTGACAGAAAGGATAAACTTAGACAGTAAGAAATCCCTATGGGCAGTAATCCTCCATTAGAAACAGCGGTGTGGAGAAAAACAGAAGGTCTGAAAACAGACGACAATTTCTAGTAGCAGTGAACAGCTGCTAACTAAAAGCAAGTGATTCCAAATGACATTTTCAGTATCTGTGAGCACCCCTTGTGCCACACAAGTCCTCCTGCAGGTTGCCAATATGATCTCAAGTGAGCTGCTATCTCACAGCAGGCTGGGACATGAAAAGGGTTCGAGTGCAATTCTTACAGTGCAGTCTGCTGGCTTGGGCAGTGCTGAGAGCCTCCATGGAAGAGGAAGCCAAGTCTAGGAGTCTACAGAGCAGAGCCTTGGCTGGTCACACAGGACATGGTAACCCGTGCTCAGCCCTTTCCTTCCATGGGACTTCTGGACAGGCACCAATGTTTCCCAGCTGATTTGCAGCTGGAGCTCCCGCTCGGTTTAATGGGATGTCACGTGTACAGTCACACGGAGATTTCGATATGTAGTTCTTTGGGCTAGAAAGATTTATTGAATCTATGTGAGCAAATCCCATAGTCATTCTGGATAAGGTCCAGTCTGCCAGCACGAGCGTCTGCAGAATTATGTGGATGGAGTACAGGTCTCTGCATGGGAGTCCCAGCACTGTATGCTGTTGATGGGCTATTTATGGTACTGGGGAAGGATGCAATATGAAGGCTGGCTTAACAGTAAGCTACCTCAAAATCGATTCCTCCTGTAAGTTACTTGAGGTGTGAAGGCTAAAGAGGTGAAAGGCAAAAACTGTAATGTGGACATTTTATTTTTAAATATAAAAAAGAGCCTGCAAGTGGTTTGTTGCTGTTGTTTTTTTGTTTGCTTGCTTGGTTTTTGTTTTTTGCTTTTCTCTGATGTTCTTTTATACTGCTACTTGAGGAACAACTACTCCAAGTAGAATAAAAGAAAAGATTATCTTAAGTAAAAACTCCTTCAGTATGATTACTCTAAAGAGTAAGAATTAGAAGATATAAATCTAGGAAGCTATTTAAACTCCTGAAATTCAAGTTAAACACTAGAGTACATTCAGGAAAGAAAAAAGAAAAGTAGTATTTTTAAGGAGTCAAATCCCTCCTTTAAAAAACAAAATATTCTTTGATGCCTCATTCTGCATTATAAGAATAAAAAATTAGAAACTATTAAACAATACAATATTGTATTATATTCCTCTCCTACATATACTTTTAAATGAGATGAAATCCTTTACTCTTTGCTGTGCTTTTCACTGGGAAGTTTGCAGTAATATAGGATGGAAAGGAAATGTCCCTTTCTCGGTATCTGAACACCAGACCTTCCTGTGCACTTTGGGCAGTCCTTTAACATAGAAGCAATAAGAAGTATCCACAGGAACCCACAGGGGATGTATGCAAAACAGCCAAAGTGAACAGAGAGCTGGGAGAAAGCAGCTCTCAGAACAGAGGGAGTCAGAATGAGAAGACATTATCAAACCTCTATCATTTTAAGTTGTAACCATAAGCAGAGCTCACACAAGATCATGAAAAAATGTGCTGTCTTCCAAAGGCTTACAGCAACAGCTTTCAATGAAAACTGACAGATATTTACATCAAGGGTAAAAACACTTTGGTGGCAAGTGTGTGAGATACCTTCTTGGTATATCATGACACATGACAGAAACATGGAGCATGGCAGAAGTCAGCGGCACTCCACTTGACATATGAGATGTGCTCTAATGTCAGCTAAATTTATGCCATATGCTACAAAGCATAGTGTAGTGTCTGCCTTTCCTGGAGCACAAACAACTCACTGACACTAAATGGAAAGTTCATCGGAGGATTTACATCATCCTTGACCTAACTGTGACAGCCTAGGACAGAACTACTCAGACCGCTCCGTCGGACTGGTGATGTGTGGTTTTGGGTGATGTGTGTATTTATTGTCCAAACACATTACTCCACTTTAGAAAAATTATCAGTGTAACCATTTTAGGTACTGAAACAAGACCTAATTCTGTGTTTTGGTAGGAAAAAAAAAAATCACAAACTAGAATTAAAAACAAAAATCAAGGCCAGGCAGGGCCCCAGCGCAGGCGGAGTAACTGGGTAAGCGTTGCCCACACACGTCTGACATGCAGATGTTTTTAAATGTCTCCACCCACATCCAGATGGGCACAGCAGGAATATATTATATGAAAAAATGTGTTGGGAGTTGCACAGAGAGTAGAAAAAGTATCAGAAGTGTGAAAATCCTCCCCAGCAGTGAAGTTTTGACCTGTCCCTATTTAGCACAAAAAACCCAGATATTTGCTTTGGTAACAGAAGAAAGGCAGTAGCAGACAAAAACAATAAATTAAAAAAATATATAGAATAAAATAACAATTAAAAAAAAAAAAAGGTTGAATTAAGCCTCAGACAACCCCAAAATGTCTTATTAACTTTCTCAATAAACTTTTCTCTGCTCCACCACCCTAGGATTTTATTTTTCCCAAAGACACAGAACTCTTACCCAGAAACCAGTTTAGTTTCATTAGTTTTTGGACATAGTTATTTAGTTTGGGTGTACTTGTTAAGGGAAATGAAGAGAATCAGAATTGAAGCTGGACATGGGAAACTTAATGTCTCTGTACATTTAAATTCACGCTCTGCCCGGGAGATTGATAGAACAAGAATCTGAGAGGAAAGCTTTGTGTTGCATCCCTATCTTACCAACAGGAAGGAAATGGATGAAGTGCTTATGTCGGGGGAAACTGAGATCTTATAAAACTTGCCAACATTCTGAGACAATAAAAGAGCAAAACCAGCACCAGTTTGGAAAAGGACTCAAGCAATTCAGTTTCCTTATACTCACTCTTCAGTGCTCCCAGGCATAAAAGCGAAGATATCCACATCAGCAGTATGACATGTTTATTTAGATGAGTTCACTGTAAAAGTGCTTGCCAAGTTACTTACAGGCTGTGCCAAGTACATGTCAAAGCCCAACAGACTGATCTTATAGCAACAATACTGAAGAATCAAGGTTTTTGCTGTCTCTCTCTCTCTCTTAACAGAAGTTGACTAAACAACAATATTTTTCCAGGAAATATTAGATGTCAATTTGTTTTCTTTTCCTGCTTAAACAGGAGTAGTAACAAAGACTGGTGTCAGTTTCTGAGGAAGCCCTCCCTAGCGCAGTCCTTTCACAAGGAACCAACATTTCCACTCTGCCCCACAAAGAGAAAAGAAGTTATTCAAACAACCAAGGACTTCAAAGGTCTTCAGTAAATAAAACTGCAAGTGTTGATAATGACAAAACTACTAAAAACAAACAAAAAAATCTCCAAGCTATTCTTGCAAGACCTCAAAGTACATCAGATTCAGCGTAATAGTGTGGCAACAGACACAAACAGCAGAAGCTTCTGTAGATGTATCATCTGCAAAGTGTATTGGTATCCTCCAGGTTCAAATTTTGTATTAAATAAGGAACATCACTAACAATATTGCGAAAGAAATGTATTATTTTGCAAGTGCTTTTAGTGTGTATAAAGGTACATCCTATCTAAATACGCAGTGTAATGAACACTGATGGACACCAGTGTGAAATACTATTGACAAATGTTGTCTCTTGAAGGGCAAGACTGTAAGGAACTCTTCTTCAATTACAGAGGCAGCAGATGCATTGTGTGTTGGCATGATTGGTATTGCAAGTACTCACAGCAAGGTCCAGGTCATATATTAATGCTGCTGTCACCTGCACACCATAGTTCTGCCAAACACGTTGTATTTTCCCCCCATAATGAAGCTCTTTTGCTCATCAGGCTGTGTCCTGTATTTTTGAGCTGCATGTGTTCTAGGCGTTTAACAGAACAAGTCAGAGAGAAAAAACTAATTATAATAATATATCAGTAACATACCATTAATTCAGTCTCAACTTCAGCCTGTGTAATAATGTTTACCACCCTTGGAAAAACTCAGAATGACTGATTACAAGTTATTAAGTAAGAAATTGCTTCAGAAAGTTGTTATGTTAAGTTTATTAATATCACCTTATGTGCCTCTTATACACTTGGTACACAGAGCACATTTGTACAATTACTGTGGGTGTGCAAGGACAAGAACCATAGCTGCTTCCAACTGCCCAAAGCCTTTAAGCTGATACAACAAATGTGGTAATACAGAGACAGACAGGGAGAAAAGTAGGGGAAGGACTGGATGGAACTAGGAACAACGCTGAATGACCAGCAGCTGGCTAGTACTAAAACTGGGGTGAAAAATGATGACATTCAAGCCTAAGAACTGCAATACTGCCTTCCCTCATAAATTTCTGTTCCCCAGTTACAAAGGCAGCACAAAATACTGGGATCCTATGCTGCTGTCTGGCTTTGCTTCAAGGTCATAAGGAGGCTAGGGCTCCTGATCCAGGACAGTCAATAAAGATACAACACCTCCTGACAAGGTGCTAAGCCTGGAGATGAGAAAAAGCAAAGAAGCTTCAGCTGGTTATGTGTGAAGTATTACCCATCTGCCAACCAGTTTTGTTCTGGCACTTGGAGCTTCTGACCCAATCATCAGATTCCTGGGGACATTTGTCTTAAGTGGCTGGATATCAAAAGCCTGAGACTACTTCTTCCATCAAAGAATAACCCCAATGAAGTCATGTAAATCAAGAATTTGGCAGCTGAGCAAGCCTTGTTTCTTATCTTTAATGCTTTTAACAGAGGTGGAACCTCTTCTCTAGAACTGAAATCTATAAATTGCAAATACACAATAGGGATCGCAGGAACTTAGGATTCAGATCTTTAGAATGTACCCTGTTAAAAAAAGAAATACTACTACTTAGGCATATTCACTGCATAAACTGTGAGCTTCTTAAAGAAATGAAGAGACAAGAGCAACACATACAGCAAACACACTTACACACACACGCACCATTCTCAGCAGGAGCCCATCATATATCAAATTTTCTCCTTAGCAGAGTTCATGAGATGCAACACTCGGAGAAGGAGATTATTACTAGTTTCTGTAATTTTTACATGACTAAAAGTTACAGTAAAAGAATGAGTGAATGTTATTGACCTGATATTGATATTGAGTATCAGTGGTTAAGGCAATCAGGAACTTCTGCATAGAACAGAAAGTGAGTTATCTACGATCCAGCTGGTTGTCCTTGCAGATACTTTGAAAGAAAACTGATGCATAGAGATGAAAAATAACCGAAAAGCATCCACTTCATGTGCAAAAGCAACTCAGATCTCCACCATGAACATACCTGGCATATTCCACTGATGCACATATCCAGGGATTCCATATTGCAACGAGTACCATCTAGTACTTTTGGGGCAAGCTCCACAATCAAGTTCTTTCCCAGAGCTTGACACTTCAGGGCACATGGTGCAGTAGGGTCATTGTACACGGGGATCCACTCATAAAAATGCCCCTGGTACTTGACATCATTGTAGGCTGAACATTGTTGTGCTCTGAAGTCACCAACATCTGAAGGGCAGTCCTGAAAACAAACCAAAGGAACTAATTTATACAAATAGGCAGCCCTTTGCATTTGTAGTAGTTATCTGAAGAATTATGCTGAATCTGTTAAGGTAGGCTTGGTTCAAGAACTGATCTGCTATGACAAATATGTTACAGTGTTCTACCGCATGTATTAATACAATTTATGTTGCTTAATCCATTCCTTGCAGTACAGGTAATAGAATATTGCCCATATTCCAGTATTAGCACAACTGATAAGTGAGAGTAATTAAAAATGCTACTTTTATGACACTGTGTGACACATTCAATTTTAAAATCTGGTTCTGTAGTAAGAATTACCTTCTATAGGAAGCTATGCCTTTTAAGTGACTGTTGTGAGATAACTGATATTTAATATTTTTCTTCCCAATAGCTTTCTCCACTTAAGGATTTCAAAGCATTCTGCACTCATTCATCAGTTCATACACCTGAGTAGTGACAGATGTATAATGCTGATACTTACACACTAAGAAATGAAAATGTGTCTGATCAATTGTTCACTATTCCTCAAAAATGGGGCAGGAGAGTTAGGAAGAGACATCAGTGCCTCTTCCTTTAGTACAGTTACAAAAATTTTTTTTACCCTAAGGGAAAATTCATATCTTATTTTGTTGAAATAAAATAGAATTTACATTGGTGTTGATCTAAAGAGATAGTTCTAGAATTTATTCCACACACAGCCTCAGCAAATATAGATGAAACACTAAATACAACAAATGCTTCTTTGACAATATTTGAAATGAAATATTCTAAGACATTTCTTCTGTTTAAAGCATTGCACACAAGGACATTAATATTAAGCTACAGCAACAGGAAAGAAGATGAATACTGATTTGTTCAAAAATAACTTCACCAAAGTACCGACAAAGGAGTTGGCATGTCAAACAATCTCTCACTCTCATTTAAAAGTATGTCCAGTGTCAAACAGTCCATATGCCAGACCAAGAATTTCAACCCATACAAGCCAGCTGTGAGGCTGATTTTAACAAAGACTGGTTTCCATTGGATATAAGGCTGAAAGCTTTGTGATGTGTTCCCTGAAAAAAAAACTAACAAAGGGCAAGTGCATCACTACTGTTGGAAACATACACGAGAAAAGCACAAATTTCTTTCCAGTGCCCTCAATAATACTGTCCTGACACATTTTTGCTCCTGAGTCTGGGTGGGTTGGTAGTGCATTAGCTTAATACCTTGCCAGTACCTTAGATTTATTTTTTTCTTTCATCGTAGGAAACAGAAATATCTCTGGCTTTTTTTTTTTTGTAGACTGCAAGAAACTTCTAAGATCAGTGGTGCTCTTGTTGAGCAACACATGGGGCTTCTGCAACGTGCAGTGCTTTGCAGCACTGTCCAATAATACACGTTAGAGTAAAAATAAGTCAAAGTTATGTAATATATTTTGTTTTATTTTTAATCTGTGATAATTTTAGTTTGAGTCAATAAAATGAAGTAAGACAAGGAAAAAATGCAGTTACCGTAAATCTTCAGGTATTTTATAGAGATAAAACCCCACAAGAGAGCACTTCAGAAAAAGTCAAGTAAGTACTGTTAAAAATCACCCCTATTTACTATAACTTCAAAGAAAGCCACCACATTTGCATGGGTGTAAATGAGAGCAGAAATTGGCACTGACTTATCTGTCACTTCCCATTTACCACAACAGAAAGTCTAAAAAGCAGAGGGGACATCAGAGTTTATATGGATACCATATGGTTTTCCCTTCCACCAGTGGAAATAAAGGAGCAGCTACCGATAAAAATAGTTGATGTTAGATTCAAGCAAAGCTAGAAGCAACATTTTGAAGTAGTGTTATTCAACCACGACACAGAGCTAGATTTTCATCACAAAGAACTGAAGCACTATCTGTAAAACAGGCAGCAACATCTCTAGGCTGGGCTTTGACAGGCTGTTGTTACAACTCATTATCACAAGGTGTTGTTGCAGTGCCAAGACACAAACACTGCAGAGTCAGGATGTCGATCCATGGTTACCCTGTGTTTCTCATTGGTTCAGCACAGTGCAGCTCCTTCCTTCCACTCGCTTCCTGACTGCTTGAGAACAAGTGAGTTCTCATCTCCCTCTTCGGCTTTGGCATTTTCAAAGCACAGAAAGCAATTGTGGCGCTCCATTCACATGCCAGCCCCACCTGCTTTACATTCGAGCTGTGTTCAAAAGCAGGAGAATAAAAAGAGCATCACAGAGAGATATCAAAGGGCTGAAATTATCATTTACATTAGAGTTAGGATAGTATGGTTAGGTTGTGGTTGAACTTGATGATCTTTAAGGTCTTTTCCAACCTGAGCAATTCTGTGATTCTGTATCAGAATTTGGGTAGCAACATGTTCAGATGCCTGTTTTCCTTGCAACAATATCTACTTGTATAAAGAAAAGAGTTTATGGTCTAAGCAGCAAGACAGGTGCAAAAATGAAAGTAATCAAGACAAGAGGTCTCAGAAACTTCAGACTGGAATAGATAAGAAAAGTAAGAAGGAGATTAAAAGGAAGGAAGGAAAAGTGAAGGCAAGGTGTGGGAGAGGCAGGCAAGGGAGAGACATGAGAAGTGGCAAGACCATCATCAGCCCACAGTACATGGGCCCTAATCCTTCCCCACTCTGTCCTTTTGGTTTTAATCTATTTCAGATATCAATTCAATTCCTTTGTTCCCTTTATCCCATCAATATTCCACACTTTTTTCTTTCTCTGTTTGCTAAATATTTTTGCTACTAATTAGAGATTTTCTAATTTCAGCAATAGTTTTTTTGCCTTATGCTGAATCCATTGAACCATACTGGAGAACTGGTAGGTTCACACACCACACAAGGATCTGAACACGCACCAATGATGCCTAATACCTCAGAATGCTGGCAAAATAATCATATACAGATTTTGTCATGGAATTCAATCTATTTATGACGAGTTACATAACATATTATTAGGCAGATCTGAAAAAGATGCTTCAGACATGACTACTGTGAAGGTTAAAAAATATACATGTGTGTTTATGCACTCCCATTCTTTTTGTGACAGAAGATTAAAACTACTGCAGTCAACGGCTGGCTTCCTATGAAATGTATTGGTTAAGTTTTGGCAGTCACTTACTCTTAGACTTTGAAAACCAAGCTAACCTGGGAAATCTGTATCTTTGTAGGCTACGTTCGTGTACAAAACATGAAGGTTGTATCAGACCATGTGATTCCTGCCAACAATTACGCTGCTGAAAAAAAAAAAAAAAGCACAAAAAGGCAGCAAGAAAATTCCCAGTAAAAATGATGACACCAAAGAAAGTCTGGTCCTTTGTCTAGGTTGGTTCTTTGAATCTCGTTTTGTTGAAACCGAGCCAGAAGCGATGAAGTCATTGTTTTGTTTTCTTTTTGAAATTAGCTGCAGGTTCTATGTCATTCACAGGCAATTTTCAGGCCACTTCTGAGTAAAATCAAGATACCTGAATAAGAAACCCTAGCCAGGAGAGTTAAGGGTACATCAGCATTATGAAAATAAAAAATAAATGAGTAGATTAGACAGAAACTATGTAACTCAAGATGAAATATTGTAGGAACAGAGCAGACACAGTTCAGCCAAGATTTTTTGGTTGGGATAGGTGATCTGGTTAATGAGTGGATGCTGGGTCAGTAATATGATGAATATACTGAACAGGTGTAAGCATTATTTGTGTATAATAAAAGGTTATATTGGAATGAAACGTGAGAAAATCTGCAACAAAACAGTGATTTTTTTTTTTTAACTGTAGGAGAGTCATTCTGGCTTACGTGGAAGTGACTTTCTGGCACATAAAAATGCAAAATTTATGGGGAAATGGCCCAAATAATTTGTTCTATGAATAAGACCCTAAAGGATTGTCTTAAGCACTTCCATATAGTGTACATCACAGCATTAGAATGCAACGGTATACACAAAAATGGAAATATAAAAAAAAATGGTTTAAGAAAGACTGAAAATCTCACTGAACAGCATACAATGAATAGTTCATAGTTTATTTCTCTGAAGTTTCCGTAAGAAAAGTTGAAAGCAGACATGCAGCTTCAAGAAATCCTGCACCCGACACACCATTTACAACAGAAAGATAAGCAAGCTAAACACAAGCCTTAATAATCTCAGCAATTATTTCGTTGCTAAGACTCTGAATTAATTTTTTGATTGAAATATCACTAATATTATTCTGGAACTATGCTTGAGTTCAATGAACTTACTACTATTCTATTACAAATCCAGATGAAACCAATTTTCTGGTGAAATGATTCTTGCTCTTTTCATTAGAATGACACACGCATTAAGTTGTGCTTCATTTGTACTCCTCAATATAGATGTTAGTGGTGTAATGTATCATGTAGCAAAATTACATTTGCAGACAATTTTACACAGTGTATATATACTGGATGTCTCCTGTGGTTATCAATATTTCCTAATAATATGGAAAGAAGCGAGTTTAAACTCTTAATTTTCAGACTAAAGTTTTACTCTTAAAGCAAGAAGCATTCATTAGAAATGATGCTTTGGGGAAAATTATATCATTTGAAACAGAACAGGTCTAGCCCTAGGTTGGTGTTAGGTGTAAGCTCCCATTTCAAGGTTAAATCAGGTCTAATACTCAGTTTGAATTCGGTGAGGCCAAATTCAAAGATCAACTTTCCACTGTACTAACAGTGGAAATCTCATGAAATTTATTTTTCTCATGAGTTCTCCATTATCTGACCTATAATCTAGGAAAAACAGTTCCTGAGAGATTCTGGCTCTATCTGAACTAAAATGGAAACCCGATCCCTCTCAGACATGCCCCAAAAGCAGAACTGTAAATGCAGCTTCCTGTCTGGAAATTAACATTTGAATCATCATAAATTCAAACAGATTCTCATACAAGATGCTAGCCACTTATCGCTTTAAAATAAGCCCTAAAGTTATAAAACAGGTCCCAGTGACTTCAGAAAAACCCCCTTGGAGTTCAGAAAGGATATGGTAATCATCTTAATTTTCTCTATGATGACGCATACGAGTGCCTTCATTCTCACCATAGATTTTTTACTGTATAATCCTGAAAGCAACCAGTGTCTGCAACTGCTCAAATGTATCCTAAAAGCATGCAGGCCTCTGCTTATAGCAGAAGTTATGGACAAATGGATCTCATCTTTCTGCTTTTTCTGCACACTACATGGCTTTCTGTTCCTTTCGCAGGAGGACCAAGGGATGTGCTACGTTGAATTTGTACAGTTGCACGGGAAGCCGTAATGCACAGCATCAAGCAGAGATGTACTACTGTATAGAAAGCAAATGATATATTTAGCAAACATTTAGACAGTGCCTGTTTGTTTACTGCTTACATACTGACTGGCTTATCTAGCTTATCACGTGGCTTTACAAGATTAAGAGTCTTCCATGCACTGCACTGTTATTTCTGAGGTAAAGGCACTGTGCACTGAAGTTCTCAAAGGGCAGATGGCAGAGTTTGTCTCTAGGATCTGGCTTCTCCATGCAGTTGGCCAGAATTATTAATCACTTCCACTAATTTCTGCGGAAACTCAGGCTGTGGGCTGCTGAGGTGGAAAATCCATCCAACACCAAAGAATGGAGTTAGAACAGTTTGAGGTGCTAGCAAGCTTTGCTCCTGAGGAGGAGTGCAGAAGCCAGCTGAGGTGTGGCATACTTCAAAAGTGAAGATGGCCAGTTGTCCCAGGAGACGCCACAGTTCAACATATGCACTGAGCCAGCTCCAGGCCTCCTCAGGAGCACACGTCATACTTCCTGGCTGCTGCCCCTGGTGGAAATCGCGAGGCTGGCAGCAACATGACCATCATCTGCTCTTGCCTGGGTATAAGTGAGCTCAAGGGAACAGCAGGGCTCACCTTTTTAGGGGTGTTTGTGTGACAAGTGCTGCCTTTCTCCCAAATCCAGAAGCAAATGAACCAACTGCACTACAGAAAAGCAGATAAGATGCTTTTGCTTTGCTCATCTTCCCTCTTTCCTGGAATGGGACTGTAAAGACACCATATTGTATTCTCGGGTAACCCATGCCAGAGGTGCCTGCAGATCATAAACCAATGCATTATGAATCACTGTGTTGGTACACGAGTCTGCTATCGGTGGTATCACAAAATCCTGCACACCTTGAGCAGACTACAACATCTGGGGTGAGCGAAGGCAGCTGTTTAAACAGCATAAAGCATCACTGCAAATCAGTGGAGCACAAGTCATGAAGTATGCCATATGTGACTGGTTTTCATAAAATATGTCTGTAAAAATAAAGTTTGATTGCATCATAGTAACAGCAACTGCTTTTTCAAATTTCCAGCTTCATATTCAGCCACAGAAACGGTCTGTGCCAGTGTACTAAATATATGCATTTTATACATAGAAATATAAAGATCTAGGCTTAGGCAAATGTAAGGAGGTAATGCAAGTAGTAATTATGCAATTTAAGATTTGAAAGCAACACCCTCTTTGCTCACATAATGAATGCTGTTGTATCATTAACAATCAAAAACGTTCAAGAGCCCAGCTTAATGCTTCACCTCAGACAGAACCTCGGGAAAGACACTTGCTACTGTAAGATGTGAGCTGATTTGTCAGTACTCCAAAGTGTGTAATTTTCCTAACAAATGATATAAAGTGTTCTGAATCACAACTGGCGCTACGATTTGCAAAGAAAATGTCTATTTAGAAACCTAAATTTCAAACCTCCTGCAGATATGCAGAGTGAAATCTTTAAAATTGGTAATGATGATCAAAAGAAAGTCATCCACCGTAAGATTTTAAATAACAAACAGCACTTTTTAAACTGTAGCAAATCATCTGAATAAGTAAAAGAAGCTATAAAAAAGGATTAAATGCCATACTCACATTACTACTGCAGGTTTTGTATCGAATATTCCGACCTTCACAGTTCCTGAAAAACAGAGTAAAAGTGGTTACACAGCAGTACAGCACAACACAATCCTGAACATTTTACAGCCAGTTATTCTCTTGAAAATTTGACTTATTACTACCACCGTACCTTAATCTGGATTCAAAATACAAGGTCTGAATACAAAGAGGATCTGGGGACTCAAGTGGTTGCACTATCTCCTCAGCAAAGAACATATAACTTCCTCTGTGAGCCCAATTTACTAGATATCTTATGAAAAAAACACCTGAAGCCACATCAGTAGAATTCATAATTTAAGTCCCTCAGACTGCCTGCATTCCTAAGGTACCCAGCAAATATCATTTGTAAAATCTAGGCAGTCCAGCTTCTTTGCAACAATTATTATCACTAGGTGAAATAAGAGGTATATAATAAAGTCACAATTATTTATTGTTCTTTCATATAAATACTGAGGTGCGTGGGTTTCACACCTCTTTAGCAAAGAGTTTGCCAGACTTCAGGATAATCGACTGGTAGTTCTGCACAGGGCAAGGCATTCCAGTTCTAAATGCAAATGGCAAAACTGAGCCTCTGAAACAACTGAAAACACACTCTTCATGACTTGATAGGAAATAATATTTAATGATGCCTCCAAAATCAGAAATGATGTTTTTGAAGAATCCCTTCAAAATGGAAAATGTCTGTCTTACACTGATGAGAAACGAATGAGCAGCTGGTCATTTACAACTCCTGGACGACGTTTTTCGCTTTTGTGTGGAAATTAATTGCAATTATTGAAAAGTTTTTTAAATTTGAGAAATTGAAAAACACAGTTTTAAAAGAAAAGTGTAACGGATGCCTGGAGCAAGCGCTCAACCAGCTCAGCTGAAAGTACAGCTCTCCAAGCTCAAGATATTACGTGTCTCAGATTTCCAATTTTTGCAAGAATGATCATATCACAATATGCAAGTAAAGAAGGTTTATGACACATACAAATGTGAAAACTTTGTTTCACAATCACACATTTCCTGGACATTACAACAACAGTAAAGCACAGAAAAAAAACTTTTAAAATACACATTAGTCAAGGTATGGAAAACACATGTTTTTTCACAGGGGAACACATTAAAAATATTAATAAAACCACAGTGGAATTTATATTGCTACAATTTATTGACCTCATTTCAGTCACCAACACGCTAGCAGAATCTCATGGCTTCTTGCTGGAAATAGTAATATTTTCAAAATCTCTGCATTCTGCACTAAAAGAAACAGGCAGCGTTTTATTCAGTAATCTTTAAAACATGCATTTCATACAAACTGCAGATCACACTGTAAGCCTTCTTTAAGAGAAGCTGACTTCCTGGATGAAATCACATTTAACTTGAAAAAAATCTCAACAAAATAGAAATGCGATCAGCAGTTTTAACAAACTGTTTAGGAATAATTCAAATAACGTGAGCAAATATGTATGCCAGCACAGATGCTTCTAAGCTGGTTGGGATCTCATTTTGCCTCTTGCATTACTCACACTTTTGGGATCATAGTAACAAGTCCTATACTAGTTCAGTTTTACTACTGAGGTAAATGCTGTTCTCTTCAAGGTACACTGAGGATTTCCCAAGAAATCCATCAGAACCACTGAATTGAAAGAACCAGCAAAGGAAAAGACATCCTTACAGAAAGCAGCAATTGATGCATCCATATATAGGGTAAGTCAGTTGTTTTTTTACTACAGGGACGAGATGGAAGATCCTGCACGTGAACATTACTTCAGATCCAGTTTCTATGCAGGTAATCCAGAATTTGCTTTACATTATGCATGTAGAGATTCCTCTTAATACTTGGCTATAATAAATAAGTCACTCTTGCTATTTCATTAGCGCATTTAATAATATACTTAAGATCTATCAGAGTTGAGGGCTAAGATATTTATCTAATATAATACAGAAACATATTAAAATAGAATTTGTTGAATTGTAGAATCACAGAATCATTAAGGCTGGAAAAGACCACTAAGATCCCCAAGTCCAACCCCTGCACATCCCCACCATGCCCACTGCCCACGTTCCTCAGTGCCACATTCCCATGGTTCTGGAACACCTCCAGGGATGGCGACCCCACCACCTCCCTGGGCAGCTGTGCCAGCACATCAAAACTCCTTCTGAGAAGAAATTTTTCCTAATATCCAAACACTTGACCGTTGCATTACATTAAGTTCCAGAAAGAGAAGAAGCAGTGCTTTTCCATGAACACAGAAGACAGAGAATTATGGCACAGCTGCAGAAGAATAAATATACACAAGCATGTAGCTAACCTGCCATTTAAACATCTCCTCAGTGAGTAGGAGGCTCCCCCACCGCAGGTCCGTGAGCAATCACTCCAGGCTCCCCAGGCATCCCAGGAGCCATCCTTATCTTCATCAGAGCGGGTGATTCTGGAGGTCTGAACAAAATGGAGGTTGGAGAGGAGAAAGAAACTTTAATTGACTTGCTACACATTTTACTTCTTGACATTAATAGCAGATTATGTTACTCTGCTGTTTATTGACAATGTCTCAATTTACTATTTTAATATACAATAATTACATGGAAAAGGAAGCAGTGCTTGAAAAGACAGTGTATTTGATTAATTTCCTTCTGCCCAAACATTGTAGCCTCCAAATGTTTGGTAATTCCCAACATACAGACATCCAGCACAGATTTTTCACAAAGTATAGCCCCAGAAGTGCAGGTAGGGAAGCAAACCAAGAATGTAGCTTCATGGCAAAATGTCTTACTAACTTGAAAGATATCAAAAAAGAAGACTTCAAATGATTTGTAGGCTACAGCAATTAATCAGTGATTTCAGCTTCTCACACAGGCTTCAAAAAGATATTATTTCCAGACAGCACAAATGTAAGAATAATTTCAGACCAAAAGGAAAATAATCTGCTAAAAACCCCTAAAAAACTCATTTTTTCACTTGCATTGTATCTAGTTGAAAAAACCTGACATTTGCCAGAGAAAATTATCTAAACGTTTTAGAAAAACAGGTTTTTAACGTAATAATTCAATACTGAAAAGCAATGTGATTCAATAATGTTCTGGTTTAGGAGAGTACTGCTTTTAATTTTATAAAATTCTTTCATTAAGAAAGCATAGGAAAATCGAGCTCAGACTTTAACCAACTATTTCTTTCTGACTTCCCTACAATTGTTCAGCAAGCATTCCACTTAAGTGCTATTTCTATTCTTCCATCCACACAACCCTTACAAGTTCTCTCGTGGAAAAAAAAGTGCAGATTTTTGTAACAGTGTCAAATATAATTCCTTGAGAGCTGTCAGGCATGTATGATTGGTGCGTTACACAGAAATTAAGATTACAACCCTAAACTAAACCCATCAAACAGAGATATAACTGATCCTTCTGATCATCACGGCAATAACATTTTCACATCAGCTACTCCAAATGCAACAATGTGGCTGATATTAATGTCCTTAGGAATGAGAGCTGTACTGTGGATAGAAATAATACAGTGACAGCAATTTATGCCAAGTACCAGAGAATATTTACCAATGTTTACCATGCACCAGCATAACAGCAAATGGGAGAGCATAAAGGGTTCAGCCAAGCTTTACTGAAACAACTATTTCTACAGCCAGCAGTTCATTCCCATCGACTTCAGCAGGCATCCAATCAGACCTCAGCAAGAGAAACAAAAGCGTTACATCCACAATTCTGTTTTATTTTTGACTCCGTAGAAGGGCAAAACTTCTGAAGTCTTGCAGAATCTTCATTCCCTCTTCCCAAAACACAAATGCACAGATACACCAGCCAGAGGGCTGTCAGTCAGCAAACAACACAAAGAAGAGAAAGAAAAACATTACTAACTAAATTACATAGAAGTAAGCATTCAAGTCTTCACAGATGCCAAATAAAAATAAATGAAAATCTTTTCACTCTTTTAAACATGTGTGACTAAATCCAAAGAAATGCAAGACATTTGTATGCATCCCAACACTAAACCAGATGAACATATTTTAGTAATCCGTAGTTTTTTCAAAGAAAACTTAAGTAAGCTCATGAGAGAAGACTCAGTCCTATTTTCTTCCAGAAAGCCTCACAAAAGTAATTTGAAAGGAAGTAAGGGATGTATAATTTGAATCTTATGGTGCAAGAAAAAGTAAGTAATACATAACTCTCCTTTAAATTTCAAGAGCACCAATAAAGTCAGCTCATCTTCAGCCACAAAGAAACTTGACTCGGACAAAAGTCTAATAACTCAAAGTGAAAACAGCAAACAATAAAAACAAAGCTGTTTTCACAATGGCACCACACAAGGAACATGATTCAATACGGTGCTGCGGAGACAAAGGGATTTTCTTCTAAATATAACAATAAAAATAATCATGTGCCACAGGAATTGAGCATACTGGTCTGTTTGGGGGTCAGCTGTCACCCAGGCTGCAATCGCTCTGCGGTCAGAGGCTTAGTACTAAACAAGTGCCTTTTTAGAAACCCAAATGGCACAAAGTTAAATTTAGCCACATTTAAACATAACCAAGGACTACTCGAACAAATCTCGAAGGGATTAATAATGGTGTAACTGCAGTACTCCCTGTAGCTGGACTGTTAGTAGAAAAAGACAACCATTTGTAAATTTTTCCATCCTTTCCTCAAAACACCAAAGCTTGTCAAAGAATTTTTGCACAGCAAACTTCAGGGACTGGTCTAAACACTCCTTAACTTTCTTGCTCCCCTAAGTTCTCAAATTTTAAAAAACCTTACTTTGCTTTAAAAGTTTACTTAGGCCAATCTACTTCCAGAAATGATAGAGCCCTGCTCTACAGAGATCCCTCAGGAATTTTTGCACTGGCGTTGGGCTTACTTTACATCAGAAGCCAACTCTGAAATGTCTGACACTGAAAATGGAACCAATCGCCTCCAACCTTGAGCAAAAAGAGCTCAGCACTTCCCAACAAATCACTCAGCACATGAAAATAAGTCACAGGATGAACAACTCACTTCTTTAATTTTGCACTCGTAAATTTTAAAGTTTGTCCTCTGTACTCCCAAGGAAAATGATTGAGTTTTAGTATGTTAAGAACTGATTAAACTTACAATATTAAAATAACAATACATGTCACTCTCTTTTAGAATAGCAAGTTTCTTTGGACAAAGCAGTGACAATGCCTAAAATAATTCCAACTTCATCATTGTATTAAAGCCATCCATGATATTAACAGACAGAATGTCATCTAGAGCCCTAAACAATGTCCAGTTGTTCACTTACCAAATTGCTTTGATAAAAGCCATTGTTCTGAACTGTATCTAATTAAAAAGCTGTAAATACTAGAATGATCAAAGCAGAAGTTTATGCCAACAAAGCCCTCTTCAGAATCATTGACTAATTCAGTGTCCACAGTGTTGATTTAAACTCCAGCTAGTTCAAACTACTTGTCCCATGGGAAAGAGTTAAAAGCAGCTTGCACGCCTTAGTAATTTACTAGCAAAATAATACTGATTTACTAGCTGTCTGGTTTCATAAACCCTGCATATTACATTTGTCTACACCATGGTACCAAGCTGAAGTAAAATAAAGAAAAGATCACCACCATCGTGATTTAAACTAACAAAACCTTGGAAACTCATTTAGAAATTAAATCAAGAACTAATTGCAATTGGGTACAAAAGGGTTTTGTTGTACTTCAGGACTGAATTCATGTCTTGCTTTTTAACTCCAATTTTTCATGTTGTTTTAATTCTAACATGCCTCAATTGTGATCCTTTGCTACGTGTTTTTAGTTTAGAGGCTTAGTTTTCTAACAGATGCAGTACTACATATCCATTATGTTTATTGCTTACATGCTTCACTGTGAAAGTATGCATGTTCCTATACATGCATGTGCACATGTGCACCTGTGACATAACATGATGAAATGAAGCCACCAGTGCTTTAGTAAATCCAGACAAAATAACTTTAAAAAGCCATAAACATAGCTTTAGGGAAAGCTTAGATGATTTGTTGCTCTTTAAGTAGAACTAGATGGCAAAAGGCACCATGCTTCTACTTGATCCAGCCACACTAGCTGGAGTTGTATCCATTCCAAAAGCATCAAACATAGGGTTACCATACAAGCATATAAGGCAAGTGTATTCAGAACTCATACAATGTTCTCTGCAGAAATGATTCCAGCATTTATGATAGTTTCAAAATATTCCATCTCAAACTACACATCCAATATTTAATTAATTCTCACAGTAATAAAAGGCTAAGTCGTGACACCACACGAAGGTCTTGAATTGCATGAATTAGGGGATGGGGGATAATAAACTACAAGTTTTGAGGCATTTCATGACATCGGCTGAGTCTCAAAGACTAGGATGACAGTATGCCAAGGTTTCCTCAAGGCCTGAGGCCCAGCAATGTGCAATCTGAGCTTCTGCTGACAACCCTTAACTGACAGAGACAGCCTTGTTCATGGAGAGTTCTTACTGAAAGTGTGGCACTGGAAGATTTGGAGGGGGGAAATATTAGTGCCAGGTTCTCTTCTTCTGTCCAGGGCTCTGTTTTGCTTCTGTCACATATGGGCATATACAGTAACAACACGTTCTGCAAACTGTGAGTGTTAGTATGCAAGCTGTACTTGCCTTGCCCTGTACTGCTCAAAGGAGCTGAGTGTAGCAAAAGTGGGCACTGAGGTAAAATAAATGAAATCCAGATGTTTGGAGGGCTGATCATTAATCTAAAACAAGGGGATTTTTACTGTCACTCGTAACACCCAGTAAATAACAACAGCTACATTGACACACATTACAAAAATCAAACACAGTGCTATTAAATGGAGAAAAATGACTATTTGGCCAAACTTTTGTTTGGCTGTTATGAAGGATGACATAATTGTCTTGAATTTGGTCATGCAGACTTCAAAGGAGATGTGGTGCCAGAGAATGAAGGTCAGCTTATGCAGTTTTATTATTATTCAGACATCCATTACATAAGGCTTGGATATGTAAATGTTTAGCATTCGGTGTAACAAAGATTCAGCTTCTCAACAGAAATGCTCTTATACCTTAAATGTTTGTTTTCCAGAGCTTTTACATACATTTCCACTTCAGAGACAGACACGAGTATGTAGTGTTACAATAATTCCCATGTATAGAACAACATGCAAAAAAAGATGCACATACACCCAACGTTCAGTTTCCTCTGCATGAGTCCCTCTGCCAGGTATTACATTGAAGCCCCCATAATCCCAAACCCTACCTTGCAACATGCCCCAAGCACTCCGTCAGTGCAGGCAGCCCATCTCTTACAGGTTGTACAACCATTTAGCAAAACTTCTGGGCAGCATTTGCAATGCAGGCCACGTCCAGTGCCAGATAGTCAAAATGCTCTACACAAACAGATTAGAGTGATGAAGGATGAGAGAGAATAGCTTCGAGTTGCGCCAGAGTATGTTCAAGTTGGATATTAGGAAAAAATTCTCCAAAAGAGAGGTTGATCACTGGCACAGGCTGCCCAGGGAAGTGATCAAGTCACTGAACCTGGAGGGGTTCAAGAAACGTGGAGATGTGGCACTGAGGGACGTGGTTAGTGGGGAGTATTGGTGGTAGGTGGATGGTTGGACTACATGATCTTAGAAGTCTTTTCCAACCTTAATGATTCTATGATACGGTTCACAAAATAAGTCTCAGTCATAACCATAAGGACATGGTTAGGCAGGACCAGTGTACCTGTTGCTATGCCAAAGTCACTGCTGCTCTCTGGGTGAGCACACTTTGGTTTTTCTCATGGCTTCTTATCGAAGTAGTTTGCATTAGTTTGAGAAAAGCATGCCAGACTCCAGAAGAGAATCCCCATAAGGAGTTACATTGGCACAGCCGTATCCTATGGCTATTCAGTAACACATGACATGAAACTATATTTCTCCATACAGAATTTGATTCTTCAGAAAAAAAATTCACTCCAGTGAAAGAGCCTACTGAAAAGTATAAACACCACTTGGAGTCCCACTGAAGGACTAAATTAAGCAAACCCAAAGCTCTGGCCCTTTTCCCTGGAGTGGATTTCATCCTTGATGGTATTTTGAACAGAGATGAAGCATTTCCTTTTTACTGCTTCTTCCCACTCTCACAACCCATAAATACTATTAACACTATCCTGACGTCCAGAATCTTCCAAAGCACAAGATATGGTGCTGTTCACTCATCTTCACACACAGATGCACTGTGCTATGCCATTTGCTTCCCCTTATACCTACATGCCTACAAACAGAGGCAGCTCAAGGAATTACTGAAGGGAAAATCTCCTGCCTGAGTAGCAGTGATGTGTTTCCCAGATTCCTCTTTCCAGACACTACACTTAATGGAAAGGTATCAGATCACCCTGTTGACTGTCCATGAGCAGAGTGCATAACCATCAGAACAAGTATTTACCTGCAGATAACCACTGCATGCACCATTCAGCCTCGGAACTATACCCTTCACTTTTAACTTTGGCTGCCATGTCTATAGCCTTGCAACAAACTGTAGGAGAAATCTCCTTCCCTGCTAAGGTTCACATACAAAAATGATTTTCACCTCTATGTCATATAATCTAAGTAAGGTGTAGAATGTGGATTATAGATTTAGGAAAAAAAAAAATCAGTTGTAGCAACAACTAAATTAACTAAAAAACAGTCAAAACTTATTTCCAGACAAATAAGAATTATTAATGAGATTTCACACTGTTCCATTAAGACTGATTTCAAGACATTTCCTGATATATTTCTACTATTGTTGAGTGCATTATATATTACCTAACAGTACACTGTATATCTTACTGACTTTAATAAAACTTTAACTTACATATACTGAATCAAACTATACATTATTCTTTACATTAATAAATGACATACCTGGAATTATAAAAACCTTGACAGAAGAACGGGAGAGAGGAAAAAATAAAAATAAAAACTAAAATTAAAATCCATGCATCCTTTTAAACTGATAAAAAAACACAAGGGAATAAATGCAACTATTTTAAGCAGATGCTTAGAACTAATTAGTCTGAATATTATTATTTCAGTCACATTGATTATTCCTTGCATTTGGCCTTGCCAAATGATGTCCATGTTCTAAGAACCAGTTGCAAAATGGATTTTGTATCCAGTAACAAACAGTGTTTTAGAAACACAAGCTGGTAAAGCTCAGTGACAGATCAGGAGAATCACCAGGAAGAAATGAGCCAAAAAGGTAAATAATGGATTTATTCAGCTATGTGAAGGAATACATCTGGGGTCTGAGATGCAGTTTAAAACTCAGTTGAATTCTGCAACATATTTTCATTCTACAGCAGTTTTGAATAATTTCAAATTCAAGTTTTGGAAAATAAAGCACACAGAAGAGTCACACACACAGAGGAAATATTTACAACGTAATTCATTTTGATACTGAACTGAAGGCAGATCTCAGCATGTTTTTCAGTATTATACTGCATCCAGATTTTCCATTGTCAGTGTATTGCAAAATTTCATATTGACAACACAGGCCTGCACTGCAGGAGTTGTCAGGACAAAGTTGGAGGTTTTGGCAGGTGGAGCAGGGATACTTGAGGCTTTTGGCATCCAGGAAGGGATGAAATGTTGCTTGGCTGTTTGGCACCTATGAGCTAGCTGAGGCTTTTGGCACCAAAAAGAGTCTGTATCACCTCCTTCCTTCTTTGCGAGCAGTAACAGAGAGAACTTGGAATTTGTGGGCATGCAGAAGGAATCATGATTCCTGCCCTAGCAACTGGTCAGAAAACAGCTGCAGTAGTATACCCAGCTCCTGCAGCTATTTCTGCATCTATCCACAGCAGCTAAGTTCAGTACCTACATGTTCTTGCTATAAAGCAGCAGCAGCAAAATACCTGAAATATTTCTTTGAAATCCGGAAATTATTACTTCAACAGATAAAAGTCTAGCAAAAGAGAAACCTGTTCTAAAAGCTGATAAGCAAGCCATAGAATCATTAAGTTTGGAAAAGACCTCTAAGATCATGTAGTCCAACCATCCACCTACCACCAGTACTGCCCACTAAACAACGTCCCTCAGTGCCACATTTCACATTTCTTGAACCCCTCCAGGGATGGTGACTCCACCCCCTCCTCCCCTGCAGCCTGTTCTAGCATCAGAGAAGAATCTTTTCCCAATACCCAACCTGACCAAAATACAAAGTATTGGCAGTGCACCTGACAAACCAGAGTTAGCTGCTCTGGAGGCCTGGTTTTCCATATTCATAAATAATAGAGTCCTGAGGACAGGGATGTAGGCTAACAACAGTTTTGGTGATATCCATTTCAACTGTGAGGCAAGAAGTTCGTGCTTCTGTAGTGCTCTCAGGTCCAATCATCCAGGACAGCTGACCAGGATCAAGTGTATAAAAACTTTCCCTTGAGTTTCCAGTATTTCACTGTCTTCAAAATCTAAAAGTATAAGTGAATATGTAGCTGGAAATACACAAACCTGAACTCTCAAAATATACCCATTCCTATGAATGCTGGAGATTCAGAAGAATCTGCAAGATAATGTGTGTTACGGGAGTAGCACAGCTGAAAATTACATCTTGGTGTCCAAAGTCTGATCTCAATGCCTCTTACTGAGCTTTCTCACCTCCTGTTTTGTTCATATAAACACACTGTCCTTTCTGGTATGTCTGTCTGCAATAAGTACAAAGTATGAAGCGAAAACATAATCTTCAGGGCATTTTGATATGTTAGTTTTCTCTGAACCTGCTTATAAATCTGCATTAACAACATTCCATCTATTTCCTTGAGTCCCCAAAGCAAGAAGAATTCACGCAAGCTTTGCTGACTGCTTATTCAAAAGTTGCACCTGGATACTCTGGGTTTTTCCACCTTCACACTGTATACCACATGTTCCTCATCCAGCATAAACAGTGTGATGGTTCAGCCAGAGTCCAGCATGCAGAATTCCTCAGGTGCATAATAGAAAAAGAGATTCCAATTTCTGGGAAATATATCTGGCATTATTTTTTTTTCAAGTTACCTTATTAAATATATTTGCAAACTTCCAAATAAAGGTGCTACTAAATACTTTACCATGCATTTTTTTCCTAACTCATCTCAAAAGTTAAAACTTCCATCACTTTGGCACATGCAGTGGAAAAGAACAATGATAAAAGGATGAGCATTACATTTGTGAAAGTGAAGGACTTCCATCAGCTTCCAGAGGACTCTTGGGCACACTCCTGCCACTATCAAACATGCAAAGACTTTCCTGTTCTAAGCTTCTTTTTCATTTCTTTCATATTCTGATGCCATGTAAAACAGCAATCATACTTCAATGATTACACGCTTCTGAATGCTTTAGAATCGTATTTTCCATCTTCAAAATGAAGGAACTAGTTAATAAATAAAAAAAACCCACATTTCTCCTATGGTCAAGTATCTCATCTAGAAAGACCCATCTCTTGATAAAATACCTGTGCCAGCTAAGGTGCCTCTTCATTTGCTTTTTGATCTGTTCAGTTGATAGAGGCCCATTTTAGTTAGGGATTCATTCCAGGGAAAGAAGCACAATGGCAGAAACATAATTAAAATCAATGAGGTAGTAAATCTACGTATTTCAACTGGGAAATAAAGGACAGGAAGAGCATAAAGTGATATTTCTCCTTAATTTACAGCCTTCAGGTAAGTTGTAAGAGCACGGAGAAGGACAGACCATGACATAAAGCCAGATGCTGTTACCACAATCATCATCAAATTTCACTCTTGCTGATTTGTGGTGGTCCTGGTGATATTTGCCCAAATTAACACTGCAAACCCTGCAATATGAGGACACTTACACACTGACTATACCCGGATCCTAAACCAAGCAGACCGAATCACTGGTGTCTACTTGTTACTTCAGCCAGGTCAATTACTGTATCATGCTGAGTTTGTTTAGGATTTATTTGCCAAGGCACTTTTGTATGACACTTTTAGAAACAGTACAGAAAAGTAAACAAAAATAGAGAGAGAGTACGGACATTTAGAATGACTTACATGTTGCCTCCTATTTACCTTGCAGTTTATAACAGCATATACAAGCTTTATGCCACCACAGTATTATGTATTTAATTTAAAGCAACAAGCTAAAAGGCAATCACTTAGAAATACACAAGTCATCAACCCTTAACATTTTCATGTAAACTTGAAAATAAACTTGTGATTTTTATTTGTAATTGGTTGCAATAATTGTTTTTATCTTTTTTTTTTTTTTTTTTTTTTTTTTTTTGAGGTAACAATTTGTTTAGCGGATACACAACGAAAAACACCCAAACCAAAACTTTTCCTCAGAAGAAAACGACTGCACCTCTAACTTCGAAAAGAGCCTCGGTATATATCATATACTTTAAAAATTTGTTTAAAATAATTTTCCTGACTTCAGACGCTGTCTGCCAAGTTCCAGCTAGAAGCAAAATTTTATGGCCAACTGCCAAGACTATGAATAAAAGGAGTTTATAGGGGAAATACTGACAGAAGAATAAACTGTAGCAAAAGCAGCCAATGTAGGAAAGTCTTCCCTGTGCATTTTGTCTATCCATAATCTGCAGTATTCATAAACCTGGATTACTGGGATATTGCACTCCGATATGGCTCAATTTCATGCCAAGATTATCAGTAGTGCCAGACTGTTTGATGATTTAGTTATAGGTATTTTTACCATACTGCGCAGATGAGACCTCCAAACTTCCCATTTGTGAGCTATAGATTCAACTCATGTCTCCTGACTCACTCTGCTATTTAATACTATATGTAGCACATTTAATGGCAATATTTCTATAAAAGTAATGCAAAGCAGATTACAGAACATAAGCAGATACACCTGGCAACAGAACAAATCTGTCAAAAGAAAAAAATATTAAAGCCATATTGCTAGCAGATAACAATTAAGAATCCCCATTTTTCTTTCCATAAATGTACAGCAATTAAGATTTAGTTATGAATTTTAGTGATTGTTTTATTTTGATACACTTCTCACTCTTGATTTTTGAAGTAGAGATCACTGTATAGAGTGTTTTTAAATTAATATATTTAAGGAGAAGACTTATTAGGCCCATAACTGAAAAGCAGCCTGAAGTTAATTTTGCCCAAAGTAACTCTAAAACTTGTCAGCCTGATCATGGTGCCTCTTTACAGTGGCATAAATCAAATTTAACAAGATGAATTTTCTTTTCAGGAAAAAAAAAAAAAAACCCCACAACACGGTTCTTAGCCTATTTAACTGTGAGCTGGTCTTTGGATGACATTAAGCAGTGATATAACTGATCCAAAATCAAAATGCAATTTGAAGGTTTCTTTTTATTACTCATGCTTAACTTGGGGACAAATTTAAGATTTGATTTTGCTCAGTTTCATTGGCTGATTTCCTACACTCAAGCAGTTTTGATCATCCTCGAGAAAAGCCTGCTTTGCACGAGTGTAGCCTGACTTGGAGATGTTTTAAGTCTTCTACTGCGTGTACCTGTGCAAACAGAACGCATCCATAAGCTGCTTCTGCCCGGGTTGATGTTCCTGGTATTGTCAAACTTGTAACTTTTGTCTGATCATTGGCTATTCACAGTCAAAAGGATGTATCAGTTCCATAATCTCATGACTGCTCCAGTTGCGTTTGCTCACAATATACAGCAAGATGTACTTAAGTTCCTCAGAAAGGCTTTGTTTCCTTGTTTTTAAGATAACTGTAAGACCTTAAGATGTCCTGCCTCCCTTTCCCCTTGTGGAAAATCTTAATACATAGAAATTACAAGACAATACATCTTTTGAGGGTAGATTTTTGGTAACAAGGGACAGTATTCCTTGGAAATATTCAAAATTAAATTCCATATAAAGAGAACGCAGTTTTCCAGAAACATATTTTGTAATAGCATATATTGTAATAGCATCTTGTTGTTCCTCTCCACTTGGAGCCAAATAAAACCATTTACTGAAACTCATTTAATGTCCAGTGAATAGTTTCCCTTTTATTGATCCTCTATCTTCTAGTCAGGGGAGCAAAAGCAAATAAACAAGCTTGTCAATGGTAAAGCTACAATGGCAACACCAGTCTAGATCCAATTCCCAAATAGGCAAAAGAAAAAAACCCTACTGACTTCAAATAAAAGATGATGAGGACTCAATTACATGTGTGGGGTAAATATCTACATTCTCCATTTGGAAAAACATTAACACGATTTGCTCTCTCTTCTGAATTCCCAGATTTTAATTCTCTAAAGACAGAATTATCCAGTCAGTACAATCTATGGTAGAGAAAGACAGCTTCGTATATTTCAAGTATGACTGACTCCATTCCAAATCTCTACTACTGTATATGTTTAACAACAGTATCTTTAGCACTCAGCAGAAGCTAACAGCTTTGGATATGGAATATTAACATGACTCTTTCCATATCTGTTCTGTGCCAGTATTTCCTATTATCAGTCCAATATTTTATGGTTATTGTATTAGCTTCCCAGCAGAACTTTCTCAAGTTCTGTAGCCTGAAACCTCCATTAACAGATGCTAAATACAATAGTTGTTTTTCATTTTTAGATCTTGTGAAAGCCTATAAAAATGAGTGGTCAGTTTGTCCAATTCTCTAAAGAAATTTTCCAAGATTTGAATGGGCAACATATAAAGCCACTAAAAATACTCCTGGCAGCTCATTCATTTGGATTGTGTTCTTTCTGCCAAGCCAACTAATGAATAGCTTATTCCAAGATAGGACTTCCGCATGAATTTTTTGTAGTAAAGGTAAGAGTATCTATTTATATAATTCCCTAGTTGCTTGTATTCAGAGGGTTTAGCAAAGGGAGGAAGGTTTGAGTTTTTTTCATTAGAAGGGACATTAACATTTCAACTTATGGAGAATTAAAAAAAAAAAGCCATTCTCTGGTAAATAAAGGAAACTAAAATATTACTGGAAAGGAGTTAGTGAATAAAGCCTGATTTAAAAACCATTAAAACTAATGGAAAGTATCTCACTGACTTTGTTGGACTTTGTATAGGACCTACAAGAACCACCTGAATTCCACGTCAGATATAGCCAAACTAGAGTTGTGGATGTGATTTCTTAGACATATGGGCAGATAAAGATCAAAGAAGAATGGAAAAGAATTCTGCATACTTTTCTTAACTTTATTTCTTCAACCAGCCTCCATTTATCAATGTCCTAGCTATAAAGTAAGTATTTGGTATCTGAGCTGCAGTCTAGGGTTATCTTTCAAACATCCACAAAAATACCCACTTAAAAACACCATCTTTTTTGACTACAAGAAAGGGGAAACATCAGCTCTTGGTTATCTATCAAGGCTAAGTTGTGCCTCAAGCTAGCAAGGATTCCCCACTTTGAAAATCAGTTCCGTTTGCTAGATAATTTACAACTCTTTTACCATTATTGCAAGGAGTTGTCAGTTTTCAAAATCTTATCTCACTCTCCAGAGTAAACATGTAAATACTTGCACTGATACTAGATACGAGTGTAGAGAACAACAAGAAGTTTCAAATAGTTCCCAACACATACATTCAAACATGATATATTTTCAGTCCCTATAACATTGAGGAGCTCTCCTTATTCTTTTGTGTGAAATATACCCATCTTTATTACTTTTCACACATCTTATACAGAAATTTGAAAGTCTTCCTCATTTGTGTTCTCCCTTCATCCTCCAGCAAATAAAGTAAAATCATTTAAGTATTTATGTGAGGTTTCCCAGAGAGCTCAGGAATCAATGAGCTATATAGCCCATTATATAGGACTAACATACTGTATACTAGTCCATTCATTGTCATATTCCATATACCTTTGAATACTTCAGGTTTTACGGAATTAATTTTCTTCAAAAAAATATTTTCCCCAAGGTTTCTCCCTTCAAAAACGAAATCTTGCTTTCTGTCAGTCAATTTGAAGAGCCCTGTATAATGACAGTTTACCATATTTGTATTGCAGAGAAGAAATGGAACGGCACCTAGGTTGCCTTCCTCTCACTTACGCACCAACTCTCATGTTTTTTCCATGTACATCATTCATTTTCATTACAAATTATATGTGCAGCATTGCATTGGTTCAAAAGCAAAGAACAAGCTGGTCAGTCACTGTGAAAATGAGTAATAGCCAATGGATATTGCACTCTTATTCTCCATTCCCTTTAGTATGCTCATAATCACAGTAGAAGCTAGAAAGAATAAAGAAAAAATAAGAGAAAATCTTTAATTATAACAATAGGTAAATGCTGGTTTTAGGGAGGCTGTGCAATCCTGATCATGGAAAGCATTAAAGAACAAATTAGACAAACATCTTCCAAGAACAGCTCTGTTGTAGTTGACCCTACCTTGGGGCAAAGGGTTTCTTCCAAAGCCAGTTGCTCATTGTTTGATCTATACCAGACATTGAGTGGGGGCGGAAAGGCTAAAATTTAGCTACTCCAAAGGAGCAATCAAGGATGTTGAAAACAAAAGTAAGGAAGGAAAAGTCTCTCTGTTTTGATTGCTGTGCCTCACAGTGACTCATATTTTGCTTGGAGACAAGGTCCACCTCTCAGCCTTCTGTTCTTTCCCAGATGTGTACCCTGGTTTATGCCTGCCAGAAGGAACTCCATTCCAGAGCAAACGATTTCACAATACATTTCCGATTTTAGGCAGCACTCTCCAAATCCTCTATTTGCTGTTTTGCTTTACCCTTCTATCACATTTTGTTATATTCTAGGTCACCATGGACTACCATCTTTCTTTGGATGATATTTATAAAACATTTGGAAACATCATTAGAATCAAACAGCTGTCGTCTGTTTTAATTCATCCCCTTTCCTTCTCTTTGTCTTGGCTTGCAGCATTTGAACATGGGCATCACCATGTGTTGAGTTAGATGCTGAGCTGCATTTGAGAGCCACACAAGTCACAGAGCAAGAAAAAAGAGCGAAGAGGCATAGCCACCCAGCTACACCTGTATTTTCAAAACCTCAACTGCTGTAGGGGCTGATCCACCTTCTTTCAACACCTCGTTACAGCAGTTCTGTGACCCTTCTGGAAGTTCTTTGGCAACTTAGGATGCCTACTAGCCATCGGTACCACAGGTACCAGTCAGTATCATGGGCATCACGGTTGTGTTGCACACAGTCATATATCACTACTGAGCCAAATAGATTTTCCTTAGCCCTCTGCTTTGCTTTCTTGAACAAATGTGTCTTGGGGCACCACACGAAACAAGATCAGTCCTGCAGCTTTTATTTCATTCTGATAGCTGATTGCTTTTAATCACTGTCTCCTGCCTGCTGCTAAAGGGATAAGTAGCTATACTTTTATACATCTATACATTGTTGGTTTGGGACTTTCAGCTAGACAATCAGAATTCATATTAGATGCCAATAAAGGGTTTTAAAAATAAAACTATGAAAACATGACAAGGATTTTAAATCTACTTTGTGTAATTTGGCTAAAGTTATCAAGTTGCAAGGAGATCTATTCATAGGCAATCCTATGGGGCTTTTTTATTCTAATTCTCACCAGGGAATATTTTGGAAGAAAAGTATAAAAAGACATTGTTTCCTTATTATATAATACTCCTGACTTACGCCAAGAATATTCTCATCTTAAGTGTGTTCATAATCTCAAAGACCGACACAGCTATTGCATTACTTATGTCTATACAAGCGCAGCTTCTAAAAATATGATTCCTTGACAGTTTTTGAAAGGTGACCTACGGTATGATAAAAAAAGCTGTGTGCTTATGTTACGTTTCTGATTTGCAAACCCTATCTGGTAATTAAAAGCAGATCTCAAGTGTGTCTGTACAAATGCAAAATGAATATGGTCTAAGTCAGAGACATATTAAGGGGAAATGTGATTTTGCTGGTAGATGACTGCTGATTTGAAGAGGACAGAGGACATACAGCCTTGTCATCTACTTCTACATCTTATGGAATTCACTCTCACTGCTGTACTGAGCAACATGATTACACTACTGCTTCCCATTCTTGCAGACAGGGAAAAATAAGCACATCCTGTGTCAGACATGAGGGATACTTTTCTACCACACAACTCACATTTTATTATATCCAAAAAAACTAAATCAGAAAGCAAGCTGTTCAGTATTTCTAGACTAAAATAAAGCTTCCCAATACAGATATAAAGTATCTGCTTCTTGAATGTCACATTTTTTGCATTTACAGTTACAAACTCAAATCTGCTCTCTAAAATTAGTTTCCAATACTGAAGCATTCTGGTTAACCAGGACAAGTCAAGAACAAATCCTTTTTGCAGTGTGAGAGAGCTGACGGTTTACCTGGAGAACAGAGTAGTAGTAAATAAAAAAGTCAGAAGGAACAAAAATAATTTATTTGGTTTGACACAACCAAATTCAAACATTGTGGCTCTCCCCATTTGCTGGGCAAGTTCCCTTAGCAGGATTCATAAGAGAAGTTGAATAGAATATTTAATACTGTCTTTCAGAAGAGTGAGTGGTATCTTCAGAAGACAACAGCGTGTGCTTTATCTTTTTCCTCTAAGGGGATAATCTTTAAAGTTGTAATAACATTTCTACAGTTTGTTGGCTAATCACCGTATAAGTAGCAATCCTAGGCTACACTAAGTGACAGATAGAGCAATTAGAACAGTCTGAGGTGTGTTTCTGCTATACCTTTTCCCCCATTTTAGTGAGCTTCTGGGGCAGGGACATCGGGGCAGAGAAGAAACCTTTGCTTCCACTATGTCTTGGATGATTTTGACAAAGAACTAAAGGGGAATAAAAATTACATTGCTAAAACACAAAAAATAGTTTTCCATCCCTTGTAGTACATAAGCCTGTGCAAGAAGAAAATGTTTCAGATTCCACTCCTTGCTGCAATAATTGCTCCTTGTTCAACACCTTTTAAACCTAGCTGGGAAACTGGAAGCATCGTCAGGACCACAGTGAGGAGCTCTGTGCCTGTAAGCACCTGGTAGCCCCATCAGCACCAGACAGAGCCAAAGCCCCAGCTCCGTGCTGACTGCAAACCCAGCCTGTCATAATGTTAACCTCCCAAGTGAGAGCAGGAATTGTGTTTTAAAAAAGCAAAAACATGTGATCTCCTCTGCCAAGCAATCCCTGTAACTGGCCTGGTTCCTCTGCATCTGTCCCAGCAACGTTAGGGAAAAAACACAGTAGACAGACAACGCCCTTCAGCAATTCAAAACCACAGAGCAAAGATACCCCGTTGTCACGTACATGGGACTCCAGGATTATAATTTTTGCTTTGAGCCACCTTTCAATGTATACCAAATGGAAGTAAAACTCATTCCAGGTTGTTCTGAAGCCAGATTTGTGTCTCTGACAATTATGGTTTGAAACCATAATGACAGATTACAGGAAATGAACATATGGACAGGGTGATTTATAAACACTTTTAAACAATGTAACTTTTATCAGTTCTGCTACATCAATCACAAATCTAGGAACAATTATTTTTTTGTACATGATACTCTCAAGAGCGATCAGGACAGGATTTGCTGACAACCTATCTTAAATACTGAATTATAAATTGCATTCTGCTCTCTGTTTCAATGCAATGGCTCCACATAGATAAGGAAAATCACATGCTTTTCACAAACAAAAAAGCATTAGCAGAGAACCAAGGAAAAATTTGCTATGTAAAACAATAGGACAATCTTGTGAAATAAACCTGACTTCACATTTTGGTAACAGGTGTGGCTGGGGATTTAATCATGGTCACAAAACATTTCAAATTCAGTAACTCATGTGATCTAGCATTTACCTGCTTAAATTTTAAAAATTGAGATTTATAATATCAATAAAGCATATGCTAAATTAATTTAAATGACTGACAGATTTCAAGTGTCCCTTGCCAAGGAATCTACATCAAAGGGAAACTTGGAGAGCAATTTTGCTGGAAATGGTATTAGGTCTGATACTATTCAGCATATATAGCCTAGAAGAAAATAACTGCTGGACAGATTTGCAAACCACAAAAAGATTGACAGTAAAAAACATTGAGGAGACAAGAGCCATACAGCACAGTCCAGATTGCTTGCTTGACTGAGTCCAAATAAAATAGGTTTTTAAGCAGATCAAAGTGAAAATAACGTATCCAGGAAAAAAGCAGAGTCACTGATAACTAGAGAACTGGAAAACCATGATTGACAAAGAAGCAGGCACAATTATTAATAACTAAAACGAGGTAAGGTGAACACTAAGTTGCCAGTACAATTAAGACAATAATTGCAACAGCAGTTACAGATTTTGAAGCTGAATTTAGTGTTCCTTCCACAATTCTGGTGGCCACATTTTAAAAAGTCATTGACAACCTGAAGGTCGAAAAAGAATCAATAAAAATGGCCTAAAGACAGAGATGATGTCACCTGGAGAACTTACACAACCACAAAGATCTCAAGATTGTATCAATCAAAACATCTTCCCAAGAGAACACAACACTCACTAACAGCTTAATTGTATCTATGAACTGTACAAGTATAAAACAGGAATCGATTATTGGAAGCTAATGAACAAATTCAAATGAGACTCAGCAGGCACACATTTTTAATATAGAGGTGACTACTGGATTTGACAGAAGCGTTAATTGGAAGAATTGGACATATATAAGGTCATAACCCCTTCTCTTCCAAGTTCTGTGGCCATCTTGGGAATATGGAAAATTAAGTGTAGTGTAACATTCTACTGTAGGTATCCCTGAGAGCTAGAAAGAACCATGGAAAAAATGAAAACTACAGCTAGGAATCACAGTATTGGGAGATCTGCAACACAAAGACGGATTACGAATAATAGACAAGAATAATCTTTTCATTGCTTGCATTACAAGTAGAAATTGTTCCTTTCTTGTTACTAAGAAACTAAAAGTTACAAAAACTCTTGTGCTATTATGCACCATACAAGCGAATAATAGCTCTACTCAGATGTGCATGATAAGCCACTAACACTGGTAAGAAAACAGCACTGCAAGCTGGAAATGGGCTGAAATTCTGAAGTAACTACTGCATTAGCACACTGTCCAGAACAAAGTGGCAAGTTACCTGGCCCACCAGGTAGTGGATCTAGAAGTAAATCACACCTTTAAATAGTGAACAAAGGAACAAAGTAGAACACGTAGGCTGGTTTATGTTTAGTTATACCAAAGAAGTGCCACACAGATCTAACATTTCTGCCTTTGTGGGCCAATGGTCTCTGTAACGTATCGGATTTTTAAATATTAAATGTTTGAGAGGACATGACTGAATTATTTTTTGAGAGTGACAACACTCAGCACATCGTACACTCCATTCCCAAAAGACAACTTGAACCGCATGGTAACAAAAAGCCTCAGTTACTGTAAAAGTATCAGCCACAGCTTACAGACACCAAGATTTCTTCCTAGAGAACAGAAGCAATCAGAGGGTAATTCAAGGAACTTGAAAAAAAATACATATATATAGTTTTTAGAAGAAAGTGAATGCAAGAAGAAAAAACAGGAAAGAACAAAGGAAAATGAAAATCTATTGAATTCAAAGCTGCCTCAGAGAGGCACCCAAATCAAAATCCTTTATCCTGATTTCAGTGGGAGTTGAAGTGGCCCTACTGAATATCAGATGCTATGTGATGAACATTCAAAAAAAAAAAAAAAATCAAGCAGTCATAAAAGTTTATTTTACTTATATATACACACACACTCCAGTATATACAAATAATCTACTCTACATAAAACACAAAATCTTCATAATCTCAACCTGAACTACATTTAAACATTCAGGAGAAAAAAATGACATCAAATTAATTAGTTTGCAGTACAGTGTATGCCAATTACTCTAGCGATCATTGCTACTGACTTCTCACCAAGAGAAGTGCTGGGTCTTTTTGCCTGTAGACAAAAGTAGAACAAAATTAACCGTGCTTCTACAATAGCAAAGTGACAGCATTATTTTAATGAAGCAGTAGAGGGCACTGAAGCATAGTGAAGCTCAAATACATTGGTGAAGAGAAGCTGCCTATAGTTGATAACTTACATACAGCATGGACCAGCTAGAACACAAGATCTGGGATCCAGACATGTACTTCCATGTCTGAGGAGGAGCAGCCATGAGCATTTGGATAAATAACATTTTCTGACTCAGTTTCCCAACCAGTAATGGGATTGCATATGACTAATCCTAAAAACATGCAAGGCAGGTGTGTTTCTCATAAGTTACAAACATTACATTTGCTTGAGTAAACAAAGACCATTGGAGACAGTTACAGAATGATAGAGACACTTAGGTTGGAACGGATCTTAAAGATCATCTAGTTCCAACTGCCCCACCCCGCTGCTGATAATAAGCATTGAAATGAGTTATTTAGATACAAAATAATATTACTACAATCTATTCTTCACAGCTAATGTGGAAAGTGATTACTACATAGTGCAGGACCTATCCTATCTTAAGATATATTCCAATTTTTACTATTTCAAATCATCGGACAAATCTCAAGGTCTCTCACATCAGGGTATGAAACCAAAGTGTGTAATACTTCCTTTGGAGAGCTGCCTGAGGTAGATTAACCTCACTGCTTTTCATTCCTGCTTTAAAACATGTTTCAGCACTCTCCTTTGCCTGTTCCAAGAAGCTGACCATCTGCTAAAGGGAACAATTTAACTCCAGGTGAAATAGGCACTGAACATATAACTGAAGATGACTAGACGTCCAAAGAAAGTCTTTATGGGAAATAATCTACCTGGAGATAAAGAGTGGTTATAAACATTAAAGAACAAGCTTCTTCTCTTCATTTAATACCTCCCAGGGCTGCTAGCACACACACAGAGAAAAAAAGGGCAGTGCTTCTCCATGTTAACCCAAACATAGAAACACAAAATTAACCCTACTCACAAAAATAAGATTAAAACTGGCTATATATTTACACGAGGAAGCGTCTAATAAGCTGCACAAAAAGGGGTAAGGAGGAAGACAGATGTTTCTTATTTTCTTTAAGCAGTTATCAAACTTTTTTTTATGTGCTTTTGTGGGGATAAAAGCATTTACACTCCTATAATGTGCAGCAACCTCCCACAGAGACTGGAGTCCCAGTGGAAATTTTGACCAGTTTAGCTTCTACCTACATTTTGGTTCCATAAAGCTGATTTACTTTGCATCAGTCGCGTTTTCTGAAAATGACTTCGCCTGACATCCGTGTTTCAGCACTCCCATCCCGGACGGCAAGCCAGCACTCCTTGTGAGCAATCCAACCACCCCAAGGCAAAAGCCATGGGACCACAGAGACAATTCTTCAGTTTTAAACAGCGGTAGAAAACCAGTTTAGGATAGGCTTTGTTATGAGGTCTCACCAGAACAGCAGGAAAACGAGGAGACAGTAGAAAGCATTTTACATCGTAAAGGCCTGGCTGTTGGGTTTTTCAGACTTCACTAAGTCATACCCCAGGGTCAGGGGAAGACCCGACCACAGCCCAAAAAAGGAGACTTTTCGAGCATACTCAAAGGATAGCTATGTCTGCTCTCTGTCATCCACATCTTATTCTGCAATAATAATGAGGTGACAGAGATTTGCAGCCTCTTAGGCCACACTGCTGAACCTATCTGGAGGCCTGCAAAGAACAGCACATTCCTGGGTAAACTGGTAAAGAGTACAGCAGCACAACTGTCTTGCTAGATGTGAAAACAAAAAAATTTTTTCTGTGTGAAATAGGGGCTGAATACCCTAGTAACACTTTCCTGGGAAAGGCTTAATTTAAAAAGCCTCTATTACACCTTCCTCTATTCGCGCTGAGCTACAGATTGAGCACTGCATTGAGGAGTTAGTTTGGTTGCAACACAATTTGGAATATCTGTATTATAAGTTTAGTAATCTAAAGCAGCACAAGATTTAAATACATCTGAATGTTTTTTCCTCTCAGATCTCCAGTGGCATCTGCTGCCCAGATCTTGTCTTTCTTTGCTTACTGTCTTGCACCTGAATCATTCTAGAATTCTTGACAGAGATATAAAGCTGCCCTATAGGTTGCTGTGTTTAAGTAGACCCAATCTGGTTTTGAGGCACTTATGGTAAGTCATCAGCCAAAGCCTCAGCTGAATGCAAACCATCCACAAGAGAGAACACGAAGTGTAGATATGAGATTAAAATAACAAACTGGGTTATTTCAGTTGTGTGCTGTCAAATAATGCCTCTTCCAGAAGCTTGTTTAAAAGCTGTACCTTTAAAAATTTCTCTGGGCTATGTTCCTGATGATTTTTGGCACTAAAAACAATGTTTCTCTATATTAACTTACTAATGATGAATAGAAGTAAATCACCAAGTTAAAGGAAAAATTTCTTACTACGTATTTTGAAAGTTTATAAACCATGTTGATTCCTTCTCTTCTCTTTTCCCCAGAGAGATTCACTGGGGTAGCTGGAGAGATTTACTGTCCGTGTGAGATTTAAGGTAGACCACACTTAGAAACAAACACGAAAGGTAGCTTGGTGGCACTGTGTGAACTGTCCTTCAGACAAATGTAGAAAGGTGCTCTTGGCAGAGAGAAGAGTGGCACAAAGAAATTCAAGGAGGGGAATGAGCACCAGTCCTGACATGAATACATGGGAACTCTTCTGGCCTAATGCTATTTTGCTGAGTAGAAAGAACAGCTCTTGTACAACTCTGGACTCTTCCACCACTACAGAGTATGCTTCTGTTAGAGAAAGGGAGTCAGCAATAAAAAGCTGTGTCATTCTCACCCATTTCACAGAGATGTTGGAAGAGAAGAAAGCAGCATTATATAAACAAAACAGAGCTACATTCTATTGTGAGTGGATGGAAAGGAAAGCAGATGTTGCAAAAAGTAAACAAGAACAGTGATTTGTTGTCTACAGAAGAGATATCAACAAAAGAGATAACAGTATCAGAGACAAAGTACATGACAATGCAGTGCACAGTAAAATTTGCAGGGGTAACAGCGGGCCTAGGAAAATGATAGCGTCACCTGACTAAGACTATCTAAAACCTAAACCTGTATCAGAAAGTTCATCCAAGTTTCTTAACTGGGTCCATTGAGTTCAGGATTTGATTCTTAAAAGGGAAAAATCGGAAACAGCTGTCCCTGGACTTGAAAAGCAGGTGTGATGCATCATTTCAAACAGACATGAACAGAAACCTGGTAGGTAAAATTACATCATTAAAAAAAATTAAAAGAGCAGAAAGCAGTTTTTAAACTTTCCTCTTAAGCACTAAGGTTTTTGTCCTTAGTGTATCTGATTCCAAACATTTAATTGAATGCCAGGAAAAATATACTTTTTATTCTTCTTTAAGTGAACATTTTGGTGAAAATTTACATTATTATTTCTCAATAACAGTTTTCATAACTTTTTTATTGCCAGAGTTAATTAAAATGAACTTTTATAAGGAGGGTAACTTAATAAAAAGAATTAGTGTGATAAAAACATAGCGGGGAAAAAGTACCCAAAGATGGCCAACAGAATAAGTTAAACAAAATTGCTGAGCTAAATTTGGTAAGCTGAACTTCAAGGTAACAGAGCAACAAAGAACCCACAGTCCACAATTTGACTATGAAATAGTAAAAGATACTACAAAAATTTTCCCTCTCACTTATTCAATTACATGTTTGTCATTCCTAATTAGTTTTGTCATAGAGTATACACATGGAGAAAAGATTTATTAAAGAAAAATAACCTTACATATACACAAAATCATTCATTCTAATTAAGGAGCACTCCAGACAGAAATACTCTCTCAGCTATGGACCATTTCACCAATAGAAGACGAAAACATTATAGACGAAAGAACAACTAAAAATATAGCCCTTATTATTCAGTAAGGGTAATAAGAAGGGTGTCACAAGAATGAACAAAGGGGTTTCCTAAGCACATGGTGCAGCTTTTACTCTAGCTACTGCAGAAGATGCCAGTGGATGCTGGGAAGTGCCTGCAGAGCAGATGAGATGGAGAGCCATTGTAGGTTTGCATCCTGGGGACAGAGCTAACAGAGGCATCCAGGGAACTATCCAGGGTGAACCCATCCAGGGTGAACTAGGTTGTCTTTTCTAACCCGATATCCTCAGAAATTTGTCATCTTGGAAGGACCATCATCTACTGACATAGAGGTCAACTAAAGATTTTTTTCAGACACTGACTAGCAAAGGAAAATTTAGAGCTGATGAAAAGCAAAAAAATAAAAGGTCTCTGCATTTTGTTTTCAAATACTTCCCCATCTTATTCAAATCTTAATCACTCCTGACTGAGATGAGGTATTGTCTGACTCACTAGAGGCATGATGAGATGCATGTTGAATTTGATCTCCAGCACCAAAGCTGGCAGAAAGGTTTCTGTTCAGATCACCGAACAGCCAGAGCTCTGTTGGGTGCATGACAGCACCACAGCTGTCCATATGCTGGAAGGCACTCAGAGTTAATGCAACAAGCATGCATTAAAAATGCTGATTCTTCTGTCATTTCCACATTTATTATAATGAAGTATTTACCAACTTGTCCACTAGGAGCTCTGGCTCCTGTACAACCTTATAGGAGATCATTTCAGGGGATAACAAAGCATAACTATTTTCTTCACAGTCATTCCCTTCTCTACCAGCTCAAATCAGTTGGATATTTATTGAAATAGCTTCCTTGGCTCCTCTTGTATTTGGGAGAAAATGGATAAACTAAGATGTTCAATATACAGGCCTGTTTAAATACTGGAGCACGTTTCAACTTCAAGGTTGAAGTAACAGTGCAGTCAAAATCATTGTCAGGCCCATAACTACTTATCCAAATAATCTCAAAGGGCTTTATTTCCATTTATACTAATTGCTTTTTTGAAATCATTGTGTGTCAATATAACCACTTCCATGCTAAGAGCCTGAACTGTTTTGGAAACAGCATACCTCACAGTTCTTCCTTAACCATCATGTGGTTATCTAAACATGCTGCAATATATCATTAATTCAACCGCTTTTGCTCTGTAATACCAATGGGGCTATTCCAAATAAAATAAAATACACGGTACTATAAACTTGAAATAAAATGAATACTATATAATCCTCCAAGTTCAAAAGGCTTTGGTTTAATTGATTGGTATTAATAGCATTTCTGAGATAAGCATTACTAATGGCATCTATGAGATAAGCATTCACTACAAAACTGTACCGTTTTCAAAAAATGACAAGATTAAATAGACATAAGGCTCATTAAAGATTCAATTGTCAGAAATCAGCGTCTAAAACTGGCAAAAAAAGAAGATTTTAAAATACAGTGGAAGAAAAACAGCAAAGGAAAAAGAACACAAACTCCTGGAACAGCCTTTTTTGGTGAGTGCAGCTTCAAGGCAGAGCGCTGTTATCAGAGCCAAACAAAAATTCTCAGTTGGGAAAGGAGGTTTATATCTGGCAAGGCCGATATGTTGGGGACTACAACTAAAAAGTCATGTTAACAACTCTTAAAATGTTTTTTAAAATTTGACTGAAGTTGACCCTCAGAGAACTATGGGATTTTTCCTGGTACGTCAATAAATGTGCCAAATTTACACTTCCCAGCCAATGCCAGCAAGGTTTTCTAGAGCTCACAGATGAGGGATATTCAAGGCAGAAGAGTCAGGGTGCACAGCAAAAAAATTGCAACTGCACAGCTTGATGAGGTACCTCTAGCAGCCTATGTATTGATGTCTTTTTCAAATCTGGGTTAAATTTGAGTTTCCCCTCAGAAAATACACAATGTGCAGTTCTGACTGCAATCTAACGCCCTAAATGTAAGCCCTGCACCTGCACCACAGAAATAAATAGTATTTTTTCCATACTTCTTATGTGTTATGAAAAGCAAGATCAAGTCAGCATTGCCTGTAAATGCACACAGATAGCTACAAAATCCAAAAGTTGGTCTAGCAGAGGTTTACAAAACAGCCCCTTTTTACACAGCAACGTTTGTACTGTGAGGCATGGAAGAGCAACTCTACGAGCTGCTCTGTCCCTCAGCAACCATATCTCCACTGTCAAGTCAGCATGTGCTCACCAAAACTGAGCGAGTCTCCATCCTCCAAAGGTCTCTGCCTAAATGTAACCTTAAATATATGAATACTACAAAGAAAGGCTGTACTTTATTTACGATCTGGCTCATCTCTATGCATTTCCTTGCTTTAGCTCTTATGAGGTTCCTCAAAAAAAAAAACAACACAGCTGATGTCATTTCATCTGGAAGAAGTACTACAGTGTTGTTCTGTCCTTTCTTTTGTGTTCAACCTTAATTTCTGCAGCATAATAAGCACAGTGCAAGCAGTATTAAGCAAAACTCAGATTTTAGGATTTGGAAAGTCAGAAAGAGTTTAGAATATTAAATTCAGAAAGAAAATCCAAGAAATGATGTAAAGATAAATAGGGATGGTGAGTATTTTCATGGTATATGTGAAACAATTTGCTATTACCATAAAAGGGGCTTTGTATATAGCTTATAAGGAACTTGTGTACAGCCATATTCCCAAATACACTATAGCCAATAGTAAAATCCCTGCAATCAGTGATGAGTCAAAGGAAAAACTCTATCCAGAACCATGTGCCAACAGACAACTGATTATACATGGGTCCCACAGGCTGTTTTGCAGCCAATTTAAAAGCCAGCAGCATCAGAGCCAGCCAAAGCAGCAAAACAGTGCCAAGTACGTACTATAATTGTTTGTGCCATTAAGCATACACAATGCCATTGCTTCCCAATCTAATAGGGAAAAATGTAACATGGGAATTGTAACAACTACTACACTATAAATTACTTCACAGAAACCTGTAGTCTCATTATCCCAGTATTAACATATCAGAAAAGGAATTTTAGGGTAGTTTTTATTTTTAACCATTTTTTTGGGTTGGGTTTTTTTGTGTGCGATTTTTCTCCCCCGCTCCAAGATCGGGCACAAAGTTTAAAAAGAGTCTGGTCTTCAGCAATGCTTTTTCTTCTATGAAGCCATACAACATCATACACAAAAATAAAGTAAGAGTGAAACATGAGCACATTTTGTCTCTGGATTTGGAGAAGGCATCCAGCCATGCCTAGTGCCAGGCCTCCTAACAGAGATGCACCAGTAAGCCAAGACAGAATACCAGCAATGTGCCCTTTCTTCATGCCATAAAGATACTCAAGAATTTTCCACACTATGCAAGGAATCACCTGATGCGAGAGGCTCATTTGCTTTCTTTCTAGTCTGTTGTTACACACACACACATTATGGGTGCACTGACCTATTCTGTGTCCTGTGGGAACTGGCAGCTGAAGCAGGGATCTGTTATAGATATCTGTTAGAGTAAGGGTGTGCCTATTAGCATGCATGCTTTGTGAAGTGAACCAAAAGCGTTACTACATTTTTGTACGTCTGAGTCTAAGACAGACTAACTATAAACTCTTCTCTAAAGGGAAAGATATAATGAGAAAATTTTAATGCAATAAGCTGAAGTCAATTATGTTACACCACCTTCCACTATAAACAAGGAAAAACAAAAAAGAGCAAAGGGTCCAAAAGAATCTTGGCAAATCCAGATTTCAAATGGAATGTTTATAATATAGTTATACACACACACACCTTTTAGCTTAGCATTCTATAAGCCGTAAGATATCAAAGCATACTGCATGATTTTAAAAAAAAACAAACACCTGTTGAATGCCACAAAAATCACCACCTCCTCTTCCGATTCTTTCTGGGCATTATGATAGTTGCTACACACTTTGAACCAGGCTCAATTTGTGGGTTGTTTTTTTCATGTTCATTTCTTATATTCTATCTTTGTCTATTCCACACATTTTTTGAAGACTTCATTTGTCTGTAATGCACGTTATAGACATACTAGCACCACACTTCTCCAAACTCAGTAGTAAAGCCTGTCCACCCTGCTGCCCAAAAAATATAGCTCTGTGTCCTTCAATATTTAACGTTAATTTCAACTGATCCCAAAGTACTTTTTGCTCTATTAACAAGAGCAGCAAGTGGCCTACAGTCCAAGAACCATAGCCTTAGTTCTGGGAGATACTGCCCTAGCACGTCCCTGTCCTAGATGAAGAGACGCCGTGCACAGCACATTTCCACCCTGCTTGTGTTAATCTTCATTTCAGCACATACTTAAATAAAAATGTAGATAAGGCATTCCATTTTCAAGGAGCAAGAACTCCTCTCAGACCTAAGGGGGCTAACTGGATATAACTGGAACTATTCCAATAGATTCCCCAGGTTGTACTGAATGATCCAAACTCTTTGATAATGTGACGTGCTATAAAGGGAGAATTATTATTCCATTACATATTTTCACAAGTATGTTGCTGTCTCTGGAAAGAAAGAGGAAGAAAATTTCTGAACGGTAACAATAGTTATTGTTAAATAAATAATAATTTCAGTTTGTTACCATAGTGGCTTCAAAGACATGTTTCAACCAACGATAGGCAAATATTCCAAAGGTTATCGCCATAGACTTGAGCATTAAATTCCTTCTGTTTACGAAGCCAAAAATAGCAACCATCTTAGATCTGTTATTTATGTGTGGTTTTGATGTCTTTATCAGCATTATGCTTGTTACATACTCTGCAGTACACACAGAAACTATATATATCTACACAAACTGACAGCATCATCAAATGAAAACTATTCAAGCCTCTTCACACACACATCATGCATAAGCCACACTTCAGGAAGGAGAGCAAAGCAGTGGAGAATCTTCTCCCCAAACCTCCAGGTCTAACATGCAAAACATAATAAAACTCACAGCAGTGTTGCAGTTCATCTCAGCTGCTGAAATCAGAGCACTGGGGCACCGTTACGTGCCTCAACAAATTGCATTTTAAACGTGACCTTCAGATCCATCCTGCTGAACAGAAGCCAATCTTGAATGGCTTTTAATTAGAGGTGGTCTACACACGGAAGTCATTGCAATTGCACTGATTGTGTGAAAAAGAGAGACAACCATAACTCGCACATCCAGAAATGCACAACAGCCATAAAAGTTCCAGAGAGTGCAAACTCCCTTAGCTATGCTGAACGTACAGAGCATTTCTTCATTTGCACATTTAAACTTACCACTTCGGGATCTACTAATCTTCCATACATATACTTCACTTTTTCTTGTTGATGTATTGATATCAGAGGTCCAGATCCCATTACTTCAAAGGAGAAAATTATTTTCTTCTAAATTCTGAGAGCATTGCATCACATTGCTTACCTAAATTCCTTCATAAATTCAAACATTAGCCCTGGCACAACCACAGCGTTTATGTTTGAGGCTTTTTCACAGTCTTAGCTTGTTCATCTTGTTATTACAGTAGTGTTGTCTCAGGGAAAACTGAATTAACTCCCTCATAGATCTCAGAGAAAGAAAGATATTAGAAGTTTCTATGATAAAACTCTCATTAATCAAACTAAAGCCCATTAGTGGGAGTTTTTAAGCTAATATCTTAAAAACTACTGCTCTGAAGTCTATTAGTTCTCATATTAAAATAAAACCTGACCATTTCCAAATGATAGCTTTGGAAAAAAAAAAAAAAATGATCTCAGAGATAATGAAAGAATTGGTTTTTAAATGAAAGGCTGGATAATTATATACATTTCTCCTGTGCTACTGAATTAAAAACTAGTCAAGGACTTGCTAGTAATCCCACCTACACAGTTACGTTACAGTGAAAAAGCAGTAGCAAGATGGTCCCCACTCAGGTTGTTAGGAACCGATTAGTGTGCCAGAGTAGGACCCTCTAAAAAGATACCCTACAGATTAAATAACACATTGTACTTCTAGATGTCTTAAAATAATAACAATTTTTTAAAAAAGTCTAGAAGGGAGTTTTTCCACTTGATAAAATTAGTGAAATGCTGCTGTGAAAATAATTCACGAACACCATCTGTGCAACACTGAAGCATCAAATTCAGTCTTACATTGCACTTTAAACGCTAAGGACTGTACATATTATGCCTATTATGCCTTTTTGAAAAGGCCCTCAGATTTATTGAAAAGGTAGATAACTTTCTGGATCTCTGACTTTTCATTAAACACATCAGATTCTTCCTCAGAAACTACGAGTAAAATGTTCATAGCAATTCAAAAAACTCCTATTATACAAAGGAGATGTAACAAATCCTCCCCTATCCCAAAGTCCCAGTACAAGGCCAAAGCATGCAAAGTAGAGTTTACAGTTGTCTGGGTTTCAAGTTGGAAAGCTTACCGCTTTTCATATTACATAGGATACAATCCTCACATTTCTTCTGCATCAATGCATGAGGTGGGTCACATAGAGTGCAAGAGAAACTTCTGGCATATCAGGCAACATGACATGAGAAAAACTGTCTTGGCCCACATGATATGTAAAGGTCATCGTACAGTACTCCTTGCTCAAAAACAAACCAAAAGCAGCAGAATACATCACTTTGGCACTTCCCCCTGGTCAGGGATTCCAGTGCCAAATAGAAATGGAAGGATCTGCCAAACCAGCTGTGTCTGGAGTCTCTGCAGAAAGCCAGAGCCCCGCAGTAGCGGAGAATGAGCTCCAGCTGCAAGGAACAGCCCCTTGCAGAGTCTCCCATTCAACACCTGAGACTAAGCCACCTGCAGAAAACCTTGGTCAAAACCAAAAATCTGAGAACATATTAGGATTCAGTGGCTGTTGTACTTTAGCCACAAGAACGCATTCTCTCCTGAAAGCAGTTAAATATGCAGATAATGAATATAAATGCACACACGCCCCAAGACCATCATAAATGTATAGGTTATATAGACAGATTTACACATTTAGTTTTGAAAATATCTACGTCAAAAGCCTGGCATTTTCTGCTGCAAGATAAACTGCACAGGTAAGATGGATATTGCAGTTGTGCCATCACTTCATGCACTTTTATGACAAAGATGGGGTGAGCAACAAACACCTGTACAGATTCAACTGTGCCGGAAACAAGAAAAATGCTGAGAAATAACATGATTCTCAGTCTTTATGGTACCACTTCCATAGCAAACTTTGTACAAACCACACATTACTAATTTTGGTAGGGAGGGTCTGTTGCATCTCAGACAAATTTAGATTAAGTCAGAAAAAAAAAATAGTACGTGAGCACTGAGACAAGTGCTCAAGCACTGAGACAAGAGCACACACATTTTTCTTAATAAGGGACCAGGTTAAAAAAAAGCAGCTACAAATTAGGAGTTGGACATGGAAAGTCAGAGAAGTCACCCAGTCCTGAGCAGGAAAGGCATTCAGTTAATTGCCCTGTCCACAAGGATCCATCATCTTTGAGAGTCCTGGGCATTATCTGAAGGCACATACAATCTGTCTCAAACACACTCCTGGTTTAGGCCACAGATAAAGTCATAAAAGCTGGCCAGTTTTTAAGTCATCCATTTTATGACTGGCAAACTCTTATCTTGACTCATTCTTAATAGCGATTTCTACTCATATCTGAGAAAATACAGAATATCCTCAAATGACCTTATCTACAAAGTGAAGATTTCTAAGGCTGCGCAGAGGAGCTCTGCTACTTGTGTCAAGCGGATTCCTTTTTCATCTGGAAGGGAGAATGCTGTACATGCCAGTGGATTTGAATAAAGCAACAAATGATAGCAAATGTATTCCCAGAAAAAAAAAATTTTAAAAAAAGGTCAATTGTTAACAACTATGAGGATATATTAAAACATTAATAGCAGTAAAATTTATTTTCATGCACTTTTTTTCTTGGCAGAAATGTTGAATACCAAAACCACTCCCCATAACTAGTAGAATTAATATGAGAGCAGATGACTCATTAACTCTAAGATAAACAGAAAGCTTTTGCTTCTGTTGCCTTCTTTCTTATTCATGATTTTAGGCCAAAATACTGTTTGGCAAAGCAGATGTAGTGCAGATATGCTTTTGTTATCGGACAAAACCATTGCCCACACTCTAGGGAGTTTATCTCATTAAAAGCATTTAAGCAGTTTGAATCGCTCTCCACAAAACATCAGGTACAGCTGACAAATATAATGTCTCCCAGCTATTAGCTGTCAGCCTCCCACTTGAAACCTGGTGCTTAATTGTGCATTAGAGAAAAAAACAGGTCTGGAGACTCTCTGGATAAAAACCTTAGGCTTAAGGGACTCACACAATTCAAACATACAATACGTGAGGGCAGATGATTCCAGGTACACCACTGATATTGGCACAGTATAACATGTAAAATAGTTCAGTTGTACTGGAAATCAACAATGCCCACCCTTGAGCACGAATGCAATTTCAGAGATAGATGTGGATTTAAGTGGATCTATACTCAATCTTCTGCTTTTCTGGAACGCTAAGGTCACAATTCAATAATCACTACTCAAAGTCTCAGTGCAACTGCTCCCAACGTGTGAATTATAAAATATAACATCTTCATGTAAAGAGGAGAAAAAAATATATATTTCCTGGTTTAAAAAGAAACTCATTGAAGGCAGTGGAAGAACTCCCACAGTGACATCCCAATGCTTTTGCTTTCAATAGTTTTGGACCAGGTTTTAAGGAGAAAATGTAAGGCTAGACCAGAGATGGATAAAAGGAGTGAGATACACCATGAAGCCACACCTAATGACAACTGGGGTTATATTGTAATACATTCTGTACGTTCTCAAATACCATCCCTTTGTGTCTCGTACTGACCTTTAAATAGTAAAACATTTCCTTGATTAGCAGTGATCTTTAAATCTGGTCTCCAAGAATTTACCAATCAAGAGGTTCAGAAAATGAGTTTCACTAACATCTGCCATTTCATACAGGCTATAAGAGAAAGTAACTGATATCTTCATTGTTGCACAAAAAATGAATGGTTTCAAGCAATTTTCTTTTAAGAAAATATATTCTCTGGACAATACTTAAAACAGCAGGAACCATCCTAGTGTAAACATATAAATCTATAAAGTTACAGCACTGTTGCCAAAACAACTTGAACAGTACTGACTGTATATGTATTACTGCTCATTGGCAAAAAACGGCTGGAAATTTTCTTCATCTCTGCATATCATCTATGAAATGTTTGGTTAATGGAAAGAATTTTATTTTAAACAAAGAGGTTAATAACTATAAAGGTTTCTTTGAAAAATTATTGTAACAAGGAAAAAATCTGAACAAGCAATGGACAAATACTTCAAGTGATTCAGGCTAGGAATGCCCCCTGAATCTACCGTTATTACCATGTTTAACTGAATACATATTAAAGCAAATACAACATACATAAACTAATTTTACACTGAAGAGATGCTGATTCTGTCTGTCAATCTGTTAAATGTCTCAAATGTGCGTGCCTGGACAGCATGGCATATATTCCTCCTAACTGGTACTCAAACAGAACGCAGGTCTGGACTGAGACTCCAAATGCAGACACATTCAGCAGTGTCCCAGCCATTTCCATAAACAACAGTGTGTCATGATGAAACACGTTTGTTTTTTCTGCCCCTCTCAGCTCTCCCATAGGGAGGCTACCCCAGGATCTCCCTCAACTACATAGTAAGACTAATTGAAGGCTGGCCAGCCTGTTGGTGTTGCTCTCATCTGTAATACTGCTTCTTCTCTTTTCTCAGCTCTTTCTTATTGAAGTCAAAGACAGCAATTATGTCACCAACACTTTTTAGCAAGAGGATGAGAGGGAATGGCCTCAAGTCTCACCAAGGAAGACTGAGGTTGGGGATTAGGAAAGATTTCTTCTCCCAAGGGGTGGTTAAGAGTTGGAACAGGCTGCCCATGGAGGTGGCTGAGTCATAGCCTCTGGAAGAGTTCAAGAAACATTTAGATACCATATTGCCAGGCATGGTTTAGTGGTGAAATACTGGCAGTAGGTGAATGGTTGGACTGGATGATCTCGGAGGTCGTTTCCAACCCTGGCGATTCTATGATTCTTCAACACGTATAACCAAACCTGTTGTTACATAAGCTGTCCACTCCCTAATCATGCTAACTTTTCTCTATACTTTTTTTTAAGTAAGTGTTTTCCATATGAAACCTTAGGTAGAACTAAACTCTGCAATGGTGGTTTTTTCCTCCAGTTTTCAGCTTCAGGAAGAAATTTCTGCTGTTTTTGCTACATACACAACAATGCACTTGGTCATATTACTCCCAACTTCAAGATCATCTAGTCATTACTATATAGTCTCCTACTCATTCCTGTTCAAAGTTCCTCCCAATTTATCATATTATAAAACGCAATAAATCCAATCTTAATCTGTTTCAGTCATTAATGAAGGTACTAAGCTTTAGTCCCAGGGTGGTTCTGTGCATAACTTATCTCTAGGGAAGCATCCTTTTGGCACAGTCAGTTATCATGCCCCCTCCCATTTCTTATTTGTTTCCCAGTTCACATTCCAGCCTGCATCTTCTCTTAATTTCAAGAGTGACAAATAGCTTTACTGAAGTCCAGGTTAATGAGATCTTTTGTATTCCCTCCACTTAAGGAAATAAAAAGAATGATCAAAGAAAGGTATAAAATGAGCCAGGTTAGGTCAGACTTCTTTCAGATAAATACATTTTCTTCAATTTTACCTTTATTTTATTGATTATTCCTTCCTCAAAAAAAAATAAAAATCCATAGATTTAAGCATTTAAGATCAGACAAATATGCTCAGAATTTCCTGACCCTCTGTATTTCAGCACTACATTTAGCTATTCCCTGGGCACTTGGTACCACCCATGTTTTGATAGATTTCTTAAGAATTCCTACTCTCAGAGACATGATTCCATGAGCAGATCTTTCAAATTACTATCCAGAATTCTTATCAGATCCCCTCCATTTGAACACATCAAAGCTCATGGTTTTGCCACTTCTTTGAATTATGAAAACAATTCCTGAAAAATATCATACCCTTGTAAAATTCCATTTATGGAGTTTTAGCTTACATGATTGGTAGTCAGGTTGTTTCATTTAAATAAATACTTATTCCTTAACTAACAAGAAAGCATTTCCACTTCAGATTGAGTGTCTACATAGCTGTGTGCAATAAATACAAAGAGACGTCCTTCTGGTCCTTGTACTACAGTTTCATACCCAAAGTATAATTTGTTATAAAATCTTTTACAAGTTGGTCTTTAATAAATAAGGTGTTGACAATAACCACAGGTTTCTTCTAGAAAGTCTACAGCTGTTATAACACGATTATTAAATTCCAACCAAGAACTAAGCACATCCCTCATTTTCACTGAAAGTATTCCTCCAGTTAAATCTACACTATTTATGTAAACCAATATCTACTCCCATATGGTTTAACTTAATTCACATAGTCTCTTACTGCACAGATAAGGAGGACACAGCAATCTTTATCTGCATTACAAGCAGAGGATCAGATTCCAAATACAAAAGCTTATGAAAACAACTAGTAGCCTTCAAATTGTCAGAAGTCTCCCCTCCTATTTCCAGTCCCACTATTTCTTTTTCTTGTTTTTAATCCAACCTTTCCCATTTAAATATAACAAACAGCAGTGTGAGACTGGGAAATGTTACCGAAAAAAAAAAAATCACGCAAGACAGTAGTGCTAACATGATGTTAGTCCTTAATGTAACATTTAGCTCAGGTGGCCACTCTGTAGTTCTAAATACACATTATTCACAGTCTGGAAAAAGTGGAAGTTATCCTAATAGAACAGGTTGGGAAGACTCGTTGGTGTACCTGAACGCTTAGACACCTGTGTGTGAAAGCATGCACTGCTGTCTGTCTGGACAGAGTAGCAGAACAATCAGAAGCAAAAACACACTCAAGAATTCATTTATTCTACAGCAACGCTTTTAAATCTGCTGCAGAAAGAAGATAAATACAATACCACCTGTGATCCCAGCCTTACCTTTACTGCTATGTCTCCTAACTGCACACGAGGGTCAGGGTTTTATTAGAGGTTAAATCACGGACACAAAAGGAAAAATCTTACAGCAATTTGCTAGTCAACAGTATGTGTGGTCAGCTCACAGCCAGAATACTCTATGATGAAAGTATTATGTTGTTTTATTTGCATAACAATTCCCAGCAGATACTATAAAGCTGGAAGGAGACAAAAAATGAGATGGTAACTACAGTAAGAAACTGAACCAGTGCTAAGGAGCAGCTCAGCCACTAGAATCTGACTGTTTTCTTAGGTACTGGTCATGGACAAGAACAGTAATTATGGGGCTGGTTGTATTAAATGCGGGAGAAATATTTTTCCAACTTACGGATATTATTAAAAGAAACACCTATTACTGTGGAAAACATTCAGAAATCTATGTATATTAAGTACATAAAAGCAGAGAGAAAGACAGAACAAAGGAAAAGGAGAGAGCAGGAGTTCATGTGCCTTTACCCCCTTTAGGATTTTTCTTATATTGGTATACGTGCAGATGTACACGTATGGATGTAGAGTTGTAATTGGTTACTTCTGACATTAAATTTAAGAAAGAAATATTGTGGCTCTGATTTAAAGCTTTGATTTTTCAATCAAGAATTTTGAGTGAATTAGAATTATTCTATAACCAATCAATTATACAGAGAAGTGAAATGCAAGCATACTGGCTAACAATCCATGCAGATCATGGATATTTCCAGCACGCTGCTAAATACGAAGTATGGTAATGGCAGATCCTCCCACAAAAATATCTGTTCTTTTCAAGCATGTTACTTAACAAGTGCCATCTACAATTAGAGTTTGTTACTACTGTTTTGCATACCAAAATAACACAGATATTAACGGGCATTTTGCTGACTAGCCCCAAATTCACTAACACAACCGACAAATTTTTCTGAACAAAACGAAAGAGCCACAAGATTCGCAAGGCAAAAACTTTTGCTCCCCTTCACTACTTTCCTACAAATAACTAAATATTTTTGTCTTAGTACCATGGAATCAATAACCTCTGCTGTTCTAGTTTCACATGATCTTTTCACCTTAAGCTTCAGCATTATTTACACATGTACCTGCACCAACTCACTCACAAGTGGATTACAAGCAGCATCAGTGACACCGCCTTGCAGACAAATCAGCTCAGTCCTCCTCAGTTGCAGTCAGTTCAGATCTGGCCTTCCTACCTCCAAATCTGAACCACAACCAAAGTGCAGCTGCAAAAGCCATCTCTCCTCCCACTGCAGGTCCTTCTCTGAGACTCTGTTGGTTTCCTGCCAAATCATATTGAAGTAACTTGTCTTCACCTACAAGATCTTGCCTAGTAATAAATAATATAGAAATAACCACAATGTGCTGAGGAATTATCAAGTAAGTCCTTCTTAAAAAACTGGAGGAATAAGACCTTACATTACACCTCTCTCCATCAATTACAGCCCTGTCACATTTCACATGCTATGTCCTCCTCCACTTCACACTCCCTGGCCACAGCCTGGGACTTGCAAATTAGCAGTGCAATGTCACAGGCTCCCTCCTGTTCCAGCATTCTACAGGAAAAATGCAGATCGGGGAAAGAGAAGTATCCAGTGCTGGAAAACAAAGGGAAAACAGAGCCTGCACTCAAAGGCGCTTCAGCAAACTCCCAGAAGCAACTCTGCACCACGGTTGGCCCCAGTCCTGCAAGCTTGTTCGTCTATCCCAAAACTGGCATAGAGACTATAACATAAAACTTACACAATGCTCATCTCATAGTGGGACAACAAAGAACACAAAGGGAAGGGAACGGCAAGCGTACAGGCTAACGAGAGTAGTTAGAGGATGCAAATGCACAGAAATCACCTTCCATTTTAGGGTGGGCTTTTTCTGACCTAGCGTTAGCCTGTTCAGAGCTGCTGTAAGCAGATACCTCTCCATTGAGTCCTGACTCCAGCTTTGCTGGGCTTGTCTAGCAACGCATGTTAATTAGTTTGTAGATTAGACAAGCAGAAGATTAACCAAACCCTAAATAGAAAAAATAAAGCAGGCCTTTTGAGACATAAATCTTGCAAGTATGGTTGCATATAGCACAAGTCCAGATTCCTGAATGGTTTATGATTCTGTAAAATCTTCACTGTGCACGACTGCATATACTTAAAATCTGCAAAGGTAGCAGCTTCAGTTATTTCTAGTCAGCTCATAAAAATTTGTCTTTAGTACTTTTTTCCTAAAAACAAAAAGAAAGAAAACCAGACATACTCTAAGCTCAGTGAAAAGATAAGATTGTGGACATATTACCAATATGACTTCAGCCTTTATTTTGTAAAGGTTCAAAACAACACTAGATGAAAGTTTATACCTAAGCATAAGGAAACGGCCAAAATGAAAGTGAAAACCCAGCAAATTATACTTCAGACACCTTGACGTATTACGCACCATGCATGCTGTCAGCTTCACTGTCCTTTCCTTTGCTGTAGGCCGAATGCTTGAATACCAATCTTATTAAACTACAACTCTGAGTTTATCCACTATATATAACATTCCAGATGTCGTACCAGCTGGGAACAGGCCCTTAGGCCATCTTTGGTTGATCTCTTAGTCACTCTCCAGCTTTTGCCAGGCATTCATCCAAAAATATGAAGGAAAGTGCTAAAAACAGATGTCAGAGTTAATGGTTTTTTTTCTTCATGGTAGGAAATACAGAAAACTTGCACCCTACACCTACTCTATGAAATATGAACGTTGTCAACAAACCATAAGTTAATTTTAAATTAAATCATAATGCAGCAAAGTTAATTCATATACTATTTTTCTGACAACAGGCCAGTCTCCATCAGTCTGTTCTTTGAAAATATTATGCAGTCATTTGGATTTTTTCAATAAGTTGGAAAATTTTCTGATGTCGGCTATCTGCAAAAATGGTTTCAAGTACCTCATTTAAGAAAAAAAAGTCATGCTTATGATGTAAACTAGACTGATTGCAATTCATGGTAAGCTTTATGACAATGTTGGAGTACTGGGAGTTATTAAAACCACACACTTTTGAGCTATGAAGGAGGAAGACCTGTTGGCCACATTTCATTGCACAAAATGATTTCAGCTTCCGCTCACTGCGGCATGAATGGGAGATGTTCAGACCTTCCCAAGAGGTGCTCCCTCTGGGGTCTTCCAGAAGTTTAAGCATGGAATTTCAAAGAACAGGGCTGGAAATAAGGCCCTGATCCTGCCAACACTTTTTCACATATGCATCTCAACTTCTGTGGGTATTTCACTGACATAGATGGGAGCCCTCACGTGAATTAAGTTATGCATGTGAATAAGCGTTCGGGCCCTAGACTGTAAGGCCTGCAGAAGAGAGGTTATCCATCGTATCTGCTCTAGACAGTGTTCCAACTTCTGTCCACACCAAAATATTAACAAACATATGTAGAAACAATTCCCTGAAAGACTTCATGGTGCTGCCAGCAAAACTTCCCTGCAGTATGCAGGAACTCTGTCTCGCACACTGCAAACTACAGAAGTTTGTTTCAGTTGCAGTTATAGGTTATATATAGGATGAGCACCCCGTCTGACACTCTGAAGACATCTGCTTTGGGGGAAGAATGTCTAGGAAATAGCCTTCATTTAAAGGAAGTCCTTTACACTGCATAGAAAAAGGAAAGCTGTTTATAAGAAATATTTTCATCCTACTTTTCCTCTCATTTGAGTACAACACTGAAAAATACAACACTGAAAACACGAGAAAAAAAGACTGTCATACAGCCTCAGTACCAAAGGAGCAGGAGAAAAGCAAGCATTAATTGGCAAGTTCATTGTTAAGCATAAAAATATCTGCAAAAAACAAAACGAAACAAACAAAAAAAAAAACAACACTTTTCAAGTTGGATGTTAAAAATATGCAGACCAAGTTTAAAATTTAGTCCTAGTACATAAATTTGCTGCATGGGACATAATTCTGACTCTTACGTTATAATGCAGTATTACTCTAATGCAAGCAGCTACAACTGAAGCCAGTTCACAAATGTAGTGAAAGTGTCATGGTTTATAGGCTAATTTTTGAATATATTACATGTAATCTATTGTCAACAGAAGAAAAAAAAAAAAAAAAAAAAATCAGTCCAATGCATTGTGCTTCTTGAATGTAAACTAGCACACTTGTGCAGTGTAACCTTTTAATTCCATCTTATCAAGTAGTAAAATGGAGGTACTACATCACATAGTACATACTGTTGTGATGCATTATAGGAGCTGTCTGAAAGAGCACAATTTATTTCTTAAGATTTATGCCATATAAAAACATTCAGACAAAGACCACTGACCTCTGTACCGCACAGATTAGCAAATGTGCATATATTTAGCAAAAATGGTTTGAGTGCCGTAGTAAACTACATTGTGTCAATATTTTGTGATGTGATGGATGTAAAACAATTAATCAATAGATCATGGCTATTTTTCAAACAGATCTTATGTCAGCATTCATGGCATATGAATTAGCTTGCTTATATAAATCTGTCAAAATTCAGTGATCTTCATCAAATTTACCAGCAGTTGATTCAAATAACAACAATTACTATACATCTTTCCATATCTTTTTGACACCAGATTTGGAAGAAAAATCATGATTGAATGTCTTCCTATGAAGTTCTGAAGCTCCTGCAACAGTGTTTATGTTCTATAGCGTGTTCCACTTTCTTTTAATACATAAAATCAAATAAAAAAAATCTGAGTTGTCACAATATGGAAAGGCTATGAATAATAATTTACTTTTTTATTATTATTTTAATCCAAAATAATCTTCCAGCTCAGTTACTGCAAGTCACAATCAACCTCCGTATCCTTAAATCAAGTGCTGATAAGCCTCCAAGGCTAGAACTAACAGCAATGGTGATGGGGACCCACACACGCAACTTGAGATGTTAAACATGCTGAATCAGGCTTATATCTTATATTATTTCTTCCACTTAGTCTTGTTCTGATCCTGAAGCTCAACCTGACTTGCCCATCCCATGACCTATCCAGCAAATCAGCTCTTTCCATAAGAACGAACTATTCAGTTCTTTGAACTTCTCCCTTTCCAACAATCACTAGCCTTTCAGTCCCTTAAATAACCAATTAAGAAGTGCATTACTGCTCTTTGCAATGGCGATAGTTGTTTATAAAACAGTGCAAATATCCTCAGAGCATCTAGTCACCAAAGGAGAAGGGAGCTTGTGCTATTCATGGCCATACTGCAGCCAGATCACTGGATTACTGCACACAAACATTTATTGACGGAGACACAAAGAAAGATGGTTGCTGAAAGCTAGGAAATAGAAAAGACAATCCCCTCATTTTGTTGTTATATCAATAGATCATTGTTAACGTGTGTTGTGACGCCTGGTACAGTTTGTTTCACATTAGGAGTATTAAAATGCTTCAGATCTTACAGTATCACAACCTTTAACGCTTACTAAGCTCTGAAAATAATAAATACAGCTGTCAGCAGTGATCCTCTCAGGAGCCTATATTTACCATTTGGTTGCTACTGCCAAAATTGGTAATTAACGTACGTAATTTTCTTCCTTGTGAGCAAATAGCTTTTGAAGTCTAATAGTTAGTAGGAATAAATCAGGTTTACTGGCAATGCTGACACTTATTTTGAAATAGCATGAAGTGATAGAACTGTCTGAAGTGGTAAAGAGATTGTTCTTTAGCTGTCTCAAGGCTCGCTCATTACACAAGTGCTAATGATATCAAGTACCATTTTAAGCATTTCTAGAAACAAAGCCAAGATATGCAGATTTCTTTTAAAAGAAAGCTTTTTACTGCACCTTCCAATACTAGTGACACACGAATGAGAAGAGACTCTTTACTTCCAAGTGTTTATCTCCACAAAAGTCACTGTGACATCCAACCTGAAGCATTTTAATCGTGTCCCTTATGAAAAACATGCATGGCAGAGATGGTATTAAAATAAGGAACTTTAAAGTTTTGATTTAAATCAGATTGAAAAGGATCAAAAATACAGAAGTGGCACCAATGAGCAGTCCAAAGAGGAAAGAAAAGTGTATCAGAAGTTGTATCTTCGTTTACTAGAAAAGATATGATTTTTTCCTCCCTTGGTCCCTACAAATAATCCATTTCCCCTAATCCGAGTCCTTTGTCCTCAAGTCAGTGGTCTCAGTCGTACACTGGCTCCAAGCTGCTCCCAGCAACTCCCCGAACAGGGATATAGAGCAAAACTTTATATATAGAGAGAGAGCAAAGCTGTGCGTACTTCTACACCTTTGTATCAGCGAGAGCAGCCCTGGGATCTGCCTAGCACCCAGGGGGCAGGAATAACAGAAGCACCTGAAATAGTTTTTGTCCTTTCTCACTGAAAAGTCATTTTGGGGAGGAACTTGAGAAAGGTTAATTTAGTGGTTGGTTTTGCTAGCTGGGAGTCCTCTGCCAACTGGGAAGGCCAGTATTATCACAGCCCCAGAAGGGCTAAGGATGCAGACCAATGAATTTTACCACAGAATTTATTGGATTCAATTTTCAGCCTTACGTACTATTCATAGAAGATATTTAATCCTAACTGAAATGATATAAAATGTGTTTTCTGCTCAAGTTTTATTATTACAGATTCCCTGTGAAGGCATTTATCCCACAGGAGGCAAAGACCTCAAGCAACGATTTACACACAGAGACACTTGGCAGAGTTGGACTAAAATGCAGAAATACTAACAAAATAAGAAAGTTTGTAGCTCTCAGTGCACAAAGAAAAAAGCCTTAATGCACAGCATTCAGCATTGCCACTGTTTTCTCTGTACAACCAAATCCTGAATTTAAAATGTTAGTTGGTACCTTAAGAAGTGACAGCTTCAATTTGCCAATAAACATAAGTATGTTAAATAGTTTCCAGTTCATTAAGCAATCCACCAAGCACAAACATGTATCACCAATTATATAATTTGTGCATATGCTAGTCACACGCTTCCAGCAAGCAATTAGGCTAAACAAAGTTTTTTTTCAATAGGATCATACCTACTGACTTATACAAATACCAGTCTGTAAGGGTAGTTTTGCCTGAAACTGTAAGTGGTTTTCATTCACAATTAATCCTTGCCTCCTTTGCTTCCCTGCTATTCCAAATCAGAAACACATTTCACTTGATTACAGAGCTAATTTCCATACCCAAGTTACCTTAAAAGTAAAAATTCTTAGAAGAGATCCAAATTAAGCCTGTAAACATAAAGCATGTAAAAAAAAAAAAAAAAAAAAAAAAAAAAAAAAAAAAAAGAGGCTACAGACTCAAAAATATGAGGAAACTTTCAGATAAATTTCTGCTAAATATACATTTTTGTCTTCACAGAGCCTTACAAAGACTTGGCTCTGAGGTATCTGAACACGATGTAAAGCTCCTCAGTAACACCTGGAGGATCGGTATGGGGTACCACAAGCCTCGCCTCAGAATTTGTTGCTCGCACAAACAAGAACAGTTGAGTGGAACTACTTACAGGATTCGGGCCAGGGGTGTTTGTGCTCAGTTACTCTAATAGCGCTGCTTTGGTTGAATAAGGACTGCAAGGTCAGCATGTTATTCAGCCAAAGGGGAATATTTCTAACAATACTGAAATTCAGGTAGCCAGGCATTCGATGTTACACCACTGGTGTGTGGACAAAATTATCAACTCACTCAGAATACGCAAGTGAAATCACTGGAAGTGTTGTTTGGTGGAAGTTTTGCAGCATGGAAAAACACCCAAAATAGCTTGCATCCACTTCAGAACCGCTTGCTTCATTCCAAAAGAATCTTTAAATGAAGAGCTAATGATTGGGATTCAAGATGTTAAACCTTTTTAATAGTTCTGAATGTTCCTTCAGGATTTCAACAAAAATGTCATGTCACGGTGTAACACAGAAGGAGAACACTGGGACGCTATGTACTAAATACAAATCTTACCCCTTTGTCAGAATTAGAGCTTGTCTTCACTAATGTGTTAACTGCAAATAACCTTCATCCCTTACACTGCTCATCTACAAGCCCAAAAATTTCTATCTCCATTTCCACTGAGAGAAGAACTCATTGGGAGCAGCCCCACAGAGAAGGACTGGGGGGTTCCTGGTGGATGGAAAGTGGGACATGAGCCAGCAAAGCGTGCTTGCAGCACAGAAGGCCAACAATAAAAGTGTAGAGAGGAGAGCAGCTGACACCAAATCCAGGCTGTGATGCACATTTAGTTCCACAGGGAGATCAGTGGGGATGGCAGTCAGCAAGGACAGAGGGAAAAGGAGGTGGGAGATGCTGCTAAAGAAACATCAGTCCGGATGGATTCCTAAGACAACTTCAGTCCATGCTGTAACAGTTCATACAACATGTAAAAGCCACAGCAAAACCCAACATAAAATGCAGGAATGACAATGGAGTATTTCCCCTCGCGCAGAGCAAGATACACGTCAGGATATTCAGTCTCCTAACTTTTGCCTTCACTTTGCAGCAGATTTCTCTGGCAAGTCCAAAGAAACACTAGTTATAAAAAGAACTGCACCAGCCTGCGTATTATAACTTGCACATCTACTTGGAAACAGACTCATTGGCTTCTACCTCACCTCACATATCTAAACACACTCAAGTCTGAAAGTGCAGATTTTCATTATTTTAATTGCTTACTGGGTGGTTTTAAGATGCCAATATTTACCATTCTCCCTGACTGCATTTTTTTTTTTTTTTTTTTTTTTTTAAGATTTGTTTAGAAACACTACATTTCGTTGCCAAGATAGGACTACTTAGTGCCATATGTCTGATTCCAGAATCAGTTTCCTTATTATATGTTTAAATTGGTAAATGTCATAAAAATATAGGAGAAAAGTCAGACAGAAAGCTAAGGGATCAAGTAAAAATTTCTGACTTAAAAGATAACATTTATCTTCATTTTCTTTTATTTTTTTCCCATCCCCTAGCTGTCTCTTTCAGCCAGCCAATCTAAGTGGAAAGGTACTTCAAACATTCAACACAACCAAGCTTTCACTGCTGTCCTTGTTGGTGGTCCGTCATATGGAATGGTTTTAATATTTGGAAGCTATGCCTTAAGTGTCAGAAAACAAGAACATTTTATTTTTGTAAGAAATCTTTCCAGTACTACTGGTCTTCTAGAAGAGAAAACAAAATCTTGTAGTAGATTAGAAGTTAAAAAGCCAAAAGAAATCAGAAAGAAAACCAGGAAACTTCCTTATGGCAAGGTATAACTTGTATCTTAAAGCTGGGGGAGAACTATTATTTATATACTTATTCAAAAATTCATTGAGAGTGATAGCAGAGGGGCATATTTTTTCAGTCTCAAATTTCTAATGGCAAGTGAAGCCTTTGGCTACACATCAAAATCTATCTGGTACTTTGTTAGATTTAAATTACGTTGACTCAGTAGAATTTTAGAAATGAAGTATACTGATACAAGACATTGCTTGCTGGACAATGTAAGAGCTATAACAAGATATTCATTGCACATATATTTCTGTTCTTTGGAATCTTTCAATAGCATTTGCTTTGAATCACTGTTTTTGTTTTTGTTTTTCCTGAAGATAACAGAATGTGTCAAAACTACTACATAATATTCCATTCAGATGCCACAAAAATACCTCAGTGAATAAAGGTAGCAGTATCTGATCTGTTTTCTTCTGTGATCACAATAAAGGGGAGTAAGAGACGTATTAACTGAATTCAGAAACTATCTAACCCAAAAATTTCATCTGCATGCAATTCTTAAGTGCACACATAGCAACCGAATATGCAAAGGGGTTACTACAATCCTGTGCAAAAATGAGAGCACCCTCCTTGCCAGACTAAACCAGAACAAAATGTACTGTCTTACATGTAAAACATGAATCCATATGTAATTTTCCTGGGCTAGAGCAGAGCACAGTGTGTTCCCCTTAATATTTACTCATCTTCCAGTTCAAACTGTAAGCTTTGTCTTTTCAGATAGCAAACACTTCTGAATATTCAAGTAACAGCTAGTTCTTTTTTACCGAGATTACTTACTAACAAAGGAATGAATGATCCTGATTAAACTGGCTCCCTGCTTGAAAAATATCACACACAACAGCCAAAGAAAACCCCTCTGAAACATTCCTGCACTTGGAGGTTGTAAGGAAACTAATCTTGGATCACGATGATGATGCTATATAGAAATAATACCCATCCATATATCAAACTGGAAATTTTATTGGAATAGCATTACAGGAGGACACACTTGCAAATATATGGAATGATCATTTCTTCTGCAAGGACCTTGCTATCTTGTTGACTACCCAAAGGACATAGAAGGTCACCAATCTTCTCCCACTCCTGCACAATAGTCAGGAACTTCTCACCAATTTTCATCTATTCTGTTCCCTTCCATGAACACAGATGGAGGGATGATGTTCAGAATGGATCGGGTAAAACTTATTTTCTGATTTGTTGTAGCCAAATGCACAAGTTTATTTTACTGTTCCAATTTTCAAGTGAACTTAACTTAGTATGTGCAGGAATACCAGGATCTGCATCGATGCTCACAGGGAAATGGAACTAATGTATATCCACAATGACAGCATAGAAAGTGAATTGCTGAAATTAAACCGAGTTATGATGTGTAAGAATAAGCTATTGTGGTTTTTTGGATTAGGTGGCAACATTTCTACACTGATTCCATTCTAGTGTTGGCTGTATTGCATATTTAAAAGTGCCCTGACACTTTACATAAATCCCTCTTTATTCATAGGCACATCCTTTTGAGATCTACCATGCTTGTCAGCTTTTCAAGCATTAAGAATGATTACAAGATGTCCCATACCAGAAGTGGTGGTTTCATAAACATAAGAAGATATTTATTTTTTAAGGTATTTGCCAGTAACACAACAGACTCCAACAAAATTGAGTAAATCAAATGGCTCATAAGAAAAATATACTATTCCTCATGAGTATCACCACCAATCTACAAAATTCAAGAAATTAACCAGTGAAGGAGTCTCATCCTCCACTTTAAGTCTTAATTCCATTCACAGAGCAAATGTAATTGAAAAGAGTACAGTGACATTTAAAAAAAAAGAAAATTCACAAGTATATGAACATGTCAGCAAAAGCATAAATTATAACTGCACATTATTATAATTCTATGATCAAAATCCTCCACAATAATTGTTTTCAATTTATAGAAGAATTCTTGATTTTCACTAAGGAAGGAGAACCAGACATAGATCAGTCCTTATCTGGCTTTCAGCAGATTCACATTTTTTTAGTAAGTCTTGATGACCAAATTTCACTTCAGAGAAACTAATAATAACATTAATAGTACATCTGCCATTATTTTCAACTTTCTGATGTTATATCACAGAACCATAAAACCACAAGGTTGGAAATGACCTGTAAGATCATCTAGTCCAACCATCTCCTCATTACCACTGCTACCACAAACTAAACCAGATCTCGTAGCTCCTCATCCAGGTGCTTCCTGAACACTGCCAGGAACACCTCCCTGGGCAGCCATTCCAGGGTCTGACCACTCTCTGCAAGAAAAAGTTTTTCCTTGTGTCCAACCTAAACCTCCTCTGGTACAACTTGCAGCCATTTGCCCGGGTCCTGCTCGTTGCCTGGGAGAAGAGGCCAAACCCCTCTTTACCACAGCCTCCCTTCAGGAAGTTGTAGAGTGCAGTGAGGTCTCCCCTGAGCCTCCTCTTCTCCAGACTAAATCCCAGCTCCCTCAGCTGCTCCTCATAAGACTTGTGCTCTAGATCCCTCACTACTTTCGTTGCCCTTCTCTGGACATGCTCCAGGGACTCAATGTCTTTCCTGTAGTGGGGCGCAAAACTGAATGCAGTGCTCGAGGTGCGGCCTCACCAGTGATGAACAGAGGGGGATGATCACCTCCCTGCTCCTGCTGGCCACACTTATCATCACTGGGTTTCAAGAGCTCAATCTTAAATTCATACTACTCATTATTCCTGCACTGATCTGTGAAGGTCTGCGTTGCGTTTGTGAAAGAACAGCCAGCTCTAATGAAGATCTAATTCAGATCCCAAAGAAATAGATGGAAAAACTTTCCATCAAATGCAATTGAGCTTGTAACAGGCTTCCGTATACAGCTACACTGCTATTTGAGATTTTATGGAGAGTGGAAATTTATTTTTTTTAAACCATCAATGCTATTCACACAGTCAGTCTATTTGAATAGACTGTTTGTACTATCTCTCAGTTACATCTGATTTATTGTCTCAGCTAAAAAATGCTGCATTTAATGGAAGCTGATTCTGGTATATATATATGATTTCACAGGATTTTTCTACTACTATGGCACTGAACGCAGCCTGGGTCACAGCTGCATTTTACTGTACTGTAAGTTATTACTTTGCCAGGTTTTCGTTGTTTGTTTTTTTGTGTTTTTTTTTTTTTGTTCCCCCCCTCCCCCCCCCCCCCAGGGAACATCTTACATGTAAACTTTCCAATAGGTGAATCGAGATTCTCAAGTACTAATTATCATAAACATATTATAATATATTCAGCTAGCTTACAGGAGCTCCACACACTTTCTTCTTTCACTTCCTTTTGTCCCCCTAAACAGCTTTTCATTCTAAAGTTTAGTTGCCTCAGTTCTCCTCCTTCTCTACAGCAGGCAGCTGATAAACAAGCTTTCTCTAAATAGCTTCAGCAAGGAGACAGTCTTTGAAACTCAAACTGCTAATCACTATATAGAATCATACCTTGTCACTGCAAAGCAAGTTTAGCTTTTTTTGGAGATTGTTTCCTAAAAAATTGCCTCCTCTTCCACTAAGACACGTACTGTAAGTGCCTATGTAATTCAGACTGTTTTGATGTGAAGTTTCAACTGACTTCTGGAACACATTGTGTATGAGTAAATTTCCACAGCATGTCACGCATTTCCTAGGTTTACTTCAGATCTTTTGCCAAGATTAACAGCATTTCTTTCATGTTACTTTCTTTACATTTATATCTATATTCCATGTTTAACATAATGTTTCAATGGATCTGGAGAAAGCGCTAAATGCCTAACTTCAAAACACATAATTTGTTGCTTTCTAAATACTCTGCTTCACGCATTATTCTGCTCTGCATTCGTTTCTTTAGAGTGCAACCAAGCTCCCCTGCTGAATGCTTTGTAAACAGAATTTTTTGACATTTCACAAGAAAGAAAATGTGATTAAATACCTCCAAGAATAAGTCAGTTAAGGATAGGTCAACCAATTCACAGAAATTACAGCAACCTCTAATTCCACGCATTTTAGAGTACTATAAACATGTATTAACTCATAATTAAAACATAGTTGCTTTCATCTCTATTATAACCTCTAAGATCTTCCACAAGTTTTTTGATCTTTTTTTTTTTTCTTTCTAAGCTTTTTTATTACATTTATGTTACTATTTATTTTAAAAGCCTTCATTTTCATTTTGCTCTAGCTTGTAGCATCTTCTAAGGACGTTATACACAGTTTCTTAATTTAAAGTAATCCATGTGTCAGAGTTCCATGAATGTGACTGCCATTTTCACGTGTAGCTTACTGACCTGGTCATCGTAACGGTAAGTGAGGAACTGTTCTCCTGTGGTATCCTCAAGAAAACTCCCTTGTGGAGAAAGGGCAAACTCAGGCAAGAAGTATGCACCTTGGGACTGCTCTGCTCTTGTCTGAAACAGATTCAGAAACATCACGTTACTGCTACTGCAGACACAAGACAAGACCTTAAATATACATACAGAGAAAATGATTAGCTCTGAACTTCTGAAGAAAAAAAAAAAAAAAAAAAAAAGAAGCTACATGTTCTTAAAGCAAATTAAGCAAATTATTTAGTGAGGGATATTTTACTCCTAAAGTCCATGACAAATATTCCAAACTCTTACAGAAGTTCAAAAGCAATCAAAATATCTCAGAAGCAAAGATGGTATATTAGTTACATAGGTGGTTTTAACTTATCACAGCTGAAAGATAGTGAAAATGACACTAAAAAAGCAACATGCTTTCTTTTTTCTTATATGCTTCATTAGAAAGACTGCTGCAGAAAACACAACATCTCTTTTCTTACAGGACAGCAGAAGAGCAGAATCACAGCTTTAAAGACAACTTCTAGACCAGCCCTCCTCAAAATAGGCTGACTGTGACACTGAATTACTTTCCTGTCTGCGGGAAAAGATTGTTGCAAAGAAGAAACTGGATGGTGAACCAAACACTGGGCAGAGGTCCATGAAAGCTTTTTAAGTCCTTCGCAGTTGGTGAACTGCTTTTGAGAACAGTGCAGGAGAAGAAGAGCCTGTTTTGAGCTCTAGAGGAGTTAACTGTCTGCACCTGTACCTCCAAGTTGGCCATCTGACTCCTGGACCCTTATTAGACAAAGATATTTTTCCTAAGTAATCTATGCATGTTCAGAAGCCATAGCACATGTAGAAAATGCTAAGCGCGCTGAACACATACTGGTTGCATGTGCTCTCATTGTATTGCAGGTTTAAGGCATACCAGACACAGCACATGTACCACACTAACACATCCTTCATGTTACTTTAAGGCAGGAGCCCTATCCTAGAAAGCTATTTGTTCTGTATGTAAGAGAAAAATGAGCAATCATATTTTGAAAGGAGAGTACTGGAGGGTCCAGCTAGGGTAGGTGAAGAGTAGGAAGAGCAAGGACATAAAATTACCTTCCAAGAGGTTGAAACCTTCTAGGGAAGAAAAAAAACATGAACTGCACAAGTTACTGCTGGATGTTTCCCAAAAAGTCAGCTTAATAAATGGGGTTTAATTAAACTGTTTCTTATATTTTGACATATGTAATAATTTTACATTAACGGCTGCCATCAACCAGTTTCTAGACTGTTGGCTAGAGCTTTACCAAGCAAGAGGAGTGTAATCTCAGCATCAGATAACTGGAGACTTCAAAAATCATCTATGTCATTCAACCAGTTTGTAGCAGGAAAGAAGGCAAGAGCTTCTGTAGTTCCTCTCTTGTGCGAAGAATTCACTTGCTGAAGCTCACAACTTATCTCATAAAAAACAGATGACAAGTCATTCACAGTATGGGTCTGGAGAAGCTTACACTGCTGTTGCTTACTCTGTTCTGCAAAGATGAAGCTGTCAGCTTCTCAGACTGTAAACCTCATCATTCGTGACAAGCATTAAATTAACATATTTGTCCTAAATCAAGCAATCTTCATATAAACTAGAAATAGCTAGGACATGTCTAGACTAGGGTAAAAGGTCACACGCTAGCACGCAAGTTTGAACACAATTTTAAAGAGGATTTTTTTCATCAGACCTGCATGAGAGCAATTCCAGTTCACATCACGTTATCATGACGTTCTCTGAAGCCTATTATACCAGCAGACTCAATTGTACGCTGTAGCCAACTGATTTTATTTATGCCGAGGTAAATCGCAAGATACGAAGAATAAAACCTCCATTTGATAACAATACTTTCCCCATAAGGTAACAAAGAGAGGTTCACAGTTACAGCTTCGTGCTGAATCCAAGCTGGCTGCAGCTCACGCAGGCCTTGACAGGTTCAGCATAGCCCAGACATGAAGCTGGCTGACATAATCTGGCATTTTTCCCCACTGGTGTCAATGGAAAATCGATAGATCTTATGTGAGGGAATATGGCAATGATGTAATCCTATGATTTCAGCACAGGGCTAATGGATAAGAGATACGCGTTCTAAATCTCTAGTGGCCTGGCTTAAAGTACTTAACATTTCTACCTCAGTGTCCCCACGTGAAAAACGCAGTTACAATGTCAAGTGACCTGTACTAACAGCGCTTTTTAAAGTTTAGCTTATATTTGTAAAATACTTTGGAAAGGAATAGTGCTAATACTAGCAATTTATGACAATATTTTGGAAAGAGCTGTCGAACTCCAGAACAGAAGAAATCCAAATCACTCCACCACACTTCTTAGAAAAATGTATATATCATACTGCTGCTTAATTTCCCATAAACAAGTTTGCCAGTAGGATATGCAGCGATTAACTGGCTTGTGCTTCTCATCTTTATAATATAAATATTTAAAAATAGAAAATCGTTGGACATTCATCAGTATTATGCTTTGAATATAAAAGATGCCAACATTTGAAGCTGAAATAATGAGGTAATAAATATTACATGAAAAACAAGGGTTTATCCCACACACATTCAATTTCTGTATCAAAAGCTAATAAATAGCAAGCCAGTGGAGAAGCAGAAGACTATTTGCTAGATTAAGGCAAGCAATATTTCCAGTAACAAAAAACTTCAGGGCAAAAGATGAACATTTTCTAAGGTTAAACAAGAGGCTCTAACTGGAGACTGATCTAACTGCAGCAATAAGCACTTGTCAGCGTAACTCAAGTGAAAGAGGAATACAGCAAAGCATTCAGTTAAAAACAAAAATCTACTAAGACTAGAGTGTGTTGTCATGGCAAGCTGATGTTGAAGCCAAGTAAATACAGCTGATACACAACCTAAATCAAGAAGTTTGTCTTTAAAAAAAAAAATCATAAAAATTCAAAATAATAAAATAACAGCTCTTATTTTTCAAAGATCCCTTTTGGATCAGTGTAAAATAACAAAATATTTTCTCCGCCACAGGTAGAGGCACCTCAAAATAAGCTGCACGGTTCCTGTCTGAAGCTCTCCAGTATTTTTTCGTGTATACGTTGTACTGAATTCAAATTGCACTGTTTCCTTTTAGTCCACTTTAGTCCCCACTGAGGAGCCTACCCATGTTTCTTTTGAGTCTTTTATATTTCTATGGGCCCTTTTGCCTAAATGCAATTCCAATTTCAACAGTCTGTGTGTTTATAGCATATTTGGGATCGGCATGACTTTGCTAATCTGTTATAAATTCACATTTTAAGCTAAAGGCTCTAAGTGCAGGTTTCAAAAAACAATTACATTTCCTGCTAGTGTTTTAACTCTCTTTAACGGCCAGTTTAACATTAATAGCTTCAAGTTAAATGTGTCAAATTACAATGACACCTAAGAAAGTAGAAGACAATGTAACTAAACCAGATAATAATAATCACTGTATAAAACCTGTTAAAATTAATGCATCAGATAGCAAGGAAGTGTGTACTGCTGTAGTAACAAACAAGACAATTTTAAAATTGGAAACATAAATAGATGCTTTAAAACCTTATCAGAACATATATCTTATTAGTCAGAAACTGAAAAAAAGAATAATAAAGTCTTCCATGCTACATCCCTCCACCTATATAATCAAGGAGAAATATCCTATGAAATAGATAACGAATTTATGTTCTGGGAAGTGTAAAATGGCACCATGCCTATTCAAAGGCTTATGCTTTGAGCACAGCTTTGATCTCAGGTTGTGATTTCTTCCTCACTCATCACTCTCCATCCGAGTGCTTGAGGATTAAATTACTCTTCCACTTTCAATTGCAGAAGGTAAAACATACAGCTGATATCCAAGTCTCTGGCTCTGAGATCTCCATCCACTGAGACTTGCCTGTTGCAGCTTTTACTGCTGCCTGATTTCATTGCTCTAAATACAACTCTGAATAAAAGTATTTTTGCAAGTGGAAGTTGGTAGATTAGAGGCTTTTATTTTTTTATTACTGCAGATAAGAGAGGGATGGTTGCTGAGTGCCTTCCACTAGTCATTAGTAAGTAGCATGATGAAGTACCACGGAGCGACTCTGAAGATTAAAAGGTGCCTAGTACCAAAAACCCACTTGATGCTATTTGGAGGAGAGGACTTTATTTTAAACTAGCTGCAGACAATCACACAGATTATCTATCAATGATAGGAGCACATTAGGTATGCTGCTCCTGCACATCTTCTGACTCAGTTTCATCCATGAAGATAATTATTAGCTTACTCTGAAACCACTCAACAACGTAAACTACTTTAACTGTGTTGTGTTTGTTTTTTTTTCCTTGAGTACCCAGGATTCACATTAATTATTGCCATCCAACTCCACTGTAATTGCCAAATCAGAGCAATTAAAAAAAAAAAAAAAAAAAAAAGGTAGAGTTTCCCTCTGAAATTAAATATTAATCACTGCTTATTCCTTCCAAGGTACAGATTAAGAATTTCATCCAAGGATTTAAACTGTTATTGTAATTTCAGATAAATTTAAAAATGTAGTTTAGTCTACAACTATTGGAGATTATTTGATACAAAGGCTATTGCAAAGTTCAGTTGAACATCATAATAACATGCCATGACTCTATTTAATCACAGCTACTAGAAGACTGGAAAGTAATTGTTCTGTATTTATATATAAACAAGAGTGGCTTTAGAAACTGAGCTTTCTGCTCACAGGAGTAAAGATTGAAAAGATGAGAAAAAGAATAACTGTTTCAAAGAAATGACTTGAAGATAATTAGAAATGCACCAATAATCTTCTAAGTACAATTTTTTTTTTAATATTTTAGGCGCAATAGTTTAATTTTGGAGTTTTGAAGCACCAAAAACTACATTTTATAGGCAAAACGAGAACTACACTCATAGATAAACCTAATGTAAATTGACATTACCAAGACTTAAATCAGCCCTTCCCTAACTAAGCCTATGTGCTTGTTAGAATATGAAGCAAAACAAAACTAACTGCTTTACTTGGCAATAAAAACAAAATGAAAACTTCCAAATGATCAATTTTGAATGCTAAAGACAACAAAATATCACACTGTTCCTGAAATTGCATCAACATCTTGTTTTTAGAGGGGGGAAAACAGATAAAAGACAATGCTCTGTCACCTAGAGCTTCACAGCTATGAGTAACTGCACTGTCATGCTCAAGGTGAATTCTGAACCAGCCAGCACAGTGAATGCACTTAGCTCCATGTACTTCCACAGCTCTTTTAATAGCTCTTGTTGGAAGGGGAAAAATTAGTCATGGTATTTGAAGTATTAGTTTTCAAAAGCCATTTTTAAGGAAAAAAATAGGAAAAAATGACAAAAGTGAAACTGCATCTGCATTCTGAATTACTTGTAAATACGTGTTTGTCAGATCAATATGCACAGCAAGTCCAACCGTATTTTAAAAAGCCTTCACTTTAATTGTTCATGTTAAGTATCTGCCCACTAAGATGTTGTAGCATGATGTCTGCCCCAGGTTACTAACATACAAGCTAAGCAGCAGTTCAATTTAATGGATTTTCAAGGACTCCAGTACAAAAAAAAAAAAAAAAAAAAAGTTAAATGGAGCACAACACTCCAGTCTCATCACCACATCTAGTGCAACAGAATATAATTCCACATCAACAGCTCAAAGCCTCAGACCTTGTCAGAGCAAGCAATGTTAATGAATAAATATCTAGTGAGATTCAGATGAGCATCTGTTATGGTCAAGATTTAAAAAACAAAACCCTACACACCAACTTCTTAATGCTAAATGCTCTGAAACGTTTAGAGGGCCTTGGAAGTGAGCTGGCCATAGATCAGGCCAGCTATTTAAAATAGTAATTAAACTAAAATGCCAACGTTTCAAACCAGAATTAAGATACTGAGCATCATTCTCTCCTCAAAAAAAAATAAAAAATAATAATAATAATAATAAAAACCACTTGGCAAAGCACAAAACTGATGAAAACCAAACAGTTCTTCACAGTAGAATCCCCCAGAATTCTGGATATGACAGCCAAGGTTCATCATCAAGGAAGTCACAGCTGAGATCAGACAGCCTGAATGCTGAACCAGAAGAATTTTCAGAGACAGAACTCAGGCGTGTGACTGAAGAGCTATGTTCACAGCAGTGCATGTTCAGGTCTGCTGAAGGTAGACTTCAGATCTGCCCCAATTTAAGACCAAATCAAAAGATGTACATATTTTTTTGCTCTTATCTCTCGTTCTAGACTTGTCTGGAACAGGTAAAGATCAGCTAAGGAAAACAATCCTGTAACTTGAAGATGCATTCAAAGATAAGCAAAAATTCATAGGCATAGTACTTCATCTACCTATTTGTGTCGTAATAAAACATTGTCAGTAGGCAACCTGCATGTTAAAATTTCATCAATAGCTTGAGAAACGTCTACTATTAAAAGCTGACTTTAAGCTATACGTACAGTTATATACACAGCTGCAAAAGAGAAATTGAACACATCATTTCTGATACTCAAATCAAGCCCACCCTGCACCCATTCAGCACTAGGAGTTATTCCCAAATTGAATACATTCAAGATCACATTCTCACATAGAAAATGGTCCTCAGCCACCAAAACATTTTCAGTGCTGTCTGTACTATTTAACAACAACACAAGATATTGGATATATTTTTTTTTTTAATTAAGGCACTATCTTTCAGTTCTTCCAGAAAACTATTTCTACCAAAATTCCTCTAGATTAAGTTTAAATATATTTTCTTCAGCGGAACTTAGGCTACAAACTGAGAACACTCCATTTTGAAAGCCCCTTTGTGTACCTTTTAAAATTTGTACTAGTAATTAAGCTTCTGAATATTTATCAACAATTACTTGTGTTTTCTCTCGCTGTGGTCTGGGTAAGAGATTAAACTTTTTATTGAAAGGCTGCAGTAGTATTTAGCCAAAATCTCATTTACTTTCAAAACCCAACTTAAGTATGAACTTTGCTTCGTATTTCTTATGGAAATACAAACCCTAGAGTTTTCCTTCCTCCACTGAAGCCCCTTCTAACCTGTGTTAGGCAGACTCTGTTCTTTCTGAAGGACTGAAGGGCTCAAAATTTGCTTTTGAAAGATTCACACTGGGAGACCAAAGTTATTCCCAGTTATATCAGTGCATATTACAGCAGGACTACACCTCTTGTAATATTACACCTACTATTAGGCCTGTGAATAATGTTACTCAGTACTACCTAGTTTCACGTAAAAGAAAAGCCATCATGAAAATACAGCACTCTTAGACAAGATGAACCTGACACAGTTCATTTCCAATTATTGTCAGAAAGTCAGCAAGTGTGGATCAGACTCTGCTTTCAAAATATGCAATGCCTCATTATATCCTGAGCCTTTAATTCAGTCTGTGGGGAAACGGGTACAACAATATTTAGAGGCAGTTTGAAAGCAATTTTATAGCATATGGATAAAACATATACCAAGAAGTCTGGATGTTAAGGGTACAATTACCAGTGAGAATAGAATTACATACAAAAAGCGTATGTCAAGTCTGTTCTTAAGAACAAGAAAAAAGGCTCACAAAGATATGGATTTACCACGAGGAAAGAGGAAATTAGGTGCCAGAAAGAATAAGAAAGTAATTTTGATCCCTGTCCCCCGATTCCCTGCCGCAGCGGTGGCACAATTTATAAGCACAGCACAGTATGATATCTACTTCTTGTCTCCCTAAGGATGCTGAGAAACTGCACTGAACACGTCGGGAGCATCACACTGAGAGGCTGCCAGCAGCGTGGTGAGCAGAGGCTGTACCTGCTATGGAGAGAAGGCAATTCATCCTTGAGCCCGTACCTCCTGAACACAGTGTGACTAATCTTATTGGTTTTGTTTCTTCACTTGTTTACTGGTTCAGCAACTTATCTTAAAAGCGCTGGATTATAGCATAAAATTCTAACAGCTTTGAATGGTAAAGAAAGAATCCACTTGTTCATTGGTTGGGGCTTGTTCCTTTAAAGGGCCAGGAGAGTAGATAAGGAGATGTTTTCATTTCATTCTTTATACTTTTCTCAGGTTGAAGATGCAAAAATCCTTAGATAGAACAGAGTTTTATGCCTAAAAAGGGTGAAAGTGAAGATATCTTTTTAAAAAAAAAAAACAAACAAAAAACTAGTAGTGAGAAAACACTATTTTGTTAATTCATCTTCTTGAAGTTCTTCAAGCAAGACAGATGTAGCTAATTGAAGGTTCTAAAACAGTCGTTATCCCTTCTTTCACCATATGTTCAACCTATCCAAACCAATCCCACTTTTTATTCTTTATTTATTAAGCTAATAATTGGCAAAATTCTTGTTGTAAATCAAATGCTCTCAGCATTGTTGGAGTACATTCATATGGAGCTCCCATTCATTCACTGAAAGTTTCTAAGAGTCTTACGGTCCCATAGGAAAAGAAATACGTTACAAAAATACTGTCGGCATTTTTAGCAAGGAAATTATGCTAAACTTATTATTTACAGTAATATATATACTATTGTAGTATTGAAAAAGCTTTATTGTAACTTCTTTTATCATGACCACTATGCGGTGAGAGAGCTTTTTTCTTGCTCAGCTGTGATGTTGCTACCAAGGTAATGGACTCCATTGCAGGAAACAACCTTTGTTGTTTCTCTATGGACATGACTGCACTCTGCCCATGTGTCTCCTTCAGTCACACTCTGAAGGAGACTGGAGCATAATCCTTGAGGAATAGCAGATTTATTTACAAAAAGCAAGAGAAGAACATAATTCAGGTTATGCAGGATCACTGTCAGAGGCAGTGGAATTACAAAGCAACACGTGCTGATTGAAGATACTCATATTGCTTAAGGATCAAAGAACAAAAAAAAAATGAGTAATGATTTAATGCATTCCCTTCACTGAGCAGCAGGAGATTCTATCATGGAGGGCAAGAAAGACTCAGACATGAATACAAGGTTCAGAATTTAGGGAACTGTATCTGAGATGGACATGGTCAATCTGTCCACATCAGGTTTAAACATACTGTGGAAAGCAAGGCAGGTGGCCAGCAATTCAAGTTTTTATATGCAAACAAAATGGCACCCAGCACATTGTCACATACTGGAATAAGGTAACTGTAATCAGATAGATATGCTATTGGTAAGAGAAAGTAGGATAAAATCTTCACACAATACTTTGTTCATCTGCAGAATATTATACCTAGTGAGAAAATCTGCTTAGTTCTTCCATGCTCTGGTGTTATAATGCTATTCATCAAGAGATCTCATATTACTCAAAGTTGTCACTATCCACCTTTTACAATGACTGTTCTCAGGAGAGTCTGGCTAAGTATGACATTGCACTCCTGACTCAGATTTTCCTGATTCTTTTTAATTTAAATTATAACCTTAATGTTATTAATGTTATGTTATGTTGGTGTGATTATTTGTATTTAATTTCCTTTAGAGTTTTTTCTTTAGTAGTGATATAATTTGAACTGACACAGTAACATGCTTTTCATATACTTCAGTTGAAATTGTGCCTAAGGGCAGTGAAATTCTCATCCATACACTGCATAAGGAAAAGAATTCTGGCGCTCAGAAGCCAAACACCTGCTAGAACTAGTGGCAGATCCAGATTTTTAAGAGAATTCCTGTTGCATAATGAAAGCACAAAGAAGGGAAGTGTGTGGGGCAATGGAATGGCATTAAAACCACAGCACTTAAGGGGAAAAAAAAAAATCCTAAGCCACTATGTACTTCTGTCATTGAAGATCGTGGCATTAAATAAAGATGTTCACAAAAGCAAATATAAAGAGAGGCTTTTGTGAGGTGAGACAGGCTGAGCAGTGACTCGTTAATAGGTGTCACCAGGCTTTGCCACACCTTGCACAGCTAATGACAGGGAGCTCTCCCTGCCCTGTCTCAGTACATCTGCTTCTGATTCAGGTGGCAGGGGAAAATTGGCAAGTAATCCAGACCAAAAAAAATCCTGCCTTAGCACTAGCAATTTTTCATCATTGCATACCGCTCATGCAGTGTTGTCATTAGCAACAGTGTGGTGCTTGTCATTAATTAAACAGGGAGATGCAGCATATGAATTTGCTCTGCTACTGTAAATGACTACAGATTCTCATAACAGAAACAGACCTAGAAACAAGGGCAAACTCACTGCCACAAAAATCTGAAATAGTTGGTGTAAATCAAATAGGCCAAAAACTGAAGTACAACTAAAAGAGCATGCCAAGTAAATAATTTTGACAGATTAAGAAGACAGATTTTTAAAAATCAATATCTATCACAGTCTCAATGAATAAGACTGTCAGAGTCTCTTAAATAACATATAATTAAGTATAATCCGGGTAACTGAAAGAAAATTGAATTTTATGAATAAGATAGCGAGGTTCCTCTCCAGAGGCAAATCATTTTACTGATGGATAAATATATTAAATACATAAAATACCATTCTAAGAAAAAGAATATACTAAGCATACAACAAAGGTCACTCAGCTACACTAAAGTAACTGCAATTAAATGCAAGACATGAGAACAATCTTACTGATCAGCAGTGTTTGCCGACCTCCTTCAGCGACTTCCAAAAAATAAATACACATAGATAAGACTGTGTAAGGGCTTGTGCACATCCAGATTAAAAGAGTGAAATCGCTCAAGTAAACGCAGAACAATCTCAGTGGCGCCAGAACTCCTCCAGCACGTTCCAAGAGCACCAACACAACCTCCTGCACAGCACTGCCACAGAGCTGGGTGGGTGAGGACACTGTATATATTGTACAGTACTATATTGTACTATCCTTCACAGTCAGAAATGCTTTTCTCCCTTTTCTTCAATCAGGAAGGAAAAGGACAGTTCACGTGGTGTGTAGTGGCCAAATGCTTATAAACACACTGCTGGTACTGCCAACTCATGGAAGAACAGAGCTATACTGATGCTGTCTTTTACCTTCCTTTATTCAGAGGAGCACTGAGAGCCCTGCTGCCATCTTCTAATAGATCTTCAGATGTCCCAGAATTCCAGTTGAAAAGACAGACCACCCTGAATAAAAGTGTAAATAATCAAACTGCTTCTCCTCTGTTACTTCTAGTAGATGAATCCTTTCTCACCTGAAAGAAATTAGACTGTAGAGAACGCCCCAGCCAGATGTTCATTCTCAGGCCAACTTATGATTTAGAGCAGCTAACCACATGAACGTGCCTAACACATGAAGAGGAAAATGATTTTTCCACCATTAGTTTTCCACCACTTCTGATAATTTTGGTGATATTAACCCAATTCTTCATCTACCTTTCTTTCCCTGTTGCAGTAAGTACCTCTGCAGGGTTTATGGACTAAGCAGCCCGGCACATTGACTCGGCCAGGCACATTTGCACAATAAGGAAGCAGTTAAATGGTCATGGCTTGGCTGTAGGAATGTTGGTTTAAGGCTATTAATAAGGCACGTGAGGTGAATGCCTTTCAGCCAAGCGCCCTCCACATGCGCACACCTGTTTCAGCAGGAATGTAAAGAGAAATTCCCAAAAGAAACTGTTCACAGCACGCAGTCTCTAAGTATCAAATGCATTTTGCAAACACTCCAGAGCTTTTGAGCTTTTTGTTCTTACCCTCAGTAATGACACATCAGCCACCAGGCAAAGCATACAACTTCCTAGTAGAACTTCTTTAATCCCTAAAAAATCATTATCTTCATCTTAGTAGCGTCTCTGTTCTTGTCATCTATCACTGAGTTCTTCACCATAGAATTCCAGGCTCTTTGTCATCCCCACCAAACCTTTTGCTGTTGAAATGCTTTCCCTGACTCTTGCCCACTATTCAAATGCTGCAATTCACTTTCTTCAACCATATTTCCATGCTGTTCCATATTTAACTTACTTAGCTTCACATTCACTTCTCAGCTGAACTCTCTTCCCTCAGTCTAGTGAGGCCAAATGTTACCCTGATCCATTCCCTTTCTCATTTCCTCTTTATCTTTTTGAGGATGGGATGAAGTTGTGCTCCAAGTGTACTTTGTCTTCTGTTTTCTCTTGCCAGAGAAAGCATCTCAAGCAGGGCAAGGATTTAATTGCATATTGTATTGAGCCATACACACTGTCCAGCATTAACAAAGGAAAGGCAGACTGGAACAAAGTCAACGCATGAACGAAAAGCAAACAATGTAACAAAAGCAGCAGAAGCTCCCCAAAAAAACAGTCTCCAAATATGAAAAGACCAAGTATGAAAGACGACCTACCATTAATCTCAAGATAGTCTCCTTCTGTGTCACAATTCTGCTAAGATTAACTGGCAGTATTTTATGTTTACACTTCCTAATAAGCTTTGATAACTGTGCTTTAATGCCGGGAAAAAAAAAAAACACCAATTGAAAGCTCACATGACAGGCATTGCAGTCATCTTTTCACAGACAACCATTAAGACTAATGGTCATTAGTTTAATGATTCTTTTCTGTTCTTCTAAACGATGCGGACAGTAATGCTGGAGGACTGATATGGTGGAGGGGAAAGGGCTCTTACCGAGGTGAGAAAAGATAAACACAGATTCGCTCCTGGGAGGAATGGAATAAAGCCTCCAAATGAAGTGGAATTGCTGAAATGTTAGAAGACACAGCTGAGCAAGTCAGAAAATGAAAATAGAAATGGCTAATTCAGAATAGGATGCTTGCCTTAATCAGAATAGTTTAAACACTACGACTATCACTCATCTTCCATGACCAGTAAGTAAATTTCATTAAGCAGTTTTAAAATGATCCAGAGGACTAGAGAAAAATGTTCAATAAACATGGAGAGAAAAAAAAAAAAAAAAAGAATAGGTAATGCTGAATATGGAAGGCAACATATTGACTAGTATTTTGGAATCAAATGAAAAGTATGAAACCCTCTTAAATGCACTGTATTTTGTTGTTTTAAACATTTTAAGCACTATGTGCCTTCACTATGACTGATCTCACTAACAGTCTTAACCCTCTCAGTTTCTGTATTTTGAGTGTAACCAGTAGCAAGATCAAGTGAAAAGAGGTATCACATTGAAAGATGGGGCATGTGATTAAACTTTTAGTCATCCATCTTGTATTCTCATTTGAGCAGCTGATGTTGAGTGAATTGCTTCACTGTGTGTGCATTACTCTGGGAACTTGGCTACCATATCCACAATATGCTATTTGCCAATACATACCACCTGCATACTGAGGGGAACGGAAGACCTTCCTGTGGAAGAATATCTTCCCATCCTGTGTGGGTGTGCAGGAGCAGATGTGTACGTACAACGGATGGCTCCCAAGACACATGAATTGAGGCATGTCATAAGTCAAACACTGTTTTCCAATAACGATTATCTTTCTACAGGAAATTTAACAGAATAATTTTACTCCTTCACAATACTGCACCAAAGCATATGATGGCATAAGAGATGGCTAGCAAGATAAACTCTCTTTTCTAGCAGTTTGAACTGCAGGATTGATCACTTCTCAGAGTGCACTTAGTTACTGGCATTTCATTGGATCTACTGGCACCTCAAAAATTAGAGGGCACTGAACATTAAGTGAAGGCTCTAGTCAAGCTGCTGAAAAGTTCTATACCATGACCAATACAGGAAAAGTTCTGGAGGGACTGACCTTCACAGTTGCTGCTGGTATGATTAAATCTCTGTTAATGCATCTGTCCCACACACAAAATGAGAAATTAGCTCTGGCATACACAACTTGTAGGCTAGTGTTTCAGCCTCCACTGTTTCAGCAATTCAGTTGTAAACATTACTACTTTCCCTCAGAAGTAGGAGCTCATGTGTAAACAGCTTTTCAAAAGCAGATTTATTGAATTTACCAGAGTACACATAATCTTGGTTTGTCCACTTGACCTTGTCTTCTGAAAGGCTGCCATGCCTCTTACAGGACAAGAGATACTCAGCTCACTGCTTTTAAAAACAGGGGCAAATGCAGAGTTCTTAATACATGCCTGACTTCTATAACCAACAGTGCAAACCCACCTTTTCTTATATATCCAGCAGCTTCTCTTTCACTGCTACCATTTGCAAATAAGCTTAAACTAAATTCTTGACAGCATAGTTTAATTTTAAAGATTTACAGAAGGGCACTATTCCTACAAAATATTTTTCAACTATTCCTGAGCAGTTTTGGATGGATCTGTGGCAATAACCTCCTCTGAATTCTCTTATCCACAGTCAGCTCTTAGTTTGCCAGTACAAGCTAATGTGAGCTAGGAGGCCAGCCCTAACAGTCCAATATCTAAAGCTTTAGCATGGTTCCAGATTCTCATATGTTTGTCTTCAGCATTCTAAAACTTTTAAAAATACAGACAGAATCCAAGAACAATGGACTGTGTGAAGAAAATAAATTCTTCTGCCTTTATATTTAATTGCAGAGGATTCCTTTTGCCCTATGTATCTGTTTCTTCTTCTCAGCCTGAAGACGTCCATGACACTAAAAACCACTGAAACAAGAATCTATACAACTTAGTGAATTTGCAAACAATGGTAAGGAATACTGTGCTCTCGAGTCAACTGATGTGTTCTTATTCTGCATATTTATACATCTCTTCACATTCTCCATTGCTTTGCAAATTGTAGACAGTGAGATAGTTCACTCACAGTTCTGCCATGCTGAAGTTAACTGTGGCAGTAATTCAATTGTTTTCATTTGCAGTCTTTAAAAGGCCTGGTTTCCTCTGCATTCTATACAGAGTAAAATGTTATTATATGAAACTTAAACAGCATCCATTTCAAATAATGAGACCCGAACATAAATCTTAACCTGTGTACTTCTCCGCAACTTTGGCTGTACTTGGAATTATCAGTCCACAACATCTCTATTTCAGAGCCCAGTTATTTTCGCCAAGATATTCTTTTATCCTGATTATAGTGAATAAAGCCAGTGTGCTGGCCTGACTCAGGCTGTAATTCTCTGCCTTTATGCAAGCTTTTTATAGCTCCTAGTAGGAAGACTGAAGGGAATCCTACACATCCACACGAGGTCTGAAATTTGTTGCTATCTTGTAGAAAACAGTATGAAAATGATTGAATGACTTTGTTTCTTCCCCATGCTTTTCTTCTTAGTGATGCATGCAGCTACTTCCTTCATGTTATATGCTACTCCATCTTTAATAAAACAACAAGGGTCTGACTGCAAGTTGTTCTATTAAAAACAGAATCACAAAAAAAAAAAAACCCACACAATTCCCTTCCTAAAGTAAATCCTCAAAGATGACACTACATACATTAAATGGAAGTAGGGGGCAATAATAAAAGCCGAAAGTCAAAATGCCTAGGCCAAGAAAATTTATTGTGGTCTCTGAATCTCAAAATATGCTAAAACCATTCATCAGCTGGTCAGAAACAAGGAATCATTCTGATTGGTCTTAAAGCTGTAAGGATCCAAACCAATCACTAGCATTTCAGATTAATCAAACACCTCATGCAGACTGGGAAAATGCAAGGCTGCACTGCTCCTATTTTTGCTCCTTCAGCCATGAGACAAAACCTGATACCTATTTTAAAGCAATGCGTCCCATTCTGCTGTTTCCTGGGATCAGGGAGCTGGCAGAGAAGAGAGAACCTTTCTCCCAGTTCTTCACCAGGTATAAATGTCACATTAAAAAAATTCCACCAATATAACAGGAAACCTTCCACTTAAATCCTTAAAGTCTGCTGTGAGTGAACAAATAGAAAAACAGAGTACCCCACTTAAACAAATATTCACCTAGCACTACTGCTAATATTTTTTCTCCCCTCACGTATATGAAGAACAGCAAAACGTGTACTATTTTCAGAATAATAGTCAAGGAACAAAGGAAGTTATGTACAGCGCTTTTTAAGCACAGGAAAATTACAGAAACCAAAATCATCTTTGGTTGAGAAGTATTTTAAAGACATTAATAGAATAAACCCTTCTCTGTAAATCTCGTCTTATAATTTCCTCTAGTAAAAGATAACAACATATTGGATTTAAGTCCATATATAACATATCAAATGCTCTTTTTTAAACAGAGGATCTATTCATAGCAGCTTGTATTCGCAACATATGCAGCAAATTATACTATTAAACACTTAATCCTAATAAAGTTTAAATTTCACCCTTCACAATAAAGCTTACACAAATCTTGCTATACTTGAAATAGGATTCCAGGAATAAACATTAAAAGTTGTAGGTAGCTAAAGTGACAGGAGTGATTGAACACTTGAGATGTAAAGTTGAATGTTTAGATCTAAGTGTTCTCACGAAACATTAAGAATAATTATTAAAAAAAAAAATTGGGGGGTGGGAGGGAAAGAGGGAGGAGAGGGGAGCCCAATTTGCCAAGGTTTTAGATTTTCAATTTACAAAATACAGGAAAAATAACAGATGGCTGGAGTCCCATGAGCCAGTTTACACACCTCTGAGAAGTCTGAGCTTGTACGGGCCCTCTGTACGGAGGCCAAGAATGGACTGGTCTCCTTGAGAGCCCTTCACTCTTCACCTCCCACAAGAGCTGGGCACAGCACCAGCCCCAGACTATTCAGAATGAAACGTCCACTGCAACATTGATGCTCAGTTAGTTACAGCTCGTGTCCACAGCACAGTTTGCTATGGCAAAGGAAGAGGAACGGATGTAAATAAGCATTGTAAAAGAGAAGGGGCAAACCTGAGTACAAATCTCTCCACAAAGACTATTCTGTTTCTGAAAGGAAGATCCATTAAAATCACACATGCCCAACCAACCTAGATTTCATATGAACTCTAGCACTCCATGTGTCAGATTCCAGAGTGTCTGACCTCTCTAATTATCCAGTTCTGAATAGGATTTTCTTCTATCTAAGCTACTTGAAACAGTGAGTTTCAACACACAAAACAGATCAAACAAGTGGCCCTCCATTTTACAAAACCAGTCATGCCACTGCAAGCCTCATTTCAGAGCAAGTATTCAGCCTAACAAGCTGCATCATCCTTAAACACAAAGCATCATTCATCATTTCTCCTTAGCCATGTAAGAACATCTGGCTGCATCTACTTTCTCAACTAAAAATAACATCAATGTAAATCACAGTCTATTGTTTTACACAGCAGTCCTCTAACTTACAGAGAAGAATCTATCAGGAATCTGCAGTTCTGATGCAGACAAAAACCGCAACCAAACCTCATTTTGCCAGAGAACATTATAAAGACTTCATTAGTGCTTTTACCTACTCTATGCCTGCATGTTTCCACGTAATATACCTATAGCAACAAGTATATACCTGCTCTATTGCAGTAAGTTGAAAATTGCAACACTACATACCACCACCTAAAAAGGGGAAATACACTTTTAGAGGTTTTAAATGTTCTTTTAAAAAGTGTTCTAGATTCTTTTCCTGCAGACAATAAAGAATAATGCATTTATTATTTGACAGGTACTAGCTATAGTCCACTTCTGATTTACTGTAAGGATGCAGGTGTAATTCCTCATAATAATAAAGATGGCTAACTCTCAAATCATTTGACCTTGAATGTTGAAAACATCACCTACAGTTTTATACTTTTACACAAAGAGAGATTAATGGAACAAGGCCTACCCCATATCACTTGGGAATCATGATTGTAAGGCTTCATAGGATGCTTCGGTAGCACAGAATTATTCCACAAAACTTGGAATGGTCTGATATCAAACGGGGAAGAATTAGCAGGTGCAAGGATGTTATACCAGGGAACTCTCCACTGAAGAGGTTGGGTAGACTTGATGACATGGGTTGCCAACATTCTACAGAGTAAATAACCTTGAAATTCCGGGTAAGTTGAGTTCTGAAGACGGAAGAGACAGGCCAGATCATTACAGAAAGGATCTAATTGAATGTTGTCTGTTTTACTGTCAAGATGAAGGGTCAGTGCCATTTATTCATTGCTGCCAGCCTCTCTTTTCCTCCTAGCTCCCTTCCTTCTCAGACCTATGTGGAGCTAAGATACAGTAGTGAAAATCCCACAGAGGATTAGTTCTGTGCAATCAAATATGCTTTCCCCACATTTATGCAGTTACTTTTAAGAGCTCTTCACAGTTCCTTTGTTCTCATAGTAAGGTTCTCTTCAACCAAGGCAATGCTGAGAGGTAAGAGTGGATCCTAAATGTTAGCTTCAACTATTCCAAATCAGACACATGCACTAACCAGAAATGTTTGTATAATTCACTCATGTTTTGTACAACAAGAATCTTACTTCATGAGTTAAATTTTATTCATAGCTGAAGTCTACATTCAAAATAAGACCAGGATATTATGGAGGAAAAATCTTATAAAAATTGAAAACTCCCTTTGAAACACATGCTTTCCAGTAAAAGCAGCTAGCAAAATGCAAAACATGGTCAACATTCCAACACCATGATGTCAATTTTCATATGCACAGGCAAAATGCCGCATGCAGAAATCAACTCTCTATCATATCTTCCTTATTTATGATGTGCTTGTGTTTCCCTTTGAGTTCATTAGCAGAACTGCACCATGCAGTGGAAAGTGCAACAACTTAACAAGTTCAAAGGAATCTTTTGAATATAATAAATCTGGCAAAATGCCACATTGATTTTCAAAAAATGGATTCCCACGTTCTACTTCAGTTTTTTCTTGAAAAAATAGTGTGCTTGCTTTAAGGAATAGTTTTGATGTTTCCCTCTGCAGTAGTTCAGAGAAATTCCTGCCAACAGGGTCTGGAACCCCTAATAGAATCCTCTTCAATGACACCTAAAACCTGACACATATACAAACACACACACACGGGGGGGAAAAAAAAAAAAAAAAAAGAAATTGCCTCAAAATTGTGCAAGGTTTATAAGCAAGAGGAAAATCATATTTTTAATTTTTTTTTTCCAAAGGGACAAATGCAGCCAATTTTCAAGAAAGTTCACAACTGCAGACACAGCTTTAAATGCCATCTGTCCTTCGCAGACACACAAAGAGACAAAATGATTCACACCACACCACAGGAAGCATGATAACCAACTCATGAGCACTAATGAAATACAGCCCCATTTTTCTTCGTATGGGCAGGTCTTACTCAGGAAAAACTCCCACCTACGTCTCAGGCAAAGAGCCTACAGCCTTCACTGGCACTGTTACTCAAATGCAGAATGTCACGCCGTTCAACTAGAAAGCCTTGTACAAATGTTACAAAATAAGGTCTCTGTTGTGGCACAGTAACCTAATGAAGTCCACAGGGCTCCCCAGGCTGAACTTCATTCCAGGACTGAGGTTTCAGGCAAGTCCTCATACTACACCACTGAATAAATCAGTATGAATTTTTGGCAGACAAGGAATGATAGGACACTCCTATAGTAAAGTTGAAGATGACAAGGGCCTTCCTACAGTGTCCTCATGGGAGGCTTAATGTTTGAAATTATAAAGAACTCCACAGTTCCTACATTTTTCCCATTTCTAAATAGTAGTTTCTATGTGACGTGATAGATAGCTCACAGAGGTCTAAACTCAGCAAGAAAAATAAGCAATTATAAACAAATACATCATTGGTGTTTGCTAAGGACATAATTCAAGGAAGTTCAAAAGATCACAACAAGGCCCATATGTTCTGTTATCCCAGCTATAGCCCTTCTCAAGATGGTTATCTACAGGAAGAAGTTTTCTCCAAGAAAAGCTTAGCATTCCCAGTACATCTTTGTTGCCTTCAAAAAAACTATGGAAACTCTTTTTAAAAAAATAAAAATTCAGCTCATATATAAAAATTAAAAGTATACAGAAATTTTCCCTTTCGAGGTAGTGCTGCTACCTATGACGAGGTAAAGATTTAGAAGGTTGCAAGTTAATAACAGGTGATGCTAACAGGATGTTTGAAAGGCCCATGAGACTTCCAACATTAAGTAAAATGTATTTGCCTACTGATCTAATTGCTTACTAATTTTCAAATCTATTCCCACTGGATAAGTAAAGGCATTTTAAGCCTAGCTCCTGGCATTAAAAATACATTCCTAGTTTCCTCTTAGCAGAAGATAAACAGCTGCATGGTAAAAAGCCATACATTAAGATGGCATTCCGTAGGTTTTTGTATGGTTTTAACCAACCTATTGTGTTCCAAGTTTAGCTGAAAGAGGTAGGAAGGGGAAATGAGAAATACATTTGGGTGCACAATTTCACAGTGGGGTGAAGGCAAGTGCTCACTCATTCAGAAAAAATGTCTGGAATATCTGTGTCTTATGGAAGGACTTATCACGTAACGAAAGTGGAATTTAAGCCAAGAGTTATTTTGTAAAATAAGAAAATATTGCTGTATTTATCTTACACAAGAAAATGATAGTTTGTTTAAAAATAAGAAATATTCCAGCCATCCATTAAGACGATGTAAATTTAAGTTTTGGAATTTTTAAAGGACATTTTTAATATGCGCAGAAACAATACAAGCTTTTAACAAAAAAAAAAAAAAAAATTATACAAGGCAGATGAAGGAGAAACTCAAATATAGCTACCTTTTTTTATTTTTTCCAAGGCTATGCCTCTAGTTGTGCTGAAGTTTGGAGAATATATTTCTTCAGTTTCTAAATGATGAGTCGCAAGTGACAACAGTAGTAGGTTCTAGCTTCCAATTCAGTGACCTTCAAGCATAACCCCAATGAACACCAAGATGGCATAAGAACAGCTGAACTGGCGTGGACTAAGGATGCATACTACACCATCAGCTTCCAACATTCACTGTAAGCAGATGCCCAGAGAACGACAAACACAGAGCAAGCAGATACTATACTTTGCTGGAGTAATTTCCTGGACTTGTGTACCTGTCTTTTTAGCCAGACATGGTTTGTCTATTTTGAAATACTGAGTGGGTCTCCCAAGCACTTGTCCTGTTGTCTTCTGAATTCCTACATCCTTCCACTCAACAAAACCCCTGGCAAGCAGTACCAAAGACCATTATATAGAGGACAATCTCTGTGTTTACCTGAAAGCAGTTCCCAGTAATTTCCAGTTATAGCACCCAGTTGTTACACTGGAAGAAAGAAGCTGCCAGCTGATACCTGCCTAGATTTTCAGCCTCATTCAGAAAAGGATCAGAACTGTATACCGCGCTTAAGTGTGGGCACACCAAGAATTAACACAGTGAGAACATAACTCTCCTTGCTTTGTGTCTTCCCTTTATAGCATTTCCTAGTGTTGAATTTACATTTTTGATTACTGACGAGCTCTGAGAGCTAGCCCTTGAAGAGACATACCTGGGAATCTCTGTTCTAGAGGAAAAGTGATGGTTCTTCACCATTCAGAAAGCACCTTACATTTATATAAAGAAAACTATATAATCAGGTACGTACAGACAGAATCCATTCAAGCAGTCTTATCAGTTAGTGGTGTTAGTCAAATCCCTACACAGCACATGGCTCATCTCTTCAGAGATCGATGTATCCCCTCTTCAGCTTTCTAACAAAAGTGTTGATGAGATCAGCTGAAAAAAAAATCAGTAACCAGCTGGACGCATTGCTAGTTTCCAACCAGAACATCATGTAGTAAGCAGGCAATACTCAAGACACTACTACAATATTGTTTTGTTCCAGCCAACATTCATGTTAGTCAACCAGGGAGCAGTTTAAAACTATTTGGAGACTCAAGAAAACAAAACACCAAATGAATAATGAGACTTTGAAAACATCTAATGAAAGGAGACTCTCAAGAGAGGAAGCCAAATCATATCTTAGCATATTTTATTTGTTATGTATCCACAGAGAGCAGTGAGCTTGTTTGGCCTTTTGTTTCCACACCACTGCTTCATCAGCAAGAGGCTGCAGTAGCTGGGATGAAAGGACAATTCCCATTGGAACAGATGTATCTGAGTACATCAGAACCCTGACTTGCATTACCGCTTCTTATTTCTCCATGCCATTTGATAGCCTGGTGCAGCCACACACACAAGCAAGGAAACTGCAACAACAATCAGAAAAAAAAATGAGTGAAGACATTTTTGGTGCTAGCTCAATTCCTTCTGAATCAGTTAGCTGGGAATAAAGCTGGGTTCTGCAGCCTTCTGAAGGGTGCAGAGCAACACAAAGAAAGCAGTCACCTTCTCCTGGCATTCTGTGGCGGTGCAAGTGTACCCGTGTCACCTTCATTCTCAGATACCGAAAGGCAGTTGACCAGGCAGCTAGAGCTCTGTTCTCTACGTCTGCATGTTCAGAGAGAATCTCCGCAGTTTCTTCTGCATAAACACATTATAAACGATACTGTTCTGCCTGCATGCACTGACAAGAGACTGTATCCTATAAATTTTAAGCAGCTTAGATTTTTGGCAAAAAACATTACATAAATACAGAAATACATACTTCCGCATATAAACAAATGCTTTACTTATTCAAAGCTATGAATCAGCATCATTAACCAGTTGGGACCTCCCACCATGACACAAATGACAACAGTTAGCATACAACAACAATCTAGTAATTGCAGTCATAAACGCATTTTTAATATTGCTTCACAATTTATTTGAGCTGACTGCATTCACTGTGTTTCTAATGGATCCAGAAGCATGACAAACTGACAATTCTTGGAAGCCACATTTCTCAAAACAGACTGAGAATGCCGTTTTCATTCCCTCTCCATAATGATGTTAAATCTAATAAATATAAAATTAGAAACAGAAATAACATTGTTCCTAAACAATTTATGTAATATGCTGTCTGGAAGGAATGTATTAAGCCAAAGTTTCAGAAACTACACTCCGTTTATCAACACTTGATGCTTCTACTTGTACCTCTCAAATTTTAGTCAAGTATCGACACATCCAGGTACTCAAACTCACACAATAGATTCCTATTCTCTCTTTTGAGGGCGAAAGTTTCAGTTTAATGTTGAAATATGAAGACAGATGGTTAGCCAGGCTTTTGGAAGTGCCTAAGGCGCCTAAGTGCCTGGTTCTGATCATACTAATGGAAATTTAGCCTGTTACTTGTTTTGAAAATCCTTTTAGGCACCTACCAAACAGCTAAGCACTTAATAGTATTTGCGTTTAACTTACAAGGACTTGAAGATTGCTGAAAGTCACCAAAATAGAGGTTCCACATCACGCAGACCCTTCTGAAACAACAGTCCTATCTGCAACAAATTTAGCACCCTGGTGTAGTTGACAGTCATCAAAAAGTTTGCAGAACCATGCTTGCTCTTAGAAGATGAATAAGGCAGTTCTGAAAATATAACTCTTAAATCTAAGAGCACTTAACAACCCACAAGCCTTCATTTAATATCAAGAAAAGTTCTCTTCTTCCAAGAAGGAAAGTCCTTTACAAACTTGCTTACAAACCTAAAGGAACTATTTGTCAGTGACAAAGTACAGAGGTTATTTCAGAACTGCAATGCAACACAGTTCCCACATGGGTCTTATTTATGAGAGTAGGCCTTCCTTTTCTAAGATACATGTAAAGTTTAAACTCTTTCTTCAAGAGATCCACAAACGCGAGATGAAGAGCATTCTTGATGCAGCACTGCAGAAGTTGGGAAACTACATCTCTAATTAAGACAGTGCTGAAAGTTCAAGTCTATAAACATGTTCTGTTCCATTCTAAAACAAGGAAAAACAGGTTCCTACTCCAGAACTCACAAGAAGGTTGAAAATGCTTTTCAAAATAAAAAACCAAGCAGACAAATAAATACTGAACTTAAAAACCGTAGAACCTTCAAAAGGAATTTTATCTGATGTTGATATGCATGCAGAAATCCAGTTAGAGCCAAATCTAGACTGATTAAAGCCTGAATTTTCCTTCCAGCACCTGTTTGCTTCTTTTCCTATTTCCAGCTGCAAACTCTGTTGTCCCTCTAGAGTTCCATAGCTATATCCACTGTGCTTCCCAGAACGCCGTTCTCACTGGCAAACCGCATTTCAAAAACACACCCACACTTTCACCACGCACAAATGGTTTTACAGAGATCCTTCTTAGCAAGTATTACTCTGAAATTGTTGAAGTATGGCAGTGTCAGGCTGTACATGGCCACAGGAATCCAATTAGCATAGGCTATAAAGTGTCCTAATAACGCACATTTAACAGTCAAGTGCAACATTTGCAACACACTAACATACTCATTCCTAGGGGTTTCTCTCATAGTCCTACAACACAAGCAATGACAGAAGCCCAGCTATCAATCTGCTCCCACTATCGCTGTAATTAATATACTTACAGCCACATTATATTTGATGCTTTGTAAAATCCTAGCTCCTGGATTCAGTTGAGTGCATAGGATTTTAAGAAAAGCTTCAAGACTCTGAAGGCTTGACTGAATGCAGATAAAGACAAACACATGGATCTTTTAGGTTCTAGAAGCAAATAAAGATGACTCCAATTTTAAAAAACATTTCCTTTCAAAGCCAAACTCATTATTTTGGATGGCCAAACCACGATTTCTAAACAACTGATAAAAGGGTTCCAATACCAGTACAAGCCACCATGGACATTTTCAGTGCTGTAGAGGCAGAAACAGAATTTGGTGCACTGAAAAATTGCTCCATCAGTGCAGTTTATGCCTGATTTTGGTAAAGAATATGCAGGATTCAGATGCACCAAGCAGACCTGAATGAGTAATTATCAATGACTAAGTTTTCAAGTATCTGCTAAAACCAGAGGTCATCCTAGAGCTATTCCTTCACTTCCTAACTACTTTTCCACAGAAAATTCTAAGTTGTGGGCAGTTGTAAAACATTGTTCTTACACTGAAGCTTCTCTAAAAGCATCCAGCTTCTGGAACTAGAAAACTGAAGCTTTACACAGAACTGACTTGAGAATCTCAATCCAGATGATGCAGGGACCTCGTCAGAAACTCATCAGGAAGCAACGATACTCATGTCTGAAGATGCAGATACAGAATTCTAACTCTGCACACAGAAACTAAACCACTTTTGTCTTACTGGAATGAATGATTTGGGGCTATAACTCAGATGAATAACCAAAGCATGATTTTCTTGAGTTGTATCACTGTAAGCATTATTCATATTCACTACGATAAGAAACAGTTATTGAAAACAAAAATAAAGAAAAGTGACTTTTACATCGGTCTCATCTGGAATTTTGGTCATCTCTCACAGTTGCTCAAGCTTTTAATGAGAGAATATTCTTAGAAGTATTCAAACATATTTTGTGACTCAAGTCACAAGACAGAATCATCATAATTGTTTGCCAATAGAACTCTTTTGGATTGTAAGCAGGGGGCAATTGCAGGTCAGACTCTATGGCCACCGGTTGAGCAATCATTATTAGTCACAAATTCAAAATGAGTTAAGGAACTTTAATGAGTTTTCTGAGAATGCTGTCACTGAGTTAAAATATTGTTATTGACAAGTGTGTAAGTCAGAATACTACAGAGTCTCAGAAGTGTTATTTGTCTGCAGTAGAGGTATTTCAACCTTCAAACAAGGAATAAAACCACAAAATTATTGAGGCCAACGGCAAAATTGCACAGAATTGGAAGGAAAAAAAAAAAAAAAAAAAAAAAACTTTTTCAAATTCAGCCTTGGATTTCCAAATTATATCCCAATTTTTATTTTTTTTTAAAAAAAGTATTTTTAAATCTCCAGTATGTTGTACAGCACATAAATTAATCTGTTTCCTGATGTTGATGTGCAACAAGTTCAGTGACTGTAAATGGATATTCCAAAGGTTTTTTGCAGAGGTGGTCTTTAAGTCCACTATGTCATGTAATGGACATCAGATTTTTGGCCACAAAAAAACTCAACCTTAAAGTCATTTGCTATGTTGGTAGTTTTTGGCAGATAGGCTATGGCAGAAACATTTCAAATAAGATAATGTTTTCAGTATGTGTATCTTCTACATCCAAACCATCATAGATAGTCAGAATAAAATAAAATACAAGTAAGGATTGCAGAATCATAAATCATGAGAGCAACCAATGTTTTGTTGAATGCAACCTATGAAACATCCCCTTCCAGAGAAATCCAGAACTAATTCTTCATAAATACCCAGACATGGTGTGTTTGCTATAATTCCTCCCCCAGACCTTAGCAGTCCCATGGTCTTCAGAGACGAGATGGACCAACTTATAGAGGGCTTAACTAACAATCCAGGAACGTAAGAAAATACCTGCATAGTCCAAATTTGAAAATAGCACAAGAACAAATGTAAAGTAAGCCCACATGCAAAATCTTTGATGATACATATCTCGTCCACACCATTCTACTAGCAATCGTTTCTCGTTGACATTAAGTCATTTGTAAGAATATTATACATACATGCTTGCATGTATTTCATAACATAAAACAGCATCTAACTGTACTGTGTAATAAAACATCACCATGAGATTAAGAAGGGAGGAGGTACCAGGCTGAACACTCCACCTTTTCAATTACCAATGGTTGGGCCTTGGGAGCAGTGAAACTGCCTCTGATAAGTTCTTTGCAGTACTAGGCAAAGCATCATTAGGAATATCAATAATCATATATAGAAAAAAGGTGACTCACCCAACTGTGAAGAGGATCTCTAAGTACAGAATACTCCTTCTCAGGAAATAGCCTTCATCCAGGAGACATTCTCCATTTGAAAGCTGGCCCTTAAATAAGCCCAAAGAGGGGTGGACCCTGAATCTGGTCAGGTGGGAAGCACAGGTGATGAACTGATTGCACCTGTGCTTCCTGGGCCAGCCACCCCCTTCACCAGGTGCTCAATCATCAGTTCAGGCCATGACACAGCAGTTCCCCTACACCAATGTGTGGCTATATCTTCTTGAGAGGTTACTTAACAATTTTGGATTTAAATACTCTTACTTTATTCATTCTCTACTATTGATAGCTCATCTGCTACCACATGAGAAAAGTAGCCTCTTACACCAGATTTACTAGTAAGCACACATGATCAGTTCAAGCCCCTAGCAAGGATGTAGCTTGCTAATGATCACAAATGCATGTAATCTGCAGAATACAACTGCCTTGGAAGTATTCATCATTTAAATCTATAGAAGTAGTGAATTGTTCCATTCTGCTCACACTGCTGCCTTATTTTTTTTATTTTAAGACAGACTCACAGACATCATTTGCTTGGGTCACTACTGGCTTTAGGCTGAATTCATTTCCATTCATTTCACTTCTATTGGCAAAGCCAGGAAAAGGAAGCCCTGTGTCTGCAGATCACAGCCAAAGCTAGCTTGCAAGTGATCTCTTCCTGAGTCAAACTTATGCCACTGCTCTTGCTCTCAGGACAGTTTTAACAACTAGCAGCTCAGCAGTGCTGAACAGTAAACTGTTTCCAGGTTGACCTATGAAACCTGCTGGTGTAGCCACTAATACACCCTTGAAAAAAGATTTTGTCATGAACTTGAGACGCTGCGTGTCCATAAGTTCTGAGGTCAGATTGGAGCCCAGCTAAACACTGTGCTATGCATGTCACCACATTACTGAGGAATCAGAACAGATCCTACAACCAAAGTTCACTTCCACTTCTCAGTAATAGCTACCTCTTTTTCACAACTTCTCATATTAAAGTTTTCTTTGCATTACATTCGTACCACATTTCCACCACATTCTTTTTAAATGGTTATTATTTTATACTGTACCTGCCTCAAGCAGGATGAAATTAATCAATTGCACATAAGTGACATGACACGGATTTGTGACCTTGCCCAGCATCCAATTGTTTCTAATTGATTAGCTCCAGACATAAGCACTTCAATAGCCAAAAACAATACAAGTGGAAGCTATGGTACAATATTAGGGTAGAACTGTGTGTGGTCCATACAGTACGGCCCCAAGCAACCAATTAAAGAATTAATGGATATTGAATAAAAAAAAAATGTTATGTTTAAATAATATGAGATATCTTTCATGTAACTAAAATTGAGATAAAACACCTAAAACATAAGAGGAGAAGGGATTTCTGCAAGATTGGAGTTAAGTGTTAATGGCCCAAATATGTCAAATGCCTTAGAATAATTAAAAGGACCATCAAGACAAAAAATATTTGACCTGGATTGAAGTGTTCATAAAATTACTCACAATGGTCTATTGATTACTACAATGTGTTTGGGTTGTTGTTTTATAAGGAGACAAGTGAAGCTATGCCAAACCATTTGTGGAGAGGAAGAAACTATGCCTCCACTGGTTCCAGTACTACAGTAAGAAAAATATGAAAGAAAAAATATGAAAGAAAGGTATTATAAAAGAAAAACCGGTCTGCTCAAAACCAAAAGGTCCAAACACAAAGCTGACATTTCCTTTCCCTGTATTTCTATTCTCATCTTACACGGAATTGTTAAACGAACTTCACATACTACTTTGTTTTATAGGGCTGGCTCTTACAATATCATTCAACTTCTTGCACACAGAAATACAAACAGCACAGGCACAGAAAATCAGTAAATTGTTTGCATCTACGTGAGAAGCAAGTGGAAAAAAAGAGACCCCTCTGTTGTCCTGTCTGCCTGGACACACACAGCATTCAACTGCCCAGTTAGAAAGAACGCAATAGCTTGTCCTTTATGACAAGTCCTTTACTCAGGTAAACAGGTTTACTTTCAAAGCCAGCTGTATTGCTCCTGTGAGCAACCATAGCGTGGTACAGGAGGTGCTCAACAAGTAACTGCCAAACAACTCGTTGCACACACTGCACCAGTGCTGTAAGTGAGTCGCACAGCTTGATCCCACTGCCTTTTACTTCAGAGTCCATCACACACGGATCACAGCTTACTGAGCTGGCCAGTACTACCTCCTCATTTCTTCACATTCCTTTTGAATTTACTTTTGCCTGCTGTATCAAGCCTTTGATTCAGAAGTATTTGGGATGTATGTTTAAATAATGACCAGCACACTGTGCTCCAGTCTGACCCTTCCATTTCTCAGCATTGCAGAAGTACAAACAGCACACAATGATAAAATAACATCAATGATTTTCTACACAGCCAATTTAAGTTGTGAAAACTACCACAATATTTTAAAAACTGATACTATTTATTTCAAAAAAATATTCTCCAGTTCATTTAATTATCATTTTCTAAGTACTTCTTGATTCTGGAGCACGTGAGACAGAATAACCCTTGAAACGTTCTGTACTGTGGGAACTATCACTGTGGGGGATGACAGACTAACAACATCTCTGCCGCACGCCAGCACACCATATTTCTTGAAATACTCACTTCTTGGAACTGATTAGGCTCATATGTCAGGCAATAGATCAGTTGGCAGCTACAGTTTTCCTCCATGGTTCCTGTATTCATTGAACACTTGAAGGAAAGACCTTTTTGGACCTCCCTCCTCCCAGGATACTCACTGACTTCCAAGTGCTTTACATGTTTCTTCTACACAGGTATTTATATAACCCTTGTCACTTACAGTATCTTAACGTTTATCAGGTGCTAAATCTCCTGTGGGCAAAGGGCAGCTGTGTTGCCTTGGGAGACCCCAGGCATTACACATCTGGCAAGATCTCCCTTTGGTCCCCACATAGTTGAGTCAGGTACAATATTACTACAAAGAAAGAAAATATGAATTTCCCAGATGGATGTCTTTAAAATTAACTTCAGTGACAGGGAAACCTCGATCCCATTCTCACTGGGAACTTTTTATTTACAATGCAGATACTTCAGCAGCGTTGTTTAAATGATATTATTTGAAAGTTTGCGGCAAGATCACCTAAAAAATACCAAGCACAGCAACAAGTCATCACCTACCTGGAGATGAGCACAGATAGCAATAGCAAGCCAGATGACCTCCCAGAAGAGCCCTGCACCGTTAGGGCTGGCCATCCTCACGCCTTGGAACTCTGCTGAGAGAGATTGTTTCAAGTTACAAACAAAACCAAGTGGGCTGCGCCAGGATTTCAATGACTAAAGCAAACTAGGCAAAGGGACAGAACCAGCGTTTGGAAGAAATGCAATACAAACATCGGCGTTTGTGCTGGCCAGTGGAGCAGACTAGCAGCGCATGCCATGAGCACAGCCTGCAGGGTGATGTCGTTCCGATTAGGGAACAGAAGCAGGGTGGGGACGAGGGAAGGTTTGGAGAAGCAGGCGACAGGGGGCGAGTTTGATCGCCTCCTGCATGCGAGTCAATGTGTCAGATCGGCCCCTCCCGTCCGGACCTCTCACTTGCACCCATTCAGCGCCGAGAACCCAGCCCTGGGGCCTCTGCAGTCATATGCACTGCATTTGAAAGTTCTGATCGCTATAGTCCCAGACAGAGAAGAAAATGATCCAGTATAAAGACCCTCACCATTTGTGGGCCAACACTTAACTGCCAGGCACTTTTACTGAAAGCTTCAATTTAAAACCTTTAACAAGAAAAAAATGAACATGCAACAATGCTGATAATTCTGATAATTCTTAGTGCTTCTTTTTGCCTCAGCCTATTTGTTACCACTGCATTCACTGTGTGCAAGTTCCACACACCCCAACACATGCACACAGACAGCCCTCCCTCCCCTCATCCTCCACCCCTATTTTAATGAGGATCCACAGTGAATGCAGATCTTTCCCTCAGAACCAAAATCAGACACGTCCTTTCTAAAATATCAGATGGACCAAAAGAAAAGCAGCTACCCAAACAACCCTTGCACCTGTCGACTAAACATAATTAAGATTCCTTACAGAAATGAGTGTTTAATTCCGAGAAGAGAAGAGAAGAGAAGAGAAGAGAAGAGAAGAGAAGAGAAGAGAAGAGAAGAGAAGAGAAGAGAAGAGAAGAGAAGAGAAGAGAAGAGAAGAGAAGAGAAGAGAAGAGAAGAGAAGAGAAGAGAAGAGAAGAGACCCTCTTTCCATCCACCTACTTCCAACCTTCCACGCTCCTGAATGCTTTGGTCATTCAAAAGTTTCAGTCTCCCATGTGTTAGAGACGGTTCCTCCCCTCGCCAGGCACTGCCGAGCTCCAGCCCAACACCCCGCGCTCCGGTACCCTTCAGGTGCCGGGGCTTCCCGGGGCTCCCGAGCCGCCCGCCCAGCGGCTCCCGCAGCGCCCCTCTCCGGGAGGCGCCCGCCGCCCCCTGGCTCACCCACCTGGAGCGGCGCCGGCCTCGGCGCGGAGCGCAGCGCCGGCCGGTGCCGGGGTCGGAGGGGAGCGGCTCTGCCGGCGCCTCCTTCCCGCTCGCGGGTCAGGGGAGAGCCTCGCCCGTCACGGCGTCGGGGATACGGCATCCCGCACCGCGAGCGGCGGCCCCTCCCTCACGCGAGGCTCCGGCCCACCGCCGCCAGTTCACCGAGGTCCTACAGGCTGCTGGCAGCGGGCCGCCCCTCCCGCCGCCGCCGCAGCCCGGCCCCGGCGAGAAGCGCCCGGGCGCCTCCACCTGCGGTGCGGGGCCGCCACCCGCCGCCGCCGCCCGGCACCCCCTCGCGGCCCCGGCCTCCCCGGGCAGAGCGAGCGGGCGGGCGGCCAGCGGGGCCCGGCTCCCCCCGGCTGCGGAGGCGCTGGCTCCGGCAGCCCGGGACCGGGCGGTTCGTCCTCCCCCGAGGGGCGAACGCTACCGTGAAGTCAGCCCCCGAAGCTGATGCGAAGCAGCTTCCAAAACCGCAACCGTCCCGCGTCTCATCTCCAAGCGACTCGGACAATACAGCTGCAAATCCGCTCGCACGCCGAGGAGGTCTTTAATCACGCTGCCCTCCGCGATATTTTTAGGTTTCCTACTGTAAATCTGACAAGTACGTCTCATCCGACAGCTCCGCTCGCCTTCCCCTCTCAGTCGCTAAGCAGTAACGGGGTAAAATCCTCTACCTTTGCGCTGCGGCTTCCACTGGCGTCCCGAGCTTTCGTCGAGTCTAAGAGCAACACACAGAAAAAGGGCTATTATCCCTGCCACCGAAGTTAAAAATACGCTCCGGCGAACTAAACATAACCGATGAAGAGTTTGTTCAAATATGTTGCGCTGGAAACTTTTCCAGCGTGTTGAGGTTTCTCACCAGCGAGGGAAAGCGCCTCCTCCATCGTTAGGAACAGAGTGCCCTCTGCTGAAAGTCGGCGGCGAGGACGGCAGCCAAAGGGACGCGCGGGTAGGGAGCGGCCCCCGGGCACCGCTGGGCACCGCTGGGCACCGCTGGGCACCGCTGGGCACCGCTGGGCACCGCTGGGCACCGCTGGGCACCGCACGACCTTCCCTTCTTTCGGGTCGCTGGGACATGAGCTGCCCTCATAGCGCAGCTGTTAGCCGCAGATAACATCACAGAGTTGGGCCCTGAGATTCTAATAGTTTCCTAAATTTAAATGCTGATCAGCATTATTGCTTTTCTTTCAGCGCTTCTTGCCTGCATTCTTTACTTTCTCCTTACTCTGATAGCTTCCTACAACATTGCTTCTCCTCACTCGCTTGGTATAACGCTAAACACAAAAGATAATCAAACATCATGTTTGCAAGTCTTAGAAACACTCATTCATCTCCTGCAATTAATTGGAGAAGAAGTGAGTAGTAGGGAGCAGACCAGGTCAGACAGCTCCAGCAGGCACACCAATTTCAGTGGGGCTGCTGTTGTGTCACACACTTAATTCCTTGCATGATTTTGGGCTTAAGTTATAAGTTCTATGTCTGGATGTACAAAGCATGCAAGAAAACAGAGGTAAGCAACTGCAAGCATCCCCCAAGCCCAAAGGATGATTTTCAGAAAGCATTAGAATAAATAACGGTACACTTGGCACAACAGTGACCAGCAATATGTCTTGCCTGATCTATAGACAGCAGTTTTAGTCTCATTCTCCATCACCCTCCATGGTTGGGGTTTTTTTATGTGGTTTGGCTTTGGGGTTTTCTCGTGTTGGTTTTTTTTTGTTTGTTTGTTTTTATTACATAGAAATCTTTGTGTGTGTGTGTGCACATGCATGCACGCATGCAAGACAAGCAGCAGCCCAAGAACTAACAGTATTTATCTTCGTACTGCTATTACTTTCACCTACTGCTGAAAAACCATACAGTTGTTCTGACAACTTTCAGTGCAGGCATTCCTCTATGTGAAGCCCACTCTCACATCACAGCCACTTGTTTTCTCCTGTTTCTCTGATTTCTTCACCTCAGCCTCATCCCCCACCGTCTGCAGTCTCATCTCTAGGTTTCAGTGAACATGACAGCTTTGGGATTTTAACCCCTGCTGGAGATCTCTATTATCCCTTCTGCTGAGCCAGGCAAAAGGTGAATGAAACCCAGGAGTCCAGACAAGATCTGTCAGACAAAACCACTTCAGAATTCTGAGCACCCATGGCAGACTCCTTCAGTATGTGTTCCAAAGTTAAAGGCCACAAGCTTACAGGTTCCAGACGGCTCATTTTCAACTCTGGAGGAGTTTGTCAGCAATCCTAATAAACTAATTAACCATTAAATGAAATCATTGCTTCTAAGGGAACAATTAACTTCCTTTCTGCTCACTGTCCATAACCTCGATGGATTATAAACTCTTCAAGGAATGATTTATTCTGTCTTTCCAACTGCTTGCAAAGCTCCTCGTCCAGCATCAGGTCCTTGAGTACTGCTTATTAGCAAACCTGTCACACGTTGTCCTGACTGACACTCATGCCATGTTAGTCTGGCAGAGCTGCTAAAATATTTTTGAACAGGAAACTACAGTGAATCTCTCAAGAGTTCACATACGTAACTCCAGTATTTATCTCTCACTATTAATAATGTTTTTCTATTACATATGCTTTTCTTTCGCTGTTCTCTAAAATACACATCATTTAAATGACATTAAATATGACAGCTGTAAAGCTCTTGTACTTCACAGAATTGAGAGATATGGACATTTGCACTTATTTCATTGAACACAATCATGATCTCATCCATCTGTACAGCTGGCACAGTCTCATGAAGAACCTGGTTGGAAGTACGATGGTCTTATTCTGCTTTCTATGTACTTAAGGCCAGGTGTCTTTAGTACTGGCTACAGTCACTAGCATTTTGTTATTGACTGATTTACATTCAATCGTGACAACAAAAGTCTTCATCTGCAAGCAGAAAAGGAGGGAAATAAAACCCTGCAGGATACAGATATGGGCCAAATTGAAGCAAATTACATCTCTGGTCTGGTAAATAAAGAATGTTTGATCAGATGCTAATCATCAGATTCCACTCTTGGAAAACCTGAACACAAAGCTTTCAAATCTAGAAAAATGCACGTCTCTATTTACCTCTGTCCTGAAATGCAGGTGTACACCTTCAGCAGACCCCACTAAATATAAACATTCTCTCAAAGCAAGTTCAGCTAAGCCAATCTGATGATCACGAAGGCCATTTTTACATCATAACAAAAGTCTGTACTACTCAGGGAAAATGTGTTTGGCTAAACTACAAATTCAAAATCCACTGAAACAGTGCAGAACAACATTTGGCTCATAAATCAGGATTAAGCCTAATGAATACCAAAGCTGGAAGTATCCTGCTGAGGCCCCATGCAGAAAGTGAATTTTGGTTGGAGGCCTCAAAGTTATCAGTAATAGAGCTGCACCTGATTGACTAATAAAAGGAAAATGTTAAATTTCCTGTAACGAGAGTCCTGAGAACCCTGATAGGGCATAATCAGTTCTTTGACCCAGCATCGTGTTTGTACAGGGCGCCTGTTTACCCTGAAATAACAAGCTCTCTGGGGGAGAGAGCAATCCTGCACTGTCACACTTCACAAGCGTTACATGCTGTGGGGAGTAAAGACTCTGTTAGTAAAGGCACAAAGTTCACTGTGGCACTGTGCCTTTCATTCCCAAGTGCGAAGGAACCCCTGTGTTCCATGCTGATGGCTGCCCTGGGCTTTGGAAACACCTCCATCAGAACAGCAAGGAGAAAAAAAAGCCTTGTGGCTTCACGAAAAATAAAAGCATACTTATGTGCAGACCAAAACATTATAACAAATTTCTGTTTTCGTCTCAGCTTTGTTCAGCTGAATCCATTATTAATAAATACAATACAAACCAATGGTCACTACTGCAAGGGTTTGAATATTTACCCTTCCTTGTCTCTCAAATTCCATTTTATCTTCAAGCAAAACAACTTGTGGTGCATTTGCATATTTATGATCCTGTACAGTAGTAGCAGATGCATTAAATTTCATGACTTTCCAGAACAAAGACATTTTGTTTCAGATGGAATATACATAGTTTGTTTTTCAGTTCAGTTTTCAGTACATAGCCCTAACAAAAATGCTGGGATAGACACGTTGAGATCTACTTTTAATACAGTCAAATAATCGTTATGCAATTTTGATGCCTATATTTTCACGTGATTGTTGTGGGCGTAATTGAAAAATATTTAAAAGATACAAATGCTTTAATATAAAATACATGAAAATACGTACACTTGTATGCAGATAAGGCAAAATGAAAAATTGCAGAGGTAAAATTTATTTAGTCTATTTGGACTTTCTCCTCCCCTAGTTTGCAAAATAGACTATCTATAATAGATACACGTATACATACAAACACACACATATATACAGACCTACATAGAGCCCCTCTGAGGACTGTGGGAATGCCAGATGTGAGTTCTTGAATTTATCTGCCATTTTCTTCTCATGCAACAATGACAACAACCCACCTTCCTTAGAAGCTTTGATGTCCTTTACTTCTGTGTTTGTTGAGAATAAAACATTATTGAGTGCTCAGTGAAATAAGCAACACCTGGTGCCTAAGCAGAGCCTCTGAAGGGATGGGCTACGTTGCATGTCATGAACATCACACAAAACTCAGTGTGACAACTGGTTTTCCTCAGTAGATCATTGCAGGTAGGGTAGGAAACAGAGCAAAGCAGATGACCAAATCCCAAGACAGCTGCCACATGTCACTATGTGTCCTGATACACACCAGTATGGATATGGAATGAGAGAACAGTGAGATAGACTGGGGGGAAAAAAAAAACAGGAAAGTTTGGAAGAAATACCTTACTGGGAGGAGTTCAAGTGACAAAGACAATGCAGTTATGAAAGTATGGATGAATGATTAATATAGGAAAATGCAGCAAAGCCAAAGGAAGTAATAAATATGGGTAGGAGTTGAAGCAGACTAAAAAAAGCAAGAACCAGAAATGAGGCCATTGGAAAATAGCTTCAGGAAATAAGTGACACTGTGCATCAAGTGGCTGGCAATAACAAGAACAAGATTCGCACTGTCTTGCATACAGTCTGTATGTCAAATTACAAACACAGAAAAGCTATAACAAAACCCACCACAAAATGTTTGTGCACTGCTCTTGGCTTGTGCAGGTGAGAACAAAGCAGCAAAAACACATTGTGCTCAAAAGAGAAAGCAGGATGGTGTCTTCATTTAAGACAGAATTCCTGGGCCAATCTATACTTTCAAGTTCAAAGCAAATATGAGGAGAGAAAATTTGAAACCCATTGCTGATTCTTCTGTTCTCTTCTACCCATCAAGTTCTTCTGCCACTCTGTCAATTGCTCTGATTTCTTGAGTTGCACAACTACAGTCTTCGTTAAGAGACAGAACTCTAAATCTACCAGAGGAAAATCATCCCTTTTCCTCAGCACAGGCTGGCTGCATCCAAGAGGTTCATGTGAAGGTACCGGATCAAGTGCAAGAGGAGCAGGATAAGCTATCTGCTCTCTGCAAAATGAATGCAATACAACTCAGCAGCCTTGCTTGGGAAAAAAAATAATGAAGATCACTTTGTTATTACATTCTACTAAAAGATGTGGAAGTGATTTCATTGTCACAAGGGACTCAGATTGGACTTAGTTGTGGAGGATCAGAGGAGGTTCCTGGCTCCTGTGGGAGCCAGCAGATGTACTAGTTCTTATTAAGATGCAGTGATGACAGAAGTGAATACAGCCTACTTGACAATGAACAAGGATAACAAAAGGTTAGAAAAACTTGGTGGATAGAGGAAAAGTTTTCTGAAACTCTGCACTGACGTTTTGGAGATACATAGTTGCTGGAAAACAAACAGACAGCCATGCAACTTATTTCCCACTTTTCTGTTCTCCTTTGCTGGCTCTGTAAGAGAATGTCAAATTTTCTGAAGTTTCTTCAGTCTGCTGCTGATATTAGTAAAATCTATAGACCAACTGTATTATTGCAGACCTGTGCCTCAGCTATGACCTCTTTTTTTTCTCATTCTGTGTAGACACCCCTTAGAGAAATTGAGATACACTCTATGTAAGACTGGACAAGAGCAGGTACATTCAGACAGCAAGCCAGATTCTAGTCATTGCTGTACCAATATAAGGTGTTCCTAATGTGTAGCTCCTTCTCTGAGAGCGTGGTTGGGCACTGAAATTAACTCCTAAGGGAAGAGGTCATGGCACCAAGCTGCCAGAGTTCAAGGAGTGGTTGGACGACATTATCAGGAACGTAGATGAAGTTTTGGGTAGTCCTGTGTGGAGCCAGAAGTTGGGCTCTGTGCCCCGTCCCTGGAGACACTCGAGTGGCTCTGAGCACCGGATCAGCTGCAGGTGCTGTGTTCACTGCAGGGGATTTAGAGCAGATGGCCTTTAAGGGTCACTTGCAACTCAATTCTATGATCCCTTTAACTCAAGATATTCTGTGATTCTGTGACTCTCTGCATTTGTACATGCAGATGGAATTTGTTCGCCAGTGAAAATAAGACAGCCTAATGTTATCAGTTATTAACTACAAAACATAACTAACAGATATATTATCCATATGATATCTTTTACCAAACAAAACTTATTGTTTACTTTTGCATCTAACTACACTACAAATTATTGCATGATGCTCAAAATACACTTCTATCCTTTTATGATCTATCAGCTGCTGGAAGAGCATTATTCCAACACAGGCAAAAGCCACTGTGAGCTGGCTGACTTGTGCTACTTAATTAGTTAGAGAAGCAGGAGCAGAAGCTGAAGTACTGCATGGGAGAATGACACTTGCAGATATCTCAGCCAGAGAAAATGTCTTCCTCTATATATTATTGCTAATATTACAGAAACAGTAATTGCCCTTCTACCTTTCTGGTAGGCAGACAGCAATTCTCTCACATAGCCTGCATATCCACAGTACTGCTGTTGACCGTAGCCTTCAACCATCTGCAGGCTAACGGGACTCAATCTGGTTTCATCAGCTCCAGGCGTGTGTGAGTCACTAACATCTGCCTGTAAATAAGCTGTTTGGCAAAGGGCTCTTCTTATGTTTTACTTTTTAAATAGCACTACTGCTGCATATGCAGACTCCTTGAATTGCCACGAAAGCTGAAGGTTGTCCAGTAACACCTTGCTTTGTTTCCAAAATATATTTAGGAAGAGACACTCACGAATTAGGGAGAATGATTGTCAGAAACAAACAAACGAAAAAAAAAACACACTGAAAAGCTACTGAAATGTGTCTCAAAAATATTTAAGACTTAAAAAGTAGACATAAATTTAAACATTCTGTATCATGTCATAAAGGCATCTAAAAAATGCTGCTTCTGTCAACCAATCTGGACTCACCCATGACTACAGCAGTCAGGGCTCCAACAAAACTGCCCTCCCAGGAGGGACCAGAGCCAGGTCAGAGAGCAAGGTCAGCAGAGCACAGCTGCACCAACTCCTGGGCAAGGTGAGCAGAAAGGCTGGAAAGAGCAACAATAATGAGCAAAGACCTCAGAGAGAACCACAGTAAAAAAAGGAAATGTAAACATAACCTAAAAATCAATCTACCCATCAGCTGAGCTCACAAAAGGAAAGCCACCCCAACCGGAGAGCCATGGAGTTCCTGTGCCCAGGAGCAGAGGTGTGGGTGTGTGGCCCAGGTGAAGGAAGTCAGGGCCATTAAGGCATGTTAATGAACTCAGAACCCTAACAGCATTTTGGAACTAATTTAGCAGATCACATGGGTAAAATTGGCTAGCAGATGTATAAAGAAAGGGAAAGCAAGAAATTTGGTTGATGTTTTCTGGCTCTTATTTTACCACTCCATTTTTTTTTTCTTCTTTCCAGTGACTTTTAACAACTTAAGATCTGAAAAAGATGCTTAAAAAAGCCCATGAATATTTTGCATTTTTTTTCTAATTCCAATTTAGTATGATCTACAACATTGTCCAGATCTCTCATATCTACATTTTTCTGTAAATAAACTATTTGTAGAAAAGCTTTTACTGTGCTTTAGCCTGATAAGCCTTTTCCTACAGCTTTTCCGGACATGCTCTATATCTCTTCTTAATCCTAATATAGTTCTGACATCTTTATACTAGAAACAGTAGGAAAAAATGGCATAGGGTTATCTCTGTAAGAATTCCTCAGCTCCATTTGTGGTCTAAGCAGTGCAGATACAGTCCTAGGAAAAAAAAAAAAAAAAGGAAAAAAAAAAAAAAAAAAGACAGCATGAAAAAGAACCAGTAACTGGATTCCACTAACACACTGCTAAGATGCCTTCATACAACAGATAAAACTGGCTCAGACTATTTTTGGACTATTTCTTCCAGCTGTTTTTGTTTGTACTGCTACAAAGCCCTGGCAGGCAAGAAAAATATTCTTGGAATAGCAATTTCTAGCTTTGTTCTGTGTCTGTTCCAAACCCATACAATGTATTTGAACAGCTGGCCAGTGCATGCAACTGTCAAACATGACAAGGATATATGAGCACAGTGTTGCTTTTGGAGGACTGAGGTTTCAAAGCTGAAGTATGCCCTCAGACATACCTATCTTGGTCTTAGAGGTACGTATTCAGATTTGAATTATACATTTTATTTTTCTTGACTTGAGTTTTCTACTGGCAGTGAAGAACAAACAAGTACTTGTTATAGCAAAATAAAAAGACTGGAACTGCTTTGCAGAAAATAATTTCCTCATGCTATTGCTAGGACAAGAACCAGAGCTCAGTCTGGCCATACACCACTACTGTGCTACATACATTTGTAGCCTTGATGCTTTTTATGCAAATGTGTAAGGAAGTTGGGATAACCTCCTGATGAACATCTTTCCATATCTTCTCCAGTTCCTTCCCCTACTTCATCTGCCAGGGCACCCATAGCCTAATTCTAAAATTCCTAGTTACTGTCCTGGAGCCAACTTCATTGTTGTCCATGGGACGTGCCTCTGGACCTGGAGACTGGTTAGAACTTACCTCTACAACATTCATAACATCCATCTTTCCTTTTAGTGAACTCTAAGATGATGTTAAGGCACCAAAGCTGTATTTTGGAGAGTACAACTCATACAATTTAGACTGTAAGTGCAGGAGTTCACCTGCTTGTGTAGAATCAAGCTGTAAAGATCAGAGAGTGTAAGAGGAAAATTCAAACAGCACAGCCTGAGATGGTGAATCAAGCATATCAGCCTGAAACTGCAACTTGCTCTCTGACAACAGCAGAACAGCACACACTCAGACTGCAGTGAATACCACCTTGCTAGGACACTGGAAGTAAGCAGCAACAGAATATGAGATGCTTCCAGTGTGAAAGCACAGCATCTAACAACTTCTTGGTGCCTCTGGGACAGCAGCAGCTGAGAAGTGTTGCTTAGAAGGAAGCCAACCAAACCAATGAAATGTACCACAGAATATAGGCCTAGGACAAAGAGCAGGCAAAATGAAAAGAAATGAAGGGTGCCCAAAGAAATTCCTGACTGCATAAATGGTGTAGATAGGCAAAGGCTATTTGCCTTTGCAGGAAATAGCATTAGCCTAAGCTCTTAAGGGAACTTTCTTCTAACTGCTGGAACAAACCCCGTAATTTACACTTCAGATATTTATGCTCGTATTCATTGGGATCCATGCAGCACCTGCTCTCCAAAGTGTAAGTGAAAATGAAAAGGAGTAGTTAATTTGCTATTGGAGATAAGTAGCAACTACCACAGCACAGGTGCCAAAACAACTTTCCTACTGCACAATGATTTTTTTTAGTGTGAGATTTTTTTTAGTGTGATTGGCACGAACGTTTGTGGCCGCTTCACACGTTTGTCCTGACTTCCTCTCCTCTCCTTCTCACTCTTTACATCAGCTTTCTGATGAAACACTGTAGCTCCGACGTACTACAGCCGGGCCTGAAGCCTTAAAACGCCGATAAGCAACAAACAAAGATAGGGGACTGTTACCGTCAGCTGAGCAAACTGCAAGACCCAGGCAGAAGAAGCAGAGCGCAGAGCCGCGGTGTGCCCGAGCTTAGCAGCAGCTGTGCTGCATCCGTCCTCCCAAATGCGGGACTGTATGACCCGACCCCTGTTTAACGACGCAGAGCGTTTAACAACGCTGAGCTCCGAGCGGCTCCTCCTCGGCCCTCTGCGATCAGCGCTGCTAAACTAACGAGATATGGCAAAGAGTGTATAGAAAATAGAGCAAACCCAAAACGAAACGCAGAGATTATCCACTGGGAGCCGCGGCGCCCCAGGGCGCAGCCGTAGCCCTTTAAGCTGCCCACCTCCGGAGGCCGCAGCGGCAGCTGCCCGCTATTTATACTCGGCGGCGGTGCCGGGTGCCCTGCGCGGGGCGGTGCTGAGAGTGGCGGGGCTCGGGCCGAGCTGCCATGGCCACGCCGCTGTCATCCACGCCGGCGAGCGGGAGCCGCAGCCGCGGCGCCGTCGCCGCTTTCTCCGATCAGCCCGACGCGGCTCAGCCGGCTGCAAGAGAAGGAGGAGCTGCGGCAGCTCAATGACCGCCTGGCCGCCTACATCGAGCGGGTGCGGACTCTGGAGGCCGACAAGTCGGTGCTGCAGCAGCGGCTGGTCGACCTGGAGGCGGGTAGCGGCCGGGAGCTGGGCTGCCTGCGGCTCCGCTACGAGGCGGAGCTGGCCGACGCCCGCCGTGCGCTGGACGACATCGCTATTGAGCGGGCCGCGCTGCAGGTGGAGCTGGGCAAGATCGGCGAGGAGCACCGGCAGCTGCACAGCAGGTCGGTGCCCGGCCCTCCTGGCCGGCCCTCATCGGTGCAGGGCTCCCCGGGAGGCACCCCCTGCTCGGGGCGAGGAGAAGCAGGTGATGCTGCTTACCGGGACCCGTGCCGGGAGGAAGGCTCTGTGCTGTCAGAGCAGTGAGGTCTTGGTGAGGCCCCAAATGTTTGGATGGTAACGTGGGGTTGGTGTGATTTGGGCCTGGAGGAGTCTTAATGTGTGCCCTGCAGAGGCACTGCTGTGATACCTCTACACTGGTGCTGCTGGACTCCTTAGAGTTCCCTGGTAATGGGCATGGGGTTCCCTCAGAGCTTGGGGAGCTGGGAGGCCTTATGGACCCAGTACTGCCTGAATGCCCAGCTGACTGCATTTAGTACTGCACCTGTGATTTGTAAACAACCAAGAAGCTGCTGTGCTGGAAGGCATCTAGAAAGTTATGGGGGTAGGGGAAGTAAGTCTCAGAATAGAGTCAGTTCACCTCTCTTTGGGGGTTATTCCCTTAGACATTTCCAGGGGGAATACACAGAGCAGACAGTCCTGTGAGCAGGATAACCTTCCTGCTGCAGGCTGCTACTACACAGAAACTATCCTAGCATGACCTGCCTGTCACTTCAGGCTTGATGTTTTCATGACCAGTATATCTTGCCTGGAATCAATTTGCTGTCTAGTTTCCTTAAGTGGGGAATAAGGGAATGGTCCAACATAAGTGCACTCGAAGAAAGTAGACAGTAAAGAGGAGGGAACAAGAATAAAACCACAGTAAACATTCTCTGGTTATATACAACTACGTATAGTATGCAGTTATTTCAATGCCCTATTGTACTACTAAATGAATTACAGACTTTCAGTAACTTGTGTGTCCACAGTTCCTTCCCTCCTTCCTCTAAGTCTTGCTATGAAGTGTTGTCATAGCACTGTTCAGTAACAGCTTTTTCTTTTAATATTTATAGTATGAAGCAAGTTCTGCCTTCTACTGATTCAGTAGGACTTAAGTAGCTGTTCTACTTGGGAATGAAACATGTTTTTACTCTAAGCTTTGGTTTTCAGCTGCTTGGAAGTTATTGGGTTTGTTTCATTCATGCTGGGTTTTAGCTCATAAATTTGTTTCATAAATCTAACCAGCCACTTGATTGGATAGTGAGGAAAAGGCTAATGCCAGTTCTGAGATCTTTCTGCTGCTCTTTGTGTTTGTATAACTCAGTGGCTTTGTTTGTAAAAGCTTTAGGCTTGGCAGGTATGTAATCCTCCAGACTAATCTACTTCTTTAGAGTAACTGGGTTTTAAAGTGGTTAACTTTACAACCCCTGGGAAATGATACATTGTACATGCAGCTTTCTGGGTGGACTGGACTGAAGTCCTAGTATTAACTGTTACTTAACTGGGCAGTCTAATTGCAAATATCTCAGGTGACTGGGAGCAAAATCTTTTGAGGGTATCATGCTCTTTATATATATTCCGTAAATAACCTGGAACTCTTATGGGATAGAATATCACTAGATAACTTCCCAACAGCATTAACTATTGACTCTTCTTAATCACTAATGAAGAGACTTAAACCTTCAGCAACAACTGAATGTCCTTGCACTCCACTTTTTTCCTTAAACAGTGTAATTGGAAGTAGGCCAAAGATGTTTTGGAAGGAGGAGTTGCGGATAAGCAGATCAGTTGGTTGAATTCAGAGTCTGAGGAAGGTCAAAGCAGGAACGCTAGCACTACAGATAGCAGCAAGCATAGTTCTGTTCTGTGTGAGTGAGTATAAATGTGTATTTTGGTACTGAACTTCTCACATATAGAGTAGCAAGCAGAAATTGTAAGTAAATTTGTCAAGTCTGTTTTAAATATTTCACCAAAAGAGCCCAGGTATTACTTAAATTCTCCAGGCCAAGTATATGACACCTTAATTTATTAGATACGTGGTAGTCAATAACTTCACTGTTATCATTTTGCATCACAGCCAAACCTTAAAATGCTGCAACTGAAGATGAAATTGTCCACTTCACAGTTCACTGGGGTAAGGGATTATTCTTGCACATTATTGCAATAAATATATATATATATTATTAGAAGGTGTACTTTGATAATGCACTCTGATAGTATGATTTTTCATGTTAATATCACAGATAATACTTACAAATAGTAATAGCAGTAATGGTCCCAGAAGGAAAGCAGTTAACTTCTAAGCTAGAAAAGAGAGAAAACTGTAAATACAAGGGGAAAACTGAAATATGATCTCTTCTTATTGCTACTACAGTACTTGCTTTATTCATAGACTCTCTCTGCAAAAAGTATCTTTTACCAGTAAAACATTTGGTTATGCATTATGGTCACGAGGTACAGAGGCGATCAACAAATGCCTTGAATAGCAGAGCTAGAAAAGGCCTTGGGCAAGAACCTCATCTAGCCCCATACCTCACGGCCTATGGCAGAACCAGGTGTACCTGCATCACTTCTAGCAGATGTTTTGTGACCCTTTTTAAATTCCAGGTAATGAAGATTCCAGAGTTTCCCCAGGCATTGTGCTTTAGTTTTGAACTACCATTAGTTTCCCCTCCAACATCTAACCCAAATATTTCTCCTGCAATTTAAACCTACAACTTCCTGCCTTTTCCACAACAGACATGGAAAACAGATTCCCTTCCCCTGTGCAGAGGTCTTTACACACATAAAAGACTTCTGTCTCCTGTCACTTTTCTGTTCTCTAGACTAAACAATACTTACTTTGTTCCATCTTTCCTTGTATCCCATGCCTTCTAGAGCCCATCCCTCCCGTGGAAGGACTTTGGACTCTCTCCAGCTGGTCTGTACAGTTATCAACTGGGAAACTCATTGTATAAATTATCGCAACTTAGCCACCTGGCAGAACAGATTTTGCTAAAATAAATGGAATGCTTGACTCTTTAGAATCTCAAATCTGTGTTCTGAGCAGGAAGGAATTCCAGCTCAGTGTAGGTCAGGTAACTACAGGAATAAAAGGCAGAGCAGACTGGGAAGTTATCACACCTGTCTCTCAAAGACAGGAACATGGTGTGCACCCAGCACTTGCCTATTGTGGTGCCAAGTTTAAAGAATAAATCCATAGACATTCAGATGGTATCTGATTGCTCTGTAAGTCAGTTTCACATCTGTGCAAGGAAGGAGGGGATTTGGACCTGATGACCTTTAAAGATCCCCTCCAACTCTAAGTATGTGGTGATAACTGGTTGCTAGCAGAAGGTGCAAGAACTTTCTGAAGAAAATGGCATTCTGTAGAAAGCTGAGCTGTTCTCACCTCATGACTGTGAAGGTACGAAGAAGAGGAGAGTTTGTGATCCATCATGAGGGCAGAGGCCCTCTCTGCTGGGACGCTGCTGTGAGGATGGTCTGTGTGGAGACTTGCTGCTGTGTGGCGGGAACTGGTGACTGGAGCAGGCCAAGCCTGGCTGAGGTGGTGACCTCCTGGAGCCAGAGCTCCTCCAGTGCTGAGGAGGAACTTGGTGCGGAGAGAAGCCCTCAGAAGTTGCTCGCTACCTCCAGGTGCAGAGGAGGAGTGTTTTGCCATGTGTGACCAGCACTGCCTGCCATCCTGCCTCAGGAGAGCCGGTCTCGGGCTGCATGCACACTGCCTTCCCGCCTTCAGGTAGTGGCCCTTGCTGAGGAGCACGGCTGTCGTGCTCACACCTGGGTGAGGTGGCTGCAGGGGCTCTCAGACACAGCAAAGGTGCACTTAAATGGCAGGCGGGCACCTCAGCTGCCTTTCCTGCTGAAAGGGAGTTCTTGTTTCAGGACTTGATGCAGTAGTGGCAGCTGAGTGCAGTCCAGTGAATGCCAATTCTGAATGTGACTCTGTTCTTGATGGCAGTGCTGTGGAAAATAGCTGGATCCTGCATAGGATTTGCACACAATCAGCTGGAAAATGGATCAGAAATCTTTCTGGTTAAACAAATGATAGTTGTCTGTGACTCTGTCTGGTTTGTTTCATAGAGCCTGCCCTGGGCTCTCACCACAAGTCTCAACCTTTCTTCTGATACAGTTCAACCATAGACCCCCCCCTTAAAGGTAAATGCACTGAAAGCAAATATTCTCCCTCACTAGCTGCAACTTATGAATGTGAAACTTTCACTTGCAGGAATTCAAAAAAAGAAGCTGACCTGAACCTGGCACAGGCTCGTATGAGAGATCTTGACGCTCAGCTGAATGCAAAGGAAGCTGACCTGGCAACAGCTTTGAGTGAGAACCGGACTTTGGAGAACGGCCTCCGTGAGTTAAAGGATCAAGTAGTCACTGTAAGGCTTGTTCCTGGAATTTCAACTTTGCTTTTGCTCCTGAAGTTTTGCTTGTTTTATCTCAAGCTAGTTAGAGATTAAAAAGTAAAATCAGGCAAAGGCTATTATCTGTGACAGTGACAGGTGGACAAAAAAAGATTTCTCCTCTTGCTGAAAGCAAACGCTGCTAATAGTTGATCCATTAAAACTTCCAGCTGTTGTAAGTACCTTTAATTCTATTCTATGACTGTAGTAGCTATGAATTTTCATCTACTGACAAACAGTGATGAAATTTGAGCTGCAATAGGCCCTGTAGTAAAGGGAGGATTTGATGGACCCTGCTTCATTATGCTTGAATCTCTGCAGAACGAATACAACTTGACTGTTTCTTTGAGCTCTTGTGCTGTTTAAGTTGCTACTCTGTCAGTACTTTCCAACACAGTATCTTCATTCTTTAATATGATCATTGATCTACTTCAGGGTCTTTACAATGAAAACTTTTTTGTCCAATAGTTTGAGTAAAATAAGTTTATACTTGGAATAGTTTTCATGTTAAGAATCAATAAAAATTATATGGGAAGGAAGAAGTTGGGAGAACTTAGTACTGTGAAAGGGAAGAATACTTGCAGATGGTACAACTTATTCATCAGAAACACTTTTTTTGCATTTGAAATAAAGCTTAGCTGGTGCAGTGCAGGGCTGCATACATCATCTGCAGGAGATCTGGCCTACATAACAATTAATAACATTTCATTGCAAATGTGCTGGATCCCACAGAAATTGGCCCAGTAGAACAGTAGAATAGTCAACTTCACTTACTGCATTTTGATTGCTGCAGGAATTAAATTGAATAACCTGTAATAAGTTGTCTGTCTTAGTTTGGAAGAGTAACCTTAATTTTGACTACCCTTTTGTCTTTCTCTTCTAGCTGGAGCTGTCACTGGAAGATGCCAAAAAGCATCTCCATAGTGAAATGTTGAGAAGGGTGGACCTGGAAAATCATTTGAAAACTTTGCAGGAAAAAATGACCTTCCAGAAGTGTCTTCATGAAGATGTACGTTTTAGCTTATTAACAAGGGTTTTTTAGGTGTCTATGACCCTTGGATGTCCTTAAAAGCAATGTTAAGTTGTGCCTTATCCTTAGAAAGATAACTTAGCAAGTCAACTTATGGTTCAATAAAATCTAACTAGGAAGACTTCAAGACAGTGTACAACTTCATTTTAAACTGGCATAGTACCAGTAGGTATCTGGAATATAAGAAATTTCTCAGGCTGCAGTTCTGAAGGTAACTACAATCACGGTGTACTACTTTGTGTAATTGAAAGTGCATACATCACAGTTGAAGTTCACTGATTTTTAGGCTTCTTGCAAGCTCCAGGAATCACTTGAGTTAACGTTTTTTTAGTGTGTATGGGAACTGTTGAGTCATGGCCTGAGCAACTGATTGAGCATGTGGGGAAAAGACCTGGTCAGTCCTGAGAGTGCAGGTGAAGGTAATTCAGCTGTGTGACTGGAAGGGGTGGAGCCTGACTGCACCTCTCGTAGACCTCATTGAAGGGCTGAGTGCCAATGGAGAGAGATATCTTTCTGGAGATCCCTCCTTGCTGAAGCTTTCCCCTGCAAACCTAGAATCTTCTGATGTGTGAGCAATCTTTTTCCCTTGCTTTATAGCACCTTTCTATTGTGCTAGTCCTTCCATCATCACACCTCTGTTGCAATGCCTCTCTCAGTGTATTGATCTATCCAGTTGCTACAATAAGAACTTGCCTTCCCTTCTTACATTCCCTTCGTCCTTAAAGTTTACCAAACACTGTAAGCATTGCATTAGGAGTTAGTACATAATATGGAACTTGGAAGTGAATGCAAACCAAATTCCTTCTGAAAGGAGTCTGTGTGTGATTTCAGTGATAAAACTCCAATTTTTCTAACCCAGTTGCTGTAAGTTTTTGAATAAAACAAAAATAGGGAACTTCTTAAAGAAGCTGAAGTACACATGCATCTAAAGAAAAGCAGAGAAATTAATATGGATCAAAGAATTAATCTCCAAATTAGATGCAAGTTGCTTTGCTTAGTATTTTAACCAATGTTAGCAGTGAAGAAGCAGAATCCAGCACAGCTACTGAGGTGTAGTGGAAGGACATGTAAGCTGTGAATTGAGGAATTACCATGCACTCAGTGGCAAATCTGCTATGGGACTGAATTTCTTGCTAATCTGGTTCAGTAAGTCCACAGTGTCAAACTGTTTTGGCTTGCTTATTCTCAGAAACTTTCTCTCCCAGGAGCTCAAGGAAATGAAAAGAGTCCATGAGAGCAGAATAGCAGAAATGGAGTCTGGTCGTCGGAGAGAATTTGAGAGTAAGCTCTCGGATGCTCTGCAGGGGCTCAGAAAACAGCACGAAGAACAAATTCAAGGATACAAGGAGGAGCTGGAGCGAACATTCAGTGCAAAAGTGAGTCTATGAACAATAAAGACGCCAATGTAAGTTCTCTGCACCTTAATATAATTTGCCACACTAGAGTAAGTGGCTGATGGAGGCCTTGCATTCACTGCAGAGCCTCTAGGCATAAGTGTGAAGGGTAATTAATGGCACTTACGGGATTTCGAAACAGCATCAAGTTTGACAACAGAACTTACTGCTACCAGCACTTAGCTCCAACCAAAATTGGTTCAAGTATAAATACTGTTTCTTTGGGGAGCAGCTAGGAATGGCTAACGTAATAAAGCTGGTGATCATTCAGTCTACTAACAAATAAGTGTTTGACAAATTCAGGACCAAAGTGTGCTACATTTATATAAAGAATTTTCAGAATTGTTGAATAAAATGTAATTAAAAATAATGCTAGTGAAATACATGGCATACTGTGTTATTACAGTTCTATAAGTATACTTCTAAAGTACAAATGTCCCTTGTAAGCTGTAACGCTGTATAAAGTAGGAAGGGTAGCTATGGAAGTAGTTTGACAAGTTGTCTTCCAGAAAAGGTCTGCAATCTTTTTTCCTAGCATAAGCCTTGTATTCAGGTAGAAGTCATACTTCCTACTTATAGTGTTGTAGGAAAAATCCCAAGGCTTCCTGGATTGAGTGCAACATACCGTATTGATGTGCTGATAGTGCAGAACTGCATGATCTACTACGTCTGCTTAGGAGTATTTTTCACTCAATGGTTCTTCTGGGTTCCTCCATGCTACAACTTCCTGTAGTATAACACCCTACTGAATTTGTTTGGATGCTTCTGTCCATCTAGTGTAGTGTTCCCTGGAGATCTGGAAAGTCTCTTATAGTAGCATGATGTATCTCAGTGCATGTTTTTTCAATTCTTGGAAAATATCAGGATTGACTTGCCCTTAAAAATAGCTTAGTGCTGCTTAGAGTGTGAAGTAGGAACTGTTTATTTACAGAACTTTTGGGGAAGAACAAGAGCTTTCTAAGCATACTTAGTATCTTCTAGTCTTATGCTTTGACAAGGAATTTCCAAGCGTTCTTCATTGTTCTTCTGGAGAATCCAGTGACTTCATATCTATATAAGTCTTTCCAACTTTGTAACTGGAACATCCTAATCCAGCACCTCACTACCTGAATGTTGTTGGGTGTGGGTTTTTTTTGGTTTGTTTTTTTTTTTTTTTTTTTAATATGAATGTCAAACTCATGTAAATCTCCTTGAAAAGCAATAAAAAACTTTCTTATTTGGATCCTATTGGTATCTGCATAAGGTAAAACAGCTATTTCCACATATAGCAGCTGGAAATCACTTTTTCCCTTTATTATTTAAAATAGATGATCACAAGCAACTCATTTCTAACAGTGACTTTACCCATAGGTGGAGAATGCCCAGCTTTCTGCAGCAAGAAACAGTGACTTTGCCAATGCTGCTCGAGAGGAGTTAATGGAAACAAAGCTTAGACTTGGTAATCTGACATCTGAAATTAATCACTATCAAAGCCAGGTACTATCTTTTTGTATATTCCTAGTATTATATACCCGATACAAAATATTTTATTTCTAATACTCAGTGTAATTGTTTTGGATTATTTTTTTTTTTCCTCTAATTTTAGAATGCTGCTCTGGAGAACAGAGTGAAGGAGCTACAGGAGATGCTGGATAAAGATCGTGATCTACATCGAAAGCGTATGGCTGAAAAAGAGAGAGAAATGGCACAAGCCCAGAAGAAGGTTCAGGAACAGTTGGAAGAATATGAGCATCTCTTAGATGTGAAACTGGCTCTAGATCTGGAAATAAATGCCTACAGAAAGATGCTGGAAGGAGAGGAACAGAGGTAGGTTATAGCAAGATCTTCATGTGAGGACTTGCCCCATCCATGGTCTCTGCACAAACTGAATGTATATTCAAAAATGCAGTAGATGCAAGAAACAAATGCTGTTTGCAATGAGGATCACCATTTAGCTCAAGTACCATCTTCTGTAGATAAATGGTCATATCCATCACATCAGGTATGAAGATAAAGTAACTTGACAAACTAAACTGAAGGTTCAAATCCGCTAGACATCCCTCTCTAGAACTGATTACTTTCAAAGTTTTTTGTACTAAAACCTAGAGTTGTATCAAAGATGTATTGAAGTCTAAAACAGCCATCCTTTTCCCCCTTATCCATCAGTATTTGGTGCTGATGTCACTTTGAGATGGAGTAATTACACAAAAACTTTAAGCATGCAGCATATAAGGGTATAGTCAGTGTGGGTTTTATTCTATACCCAGCTAGCTCAGAAATCCATTTAATAATCAGAACTTCAGCATTTGGGGCTGTATGCATGAATGGAGATGATAACTACTAGCTCTTAACTATCCAGACACTCCTTAGTAAGAACAACATGAACTGAGTTAATGCTAAGGGTCAAGAGTTTAAATAACTTCTATTAAAGTGTGTGTGTAAGTAAAGAACTACAGTTGAAAATTTCTTATCAGTATAAGCTTGCTCTGAACTTTAGGTCTGGGGTTGTGTTCCAAACCTAACAAGCTACTTACTCAGTTACTGTTGCCAGCAAAAATAAAGTGTTATCAAGGCTTCAGGGAAAGCTTCAAGGTAAGAAGCTGTTAGGCTTGGCTGTCCTGATAGTAGTGAGAAGAAATAACATTCACTTGAATATCTACAATGCTTATTTTGCTCCTTCCAGGCTGAACATATCACCTAGTGCATCTTCACATAGCATTGCAACTCAAGCAACAAGTGAAGGGCGACGGTTTCTGCACGGGAGAAAAAGGAAAATGAAAGCCAGAAAGAGAGAGCATAGTCCTGGATTTAAGACTGTTCAGCATGCTTCATCTTCTGGAAAAGTGTCTATAGAAGAAATTGATGCAGATGGGAATTTTGTCAGGCTTAAAAACAACTCTGATGAGGTACTTGTTCAATTTTGTTCTTCCTTCACTGCAAAGTATGACTGCTTGTGCACTGATTTGTGGCTTAGAGATTACAACAGGGAATTACAAAGAGATGAGAGCTTTCCAAATGTTTCTTGAACTAACTTGGCTACTGCCAATAGATGAGGACCAAGTGATATTCATACTGCAAGTGTCTTGCTCTCAGACTTTTGGAAGAGGAGCACTGGCATCTATGATGCAGAAGCCTACCATCTTTAGTTATTTCTCATTAGAATCAGGGTAAAAGTATTGCAAGCACTTCATATCCTTGAAAAACTAAATAAGGATTAGTAAACTGGATGACAGCTTACTAATTAGAAACACAACTAAAAGGTTGACTAGGACTGACGGTATCTAATCAGTGTAGAGGTCTTCACTAATGAATTGGATAACTCAACTGGTTTAATCTGCAAATCCAGAGTTGTTCCAATTATCAGAACTCCAAAACTTGCAGCTGATAGCCCAGGTGCCTTAGCCTGGAATGCCTTAAACCTTCAAAGACCACTATATATATAACTTATATATATAGCTTAGATTAACATGCATAAATACATACATGCAGTCTGAGTTAAGCTGGTCAAACACATCTCTGGTTTATCATAGCCCTTCTAGAAAGAATAACATGATCCTGGTTAGAATACTATCCCTATTGAACAGATGTACCCGAATTTCTGGGGTGAAGAGTAACCCTAAGACAGTACTAAGAGAATTCTGGAAATTTAAGGTAGCTTTATAATTGAATATAGTCTTCCACCTTATAGAAGAAGGACCAAGTGACCCTTAAGACTGAGGAGGGTCTTACACTTATGACTGCTATAGTGTTGGTTTGTAATGCTGAGAAACTTCTTATTCTGCAGGATCAGCCGCTACATGGATGGGTGCTGAGAAGACATCTTGAGAGTGTGTCAGATGTAACATACAAATTCCCCTCACAGTTCACTCTTCAGGCAGGCCAAGTAGTTACGGTAGGTCTGTAACACTCCATCAGTAGTCTTGATTCTTCTTGAACAGAAGAACTAGCCTGCCAGGGATGAGAGTAGCTGAATTTGTTAGTGAATGTCTTTGGTATTGGGGTACTTGGAGTTGTATGTGTTAGAATGGGTCAGATGTAACTACAAATAAGAAGAATCAACATTGTCTCACTTCAAGCTTTTTGCAGATCTGGGGTGCAGCTGCTGGTGTAAGCCCAGGTCCTAGTGACCTGATCTGGAAGACTCAGAAGTCTTGGGGATCTGGGTATAACATTGGTGTTACGCTCATCACAGATGAAGGTGAGGTAAGTGAGTTGCAGTTTCTGTCTTTCTACTAAAGTGCCTTGATGTGCTTAACTCTTAAGCTTCCTTGATGGTGACTTAATTGCACTGCAGGAACTGGCAGAGAGAAAACTAATGCATGTACCCAGAGACGAAGAAAGTGGTGAGCAAGATGATGAGTATGAAGAACTAATGGGAAGTGAAGTGGAGCTTCCACCTCAGGTAAGATGCCTGAAACTTAAATACAAGCAATTGAAGAATTCTGGTAGCCAATTTCTTTACACTGTGTGAATATACTTCCCCAAATATGACCCAAATCCAATTCTTACCGTTTTTCTTGATGTCAGACCAAAAGAAGAAGAAAAAAGAAATGTTGTTTGGTTTCATGATAGTGATTCCTGTGAGCATCCGTAAGCAGGTGAGATCAGTGAGAACTGTGCTTGCCATCTCAGCTTGCTTCACTAATAATGCTTTAGTCTCTTGTCCCATGTAGGCTGTAGCTTGCATGGCTTTGCATCAGAAACGAAATTGATGCTTTTCTTACTTTTTGGCTGAATATCATCAAATAATTAGAGACCAAACAATTAACACTATTGCAGAAGAATATCAGCTTTTTGTGTATTTGAACATCTATCTCACGGCAAATATACTTGCAAGCTGTTATTCCAAAAACAGAATGCAAACAAATATTTTCATTCTGTGGGAATGAAGTGACTTATCTGATGCTTAAAACAGTGTACTGGACTTGTTCTAAAGTACCTGACTCAAATTCACACTAAGAAAATAGAATATTTTCTTTCAAAAATACCAAATTTAAGGCCCTACAGGTGAATCTGGATAGGCTGGGGTAACAGTAGGCAACTGCAGGAGCTCAATCACTTTGTCCAAGTCATCAATACAGATATGAAACATAACAGGCCCCTGTATCAACCCCTGCCAACTTGATTTCCTCCATTCACTACCACTCTCTGGACCCAGCCCTCCAGCCAGTTCTTTACCCAGCAAAGTATGTACCTATCCAAGCCATGAGCTGCCAGCTTCTCCAGTTACCATCCCTGGAGGTTTTCAAGAAAAGGGGAGGTGTTGCACTGAGTGACTGGTTTAGTGGGCATGGTGTGAAAAGTTGACAGTTGGACGAAGTGATATCAGTGGTCTTTTTCTACCTTAATGATTCTATGATTCTAAAACGCTGAAATCAAAGTTCATGGCTGTAAAGCTATAATGGGATGGAAAGAACTGTGATAATAGCAGGGTAGCAAGGATCTCCAGTGAGAGCCCTCATTTCCACTGCCAAGCCTTAAATGAGGTCTGGGAAGGGCTGGATCCTGGCTCCACCCCTTCTGGTCACTCAGATGCATTGCACTGCATGCACCTGAGCTCCCCCGGGTTGGCCCTGCCTTCCCCCCAGGTGCTCAATCACTGTTTCAGGCTGTGACTTGGCATTTCTGCTATAGTGGTATATTGACTGGCTACTGGTTTCTTTCAAACTTGATCATGAGTTTAAGGCACTCCAGTGTGAACTTTGTTTCAGGAATTACTGTCTTATTTTGGTGTGTGAAATAAGCATCTTAGCTGTGCCTTACTCTTAAATAATACTTCCTTCAATATTTCCTAAGTAGAAACAAAGTACAGATACAAATCACGCTAATAGAATTAACACATCAATAAAATGAGCATGTTTTAGCATACGTGTTAATTTTTGGGTGCAACCGATGCTGAAATGCCCTCTGAAAGACTCTCCATTGCCTCTGAGTTGCTTCTGTCTGATCATATGAGCCTGAAGTAGTTCATTTTGAGCTCTTCAAGTGCACATTAGTACACTAGTAGCTTTTTTTTTTTTTTTTAACTTGCTTTATATTATGTGGAGTTATTGCTGAAGTACCTTGGGGTACCATCTTTTTCAAGAAAACTGTACCTCAGAACAGGCAGTTGTCTGCTTAGTTCTTTCCTTGTCCTTTTGAAACTGAATCTGAATATCTATTTTACCATCTGGTTTAGTGTCCATCAGAGTCTTACATTGCTGGTGTATTTTCAGTCTCACACTGTAAAGGATAAGACCTTGTCTAATAGGCTACTGAATACTGTTCTGTAATGCTGTGCACTGGAAGCCTGAATGGCATACACCAAAATGCCTGAATGTACTGGTGGAAATAGTGTTTGAAACAGGGCCTCTCTTCAGTATTTTGAAGGCTCTTTATTTTAGTTGACTGATAATATGGCTTGTCCTGCCATCAGTGATGGAAAGCAAAAGCAACTTTTCTTTATCTTCACGATGAAACACTTACTGTTTTATCAGCAACTTTACAGTACAGTTATGTGCCACTTATGGTAAGAATCCGTTCTAATACTCCTACTCAAATACTAACATCCTTCCCATCTGCTGGATTACTCTTGTACTAGTGACTGAAGTTTACCTATGTTTGTGCAGTGTAGGTAATACTGAGATAACAGTTTTTTGTTTGTTTGTTTTTTTATTAACTAAGTTGTTTAACTTCCTGTAGACAGCAAAATGATGTAAAGAATGCACGGTAGTGCTTTAAGGCAGGGTTTCCATGTTTTGCTCTTCTTTGTTTCTGCTCCTCTTCCAACGTGAGTAGCATGAATTTGCATGTCAGTTCAGTTCTGATGCTTCCAGAACTCTGGAGTACTGATAGCTTGATACTTTTATTTAGTTTTGATTTTCTTTAACTAGCATTAAATAGGAAGTTTGTAGAAAGAATGCATGCTTCTTAGAACTAATGTCTTGATATTTTATTTCTGCAGCAAAATGAAGATCCCAGCTGTTCTATTATGTAATATGGACATGGAGGTGATCACTTGAAAACACTTCTAAACCTCAAGTGACATTTTGGACTTAAGTGCGTGGTGGTACCTTCTGCAATATTTGAAAACATCTTGGAATTCACATCTCCCATCTGACCTCTTTGTAAGAAAAACTGTCCATGACATAATGCCTTCTGATACTGTACCCTGTGCTGGAATCACTGATATGAAGATCAGTAGAATACAAGCTCTGTAGGAAGCTCTTTTACTCTGCCACAAGGATTTGATTTCCATGACCTGCTGAAACAAGAGTGTGCACAGTTCACAAAGCTGTTTGATGCATGTCCTAGAAGGATGATAAATAATTGAGACTGAGCATAGGCTGTCTCAGCTTTCTCAATATTCTGGCATGTTGTTTCTCCAAAGGCGATTTCTGTTTCAAGCCAGAGTGGGTAACTACCTGTGCCAGATCATGTCACAGCTGGGATGTTGTGAGCAGTTGGCTGAAGTAACACATCCTGAAGAGTGCTGACTATCTGAAATGGTTTCTGCTTGTATCCTGATGCTGAGATGTCTAGATCACTAGCTGAAGAACTTCCTAGAGTAACAAAATTTTTCAAGTCAAATCAAGCTGTGATGTATTCCTCTTGTTTATTAAATGTACTGTTTCTTTATTCTAGTACATAGAAATTACCAACTGCAGTATTTCATGTTTCTAGGTGCAGCATAGCTTTTAGTTCTGATTTGCTGGAACAATAACATTGACAGATATATCCTGCAAATGTGAAACATTCCAACAGAAGGTACTGTAACTAGCAATACTAGCACTCTGGTCCCAGAAAGCCAGCATTCCAAGTGGCTTGGAAGAAAAATACTGATAAAAATCAAAATGACAAAGGTGCATTAAAAATATTAGCTCTTAATCGCTGTGTACCGAAGGTCTGACAAGGGCAGTCTGCAGTCCTGCTTTGTATGTCTAGCTGGGAAGTGGGGGCAGAGTGCTATCTGTTGGCCAGTACTTAATTTAATAGCTTTGTAGCTATCTGAAGGTTGACCTCTAGCCCTTAGAAACCATGTGGTCAGCCTTCATAATCCTTTCTTTCAGCATCTGTTTACCAAAATGCTTACCTGGTGGTTATATGGCAAAGAAAGAACCTCAATGAGCCTTGCAGGTCCTCTTCTCTTTAAGAGCATAAGCAGCTGATGTTGCAGATCAGTCAGTGCTGGCTTTTTTGTCTGCATCTGTTATCTTACCAAAATATTAAGTTCTGAGTTTTGAGATCTGTTCTATAGTTGGATGCAGTTATTAATATGAGGATTTTCTTACACTAGCTTAATGTTCTTAAATTAAGCTGTTTAGGTCTTTAAAAAGATGAAAACTAATGCTGATTTAATACATTTTATCAGTTTTGAACTCCTGTTATACCTTTTGCTCCATAGAGAAATAAATGTTGCTATATCTTTCTATATTTATCTTTATGTTGAACTTTTTATTGTTAAAGAGATTTTTCATGAACAAATATTAAAATCTAAGATATTTATGGGTAAATTAAATAAAAGTTGGTTTATTGATGGTTTTTTTTTTTGAGTAGCTCAAATGATTTGGAGTAATACAACTCCCTGTAGAGCTTTAAGAAACCTCCACCCCTCCACGATATTGTGCTGTTTGCATCCATCACTCAGTTCCTCAAATAAAGCTGAATTGTAATGAATTTCATTTAAGAGTAGCACTCAGTACTTTACATGACAACTCTAGACAAGGTAAAGATGGCATGAAGCAACAACCACTGCGTGGGTCTTGACATAAAATAGCTAGAGTTAGTAATGCTCATTAGGATGCAGTTGCAGGGTGCTCAATAGGGAGCCACAGACTGCTGCAATGCATGCCAGATGTAGCTACGCTTCATGTTTCCTCCATGTTTAGATTTCTGATTTTATTCCAGTGACAAGGCTGTTCTACCCAAGGCACCTTCTAAGTAATGTCATTACCAGCTTTAGAAGATCAAGCCATTTTGTTAACTATTCTTCTCCCTGGCTACTGCTTATTTGCCAAAGCAAAATGCAGGTGGTGAACTCTAGTTCATAACAGCTTTACTTCTTGGCTGTGTGCACTTGAGCAACAGTCCTGTCACTGCTCCAACCCCAAAGCACAAGTAGAACAGCTGTACACTGAGTTGTTTGGTATTTAGCTGATAAGCTGTGAATCTTAAATACTTTAAAAGTCCAAACATTTTGTACTCAGACCATCACAGCTACTTTTGTTTAAGAACTAGGTTGGGCCAGGTTACTTTCTGTATTGCTGCTCTAATAACTACTAGTTACCTGTGAACTTGGAAAACACCTAATACATCTCTGCCTTTCTGGAGTTATTTACTAGTAATTAGCCAACTGTAGCCAAAGCTTTAAAGAACAGTCCTTCTCTTGTCACCACTGTATCAGCCAAGGTCAGAGATAGGAGAAACTGGAAAGGCGTGGTTTGGATAGCTGGTTACAAGCTATTTATGTTTCTCATATGGAATAGTTACTGCACACATGGTACACGTGAAATTCTTTCCTCTCTAAGGAACACTGCTTCTGGACTACAGAACCAAGTAGAGCTTAAAACACTGAAACTGGATTCAAGCCCTTTTGTCTATGAAGAGTTCGCTTTCCTTTTTTTCATTCCCCTATCTTGACCACAGAGTATTGGACAAGGTTGGAAAAAGATCATGTTTGTCTCAGGATGCTGAATTTTTCAGTCATTACTACATCCACATTTCCTGAGAAGCAGGAAAAGGCTAGCAGAAGAATAATTAACTCTATACTCACTTTGACAGTGCTTAAGCCTGAGTCTGTCCTTCATTTTGAGGCCTTTTTTGCATGTTTCAGTTACAACATTTGTCTTTTTACCTCTGCCACTTTTCATCTTCATCATTCTCCATCCTTTAAAGAAACAGACAATAGCAGAAGTGTTGCTAACTTTTCATCTGTTTGCAACCATGACCAGTGATACTCACCCATTTATCTCAATGGAGGTCTATGCAAGCGGTGGAGCTACAATCAGTTCACACTTGGTTCAAAGGACTCCTATTCTCCTGCTATAAGAAAATGTTAACAGATATTATGAGTGTTACACAGCCTGTGACAGGAGAGCAAGATTATTACAATTCCAGTTGCTGAGGTGCCATAAAACTAATAGTTTGGGGTATTTTTGATGTTCTTCCCCCCTTCCCCCCCACTGAAATGATTTATCTAGCAAGAGTGACCCTCCAACACAAAAATAAAAGCCAGAGCTACAGGAATAGAAGTGGCAACCACTCTTATCCCACCGACATATTTATTAAGTTTGGTCAGCAAATTATAGGAATCTTCAATTCTGAGAACTTGTACTTAGTACAACAACATCGTAATATTGACAACAATCACTTTGCCTTTTGTCAACATACAATGTGAAACATGGATTAACTTGTTCACAATAAATTACAGTGTGATAGATGGAAAGGGCTCAATGATATCAGTAACTTAGGAACTCATTGCAGTTAGCTTCACTTACAGTATTTTTAAAAATTGTTTTTAATAGTAAAATCATTGCAACAAAAGACTTTTTTTTTTTTAAAAAAAAGGAAGAAACAAAACCATGTACAATATTAGCAAATAAATGCATTTTGGGAGCAACAGTGAGCTACCAGTAAACACTTCATACAGTGATCTTCAAGGCACAAAGCAAAAAAACTGGGTATGGGTTTTTTTGCAGGTTGATGGTGTCAGGGAAGGTAAAATTTTTTTGGAATATAAAATAAATACATTTTAAAAAGACGCATACAAAAGTCAGTAAGTCAGTCAAATAGCAAGGCTTTCACAGAATGCCACACTGACAACATTTGTGAATCCATTTCAGTCATGAAATCATGTTCACAGCTTGAATGACACAATCACTGAGGCAAGGGTACCATCACTTCAACATAATTAATTGGGAAGAAGCCAGACTCTCCATTTAACATCCCTTCATACCAATTCTCATCAATCTGATTGGTCAAAGTTATGATGTCCCCTTCCTTAAACCCAAGCTCGCCTTCATTTTCTGGTTCAAAGTCATAGAGAGCTTGGCAGCAAGGCTGATCCACGTGCATTGAAGAACCTGCCCCCGTGACAGAAAAAAAAAGTATTACAAGAGGCTTTGCAGAATTTCATTATCCACAAAACAAGAAATTAATAGGCTAGAAATGCAGCTGCCATGATTTTTGCACATGTGTATTTGCAGGAGCAAGGCTTCCAGGTGCTCCTGCATAAATGCTTCCTACTGCACTTTGCTTGAGCAGTGAGGGACATTTCTGGGTTACTGCTCCCCAGGTTCACGTGTTCAAGTCTTCTGCTATTTGTGTCCTTTATCTGAACTAAAGCAATGGTTATGCTAGTAATGGTGTTACCTGACTAAGTCCTACAGATGAAAACAAACAGCAACTCTACCAACACACAACCTGGCTGCTCTGTGACTTACACTGCTTGCTCGCATCCTATTATAACAATCTTCAAGCAACATTACTCTTAAACACAGTAGTAAGGACGTACATTTACAGGAAAAAAAAATACAAATTAAGATAGAAAACAATCACCATTAGCAAGAGAAGTTAACTTCATAAATGCAGTCACCTAGTCACTGTCATGAAGAGGTGGTTAACTGGTTTGGGTCCATGGCACAGACATGTATGTAGCACATTCCTTCATTCACACTTACAATAATGTATTCTAATAAAAGGTAATCCAGTGTTTAAACTGTAAAGCTCAGCAGACAAGGACTAGCGAGAGGTTCAATCACAGTTCAGCCATAACAGATTTTCAACAGTGTTGGCAGAATATCCAAGCAGAAGTCTGCTAATTTGAAATATACTTCTACATGAAGAATAGGAGAAAAGACCTCATGCTACTGCCACGTAAACTGCAGTAAAACGCACTACAGCATGACAACTCTTTTAGCACTATTACTAGGATTACAGTGGTTAAACCTTTGAAGTTATTGTGGTTGTCCCACTTGTAACATCGCAACAACTCTCAAGTATCCCAGTGGTAGCTCAGCTATCACACTGGTAATCCTGTGGTCAGCCTGAAGACTAATTTTTGTCTGCATCAATACAGCAATGCAGATAAAATGGCTAAGGTGTTAAAAACGCTGGTCATGTTTTCTAATCTTCTAATCACAGTAATGTACAGGAAACTACTGAAAAGTAACTGCTGGTATTTTCTAAGAACAGGGATCAGAAGACTTCTAGGAAACACTTATTCTGCTGGTCAGTAATAACATTTGGTGTTAAAATTGGAAAGTGGGAATTTTGTTTGGGGATATGTTCTATCCTCTATAATAAAGGTTCTTTTCTCCTGTTCTAACAATGCAAGAGAGCTGTCAACACAAAGACCCCCTTCAAGTAAGCCATCCCAGGGTACTGCTGAAACAAAACTGCACTCGGTCTCTGCCTGTGGAAAGCATGGGGTAACAACAAAGTTTCACAAGAGCAAACTGAATTACGGCTTGTCCAATACAATGGTGCAGGCCAAAGCTTGTTTCAGGACATATTTCTGCTGCAATAGTCCATTGACAGAAAAGATGATAAGCCACAGTTTTACAACAAAAATGGACTGACTGCATTCAAAAATAGCTGAGCTATTTCCAGAGTCTCTGCCAAGGTAGAGCTGATACCAACTCACCAGAACTGTCAGCAGCAGAAGGCAGCACTCGGAATAATTGACAAAGTTCCTCGCCTTACCAGCTGCTCCGATGGGGCTAATTTATTATTGCAAGTCAGTTCAAATCTGACAGCAAGGTACCCGATAGGAGATGGATCACATTTGGTTCAATTTAAGCTCCAAAGGACTGAAAAGAAGTGTCTGGCAGCCTGGAAAGATTTTAAAATAATGGTCACAGCCAATACGACCGGTTTCACTCCAGGCTGTTGGATCAGTCAGAGTCTTCATTAGAATCAGGCAGCTGCTGCTACTGTATAATCCAATGAGACAAAGCTTCCCTGACAAAAGTAATGGGGGCAGCGCTGCTTGACGATCTGCAACACACTCTGTTTAACATCACAGAACTGGTGACATGACTGCAGCCTTTTCCCATCTATTAAATTCTTGCTCTTCTTCTGTTGCAGAGACTTAAGCTAAAGAAATCACACTTTTTTTTCCCTGAAGGCAGGTTTTACGTTAATTTGCAGCACCAGGCCCATCTTAATTCTGCCACCGTGGAGATAAATTGTCACATTTCACTGTGTTCAAGGATGACCAATCATAGTACACAGATCACTTAAACCTGGACAGTACAAACGGAAAAAACAGCACCAAGCAGGCTGAGCAAGTAGCTGTCTGTGATTTCTGAAGCATCACAGGATAAAACCAGAGCAATGAGTGTTGGTTTTTTTGTTCTTGTCTTTCCAAAAGGAGTTACTGCCCATACCTGCACATCCTCCTCTTCTACACCAAGATATATGTACTTGGTAGCAATTACACTTTAATCATCAGGAGCTGGAAGCTTACAAAGATAATTAGCCCCAGTCTCCCTCACAGCTGAAGTGTGTAAACATTTAGATGCCTATGTTAAAATCCAGCACATGGCAACCAGACCCAATTAGTTCATACCACAACCCGACAAACAAAAAGAATGAAATGCATGATGTAACACAGCATTTAAGAGTTCTAGAGCAGATGATGCTCACAGCCCCAGCTGATTAATGAGGGTAACAATGAATTAGAATAAAAAATTGGAATAAAAAATTGATTTATTGTCTGTGCTTAATCAAAGTAACTAAATAATTTACAACATTAAAAAGACTTTTCTGTACACATTTGCAGGGCTGGAGTCACAAAGTCATTAGTAGTGAGTAATCTCCATGTGTTAGGAACTGCATAAAGGAAAATACCATTTCTGCTCTGAGAAACTAATACTTAACCTAGAAAGCTATAGTGAAACACAGGAAAAGTCATTTCAACACTCAGAACTGGATCATGGTAGTTGTGAGTGTGTCACACCTTACTTTTAACTGTTCAGTTGATATTTGTGAGCTCACTGAATGCTAAGATACTGCTACCTTCAATGATAGCAGCAGGGAAATTAAAGGTCAACATCTTAGTAGAGCCAATGTGTAAACAGGGGAAGTTGGATGTGTTGGATGAAGCTTTCTAAGCAGAAGAAGAGGATGATTATGATGCTATCCCTCCATCACACGGAGATCTTACAACATTGTACAGAGTTTTCCTTCGAGCCACCTGGTTCACATTTATAAATCACAGACCACAAATCAAATCAAATCTGTTTCACAATGTTAAGCAGCAAGAGGAAGGCTCTCCATTTACAAGCAGGGCACATTCACCCCACTATAACTCCACAGAAATTCATCTGGACAACAGAAAGAAAGAAGATAAATAATGATTTCAGGAGGCAAACAGAATCCACAGCTTTATAATCTAATGGAGGAAAAAAAAACTACTGAGTCTAAATCTTTCTAATACTAAGTGAGATTAATTTAAATCTTTATACTATTAACAACACTAATTGCAGCAACTGAAACTAAATTTTTCCTATACTTCCTCTTTCTCTCTTTTATGACTATGTTTTCTTTTCTGTTCTTTTATGACTATGTTTTCTTTTCTGTTCTGAGAGTACTGACTGAGCCAAGCAGTAAGTGAAATCCCATCATTAAAAGCAAGCAGCTGCTGCTGTAGTGTATGAATGGAATCGACAAATGGAATTGGCTCACTCCTTTCCCACCTTAGTTATCAGTGGCCATTCATTTTTCAGTTCTTTCAGTAAATTTTAGCTCATTAAAACTGCCTTTTTTTTTTTTTTTTTTTAAGTAAGCAAGGTGGCAGCATCCTTGATCTGTCACCACTCACCACAGGCATGAGGGAGATAGGGCAAAAAAATTTATTCATGTGGAAATGTGGAAAAGTTGCTTCAGTGAGTAGTGGTAACCATGCTCATTATTACAACTTTCACACACAACTTTCATGGGCTTTCAATAGTTATTCCCGTTTTTTCTTTATTTTTTTTTTCTCCCCTTCCTCGATAGAACCAGGCTCTGACCACAAGAAGGAACCCTACTACCACAGCAAGGGATATCTAACAATCAAGGAATCACAGATTGGCTTGGGGGAGAAGAGATCACTGAGTTCCAACCCCTGCCACAGCCTGGTTCCCACCCACTAGATCCCTTTAATCCAGGCCTGCATCCAACCTGGCCTTGAACACCTCCAGTAATTCAGCTAAAAACCGCACACATTTCCGTGCGTATTTCAGGGGAATGAAAGGACATTAAGGTAAATTATGTTAACAAAATTAGTTAGGCCAAAGTTAGTCTCCCTGAATTCTACATGGCTAATAGTCAAGATCCTGAGCTGATCACTTACACAGAGAGTGTTGAGAGAAATTAGCAGCTGGAGACTTTCCAGACAGTGATCTAACACACCCAATTAGGCATCTGTCTTTTCAAGAAACAAAATGCTTTCTGCAAGTGATTCTCTCTCCTCTTACCCTTTGTGGCAATACAAAGAACCTAAAAAGAACCAGAGTGCCACACCTCAAATTCAGATGGTAAAAGATGGAAAGAGGAACCCTGGCTTCACAATTCCATTTCCAAACCTGGGGAACAAACTGGAGTCAAATACCTGGATACAGACACACTATGAATCCATCATTAGCGTGATACAAGCAGTCCAACAAGCAACAATCTGGTACAAAAAGCCACCAAAATGTGAAGTCTGTGGCCACAGGCTTACCTGATGACTTTATAGAAGAGCTATAAGCAATCCCATTGTGCTGCTGATTATCACCAGTTTCCAGAGTTGTAGTTATTACAGGTTTGGGCTTAAATTCACGTTTAGGCCGACTAGATGCTACATTTATTCTGGAACACAGAGAAGAGTGGCAAGAGATTCACTCAAACAAATACAGTTTCCACCCAGATTCAGTACTTTTGTATTTGAGAGGTAAGGAAAAACCTTTCTACTGTGGGTTTTTGGACTTCTATTAGATTTTTTGGAGGAAGGTGTGAGGAAATGTTATTCACTAAACGCTGCTCAGTTCTAATGCACATGAGTTTCAGCAAGGCCCTATTTTATTTAATGCTACGGTCCTGCTGACAGAGGTAAAAAAGCTTAACAGCCTGAGTCTGAGAAGTGCTGAGCATCCACAGCTGCCACTGAGTTCAGCAGAAGTTCCAGGAATGAGCTGTCTGGAAAGCTCAGCTGTAAATGACATATGCAGAAGCCCAGCCAGGACAGAGGCCCAGGGAATGCATCTCACATGGTGCATTTTCATTAGAGAAAAAAAAAAAGCGGGAAATAATCATTTGAACAGCAATTCTGCCACAGCACCTCTTGCTACATGTGCATGTGGCCCTACTGAGACTACCCCATTACAATGGCCCTTCAGCTGGAATGTTGCAGGGTATACAGGTACTGCTACTCCCATATGGTACTCACAATCACTTCAATTCTGTTCTCAGGAAAGTCTCAAAGAAGTTACATGACTCTGACTGTACTACTAGTCTATGCTACAGCAGTGCACAAGTCATTAAGGTCTCCTGTTCCCTGTTGCTTTTCTGAGTGACGTACAACAAATTAATGACAGCAGCTTTCTTCCTATTAGTATGACACAAAATATCTGGCTTTTCACAAGTTCATTACATCACAACTGTATTCCTCGCCAACTGGCACGTTCTTTATTTTGCTGCAGAGTTTTGTTATGCCCATAATCTCAGTGAAAACAGACCAACTGCCCAGCAAAGACTCCAAAACAATGTTCAGAAAGTATGCAAGTTTTAAAAAAAAAATCTACAAACAACCGGAGGCTGTCCTACTTAACTGCTGCAGATGTGAGGGGGAGAGTCTGCACACTCTCAAAGCTTGCTGGACAGACCCCATGGCACATTAAAGGCTCACGGTCCAGCAGTACATTGCCAGGTTGTAACGTTTTAAAAACAACGAAGCCCAGCAGGGCACAAGAGCACAGCAAGCGTGCATCTGTTGTGCTACAAGATCTGCTGCTACCAGATCTGCTGCTTCTGTGACTTTTCATATTCAAGAACCTGAACTACAAAAGAGACTCAAAGTTTTCTTACGCGTTCAGTCTTACCGGTTTTGCAGCTTGCTCTGCAGATCCTCCAATATTTCTGTAGATTGTTTGTGGTAATCTAGTGCTGCTTCTACAAACACAGCCAACTGGCTAACTTGCTCTACCTGAAAGACAGAGAGCAAACAGTTTTTAAGAGCCTGCAGTACCTTCAGCTGAAGGATAAACAAACATCATTCAAAACAGATTTGGTATCTCAAAAGACCGTGATACCTTGTGGGACTATTGAAAAAGAGCATATGTGATTTTATCAAAGGAACTGCCAGTTGGAACCTGAACAAAACTGAGGTGTAACTTCTAGTTCACTAACTCAGGGCTGGGTCCTTAAGTCATTTCCTTTCACAGTGCACAAATCCTTTTTGCTTTCAACTTCCAAGCCAGCTGTCTGTCAACACCCAAGGCTGAAACAGTTGCAGTGCACAACCCCTCAGCAGGTGAGAGAGGAGCCTTCCTGATCAGCAATGTTGGGACAAGTTACACTGGGACAACTCTTGTGACTCAGACCCATTAGTGCTTATTAGCCGTGTTTATGAACTACAGTTCTGAAATCATCTGGACTTACCTCACTAGATGGCAGCATTTTATATGTAAACCGATAAATGAAACGTGATTTATCTGCTATTATCCAAACCTACTTGAAGAAGTATCAGCAAGTCATTCAAGTGTATGAATGCTAAGGAAGGATGTGAAAGAGAAAAAACAAAAAAGGTAATAACCTCATTCCTCTTCCCCGATGCAAACTGAAAAGTTTAAGATGTACTACCAGGGAACAACAGCAAATACTTATTTGTTCTCCTTTTTTGCACTTTTCCTTTAAGACGAGGAGGAGGACAGAGCCCAAAAGTCTGATATGTTCCCATTCCACCATGTCTTCACATGCTGGATCACAAGAAGGTGTCTGTAAAAGCTTTCTGTTAAAGTTTTATGGACCCATGGCAATTTTAAGCTCTACTTTTTCTGCTTTTACTCAGTTTAAAACATTATTAGAAATTCTGCTGGGACTCCAAGAGAGCCAAACATCATCACACAGCATACAGAAATCAAATGCAGAACCAAATTAACAGCTGATACAAGTCCATCAAAGTCAAGACAGTAATGTAAACCAGCTGAGGATAACACACAGTGTGCCTGGGGTTTGCATGGGGTGGTCGGAGAAAATAGACAGACAAGGACTGTCAAGACAAGATGAGTGAGAGCTGGGAGGAGTATGGGGACTGGGAAAGAGCCAGAGAGACTTGTGGGACTAAAAGGCGTTTAGCTTGAGGAGCCTGAGACTGGATGAGTGGGAAAGGCAGGAAGATGGATCTGATAAGAAATGCATGCAAAGTGTCGGTGTGGGAGGTCTGGAACCAGCAGTGAAGAAAAAAAAAAAAAAAAAAAAAAAAAAAAAAGAGAGAGAGAGAGAGCAAGATGTGTGAATCAGGACTGTGTTTGGGTGAGGCACCTGGCAAGGTGTCTGAGAACCAGAGCATTGAGAACAGAGACTGCAGGGAAACAGAAAGAAAGGGAGACACTTTGGGAACATGGAAGGACAGTTAGGAAGTGACTGCAATCAGAGTCTCTGCAAACCAATGAGAAAGACTGTGGTTAGGCAAGAAGGCTGGAATGAGAAGTTTGAGGGTGGGAGGCAGATGGGGTCAGCATGGAACATCAGAAGGAAAGAGCGCAGTTTTCTTGAAAGATAAGCAAAAGAAAGTGAGGATGGAACAAGACCTCACAGGGACACCCAGTTCAACTCGCTCCGAAGGCAGATTCATTCACGCTGGTAAGTCATTCCTGATCAGTTCTCTCGTGGCTCAGATAATTCACTATAAATCCATGCGCTGCTTCATCTTTTGGTTTGGTTTGGCTTTGGCTAATGATAAACACCTGAAACACTTCTCAGCTGCTTATGCAAAGAACTATAAGACACACTGGCAACTTGGTAGAGCCTACAGTGGGACACCAGGAATAGTGCACTGAAATTATTTATAGAGGATGATTAATTTTTGCTGCCTTCATATCATTTGTGCTGGTAAAACGGCAAGACAGTTTTCGACTTACACACGGCTGTAGCAAACGCAGCCCACTCACAACAGTTGGGAGCCACGGGTTAGTTTATAGCTGGCTGATATGCAGTTAGACAGAGAGGTTGCTTGCATTGAAATGACTTTACTTAACAGCTCCTCCTTTTTGCTTTTGTCCTTCGTATTTCAGCCAAAATATATATATTTCTATATATATATATCTACATCTATATTTGTATCTGATGGAGACTTATTAGAAGAAAAGGATATCCTGTATTCTGCCTACAGATAGTAAAATGGCCTCTAAAAGCATCTACCCAGCTTATTCTCACCCAGTTCCATCATTAACACAGGAAGAGAGCACACTGCTATTTTCTGTATGTGCACTGAAGAGAGGGATTATCCTAAAGACCACAGCTGTTAATTATTTAGACATAATTTCATTGTGGACTTGGAATCTGAGCCAAAGTTCAAGTACCTGAGCACAACCCACATAAACTTTATGCAGTAATTTTTAGAACCAAAACGTAGTTGTAATTTGTGGAGTCCAAATCACCCAGATCCTTCAGATCAGCAACAAATTTTTCTGTATAAGTGAGCTGCTCCTGCAAATCAGTGCAGGTTACAAATCTCTTGCTCCCAGTTTAAGCAGCAGCTCTGTGACTGTGTTAGTCCCCATTCTTCCTCCCACTCATCTCCCTGCATTCTGTTTGCAGACAGTTCACTGCTCATAGATAATAAAGACACATGAAACCTCTGTGTCAGCCTTGTCTGATCTGCTGAATTCTTGAGTTCTCCCATGTGCTGCTGTGCACAAAGTTCCTCTCCAAGACAAGGAGAAAGGCACATTCTCTGCCTTCAGTCCTTGCCTTCTATAAAGGATGAGACAAGCTTCATCCAAACCCACATGCATTTCCCATCTGGATATACCGCTGTAAACAAAAACGAAGGACAGACTTACATCATTTTCTAAGAAATTGAACATGCTTCTTTCAGCTAGTTCCTTTGACTCCTCAAATTTTTCTACAGCTTGTTTAACTTCTTCATCTGGTATCTTTCCAAGACGTTTCTTTTTATAATCATAATCCAAACGCCGTCCTTCTAGTTTCTTCAAATGATGCTAAATAAGACAGAACATTTAGAAGAAGGTTCAAATGAGATTGGCCAATACAAACTCATTGTGATCTAAGGAAGTCTCAGCTATGGACGTGATTACAGACATATGCAGAACCAAAAGAAACACCAGGCTCAGAGATTATCCAGCCCAACCCTTTGATCTAAGGCAGCATCAGGTATGTCCAGGACTGCATACATGAATACAATTTTAATTTGTACATACTTTAAAAAACCAGCCATCTGCTAAGGCTCAGGAAACTGGCTACCTTGATTTGCTAAACTTAGACTTGGAATGGACTTTACTAAAATGTACATCATCTCAGATTGGATCCTGCTTCTAATTTAGAACATCTGAATGTGCCACCCCCCGCCTCCCCTGTTCTATACTTAATTCAATTTTACCTCTTGTATTATATGCAATATGACAGCTAACAGTTAAAGCGTTATTTTCTCTTCTCATTCCCTAGGCAGTACTCCAACACATCTTATATTCTTACTTTCTTCGTTAGGTGTCAACTTGACACTTCTATCTGACATCACCATGCAAGCTTTCTGTTGCCAAAAACCATGGGACTGACAGTCTTACAGAATGGGTGTGAGAGTAAAAAACTCATTAAAGCTAACATCAAACAATTCCTTTCTATCAGTTCAGAAGAACTACAGCTGAAAACAGTTACATGTCATAAGAGACAGCTACAGGCATCAAGGCACAGTTACTGCCTTTTGCTATGCTTTTCACTTCCATTTACGTGTTAACAAATAAACCAACTTTTATTTCTGCATTTCATCAGGGTTTCAACTTGCTTATTACCAAAGCCTATTGGAATCAACAGACTTAGATGAGATTGCCTGCTTTCTTTTGAATTGTCATTTTGTAAACAAAACCTCACTTTAAAGGTTAAAAATATGTTCCTCACCATCCTATATTTTTTCCCATAGTGGGATATGGCACCCAGCAGTTGATGGCACTTTTCAGATCATTCTGTGATTGCTCTGAACAGCCTTCTTCAACAATCATATTCAGCCTTTATAATAAACAGCCATAGGTGACAGGCAGCAAGACAGAATAATCGAAGTAAATCGCAGCCTACTCACGTGTTCAGATCAATTAATAACAAGTGTTGGTTAAAACAAAACAGTAGAAAAGGAATATATTTTTCTTCACTACTGAATGCATAAGCAACATAACAAACTGAGCAAGCTAGAGTATGGTAAAAAACAGCCAGACATTGATTGTAAGCAGATTTCACCACTACTTTGCTAGAGAAATAAGCTTAAATGTAATGATATTTATTTACCTTTAGGTGTCCAAAAAAAACCTCCCAGAGAACTGGAGCCTGATTGACTCTGATTACTGGTAAATGAAGCTTTACTCTGCATAAACTTACCCCAATCTCTTTTAAATCTTTGTCCTGCAGTAACTGTAGGGGATCAATGAAATTTTGTTTGACATTAATATCAAGCGAGTCCTTCACCTCTGCCATTTGCTTCATGCTTTCACCAGCATCCAGCAGCGCAAGGCCTATGGTAAACAATGTGCTACTTATACCTCAGTATACACGAAACAACAAATGCATCTTATAACAAAACTCAAGTGGGCACCTTTGCACTTGCTGTAGCCCTTGAAAAGTGAAAAATAATGCACTTGCTTTTCTCCTACAGAAAATTAGTACTGGAAAATTCTGCTCCAAAGCACACCCTGTGTTCCTCTCCCCATCTCCCTTAAGCCCTTCAAAAAAAACAAACAAAACCCACATCTTATAATACAGTTCTTTTAAGGAGGTATATTTGCGTCAGCTGTAGGCCTTTGGAAAGTAATTGCCTTTCCCTCTCCGTCCTCCACCTCATCAAGAAAATCTTTACTTCCCAGATACCATAGAACTGCCTGGGTTGAAAAGAACCTCAAAGATCATCCAGTTTCAACCCCCCTGCTGTGTGCAGGGTCACCAACCACCAGACCAGGCTGCCCAGAGCCACATCCAGCCTGGCCTCGAATGCCTCCAGGGATGGGGCACCTACAACCTCCTTGGGCAACCTGTTCCAGTGCATCACCACCCTCTGTGTGAAAAACTTCCTCCTAATATCCAACCTAACACATTGCATATATGGATTGCTCTAAAGTATTCTTTGGCGAATTAGAAACAAAATATTTATCTTAATAATATCAACTATGAAACAGAATTAGTTACAGATAGAATCCACCTGCAACAGTGGTGGACAAATACACAGATGCATTAGGTATTATTATATCAATCATTCCCTAATCACTGTACTTAGCTTGCTCTCTTACCTGGATTAGCTATTTACACAGGTTATGTCAATGACTAATATTCTGTGAAGAACTTTATACGGAAATATTCTCAAAGGAGGTGCACAAACTCACCAAACATAGAATCATCGCCAAGCTCTCTGCCATACCGTATCATGCAGTCTCCTAGGAGTCCTTCTGTCTGAGGATAGCCTGTAGTTTTAACTTGTCCTCTTATCTTTGACATAGTGTTCAGCATTCCCAGCTTGGCTCTGTATGCTAAAAAGGACATGAACATGAAAAAGAACAAGAGTTATAGAAACAGTTTTTATATTAATATATTTAAAGCAATAAATCATTTAACAAGCAGTCTCACAAAGCAAGTCACTGAACTGGTTTGTATAGACCCATAAACCTTTTGCTGTCAGTATTTCACATTCAAAAGCTGAAGTAAGATTCCATTCAGCAGTGAGGGTCATATGAAATTGCTTTATTCTCAGCTGGATGGGCAACATTTCTCCAGACCTATACACAGGGGCAATGTTTCCTGCCTCTTGTGGATATTCACATTCCCCTGGCTATTTCTGTTTGTGAAGTCTATTAAAAACACCACGAAAAGAAAACACAGAATGGGTTCATAAAAGTACAGCCAACTCCAACTTCATGCTCCTGCTTATGAGGACTTTGCAGGACTTCTTTCCCCCACTGTTTTAATGGTTCCAATACTCAAGACTGATTTTTTTATTCTTGCAGAAAGGACAGATGCATGCAAATTACTTTATTTTGGGGCTGCTCATATCACGACAAAACCATGTGGTTATTCTTGGAATGTTTTCCTGTCTACTCCTATTATCAACTCAACAGCTACTTCACCATAGTAATAGCCAAGGGTAGGACAATTCCTAAGAAATGTGAGCATGGATGCTCACTATCTTGAATACCCTAGCTGGGCCTTGCTGAAGTGCTGAATATTCTCATCATGTTGTAAGCACAACCCATTAGTTGCTTCTCCTATAGACATTAGCAACATATTGAATTTCTCTGGTGATGTGCATCTTGTAAGGTACCCAAAACAAACAGCTATCTCTTAAATCACCACATTCAGCAGAGTAAACATGAATTCAGTCAGACAGTTTTCAAAAAAAAAAAAAAAAAAAGAAAGCTCTTCCAACTGATAGTTTGGACAGTAATTCCAACTCTTAACAGATAATCTTTGTGATCAACAGTAAATGTAGATGTGTTGTCTTTCTCAAACCAAAATTTTAGAAACCTGTTAACTGACTACCAAAAATCCACTCAGACCTCACAGTGTCCAGAAAAAGCAAAGCTTCACTCAGACTCTGGGCAGGAATGTAACAGCCCTGTTCCCCATAGCTACATAACCTGCAGTACCCCTGATGTCAGCGGTGCATGAGTTAAATTCAATGGCATTCTCTTCACTTCAGGGATCCACATCCCACTGCAGGAAATGCAGCACAAATAGGAACGCCAGTAGTGCTGTGTTTCCATCCCAGGCCATCCAATACATGTCACACACACACAACCTACATGTGCTCAGTAAGCCCCACACAGTGTGCATTCCTAGCTGAACACATCCCAGGATGCATGAATACTTTATAGTTTCACTGTACAGTACAGTTCTTCGTGCACATAGGTGAGGTACTCTGGGACATCCAGAAGCCTCACAATAATAATCCAATCAGCTTTTATCCACTTAGAATGAAATCTGGAGTAACAAGATAACTTTCAGCAAAATTTGACCCCTACTGTTAGTGCAGTACCTGGATTTGGCTGAAGATATTCTGTGGATTTCGACAGAAGCTCTGCCACAGCTTTGTTTGTAACATCAATTTTCTGAAAAAGATAAGTAACATAGTTAGTAAAAGCAAATCTATTTCTAGAAATTTATAGTTAGATTAAATACCCTATTCCAGCTGCTTATGAAAATATATAAAGCAAATCTGTTTGAGACAAGATTGCACCAAAAATACGTGAATTGGCAGTTAGCACTCAGAAGGAACAAACGTTTCTATTAAAACAGGGGGAGCTACTTATCTTTCAGGCTCATCAGTCCTGAATACTGCTTATGCGTTCCAGACTGTGTTTTCCTGCCAGCCCAACAGTTGTTACTATGACTGTTTCTCTCACCAGGTGAAAAAGATCAAAAATAGCCTAGCTCACAGTCTTGGGGTCAGGGCCATTTAAATCAGGAGTTTACACTGTCTTCCCATTTATGTTTCTAAGTGCTATAAAAATCTTTCATGTGCATTGTTTCCCTTTTTCTGCAATAGCAGAATGTTGAAAAACACATGTTGTTTTCCTTACCCTTTCCATCTCTTGAAATTCTTCATCTAATTTCGTTCCTTCTGCTCCACTTATCTTCTCACTGAACAGCTGTAAAAAGAAAAGTTGAACAACAAAAAATTGCTTTTATTTTATTTTATTTTTTAGATAATAAACATCTGTGAGAGTCAGAAGAATTCACCCCAGGTTAGAAAACAACGCAGCAACCATTTGTAACAACTGTGCAAGAGAAGCCTTCCTCGTGGAAGCAAAACACTGATTTCAATAGAAATAAAGAGGCTTGATATGAATTTACAAAAATTTCACTGAAGTGATGCTGCTAAACAAAAAATGACTTTTGTGCTTCACAGCTTGTACCCTAAAGCCACAGCCAACACAGCATATTTCAGACACTGTGACCAGAGTGTGAGAGTAACCCTTCGGGGCACATTTTTCCAGCTCTACCTCTAAGAGCATTCTGGTCCTGTATGCCATTAAGTCTAGGGGCAAAGTCCCATTCCTCCTGATGGGAATAACACACTGTGCAGTTCTGTGGATGGAACAGACTTGTGAAAACTGCCGCACTGTGATCACTTGTGTGACTGAGCATGTTTATGATACTGAAAATAAAAATGCCACACATCCTTCAGAAACTCCGAGCATTAGTTTTAAATAGAGGATTTCAATAAACCTTCTTTAGACAGCTATAACATTGTCCAACTTTTGTACAAAAAGCTCCAGGCCATCAGACAGCAGCCCTAGGTCATGGCTGGGAATCAGCACTCAAGCAGCACTCGGCTGTCTGCTTCCTGCAGTGCGGAGCACCTGTATTGCAACAGAATGAAGAAAAACCAGGCAGACCTGTGTGAATCAGCCTTTGAAGCATCATTCCATGATGATACAAGTGGTCGAACACACATTCACCAAGTTTAAATCAGAAATTCCTATTCTGGCAGGAATTATCCTGGTAGACTGTAGTTTTAATGGACTCTTAGCACTGACCGTTCACAGCTGGTTTAAATCTGGGCCTAACTCCTTGACTGAGGCATCACCAAACATGCCCCAGTCACGCGTCTTGCTCATCCTCAGCACCTTCTAAAAGACAATTTATCTCACTGTATTAAAAGGGCCTTGGGGACTTGCACAATGTGAAAATAGGTCATGGATCTTTGCAGCACAGCACTTCTCTTCTGCATGGCAGCCTGCATGGCACAGGTGTGCTGGGAGCATGCTGCCTGCCCAAAACCCAGTCAGGAGCTGATGAAGCAGAGCTGGAAGCTGACCTTGCACCAGTATCACTGCTACCACACAGCCAAAAATTATACCTGCTTAAGGGAAAGTGTGAGTTCAGGGAGAACCACAGTGCTAATTACATCTATAGCACTCGTGATTGTTATGCTTAATATGCCAAACTCTGGAAACTTTAGGAGATTATTTATTTTCCAGAGCCCTGACAGAACAAACACAAGAGCACACTAAAGATGAAGCAACGCAGGTAGCAGTGAGTCCTTACAGCCATCACCTTGCTGCTGCAAGGCAGCACCCCAGAGAGGCAACCCGAGGTCACGCGTGGAGGGGACAGTGCCCAGATCTCTGCAGGTGCGTCTGAGGATATGGGATGAGATGGAGAGAGGTGCTCTTACAGAAGGTGAAAAGCAGCCCAGCAGAAACTGGGCAACTTCTCAATGCTGTGGCAGTGCATCCCTTTTCTGTGTGATGTAAATTCCTAAAATTATCAGTGCTGTTTTTCACAGCTTCACACGTCTTGTATCTCTCCAGCAGGCACTGAGCAGATCAGTGGTTTTTTTCTGGCTGGGGGCAGCAGGGGAATTATCCTTCTTCAGCTGAAGCTCAGAAATCCAGTTCAGTACCTTCCCAAAACTATCTCATGGCAAATAATCCATCTGTGTGTTGGCAAAGGGTAAATGCAGTGCTGTAGCACAATTGCTCAACTGTGAAAGAATAATTAATAATAAATTACCGCTGCAAATGACAACAATGAAGCATCGCATTCTTGGGAAGAACTGGACATTTCAACAAGAAGCACAGTGAAGGGGTAGAAAGTCCACTCGCTACTGGCATTGACAGAGAGCAAACAAACAAACAGAAAAGCCCAACAACTCCATTGAGTCACTGGAAAACCATCAGCTTCCTGTGCTCTTTTGCAGGACTGCAGCCACAGAAGTAAGGTTCCCAGTGGGAACAAGGCCATGCTGCCAGACGCCATGGCACCGAGCTGCGCTGCCCGCCTCTGCCTTCACCTGCTCACATACTGCCCTGCATGGGTACTGCTGCTTTCTCTTCTGAAGCACTGCAAAACTCCTCGCTGTGTTTGTAACGGAGAGAAAAACTACTTGCAGCAGCCCTGAGTCCCTTCTTATGAGAGAATCTTTGGGCTTGTTGAACCTGCAGGGAGCAAGGAGAGCACTTAAGTCAGGTCCAGAAGGTCACAGAATATCTGAGATTTTCTACGCACCAGCTTGCAGAATATCTCTTGTTCTCCAAATCTACAATCATAGAATGACTTATGTTGAAAGGGACCTTAAATATCATTGAGCTGCAACCTGCCCAGGGCCCCCACCCAACCTGGCCTTGGGCACCTCCAAGAATAGGGCACCCAGAGCTCTGGGCAGCAGTGACTGGGCCTAGGAGAGGTTAAGTGAGTACCAAACAGCCAGCTCTGAAAGGAAGGCAAGTCTGAAGAAAAAAAGGAGTTTGGATAAAAACACCTCAGCTATTATTTCTATTTGAGCTCTGTATCCAACAAAAGGCAAATTGCAGTTCTGTTAGTCTTAGAAACCTGCAAATATCTATTTTCTAAGGAATTTCTATTCCAAATTCTCTGTGAGAACATTTTTTCCATAAACATAATATCCAGATTTTATTCTCACATCTCTTTTTTACTTTAATTTCTTTGAGGTAATGTCATTTTCTTCTCTCTTCTTGTAATGAAGCAAGGGTCTATCACACAAATTGTCTTCAGTTTAAACTGAATCCCACACCTCAACAAAACTGAATGAAAAAGGTCTCAAGGTCCCATCTAATTTTCACTGCTTTTTATTTGAAGTATGTTAAGATTTATTCCTCTTAACCACACAAGAATGGTGAACTTTCCATTCTCACTGGGGGTTGTGAAAATGCCCTTCAGAAAAAAAAAATGCTGTCTTATCCAATGCTTTCTATATTGCATCCACTAAATATAAACTCTATTCACTATTTCACTAAGGAAGATTACTGAATGCCAGAAACTGCCAAAAAGACTGAAGACCAACAGAGAGCTGATAAAAATCTCAGAACAATTACCCTATTTCTTATATATCCACTGGGCATTTTGTAACACCAGTTCATACAATTCTTACCAAGCCAATAAATACCTGCACACATGCTCTGACCTTCTTTTTCACTTGTTTTGCCTGTGTTTTGCAACAGATGATTGAACCATCACAGGGCTTTTTTGTTCTTGAACTCCACTTGTTCCAACAGTAGCTGAGCAAGTCCTTAATTAGCCAGCAATTGTCTTGTCCAGTACTGGCAGAGAAATCATCAAAAACTATTTAAGGACCGAATGAAAGGTATTGCATCCTGTTAAAGACCAGAGAGTTTTTCATGACCCTTCACCAAGTAACAGCATTTAATTTGTTCAGAATCAGCTGTTGAAATTATCTGCTGAAACTTTAATGGGATGGAAAATTCCTTTGTTTGTCATAAATATGCACAGTATCAAACCCAGGAGGCAAAACCTACATTTTAAGGCAGAAAAATCTTTTAACAAAAATGCCAAAGCTATGAAAATACTTTCTCTATAAAAACGGAAATAAGCAATCAATTGGGAAAAGTAGTAGATTCATCCCAAAGTTAATACAGAGAAAGCCAGGAAATATTATAACTATATGGCTGCATTTCCCACAGAAACATTTTACTGGGCCAAAGTGCACAAATACATTAAGGCATATCTTTAAATACAGCTAAATTCTACATTCCTGTACGGTTAACACATAATAGCTACGCTTCTCTTAATAAATCATTAAAACTTTCAGTTCTTGCCCCAGAGCCACATAATTGTTTTGTTTGGTGTTAAGCTGTTACAGAAGATTTAATGCAACGTGGCAATACTAACGGCTTTCTGAAGAACCTTATTAAATGATATGCCTATCATGAACAATGGCAAGAGTAAGGTGGCTGGCAGGATTTCTTCTGGCTGAAGTAGAATCTCCTTGCAGTGTTTGCCCTCCCGAGAGGAGAGGGATTATTTCTTTCCCTTTTCCACAATGCTCATTCAGATTGCAGAACCAAGATGCCAGACTTTCTTCCAGATCAAAAGTACTTTAACTTCAAACATCTGTCATCCTCTGTTTTGTGCTTCCAGGCTCCTCTACAGTGCGATATATATTCGCCGGTTTTCCTCCTTCCCATGGCCCTGAACTGAGAAGCTAAATTAGGATGCACATTTCTAACACAGACCTAAACAAAGAACAAAAGAGACAGTGCTCTTTGCTCCTGGAACAGCAGCGGGGGACGCCAGCGCCAAGCAGGTAGGAGAACAACGGCCTCCTCAGATGTCTCAACCTGCACAAGGACTGTCCCAGGAAGGGGCCTGCAGCCGTGCAGACATAACAAACCTGGAGCCACAGAATGTGGAGGATCATCTCCAAATGAAAATGGATACTCTACACCTAAACAAACATTTTCTCAGGCTCTTGGAAAAATACGGCAAGGAAAAAAGATTACAAAAATGTACCTGAGGACATTCCTGTAGCAATACTGACACAGCTCACGCCATCCAAATGCTTTGGAGAAAATCCAACAACCTCTTATTTCAGGGGCTAAGCACTGAACAATGGCAAGAACTCCCTTGTTGCTTCAGTACGCTGTGTTTTCAGAGAAAACAGGAATGTTATTGCTCTGGTATACTCAAAAGAAAAGATCTACTCCGCCCCAAAAATAAATCAGGGATCTTCTACAAAGTGCATATATTTGTTTTGTAAATACAGAGCACTCTGGCTTACCTCCTGCAAACCAGCTACGATTGCACTTTAACAGGCACTTATGTGCATTGCAGGACCAAGACCAGAGTGCTCAGTACCTGGCTGTATCAGCTCAAAGGGCAGCACCTTTTCAAGGAATACTTGACGGCTTTTTTTTCTACTAAATTTCAGGCTACACCAGCACTGATTTCTCCAAAGCACTTGGGGAATTAGTCACAATCATTTCTGACAGCAACAGTGAGAAATGTTTTTTGAAAAAAATAACCAAGAAGCTAATGGGGCCCTACTGCTGCTAAATGCAAAGAAGGGAGGGCAGGAAGATGTCCTGAAAATAAAACACTTCTTATTGCTCTCATGGCCATGTCAGCATATAAAATTTCTCTGAAATCAATAGTGCTCACACATAGATGTGTAGCAGTGAGGGTAACAGTTTGTCTACAATTCTAAAATGTAATACAAGGTTTCTGAATGTGTGAGTTGCTAACACTGATTAAAAATTATAATCATGGTTACAAACATAAAGATTAAAACTACAATATGGCAGTATCTACTGCAGAGCATGTTTTCATGGGGGGTTGGACTCGATGATCTCTGGAGGTCCCTTCCAACCCCTACAATTCTGTGATTCATATGAATGCAGGGAGACAGACAAAAAGGTGTTACATCCAATGGAATGAATCTCTTCTAACTCTCCATCCATCACATACAGCTGCACCAGAGCTTCAGAGGAACACATCCATGGCCATAGGAATTCACATCCCAGCATTTTACCAAACAGCTCTATTCCCAAATTCTCCAAGTAGAAATAGAAATTTTGAGCTAGTATGCGTCTGCAATTGAAGCGAAGCTCATGGCTGTGCTCACAGCATTGAGGGCATCTGAGCTTCACTTGGGGATTTGTGATGGATCCACCAGCAAATCCTGCCCCAGTAACAAACAAAAATCAAAATACCAAAGAGGTATGTAGGTTTTAAACACACACACACACACACACACACACACACACACACACACACAGGTAAGGCATTTAAAAAATAGAGGTGTGCTATATTTGAGGACTTGCTAAGATACGTTTCATTAAAATATTTCTTAAATTGTATTTTTTTAAACTGGAGTGTTTATCAATATGAAAAATAAGAACCAGGATCCATTTCATTGTAAGAGCACAGACTTTTGTAGGAATTCTATTTTGTACTAAAAACAAAAAAAACAAAGCCCAGATCTCTATAAGGATATCAAAAACCTCCAGGGACTGCTTCCCAAAACAAATGTCACCTTGTCTAAGAAGAGATCTCTGAAACACTCACGAAGTTCAACAAAAAATAAAAGCTTTTGTAATTATAAGGAACATCATTATCTCACTGATACATACAAACCCTTGATTTAGTTATTTGTAGTTTCTGACAAACAGAACCCAAAGGGTTGCAGTAGATTATTTTTAGGAAGACAGATGAACTGAGGTAGGGCACAGGAAAGGCAAAAAGGAACAGAAGCGACTTTTGTGTGTGACCCATAGGAAACAGGGATCTGCAGATCTCCTGCAAGTCACCTTGTGCTGTGACATCAGTCAGCCATGAACACCTCGCCCTTAACAGGTTCCATGCAGGCCAGTCTTCCACAGCTGGATATGACCCAAAGTGCAGGGAAAGCCCATGCAGCAGGCAGCTGCAGCTGCTACAGACAGCCCCACAGCTGCCAGCAAGAGTGGACTCAGTCCATCAGAACTGCCCATACTCTCTTAAAAAAAAAAAAAGAAAGATCTCAACTGACAAATGGAATGCAAGGCTGCAGCTGCCATGCTGAGTCAACCAAAGCCACAGGGGCTGAGCTGCAACTGTACAATTCTGGCAATGGCTCAAAAGTGGCAGCTCAGCTTTATTTAGCAAGGAAGCTCAAATTGTGCAAGCCTTGTATTCTGGGATCAAGAAAGCCCTGGCAAGCACTCGTACCTGCAGAAACTTTTGAGCAATTACATCCTTGCTGATGCAGGAGTTTCAGCAGGCAAGTCGTAGGGATAACCCACAGCATCTCTTTCAGAAAAAAAAAAAAAAGAAAATTTAAGAGAAAGTTTAATTGACTGATCAATTGCAGGTTCTGATGTAAAATTAATGGTGCTAGAAACTAGAAACTCATAGCCATGTAATAAGTGTTCTCAATGACTTTAATTCTTTTACATACAGTTCTGTATGCAGCACTTAGTGCTATCTCCCCCCACTTAAAATAAATTCATATGAATAAGAACTGCTGAAGACACCTCAGTATATCTTAAAACGTACTTAATCCAATATTTATATGCTTAGGAAACCATGCTGAAGAAGAAAAATGCACTGAACACAAGAGCATGACATAAATGAGGTTATCGGCTGCAGAGAGCCACCTTTTCTTCGGGAAGGATTTACACAAGAGAAAAAGAAAAAGATGAAAAGAATGTTGAGAGAGCAACAAGCTGATCAACCAAAGATTTTTGCATGGTTAAAACAAAAGTTTCTTCCACTCAGGAGTGTTACCACAACAGAAGTTTTTCGAAAGAGAAGGGCATGCTGCTTCGACCAAACTATGGAGCGCATTACATAAAGACCTGCTGGTGCTGTGCGTATGAAAGGGCCGTTTCTAAAGTTCCTGGCACCTTTGCCATTCTTTCTGTTATCATGATTGAGATACACAGAATATTTTTTTTGTTCCTGTTCTTTCAAAATAAAAAGGAAACAGATAAAAGAAAAGCAGAGGTCTGAACAGACCTGAGAGATTCTGTGGAAGTACTTTGGAAAATCTTCACCTCTAAAGCAAGGGGCAAAAAATGTGGCAATACCTCGTGCTCTAATGAAACAGTTACAGCTGATAGTGATGTGAAGTGATGGGAATTAAACAATTAAGTTAGGGGTAAACACAATACCAGTCGTGGTCCTGAAGTTTATGAAATCAACAGTAACCTCTAATGAAGTATTCTCCATGACTCCATTTGCTTCTTGCTGTACTTCTACAAATCAGGTCTTTCCACGTCTACTTTCTCTGGCAGCTACACTGGGATTTCATCCCATAAGACTCCTGTGCTCTAATTTATTTCTCAGATGTAATATTCCATGAAACTCCAGATTGCACATTACAGCCCTAACAGCCCTTCAAGTTGTTCTGCAGAAAGCTGGACACCAGAGCTCTGTGCCAGCAAGAGGATTTGAAGTAGGGTCAAGAATGCTGAATGTTTATGTCCTACTTGGTCAATAATTAAAATCCTGTATGCAGCTGACCCTGCGAGTGATCAGGCAGTCTTATAATTAACCTTATTAACAAAACTTAGCTAAAGTATTAGTAAATACAGACTGTGTAATCCAGACTTTTACAAGGATGGCTGTACACTGAGAATTGTGCTTGTTCATAGTTCTGGATTCCAGACTTTCTGCTCTAAGCAAGAACCACATGTCAGCCACTGCTATAGGTTTTGATGTTCAAGGAAAAGTGAGAGGCAAGTTGGTACAGACACAAACAAACATTAAGCTCCTAATATGCCAGGAATTTAGAGGTAGAAATGGAAAGCTAAGTACCTGATTGAATTTGTGGTAAACTGATGCTTTTGGCCACACAGTAAATAGCTAGAATGCCAGCATCAGATCACCATTCTTTCCCTGAAGAATGCCATCTATGTTCTGAATCTATTAAAAGAATAGAACAAAAAATGATAGGAAAGAAAAAACGAGAAAAACAGCAGCTCTGAAATAGCTCAGTAGCTCATCAGACTGGGATGGAATGCTATTTCCTATCAAACTGAGTGTGCTTTTGTACCAAAAGAGCAGAATTAATCAACAGCTTTCACACACATACATGAAACCCAGGAGGCATTCGAGACCCGGATGCTTTTGAAAATCTCACCACGTGCTTATGTAAATCTCAAGGCATTTAAATGCTTCTTAGAAGTCTGGCTCATGAGACTCAGAAGTGCACCCAACTCAGAACACTGCCAAAACATGAGCTCTGTTTAATTTCAGATTCAAATCATAAAGAGCTGACAGTGGCTGAACTAACAACTACTTTATTATTATCACTTAATGCCTTCTTAAACGGTATTTTCTCCTTGCGTTTCTTCTATTAAAACATAGCAGAAGGTTCCCTTGTTTACAGTCACAAATAATGGCTGCACAGGTGGTGGGTCCTTTTTTTTAAGATCTGTGCAGACACAACTTAGCAGAACCAGAAGTCATAGAGGATGTGAAGTAATCATTTTGACAACGTGCAAACATGTTTCCATAAAAGTAAACTACATGTTTGAAAATTACACTCTGGAAGATCCACAACTCACACAGCAGAGCTCAGACGGATGGCTCACAGCTCATAACATCTCTGCTAGCTCAAATGAACAGACACGTTTTGCAAAGAACCTGTGATCTGATGGCAGTCCTACCTACAAGAGAGGCATGTGTAACAATACTAAATTATAAGAGCTTCCATTTTCTACACCACTCTTTTCCTGCAACGGATTCAGGAATTTCTTCTGGGACTTTCCTTCCCCTCCTCCTGTTGTTACCTCTCAAATCCCAGTCATCTGCACTATAAAATTAGCTCAGCTTGGCACTTCTCTTACTTATATCACTACTGCCAGAGTTAGAAGAATAAAGCTGTACAGGAAATTGGCTGAAACTATAACTTTGGAAAGGGTTAAACATTTAGCACTTCACAGTCAATTCATTTGAAATCCTATTTAAAAATTAGCACTTTGATTTTATATTTTATTTGTGAATCTGTAAGAATTTAGCTCTACTTTAACTAAAGCTTGCTGCAAACTCTCAGCCTGAGGATCCCAGTCTCCAAGTCCTGGCAAGAAGAGGTCCATGGCTGTGCCGACCATCCTCTGACAGCCAGCACAGCTCTGATAGAGGAAAATAGGCACAGGGATGAAAGATGTCCCTGGCAAGAAGGGATGCAAGCAGCCCAGTACATTCCCTAGACAGAACCAGCTAGGTTCCCACAGAGCCCCACTGACAATTAAAAGCTTGCTGAAGCTCCCAATGCAAGACCAAGTAGACAAATTGGGGAAAAGAAAGCAAAACTGGTGTTTGTCTGAACCACCAAGGTTAAATCAATGCCACAAACACAAATTCTAGGGCCAAAACCTGGTCTTTGTTAGAGTATCATCATCTTCATGGACTGCTCAAAAACTGAAACAAGAAGCAGAGAAAGGGTGAGCAAGAAAATCACTTTACCACAGTCAATGACTGTGTTACACACAGCTCTGTGCCAGGGGCAGTCAGTCCTGTTAAGGTACTAAACTCCTGTGTCAGGTTTTCCTGGCAGCCCTATTTGCATGCTCTTCTCAGATCACAGTACATAATTGCAGAGCTGTCACATTCCCCCATCTCTTGAGTATTTCTTTTAAGCTTTGCAGATTTTCTCTGAGAAAAATTAAGCAAGCCAAGCACTGATCACTGACAGCTCCGCACATCTTTCTTTCTCCCCATTACCATTTAAATGAGGAGAATTCAAGTCCCCTTTCTATAGTTTTTGTACATTCTTTGTATATTTTAGGGCCAGTAATAACCATTTTCACCCCTTACATTTACCTGGTTGCCTTCCAGTTTAGTCTCTTTCCCCCAGTACTGTTTTTCCATTTAGTCTGTCCTCCTCCTAGTTGCCTTACCCCTCTGTATGACTTCTATCTCTTTGCCTCTTCTTGGTTTATTAGAGTTCCCTTTCTATTATGACACACATTTCTCTCTCCACCTGTGGTATTCGTAAGCCCCTGCTCCAACCCCACACAAATCACGTGCACACAAAGAGAAACATAAAAATAAATCTTTCCTATTAATTTTCTTCCACAGGTAGCTCTTCAAATTGGTAGCTTCATGAAACGGATTCCAGGACACTGTAGGTTTAGTGTTACAGCCATCTAGAGCCCATTTCCCATAGATGCACAAGCTCAGTTCACACACAAAATATTGACACCACTGAACCACAGAAATTTCAAAGGAGAAGACAACTTTCTCTTACATTGAAGTTAGAAGGATTGGAATGGGATAAAGAGGCACTGGTGTAAAACATAAAGGCTGATTTTGATTACAGCAAGTTTTTGGTCTTATTACAGTCTACTTCTTGTGTCCATCTTATGTAGTGTAAAAATAAAGTTACCAGCATAGCCATGTCCAAACTACCTGTCACAGCACTCCAACAACAAACCCTGCTGCGTGATCTGAGGGTTCAGATGTCAGGTAAAAGCAACTCTGCAGTGTGCAAGTCCAGATGTGAAGCCAAGTACTTCATTCCATCTTCAGAGCAAGACTCAAACCAAGCTTAAATAAACAACACTGGTTTTCCTCCTTGTAGACAAATGGGGAAAGCCAGCTTACAGCTTATATTCCTCATTACCTTCCAAAACCAGCTGGAGATCAGAGTCACTGCAGCAAGATTTGTTTTTCCTTTTTCTAGTTGGTTCCATTTCATTCTGGGATACGCGTGCATTCACAACGAACTGAAACCAAACCAAGTAGTGCTGAGCTACACAGTCTCCAAGCAAAACACATCACTCACTATTTCCAAATTTATTTTAAAGTTACTTTTTTCTGCACATCCACCCCACAACATATTGCCACTGCAAACGCAGTACAGTTTCCTGTGTCACAGCCAGTAGCACAGTGATATGGGGCAGAAAGAGAAGTGCTTTGCTGCTTCTTATGCTGTCAGTATTACAGTTCCTAATATTTTCACAGTGTCTTGTTTGGGACAGCAGGGTCCCCATTCATTTCTTTCTTAAAAATATGACCAAGGCTTATCAGACAGGTGCCTTTGTACCTTTCAAACTACCACACATCCTACAGCCAATGTCCATATAAAATATTGCTTAGTATAAATTCCTTGACATATTCTGTAACTGCAGATGAGTTCCTATGTATGAAGTCTGTTCCTACAGACCGTTGGTTTGTATTTGCACAGGCATAGACAAGTGTTGAAAAACAGGTCCATGATACTATAGTGAAAATAGTAATATAATGTTTTATTTCACTATAGTATTGTTTTTATTACAATGGAAGTACATAAATTAGCAAAAGAATTCAAGGAACCTGTACAACATATTTATATAAATATATATAATTTTCTTTTTTTTAATAAAAAGTTCATCTATATATTCAGGAACAACCTCTTTTCTGAAAGTGCAGGTGGGCACTGCAGTGGACTGCCCAGGGAGGTGGTGGAGTCACCATCTCTAGAGGTGTTTGAGAGCCATGGAGATGTGGCACTGAGGGATGTGGTCAGTTCACAATATTGGTGGCAGGTGGATGGTTGGACCTGATGGTCTTAGAGATCTTTTCCAACCCTAATGATTCTACATTTAATGATTTTCCAACTATGATTCTATATTTATGTATATTGACATAAACTCAACTAGAACATAATTCATGGTAAGTATGTAAGGGCATTCTTATGCCAATTAAGCCTGTTTGACTTAGTCAATTCAGGTTTAAACAGCAGAGGAAAAGTAACTTGGTTTTTATACCTAATTCTTTCCCACCTCAGTGCTTGATATAGATTGATAAAGGCTTGCAAATCTGATGGACGCACATTTTTGGTAGTGCAGATGTAATTCCATGCCTATTAGACAGGTTAGCAGTACATGTTCATTCAACAGTTTGTAAGCTATTTCCCTAAGTCACCAATTTCCTACCTTGAGATTTACAGTCACACAGCAAGAGCCTGCTTTGTGTCTAATAGGGGTACCTTATGAATGATGCCTTCAGGAATTGCTCCAGATGCATGTGTGTCCCTTCTGGTCTTGCCATCAGTATGTATTCATCCTATGAAATTGTTCATAATTAAAATCACGTAAATGATGATAACTCATCCCTCCTTTCCTAAGTGTTCTCTCACCAGCCTTCCCCAGAAGGAGCTGCACGTAATTCTGTACTCTCCAGTACTCTGCTCGAGTTCATACCTATGTTCTTTATTGATGAGAAAGACTGCATTACACTTAATTTATATAGTCCTCTAGCTCAAGGTTGAAGGAATGAAGAGTCCCAGGACAAGTCCTGTAACAAGCATCCCAGAGAAGACTACGCTCTTGCTGATATTTTGAGAAACAGGTAATAAAGAGAAACAGCTAGAAAGCTGTCTTTGCTTTCAAAGACGGCTGCAAGAAAACTTTCCTCAAGTTACTGCCTATCAGCTTTTGTTTCTATCACCATGACACGCACTGTTTATGACTGTTTCACTAACTTTGACCTTCTGCCTTTAAACGGCAGAAGTTCTTTCCCACAGACACATGGACGCTTGAACTTGAGGACGCAACAGATAAGTGCAACTGGTTATGTTAACTGCCCACACTACTTGCCAAACAGCTTATAAAGTGCTGTAATGCCAGGTCCCAGAGAAGCATCACAGCCTGAATTCTCAATTATCTGCACGAGTGAAGGACTCCAGTTGGAGGTCTGTCACATGGACTAAACACTGTCATCATGCATTCAATTCTTCAGATGTGAAGTGGAACTCAAGTCTCCTCCTGCCTTCAGATCTGTCAGCAAAACACATTTTGATTTAAGCTTTAAGTCAGGCCCTGGAGCAATGTGGGTTAAGATTACTAGACAAATACAAAATGAGCTAGAAGCATACATGATTAATATTTGAGCAGAAAATTTTTTAAGGAATGTATTCCACCACTTCTACAAGGCTACAAGGTATTTTTTTCCCCCTCTTAAAATGCATACACTATTCATTTAATACCATTTTTCTCTACTAAGCTTCAACAAAAAATGTTAAATAATCAGTAATTATATGCAGATAATTTTGGCAAGACCCTCAACTGTCATTGCAACAGTGCTGCTTTTTCTTTCTTTCCTACAACATGTAGTAGTTCTCTCAGCTTCCTAATTATGTGTTTGTTATTCATTTTAAACATTAGCATGGAGTTGAGGAACTAGATACTGAATCACATGAAAAGGAATGTGTTGTACGATTAAAGGAAAAAAAAAAAAAGAGCAGCTGTCACCAAGCAGCAGCTTGATTACAGCAACAGAGTGCTACCACAGCGCAACTGCAGAGGGCTGGTGTTTGCTTTTCCAACAAGCTCTGGCAAAGGAATTGAGCTCCAATAAAGAACAATTCAAGCCCGGGGGTTTTCCACCTCTCCAGTGCCCCACAGATGAGCTGGACCACCCAAAGGTTATCAGAACTTGCTAGTTATGCCCCCTACACTATCTGTTATACTATCTGCCTCAGCACAATCATTGTCTTAAAGATGGACATTTATCTCTAGGTCCCACCGCCTTTTAAACCAGCTGAATCTGGGCATAGCCAATTTGTCTAGCTCTACAGCTGTGACATGCAGTCACATCCAAAGTCTTTCCTTCAGATGTGGTGAACTATCATTCCAAGTGCCTCAAACCTGGCATCTGTATGAGCCTCAATATCCTTCCCAGGCACCTATGCAGGGGAGGTGTGCTCAGGGCCCCCACCATCTCTGTAACTTTAACTTTGAGTACATCAGTGTGACGAGAAAGCAACACAGGCTTCATGTACGAGTTTCTAAACCACTGTGCTTTTCCCCTCAGTGCCCTCAGGGGCTACTGAACTTTGGGGGCAGCAAAACCACTGAGAAGTACGTTCCAAAAATTGAGTTCTTCCTGATGCAAACCCAGAGTTTTCAGATTTCTGTGCCTCCTACTCCTTCCTGCTGGTAAGTCCAACTTATGTGTACTAAAATATACATCCATTCTAGAGAGCAATATCCTTTCCCTAATTATAGCCTTCACCTGTGTCACGGGCACGAAGCTCTGCACAGAAAGGCTGCCTGCACACGTGGTCTTTTGATGACTTCTCACTATGGTTCTTCAAAGCAGCATCTGATAACCTTTCCCACTCCTTACAGCTCACAGAACAAGAAATAACACTGGACAAGCCCAAATTAATACAGCTCTGAGGCGGTATTTTTTACATATTACAAAAAGGCCATTTCAGTTTGACAACCATACCTCTCCTCCAGTCACTGAAAGAAAGTGGAAAAGGACAGCAAAATGCTGAACCTCCAGAAAACAGAGGAAAACTTTAACAATTAAACATCTGATGTGCGTGAGATGATGCACACACCAGGACCCAGCGTGGTATCAGTGGGAATGAATTAAACGCACAGAGATATTGAAGAAAAGCACAGTGTTGTGGACAAAGGAAATTCTTGTCCATATACAAATAAAGTGCAAGACTCTGGACTCTATAATGCGATTTTACATTTCTATAGAGAGTGAGTCACTTCGCACCAGGCACTGACACGTCACTGGGTGTTTGACTAAAACTTGTCTGCTAAAGCTATTCTTTGGCACATGCGCTCTACAACAAAAACTACTTTGTGTTCCCCAACCTTGAACACTTCCCTGACAAATCTCCACTGTGCTTCCCAAAGAACTCAACGCTGCTGCTGGCACATGCATTTATAAATCAGCAAATTGAAAATGATGCTGTAACATCTCAAAAGGAAAACATCTCTGTGAGAATTCACATACACCGCCACAAGCCAACCTACCTGAATTTTTAGGGACATTACTCCATATCAGTGCCTTAAGACTGTGGAGTGATAATAAAGTGTGAGACTTGAGACTGTCAGCTTTTCAAAAGATGAGATACAAATGCATTTCATGAATCCTCTGACAAAAATTCTGATTCATTGATCTAAGACTTCACATGGGCAACAACAATGACGTACACGAAACCATAATGCTCCACACAGACAGAAACATACTTTTACTTCAGTATTTTATTCTGGAAATCTAAAATAGCGTTCCTTAATCTGCTTAAAATCTTGCTGTGTATGGAGCTGAGCATATCTGCTGAAGGAGCACGTGTAAAGGCACCAAAGAGTTGACAAAAAGTCCTTAATGGTTATCCTTCCTCCCTTCCCAATTTAACTGTTTCTTGCTCAATTCCAAACCTCTATTAAAAATTAAAAAATGAGTTTTCTTGTAAAGTCAAATTTGTCACTTTGGATTCCAAACCATGACCTGCTTTATGCTCACTTATCCCACCAGAACACAGAGCAGCAGCACAGGAACAGCCCTCCTGCTGGGTGACAAAGGCTGAGCAGCGGAACCCAGAGGTGGGTGTGAAGCTGCACCACTTCCTGCCCCCTTTGGGCACACTGTTCCACATAGAACAAGATTTCATCCCTTGGATGAAAGGATGAAAGGAATTTCATGCAGAGCAGCTGGAGCAACGAACAACAAGCTGTTCCAGAGAGAGTTCCTCTGGGTGTTAGCACATTAACACTTCTTTCTTCCTTCAAAAATTCACTTGGTAAAAAAGCAATCCCGATTTGGACTTGAAAGAATCCCTCTTCAGAAAGAGGGATTTTCTCTCTGATATTCTCTGTGCCCATAGCTAAGGTGTGGCTTCCTTCTGACAGACCCCTATGTGCCCACAGAGAAGATGAGAAAAGGTGATTGCACTATAAAACAGAATACCTAACTCTGAAAGCTGGACATTTAAACAGCTCCACTATGTGCTCCCTCTCCAAATAACATAAGGACCCCTCATGTTACCATTGCCATTACTCCAAGCCCTGCTCCATTTGAGATGTTTCTACATTAGATGTCTCTCATGACTACATGCAAAGATTGCTTTTACAGATGCTAACAAGTAATTGTCAAAGTGGTCCCTTATGACACTATTTTACCCAAAGAGCACTGGAAGAACATGAAGAGTTATACCACACCTATTTTTCACTGGTCAGATTGCCTCTTGCTGCCACAGAGTCGCTTTACAACCTCAGCCCAACTCTCCCATCTGTTTTGCCTCATTTGCCGTGCTAGCCCTTACCTAATTGAGCAGAACTCCTTCCTCTGGTACTCTCAGTTGAAATAAGCTTACTCTACTCTGAAAGTGAACAAAACATTCAAATATTCTTTCAAGTGGCTTTTCAAAGCTGCTTTAAGCTCTCTAACTCCTCCTGCACCCCAGTGAGACCCTTGCCCTGCCACCAGCTGCAGCGTGGCCAAAGCGAGCTGCTCCAGCAGGTGACCCACCTGAAGGCCCAGATTAAGGCTGCTGCAAACTGCCATGCAGCTGTGCAATCCCCAGATGGAATCCCATGGTTGGAGCTGCTTCCAGGAACACAGGACTTGCCCACGCAGTAGAGAGGGATGTGCATACCAAAAGCAATCCAACCATCCACTTAGCAGGCAGGTATTCTTAACAACCTCCTGGTCCCACACAAAATAAGCTTTGCATTACCTTGTTGATGCAATACCTCTGTACTCACCAAATGATACCTAGCAATTGTCACTCATTCTAGTGAAAATCTATGTTTCATTTTATTCCAGAACATGCTGGCACACTGTCAGTCACATTCTGCAAGAGTGCACTGCTCTGATTCATAGCTCCTTAAAGAAGGTTATTGCACTCAGTGTTCCCAGAACATCATCTGAACAGTTCCAGCACAATGCCCTGGAAATAACCCCAGAAAATGGATCCTTCATTCTTTTCTCAGGCTAAACTACCCCAGCTTGCTCATGTAAAATGGCTCCCACTGGCTCTCGTGAAAGCTAGCATTAAATGCTGCACTGATGATAGTACAGCCTGCACTCAAGAAAGGCCCACCCAGCTTTCAGTACACAAGCAGCCCACAGCCAGCCTGTGCTGAAAACCCCGCTGTTTCAAAAGGAGAGAGATCAGTCAACACAAAAATCACAGCTTGCATGAGCATAATAGGCAGTTAAAATACTTAAATCATTTAAATTGCTGTTTATTCTTGAAAACACTTAACTACATTGCATAACTCAAATATCCAATTGCCCTGCTGCATTTCCCATGACCAAAGATTTCTGCTTTTTAGACAGCTGAAAAACTGTTGACAAACTATTGAAAACTCATGGAAATAATAATAAAAAAAAAGAGATTGGTATTTATTTCAAGGCTCAGTAGAGAGGGCTTCATTACCAAGATGCGGAGCATTGACCACCTCTCCCTAGGGCCGTACCTTAAGCACACCCTCAACACCCAGGTGTGAGCCAAACCACTCACAGCTGATTTCAGGGAGCCCTGCCCAAGTAAGGGCCTGGGGAAGGTGAATTTGCACTCAGCTTTGGGGCTGACCTAATTCTGCTTTTGTAAAGTCATAATATACTTACATCACCTTCACTAAATTCCACGGTATCATTATATACTCAACACCACAAACAGTAAATTTGAGTCTCAGAAATAAATTGGCAAGCATTTTTACCACCAAGACAGTTCTTTTGCTGATGTCAGTCACAGGAGAAGTAACACAGACAATACCCGGGCACTTTTAGTAATGATTTACAGCTCAAAGTATTTGGGAAAGTATTCTTAAATCTGACCTTAAAAACTGCTACACTGCAAACAGTTAGGACTGCCAATCTGCATTTTAAAGTTACTAAACAACTGTGTGTTTAGGTAAAGCTTGAAGTTTCCTTGACAGCGCCATCGTTTAAAGTGACAGTTTTAGCAAAGCCATTATCAGTAAATAACACAGTCATCATCCACTGCTGAGCTCCCTTGTGGGCTGTACAGAGGAAGGAGAGCAACAGGACTGCCAACAGAAGTTTTATGGCCAGGTACACTGATGACCAAAATCAATATATATATATATAAATATATACATTTTTTTCTCTAGTTTGGAATTAACTTCTCACATTACCATATATTGCTCATCACTGCTTCAGAACAATGCTTATTTGCAAGTATACATTACGTGCATGAAAAGTGACAAACCAGATCTATTTATTGCTCTTTCAGGAGCTACTTTTCTCACCATCAGGCAGTAATTCTTATTGAATTCCATTCCCACATAATCAACTTATGATTTGCCCTACAATGTTATTAAACTACTGCTTACATTCTTAGCCCATACGCTAACCCTGTGGATTTTATTCAGTTGCTGTAAAACTGATTGATAATTCCATCACCTACCCTTGCTTTTTACTGCACGTTATTTTGATTTAAGTGCCACCATTTCTACCTTTAGAGCAGCCAGTCCCATAGTGTACACTTTTAGTAGATCGTGAAACACCCAAACCATTCTGCCATGCAGTCAATTGCTGTTACTTCCTACCTGTTCCTGCTGTATGGAGATTGCATACCTTCCCTTTGACTCAGCAAGATCTTTGTTTGCTCAGCTTGAGGGGTTTTTGTTAGCTTGTTTTTATAGCCATTTTGGTCAATGGTTTCCACAGGCCTTGAGGTTCATATTCAGCATTAGAATACTGTAAACAACATGCTTCCTGGTCCTGGCTCCTCTGCAAGGACACGTGACTTTTTAGTGAGGTTACAGTTTCATCACCCAAATACTATGAAAAAATCCCAAAATACACTCCCAGCTGCCTTGCAGTGCTTTTGACTGCATTCAAGGCTGCTAGCAGCAACAACCAAGGGAGGAACGAAAGGACTTTGGGTATCTTGCTCTCTTGGTTGATGCAACCTGTGCTCAGGATGAGTTGCAAAATCTAAATGGAACAGACAAATCTCTGACACTTTTGTGCAGCTACAAGTTTTTAATAATCCATACTCCATTCTTTCATATATTAGAAAAACTCTGATATCACAGTTTAAATAAATATATATACACACAAACACGCACGCATCATCTTTTCATCTCTAAGATGGGTCTAGAGATGAAGCCACCATACGTTTTTACCCCATTTTCACAACTCGATTTCAAAACACCCTGGTGGTTTCAGGCAGCAACACTTTGTTACACACAATACCACAAACTAAAATGCAATTGGGGACCATTGGGTTTCACAGCCCACAGGTCTAACAAAGACATGAATTGTCCTGAATGTCCACGAGGCACAATTCCTTCTGATGGAACAGGAACCCTGCAGAAACGCACTCTGGATTTCATCCATGGGACAGAGAAGAACTTCCCTCATCACACACAGAATTACCTGTATTCCATTGTTATCAAACTTTATAAAATGCCATCTTTAAACAGAAAACATGGAAAGCTGGAAAAAGATTTCCAGTATCATCTATGGAGAACAACACAGACCCTTACAGAGATCCTGGAGAAGCTCTGAAGCACTGCTGCAAAGGAGGTCAAAAGGCACTGTCCTCCTCTATGCTGCCACATGGCTGCTGCTTTTTTTTTTTTTAAAGGGGTTTTCTGCTACAAACCCATTGGTGCCAAAACATGTTAAACTCCAGGAAAAAGGAACCTTTAACCACAGCTTATAAGATCACTGATGGGCAGATCTCAATCGTTTACAAACTCACAAGTCAAAACTCTTGCATTCTTCTTGCCAAGCAAAGCAGCATAAATGGCCTTTTCAATCTTGATTAAAATTATGTGATAATTAAGAATATATACAGTGAAATGTGCTAAGTATTAATAATACAAATCTAAATTGCTTAGTATACAGAATCATGGACAGTATTCCAAAATGTGAAGTTTCTGCTTGAAGAAGTAAATGGAAAGAAAAGGAAGATTTGCTGCTTTCCCATCCCTTTAAGATATGCCATGTAGAACCTAAAGAGTAAATGAATGCCTTCACTGGTGCCTATTTTTTATAAATTTGAATAAAAAACAAGAACAACAACAAAAAAAAAAAAAGCCACCCAAAACTTGGCAACACAAATCCATAGAACTTCACCATTTTTTGCAAAATCATTTCCTCATTTTCTTAATGCCATTTTCACGTAATCAAAAAAAAAAAAAAAAAGCACTTCCCAGAAGCAGTGCTGCTTTTGCTTAAGATCAACTATATTTATGTGCACCTTTTTCCCTACTATCAACAAACTTTTTGTTCATCAGATAAGAGATCTGTACTAGTCCTTTGGCTGCTTCCCAACCATGCAGACAGACAAAGAGGTGCTAAGTGCAAAGTCACAAATCTGTTATGCAAGCCTTCCTTAGCACAAGGCTGCTGGAGCTGAACTTGCTCTTCCTCCTTTGCAGTGCAACCCACTCGCAAGCCTTCATTTCTGCAACCCTGCACTAACCTAACTGAATTCAGCAGAATGACAATAACTAACATGGGGGCTTGAAAGGCAGTTTCCACGTAGTCAGTGTCAAAAAAGCAACGTTAGAAGCAATGAATATTTCTGATAGAGCAAGCATGCGGCAGCTCAGCCTAGACCTTTGGCAGAAAGTCAGCCACAGAGCTGCGCTGCTCAGGGCCAGTGTCATTCCACACAGTGAATTTCAGATCTTCTCTAAGCAGAGCTGGCTCGGAAATATTCCTCTGGAGACCGAAGGGCAAACTGTTTACCTTCTAAGTAATGTCTAGCAGATATATTTTGGGCAGAGGCTATCTGTGGGGAGCGCTCCTATCCAAAGGCTTAAAGACGGAGGAGGAGGACGTAAAGGTTATAAATACAACACAGTTGTACAAAGTAATGGAAATGCTGTCATCAATTTCCATTTACCCATAATAAAACTGGGGCTTGGAGCTTTCAGAAACAGAGAGGTAAGCCAGTTCACACCCATAAGCTTCAGGGATTTCCAGATTTCAATGTGTTTCAAGGTTTTACTCTCAATACATTAACAAAAACACCTTGAATAAAGGACAAATGAGGGAGAAAAAGTTTCTTCCACTGAGAAACAGTGTAAACAGTCTTTGAGCATGTGGAGAGCTGCAAGAGAGATCAGGGAAGAGGTCTGGTTTGCTGCTCCTCCTCCCACCTCCAGAGAAAGGGGGAAAAAAGCCCACATTCAACATCAAAGAATGTAATTTAAGTTTATTATAATTTACATGGGAAAAACAGGTAGGGAGTGTTGTTAAAGCCACCAAATGATGAACAGCTAACCTTCAAGGTGAGCAGCGCTTGCTGTGTTCCAGTGCCTCCAGGCAGACACCCAAGCAGCTTACACCAAGAGCAGAATTCCATCTGCTGTCTAAAGAAACCTTATCATATTTTCTTTGGAAGGAATTTCTAGAGAGCAGAACTGGAACTGCTGGTTCTGGTCTGATGAAAAGTCAGCAGATTTGATTAATAATTCACTTTCATGGGGCTTCATCCCCCCACCATGCACACACCTACCAGAAGCCAGGCCAACAGGTGCTGCATTCTCCACAGGAAAGAGAAAGTGTTCCTATGGCTGTGAATTCTCTGGTCTTAGAGACAGCACAGGCGATGGATCTCTCACTTCCCAGCTGTCTCAGTAGGACTGAGAAAGGCAAGTTCACACTTCTGAATCAAAACAATGAGTTTCTCACCTCCAGTCACACACTTGCTGCACTAATATTGTCTTCCCACTTGTTCTCTGCTGGGCAGATACCGTTATCTGAAAATCTGAGTTTCTAAACCTTTGCAGTTGCAGAGGGATATTAAAACCAGAAATGTCAGGTGAAATTACTAACCTTCAGCTCTGCTGACCTTGCTCTGAGTCAATGGAATGACACCATTTCTGTAGCCTGGAAACACAGAATCTGACTTTGGTTCTCTCACTGGCTTTCTCCTTACCTCCAAAGTCATGTCACCTTCAAGTACCTTATTTACCTGCACCTGCTTGAGAAAACAGTGGGAACAATGAGATCTACTTGCCTCTGCAGAGGGATAAGGGGTGCTCCTATCTAAGGCTGTTTATACTGTCTTTTCTATTGTTTCTTTCAAGAAAAAAAAAGATTTTTCACCTTTTATCTATAACCTGAATGCACAAGGCCAGAAAATCTGACAATCAGAGAAATTTATAAGCTTTTGATTCTTATAATTGTGCATAGTTCCCAACCAGGCTAATGTCCCTGCAACCACTGCAGCTCATTACACCCAGGTATAACACAAAAAGCATAATTTAATTTGAACCAGGACTAACAGGGAGCAGAGGCTTGGTATTGTCCTCTGAGTAGAAAACATGCAAGGCTGAGTTGCTGTCATGTTTCACATACGCAGCTGCTGCTATCTGAGATGCTGCAAGAAGTTAAAGGGTAGATTCTGCCATTAATATGTATCACTTAATAACGTTAGTAATAGAAACACTGTACAGTGATAGGAAACAAGAAGCCTATCAAACAGAATTTGAAGTGTAACCTAACATCTGATGAGCCCTTCCCTAACTGGACTTGTTAAAAGCACTGCTACAACCTACATCTTCGGCTCTCAACTGTCATAGAATTGCAGCAGTGTCCTCCTTCCCTGGACAGGAAAGAGCTGACCAGTGGGAACACAGCACAGAATGAGATGAGCACAATACACCGGGGTGGAAGTGGCATTATATAAATAGAAGCAGATTGATCTTAATAACATCACTGTAAGCCAAAACTTTATGCTATAGGCTTGCTGCAGAAAGTACAAAGAAGGGACATATTTTATTACTTGAACTACACCAGTGTTAATAGAAGGTGCTGGTGTGGCACAACAGACAAAATATTGTACTAAAAATACTTCCATTCTTCAGCAATTCTTTGCTCTGGAACTGCAGCTATATCACACCACTGAATCTATACAGCTTTCTTACACCAATAGGAAGCAAGGGTTTGGGCTGAGATTTTGCTGTCATACCGTTATGCTGCTTTTGCCTATGTAGAAGACACTGCACTGAGTCAGCCCAGATTTCTATCAGCATAATTAAGCAGAAATCATCCTGCTGTACATGCATTTCAGAGTCTGTCTCAAATTCCATAGGGGAGTACAATTCATTGTAGAAATGCATCTGCTTAGGATATTTAAGCAACTTGGAGTAACTCCTAGCAAGTGGCACTAAAGAAAATCTGAACACAACTGCGTTGCTGCACTTCCCTTATCTATTTGCTTTGCAGCACTGCAGGACTCTCAAGTGCCTGCACTGCAATGCATTACCCAGCATGTGCTGCAATGACTCAGGCAATAACAGCACGAGTCAGGCTCCAGCTCCAGCTTGCAGGATGCCTGTGTAGCACCCTTCAGCAAAGCCAAGAATCTATAAAAGGAGATGTGTTCAAGAAGACAGTTCAGCTTCCGTTCCATCATGCTGTACTATTTTCTGTTGCAATGCTATTCAGATTTTTACATATACATATGGTACATGTAACCTCCAAATGAGAGCTGCATCACTGCTGGATTCCCAGCTTGCAGCACAGATGATCCAACTCCTGCAGGCTTTGAGAGCTGCATTGCTAGAGGTTGTAGAGGCACACAAATGTTGTGTTTGCTAACTTGTATGCTGGCTGAAATACTCAGCATTTCTTTTTCCTACAGTTATGCCTTTCTGCTAGCCTGCTTAGCAAGTTACAAATATAATTGTTAATATAATTGTGAATATACTTAGAAATTTAAATCTTCACAGCTAGCTTCCCACTCCTCCCAACTCTATCAGACTTGTGTTTTTAATATGAAAAACCAGCTTAGTGCAACAAACAACTATCTTTATATTTTGTACCTATTGGCCTCGTACTCCGGTCCTGGAAAACCAATCAACAACAAAAGAAAACCCAGCAAGAACTCCATCCTCAAACAAGATCTCAGAAACTTACACAAATCCTCTCCTCTCATCGTTTCAGGAATACAAGATGAGCAGTGCATCATCAGCTGCAGTACAGTTTTGTAGTTACCTGATTGCATAACAGGAGTTTCCAGCCACAACACAGGTAAAGATGAGCAGCAGTGACCAGTGTGATATCTTCATGTACATAGAAGACAGAGGAATGTCATTTTGTTGTCCCTGCCATTGGTTGAGGATTTATTCTGCTTTATGAGCCATGTAGAGGAATTAGAATTATCCACTTCAAAACATCTCCAACAATAAACTCAATGTCTTTTCTCCACTATTATGCTCCTATTATTCTAACAGATTTGCAAATGAATACCTCAGATTATGTAATAAAGTCTAGGAACAGGATAGAAGGTGTCCCTGCTGAGGTCCTGGATTCATTGTGCCCAATTCAGGTTAGATGTGAAGGAACAGTATCTCTCACAGCTGGATGTTAACAGCTTCTAGTTGCAGGACAGAAATAGATCTGCATGTACCACTCAGTAGTTAGTAAAGGCTGCCTTTTGGTGTCTCAAAGGCAAGGTCAGGTTTTCTTCGTGCAAAGTCTGTCTTTCCCTCAGTTCACCAAAGCATTTAAAGTTTGTTTGCAACTTGTGTTTGTTTGCCTACTTGTGTAACCTCACTTTGTGGGGTGAGTGGCAAAGTCCCAGGCCGCTGCAAAGTGAGGACAAGCCCAAACACAGCAGCTAAGGACACAAAAATGAAGGAAGAATATTTGCTCACCCTTGAAAGGCCTCAGGCCTTTCAAGTATGCAGGGACCTCCAGCAAGATACACCTCCCGTGGGTTGGCCCTGCCTTCCCACCAGGTGCTCCATCACTGCTTCAAGCTGTGACTCAGCACTTTTTTTTCTTTTTTCCCCCCCTTTTTTTTTTAAGCTTTATTTTGTCAGGAAAGCAAAGCAAACAAAACCCAACTAACAAGATTTATTCTGTGTGGGTAATAAGGTCTCCATTCTGATCTGGTTTTCAATCCAGCAGATTGGATCAACATGCCACATAAATCAACAGAGTAACAGCAGAAATCTGGGGGAGAACAAGCATCCTTGTAACTGCTGGTGAGCGCCAAAAGCCAAGGAACAAAAGCCAAGCACACACGATAGAAAAAAGCCTTCAAAAACATTGCTACAAACAGATGACAGATGCACTACTTGAAAAGACAAATGCCATTGAGGACAATACAAGAGAAGTGCCCAGAGCATATAAGCTAAACCACTTTCAGAAGTAAAAAATGTTGTACTAACTCTGCTTAGAAAACCTGTTCACATTTATGCTAATCTACAGGCAGAAGAAGCAACACCTGAATAGCTCTGCCCTTTTTTTCTTCACTAACAGTTAGAAAGGGTTTAAGAAGTCAATCTGCATTCACTGACAATCACTGCTCATGCTTACATTGCAATTAAGATATTCACAATAATTGCAGTCCTGTGTTTCACAAAAAAAAAGTATTGATTTCTACAGCCTCTGAGGAGTCAAGCCTAAGAAATACACTGCTAATAATCTGTTGATACTGAGACTGCTGCCATAGACATACTTCTAACACAACTAATTAAAAAAAGACAAAAAACATGAATTTAAGGCCTTACAGCAGTGTCATGGCTGAGCACTCAGAACAACTAAGGGAAGGGAGGCTCCCAACACCCAGCCTCCTGCTTTGAAAGGGACCGACATCACAGCACTGAGATGCCAGCCTGGCTGAGCTGATAGAACACAGCAGAAGCTACAGCAGCACCTGCCGACTAGGAAGGCCATCCTATCCATGCTCTGTACTTACAGTTTTTCTAAACAGAACAGCTCTCTAAAAATACTCCTGGTGAGCATCAGAAGGCACAGCCCTCCCACTGCCTGTGCTGCGCCACGTGCGCAGCCGCACGGAGATCCACCCACCTGCATCAAAGGCTGCACATCGACAACAGGAAAACAGATATGTCAGCATCTGAAAGTGACAGGAGGCAAATTTTCCATTGAGAACACAACTCCCTGGGGCTAATTAAAAAAATCAATCTATTTGAAAACACATCGACTTGAATATTTCAATTCAAACTTACAGTCCACGTAATAAGCACGGTAAAGCTATTTCTAGCACTCCTAAAAGCTATCATCTATTACGCCACAGACACACAGCTTGGTTTGAGTCTATCACTTCTGCATCCCTGATGAAGCAATTGGCAGGGTAGACAGGCTGCAGTGC